>NC_140355.1:11913910-13113910 GCF_963514085.1 Chelon labrosus
CAGCCATCTCTTCCTCCTCCTCCTCCTCCGTCCAGGGTGAATATTGCCTCACTGTCCTCAGTGAGTCAACAGACGGAGGAGAGTTTTCAGGGACGTCCTCCATTGATCCATGACCTGAACTAGCCAGGCTGAAGTTTGAGCCGATGCGAGAGGTTCGAGGCGGTGGTTCTTCACAGTAGACGTGACTACCATTGATGCACATGTTACTCTGTTCCACAGGAGTCTGTTTTTGAGAATCTTTGCTCTCCGAGCTGCCTGAGCGTTTATGTATCTTGAACTTGAACTTCTTTTTACCTGAAAGAACATGAAGTAATTAACAAGCACATAATTACGTCAAATAGTATTAACGGTGATTAAGCAAATGCCCGACCTTCAGAAGAATCGACATTCAGACCAGACGACTGGCTGCCGCTCAGCGTGGAGTTCTTCACAGGTAGAACAGACATGGACTGAGACATGTTCTTCTGCAGGTTGGACTTCGGAGAAAACAGCGATTTCATCTTGTGTTTCTTATTTTTTCCATCCTTGCATGCCGCTGCCTCGCCGTCCCCGTTTGCCTCATCCTCACTGTCCGTCAGAACCTGAGTGAAGGACGGCGCCAAGGTGGACACCGTATCCGACTCCTTTTTCTTGCCGCGAACTTTGTCCTTGAACTTGCCCAGGCGAGACCGGGACTTGCCGGCGGCAGAAAGGTCAACATGCTGGCAGTCATGTTGTTTCTCATGAACTGGATGTCCAAAAGCACCTCTCCTCTGTCTTTGTCTGCCTTACCAGTCTTGTCCAGCAACTTAAACCATCTGTTGAAGAGAAGGCGCATTGTTAGAGATTCATCCAACTGGATAGAAAAGAATACAGTTAAATTATTTGCCATTTTTCACATGCACTACTTTTCCACTCTTTCCACTCATTTATTTTCATCAGCCTAACAGAAGTCTGGTTGCGGTGGCAACATGATAAGCATGGTATGTAAGACGTGCCTCTCCCTAGCAGTCTAGTTTCTCAAGAGGAAACCCAAGGCACACCCAGGCTAGCCGAGATGAAATCTCTCCTTCAAATTCTGGGTCTGCCCTGGGGTCCTCCAAGCTGGCTTTGCCATGTCAACCTCAAAAAGGAGGTACCCTCATTAGCTGCCCAAATCACCTCAACCTGGCTCCTTTGATGCAAAGGAGCAGTAGCTCTATGAGCAATCAGTTCTTTTCAGCACCAACCTAAAGCTCTTTACTTTCTTAGAAGTTACTTATGAAGCAGCAGTATTCATTTGAATTGAGTTTGTGGCCCCCTTCAAGGGCCTTTTTAGCTAAAGTGTCCTCAAGTGATCAAAAATAATTAAATAATCGTTATTTGATCGCATTAACATCCAGAATCTAAAACTATCTGCAATAAATGGTTACGTTATTTTACATTCCCCCACCAACAGTCATCGTAAAGTAATAGACTGAATGGTTTACACACATTACAGTCACTATATTGAGATTCATGTGCAGTATGTTGATGTTTAGTCTTATTTTCTTTGTGGAAACTATGATCCATCCCACAGCAAGTGGAAAGTGACTCAGCATGTATTTGGAAAGTCTGTGATGATCTAAGCCCAACCAGCAAAGTGACTACAGAGGAGAGTTGTTTTTTTTTCTCTCAAACATAAATACCGTCACGTTTAGAGCGGCCTTTAAAAAGCCTGGAATTTATGAAGGTTTGTACTGTGTATACTGTCAACATTTCACAGCTTTCATGAATGTTCTTTCCCTTATTCTCCTGCATTTTCCTCAACATCTAACGCTGCAGACAGCTGCCCCTGTAGGCAGTTTTCATCCAAGAAGATTACAAAACTCAAACTAGTCAGATTCACAGGGAACCTATTGGCTATTAACCTCTTCTTCACCTTTTAAAGATTTTTGCGGGTAGGTGCCAGAGAGAAAAAATTAGCTGCCTACCAGTGGCATGTGTCCTAGCTCCAAGCTAACCACCAAATTTGAAGATATAGATAAAATACCAAGCTGGTCAAGGAACTGCATGTACTGCTTACACCATAAAAGCAGACTCTTCAAATGACAGTTTCACATGTTAAATGTAGAAAAGCATATACAGACACCATAATGTTTCCACTGAGACCAAACTGTGCCAACTTTGTGCTGCTTCTGCATGAGTGTCATGGTCCAGTACTGACAGAAGAGTCTCCAGATGAGCAGAATAATTTAACTGAACAACAAAAAAGGATCAGTCAGCATAAAAAGTGCCTATCAGGCAGAAATTTGAGGTCAGCTCACCACTGAGCAAACAACTCCAACTGAAATCTGAATTCCTGGGGAAATGAGGAAATGAGTAAGGTGCCATGTGTGCATTTGTGAGTGAGTGTGTGTTGTGGCTGCAGGCCACTGTGTTGTTCTTGCGCAAAGTGTGTATGTGTGTGTGTGTTTATCCGCCAAAGCAGTTTGCTAAATCCAGTCCCCCCACCCCCCTCCTCCCCAAGATGACACTATGTAAGAACTCTCTGCAGTGCCTTCCTCTCATGATCCTGCATTAGATATGTTGCTCAGAGTAATCATCCTCCTCCTCCTCCTTCAGGAATGCTTTAGATGAGAGGCACAAACAAATTAACGAGAGAAACTCCCCTTCCTGTAACTTGTGAATGCTGTCACAGCTCCCCTGCCCTCTACATGGTGATGAATGATGGGATGTGACTTGCAAATTTCAAGACATTGTAAGTACTCCACTGTGAAGGTTCTTCAGGATATGCCTGATGAATGTCCTTTAACAAAACGCTGCTAGATAATCCACTTATTCATCGTGCAAATGTAGACAATATTATGTGACAGCTATGTTCTTACTCCTGTGTGCGATGACATATTTTTACACGTTTCACCTTTATTCTTAATTATTCTTTTACACTTGTAATACAAAAGCAAAGATAAGAATTTTACAGTTTGGTCTCAGCTTTTTTTTATTATTATTTATACAATGTGTGATATATCCATACATAAATAACATATCTTTAATGATATTTTATTAATGAATCCAACTATAACAATCAACTTTCCAGTGAGTGATACATTATTAGTGTAATATTATAGTATTGGAGAATGTTTTACTATACAATACTTTAAGCATAACATTCAGTATCTATAGGGTTTCATAGTATGCAGCACATAATAGTATTAACATTAGTATATAATAATTTGGGATAGTA
This sequence comes from Chelon labrosus, assembly GCF_963514085.1. Classification (NCBI taxonomy): domain Eukaryota; kingdom Metazoa; phylum Chordata; class Actinopteri; order Mugiliformes; family Mugilidae; genus Chelon; species Chelon labrosus. Next base: position 11,917,095 of record NC_140355.1, read on the forward strand.
TTTTATAATAAAATAAATATGTCTTTATATATATATATATATCAAATATAAAGGTAGTATAATATTGTAGTGTAGTGTAGTATAGTATGGTATAGTAGTATTATAGCATAATATAGTACAATATACTACAGCATAGCACAGTACAGTAGAGTAGAGTAGATGATAACATAGTATAGCACAGTATAGTATAGCACAGCATAGAACAGTATAGCATAGCACAGCATAGCATAGCATAGTATATGATAACATAGTATAGCACAGTATAGCATAGAACAGCACAGTATTGTATAGTATATATTTAATCCACTGCCCTAACCTTTGACAGATACTGTAGCTCTGTGTTACCACCAAAACAAACACATGCTACGTGAACCAGAAAAAAAGAGAAGAAGTAAGTTATCTACTTCAGTTAAATCACAAGGGAAGTTGCAAAAGTGTCTGGGTGTTGGCTGGCTAGAGTGCTAAACGCTGTGCAGGAGGCTGAATTAAAATGGCTTTCACGTGGTAAAGCCTCAGCAATCATCTCTTCAACTAATCTCACACCTCTGTTAATAACACAAAGCGTGCTGCTCTGCCGGCAGGACAGAACCAGGAGAGGATAACGCATTACTCGACATTTTGTGAATTCATTCTACTTTGTGCAAGCACACATCCTTCCTTGTGGAGCCTGGACTGCTGATAAGACAATGCCCCGAGTGGCTCAAGCCTTTCTTATCACAGAACACAGCTGTGGGCTGTGGAGAAGAGCTGAGTGGGTGAAACAGCTCAATGGTGATAATGTCCAAACACTAAAAACTGTCCGGGGCTTATTGTGTCCGTGAGTCAGAGAAGACAAAATGAAGGCCAGCGGAAAGGAACAGGAGTGAACGCTGAAAAGAAACTCCCTTTCCCATGGGTTTGCCAAACCAGTGGTTGAACAGTTTCCTATTTTTAAACCAAACCATCAACCATGATACCGGCTAGAGCACTCGCAGAAAGATGACTTACGATAAAGCTGTTGCAGATGTCAAAGTGCTGGTCGGAAGCTGTGATAGAGACTGATATATGCTCCATTTTTCTTTCTCCAAGAACTCTTAGTCCTGGCCAGGAGCAACAATAAATTCAGCTCATCAGCAGCAGCAGCGGCGGCGGCGGCGGCGGCAGCCTCACCGGCACGGCGGCTGCGACGCCCTTGTAGCTGATGGTGTCAAATTAGACAATATGCTGATTTTTAAGAGGGGACATTTTGACATTCATATCCCATTAGGCACCGGTGTAAATAATAAAACCGATGATGACTTAATTCAATTCATATGCCTCACTTTCAGCGCGCTGCTGCCGCTATGGCTTAGAGGATAGAAAGGAGCTGGTGTGAATGCAATTATTAACACCCGAGCTTTTCTTATTATACTGGAAGTCAGAATGTGTTCGGAGCAAACCTAACGAGAGCTGGATGTTAGAGTGAAACCTGTTCGGAGGATTTGTTTGTTTTTGTTTTTTTTTAAAAAAGGCTTGTACCTTAAACAGTAGAGCTGTTGTCCCAGCAGCCCGCGGCACGTGCAACACTGTTTGTCTGTCTGGGCTCAGTTCAACCACACAGGTCCTACCCAGGAGAGACTGACCTTGCTCGACTGTAGCCGTTGCCATCACTGTTTGTTTTTCATAGATAAAAACAGTCAGGAATGTGAGGCCAGGGCTGGACTGGAACCTCTGAGGCAACGTGCACTCACCAAAAATCACAGGAAAGAATCGACGAAACAGAAACCGAGCATGTTTACCAAAAAAAGAAAATGCCACGCCAATCATGCGTGACGCAAAATCGAGAAAGGTGAATATCAAATCAGCATACTGTAACATCCTCTTTTACATAAGTGAAAGCATTATTTAAACATGGCACGGAGGAAGATCTGTATGACAAGCCATTCATCATTCCGTGCTCTCAAATGTCATCTTAATATCAATTTTTCACCGTCATAGAAGCCAATTTTCTAAGATGTTTTCCACAACAAGACAGCCCATTTATAGCTTACTGTGATGAGCATTAATGAGCCGTCCAGTCTAGCCTTGATGTGGATGCAATTATCTAAAAACGTCAGAGCGGACAGACCCAGGCAGAATCCTGGAGGAGGCGAGAGAACGAGGAAGTGCTCGCGTTCAGATGAAAAGTCTAGCACTGTAGTCAGCCTTTTGAATAATACAATACAATACCGGTCACATGTCGGAGGACTGGAACGCTCAGGAGCAGCTTAGCAGGAGAAAACACTTTCCTCCTGAGCAACAGAAGTATAAATGCGAGTTTCAGTTTATCAAACAACCTTTAACCTGAGTAAAGAGGGTATTTTCTGCTCAGATAAGCAGCTGTAATGCCTGTTAGTGACAGTGTTAAGCAGTGCCATGCAGCAAGGCCTGAAAAACCTGATCACTGCCATTATTGCTAAAAGACGGGTTGAATGGTTTTGCACAATAAATATAATAATTACTCCACCTATGACTTACCCATTTTGCTAATGTGTATGCCGTGTAAAAAGAAATGATAGTTATATTCACTGTCCGATTGCTTGATATTTTCATTGCGGTTGTCTTCGGGGGAATTTTGTTGACATGTTCAGTCAATGAAAGCGAATCTTTTAACTCACTTCATTCGCTTGAGTACTTAATTGTGCTTGGCACGCTTGAGGGCCGCTGCCCTGGGAACAAATCCCATAAGCTGCACTGGAGCGAGTGGGCAGTGGTTTATAAGTCGAAGCCACCGGAGCAGGTCTGGGAGGCGATGCATGGCTAAAGGTTACGAGAGTGTGTGTTTCACGAAAATAGTTCAGATGTTGCAGGTGTAAAACAATGTCGTAAGGCAACTGTTTTCACAAATGGTGCATGATTTTTATTTTTATATTTGTGTGGTGTATTGTGGGTGTAGCTTCACTGACAGATGCACTTCCTCTGTGGTACATTGTTCACAGGCAACGAGAAACCAACACTTAATTTTAATAAGTTTGTCTTTTGACCTGTTTTCTGGGAGATCGCAGGACCAGAGGCAGAGCTAGGAGTCATCTGAATGTAAGAGGCATCTTTATATGGTTATGTTTAGGTTTTAGACAATTGATGGGGATTTCTGGGTTCAGGGGCCTTGGGATTTCCACTTTTCTGACAATGAATTTAAAAATTTAGATAGTGTTGATTCATAAAAAAAGAATTAGGTGCAGCCCAATACGTCTATTAATTTCATTAAAAGTGACAGCTCTGAGGCACAATGGTCTTTCCATTTCATCTTCTTCTCCATTTGTTGTCTAACTTCTTCAGTTTGTCTAAAATATTCACCTTTTCCTTCAGTCTGTGAATGCAAACAGATTGGGTGAGGACACTTACTCTGTCTTGTTGCGGGTTTTGTCCTCACTGAGCTGCAGCAGGTTGATGACTGCCTGTCCCAGCTGCTTGTCTGGGCCCATCAGGGCCCGGTGCAGGACGTGGACATGCAGCGTGGTGCGCTCCGTGCCTCCTCCTCCTCCTCCTCCTCCTCCTACATGCGGCAGGTCGAAGGCGGCCTCCTCCTTCCACACCGGAGCCACGCTCTTCTCCACCACCGAGGTCTGATACTTCTCCTTGCCCACTTGCATGACCGCGTACGCATCGTTGGTGCCGCTCTTCCCCTTTATCCTGAGGCCTCTGGCTTGGAGCACCGTTACCTGGACGCTTGTGGGACACCACTGCTGATCCGCCAAGGACATGCTGACGCCACCTGTTGCTGGATCAGCGCCGTAAACGAATTAAATCCCCAGAACAAACCAGGGTGGTGTTTACCATCGGTTCACGGTGAGACTGAACAGGAGCGAGGGAAAGTTTTGTCGTGAGCGCAGCTGAACTTCGGCTGATTGGGCGTGGTTACACCGAGAGGGGGCCTTGGTTTAGACAAGACACTCCCTCTGATTAACACGGTACTTGGTTACACGGCTACTGAGACGCTCATTCATTCACAGTGAAGCGATCAGAGCAGACAGGCCACACCTGATCCTTGTTGACACCTGCCAGAGTCCATCATTATCCCACATCAGATTAAATTAAAGGCCAGGGCTGATTGATTTATTGATCTCGGGTATGATCCCTTGCTTTAATGGCATCATTAGGGGGAAAGGTTAAAAAAAATAAATAGTAGTATTTCTCGACAACCTTATTTGTGCCATAGTTCATAAGCAAACGTGATCTATTTAAACGACCTGCCTCTAAAACATGAGAACGCCACTCTAACAATCCCGTGGCTTGGATAGAGGACAGGATACCTGACAAGCCACACCTGATAGGGTCTGCAAGGTTGGATTCAGTTTCACATGCAGCTCCAGTCTCGCTTGTATTCATTCTGCAGTGTCTGTCTGCAGATTTGATTCCACCTGCAGATCAGATGGGCTGAAGGCTGATAAACACCTTAAATGTGTGTGTGTTCATGTACCTATCAGTGCTAACAACACACAAAGACCTGAATAAGATTACCTGGGTGAAAAAAAAATCTTAATTTTAGCCTGGTATTGCTGTCTAAATCAAGTCTGTAGAGTGATTTATGCGTTTAGTGATTAGTAACCACAGCTTACTGGGCACAGACTGGTTTGTGTTTTAACAGTGACTCCTGCTGTTTGAGAAAGGTAACAAAAAGAAAAGTGTTCGCTCAATGTTGTACAAATCTCAAATCCTTAAAAACAGGGTCCTATATAATCCTGAGACAAACTGAAAACTATTTTTATCACTTTCAGTTGTACTCCAGTCCTGAACAATGTTTGGTCTCACTTCCCTTGGTTCATGTCCTGCAAAGATTAAAGCTAAAGACTCATTTAGACTCTTGAGCCAGTTAGTAAAGTGACGCACAAGCGTTGGCACTGCCACAGTGTCTGACTGTGATGTAACAGCCGTAGTAGGGAGCGCTTAAACTAGTCGTAGCTTTCTAAAGATGCCTGGAAATGGTTTGAAACAAAGCTTCAACAGGCTGCATTTTAGAGGAGAATATTTTAATCTGATATGCAACAACATCACACGACAAAAATAAAACTTCACAACAAATTGAATAAATATAGATTCAAATACGTTTCTTTGGTTTTTAGCCTGCTAAAAACGACAGGAATGTTAATGAATATATACATTTCACTTATGTAATACATAGAAGATGTCTGTAATGATAACAGACAAACATTCACTGTGTTCTCATTGTCCCTTTGCAGTATCTTTGTTGTTTTCATCCTCTCCTGGATTACCATCCTCTGAACGCTTGTCAGCTCTTTGGTCCCTGTTGTCGTGGTCGCCCACAAGAACTTTGCTGTAGAGCTTCTGCTGCTCTTCTTTAAAAGCATCTTTCACCTTGCCTCGTTTCAGTCCTCCGTCCCTGAGGGAAAACAGGAAAGCTCCTCATCACACACCGAGTCAGCAGTGACTTCAGTCAGGACTGCTCTAACTCCAATAGTCGTTCGTCAACGGTGCGAGTGTGGAAATGTGTGTTTAAACTGTGCATGCATAAATTTAGGATTCAGCATTGTTTTCTTGTCTAAATGTTTTTGTGCTCTGCAAAGAAATTTAAAACCGCCCTGGCAGAGTTGTAAACGTACACCTTTACACCTCTATACCAAATTAAAAAACCCTTAAAAAAAGGGTTTAATAGACAAATATCAGCAATCAAATAGAAATAAATGACCTCTCTGAGAATGACCTTGCTCATTTCTAGGAAGAAGTATCAAATTACGAATGTTTATCCAAAACTTACGGCCAGTCTCTCATTTGTTCTTGCCCTTCGCCCGTTTTCTTCTTTTTCTTCTACTTTAATAACAAACCATTTCTATTTTACCTGAGCCACAGTCTGCACCTCAGGTGACAAAACATTTGAAGCCTTCAGAAACACTCAGGAACAGTGTGACTCTTCTGGCTTGCACCTCAGACACAGCTGTCTCAATTCTTTTGTTTTTTTTCCCCCTTTAGGAGCCAGCACTTTCTCCTTGATACACCTTGAGGCAAACGTATGTCCTCGTGTGGAGAAGTAGGGGCATGGCAGGATGCTGATTGCGAACAGCGGACATGTGCCTGTCAGTACAAACTGATTCTGATTCAGCATGGTGGTGAGAACAAAATCAAAATCAGCCAGGGTGCATGTGCCGTGAATGTGATGTGCAAAATAAGCATTTCACCTGTGCTTTACAATGTTAATCCCCCCTTTTTTACAACTATAAACACATTTTATTAATATGTATATATGCAGCATAATGACATTACATACAACAACGACTCACCAAATGAGATCTACTAAACCTCCTTGGGCAGCTATGGCTGCTTTCACTCTGTTGGCAAACTGTACCGCATCCTCCCCTTCCTGCAGGAACACCAAAAAAACAGAAGAACAGAAGAATGAATGTCCTGAAAGGTGCATCACGTCCTGACAGGTGCATCTTTTTGAGGTTTTGTCTCACCTCTCTGTTCATAGGTGGCAGGTACCAAACGCTGCAGACGATGGCCCAGCTGCTCATCATCCTCAGGAGGTAGCTCACCAAGCCAAACTTGCTGCTGTTCCAGAAAGCATCTCCAAAGCGAGGGTCGTACTGTACGATGAGAACAAGGGCCCGTCAGCTGTCGGTCAGAGCAACGCGAATGGGAAGGAGGAAATAAACTGACGGCCCTACTTTAATGGCGACTGGGTAGACGGTGCAGTCGATTTCAAAGCTGCCCTTCTTGAACATCATCACCGACGTGTTGTTAATGCAAGTACCTGTAGGTGACACAGGGAGAAGGTCAGATTTCACAAACCTGCGAAAGACATTTGAAATACACTTGATACACACCCTCAGGGAAGATGAGGATGGGCTGTTTGGTTTTATCTGCAACATGATCACTGAGTCTGGAATTAAAAACCAGAAAAGAAATATTAAAAGAAAATCTAGACACTAATCTTACTTGCTGCTATTATAGGAACAACTGAAATAATTTCATTATGGTGTCTGCTGGATACTTTATTTTTAACCATGTGAACTAAAATTGTGTGAACTCAAATCATGGAGGTAAACGTTACAGTGATGAAAGGCAGGAAGGTCGACCGATATTATACACTGGAAAAAATGACCTCATTCACTGGTTGATTGACAATTACAGGTTGCTCATCACTGATATACACCGATCAGGCATAACATTATGACCACTGTCAGGAGAAGTGAATCACTGACCATCTTGGGAAACTTTTGGACCTGACATTTGTGTGGATGTTACTTAGACATGTACCACCCACCTAGACCAGACCAGGGACGCTCCTTGATGGCAGCAGTGAATTAAAAACCATGAAGAACAGCACAAGGTGTTGACCTGGCCTCCAAATTCACTAGATACCAAACTGATCAAGTATCTGTGGGATGATCCACAGAGGCCCCTCCCCTCAACCCATAGGACCTGAAGGCCCCCACTAACAACAATCTGTCGCCAGACACCACAGGACACCCTCAGAAGGCCCATGTCCATTCTCTGATGAGTCATAACTGCTGTGGAGACACAAGGGAGACCTACACAATATTAGGAAGGTGGTCATAATATTATGCCTGATTGGTGTAATGTGACAATAGATTTCCCATTGATTCTCAGACTTTTTCTGACACAGCACCGCGTCTCACTCCCCAGTAACAAATTGAGAGATTGCAGTATTACCTTTTAGCCACTAGGTGTCTGTCTTTCACTTCAGATCTTTCGAACCAGATGTGAGGAGTGGATTTGACCATGGCTCTCTGGATCATTCCCATTAACCCTCCGTGAACCTGGCCGACCTGAGAGAGAAGTCCAGCTCAGCAACCACAACTCTGATCTGCAATTCCACTGTAAGCGGTGTAACCACACATAGCTAGACGCACAGTCACAGAAAACCACAAGATTTTCTACCAATGAGTAGCAGCCATCATTGGCCAAGATTATAACATCAATGGGCGTAGTGTGATTGGCCACGCAGATGCCGCCATTCTTTGGTTTGTTCTCTCTGCAATTTAACAGGACACATACATACAACATGCTGAGGGAGTCGAGGTAAATGCCACAGATTATTAAACGATTTGACCGTGAGACTTTTTGACAAAGCCGCTTTACTTACTTGCAAATATTACAAGTAAGTAAGATAATTAGTAAATTAAAAAACTTTATAACATCTCTCAGGAAGCTGACAATGTTGCTGAATGTTAAATACACTGTACCTGTTGTGATAGGTGATGATTGCTGTGAGAGCTCTAACACAGATGCGGTAACACATCAGATGAACCTTCTCACTCAGGTAGAATCTCAGCCTGAGGACACACAGCACAATGCCACAACAATTACTTCAGTTCCCTTTGGATTGATGCACACACGAGGTTACACCTAGTCACAAGCTTTAGATCACCCTAACCTTGTTCTGGCCATGTCACTTCACTTACTTTAAATATCACAAGAACGGGTGGGTACTCACTCTGTGCTAGGTAAAAACCCCACTAAGGTGGCCAGGACTAGGAGCAGACAAATGCCAGAGACTGCTAAGGTAGCCCTGCAGAAAACAGAACAAATAGTTCACTCACGGCTTTTATAATAAGAGAGTAATCCTATTGCCTCTACCACTGAACCCGCCCCCCATGCCGCTCCAACCTGAGAGGCAGCAGGACGCCATAGCGGACGAGAACCCCCAGTCCCCACAGGACGGTGAGTCTCAGACTTATGTGACGGAAGTTGTAGTTGCTCCGAGTCAGCAGGTTCCAGCTCTCCAGCTCCTGGGCTGAAAAGCGCTTGGTCACCTCGTCGTCCACGATGCTCTCCACACCTCTCCGGCAGAAGTAGAAGATGTCGGCCATCTCAAACTCTGGCTCCGAGCGCAGACAGCTGGCAGAGCCCCGGAGCCCCTGCATATCCTGCTGCAAAGATGATGGTGGTTCTTTGACTATGATACCTTATGATACCACATTGAGAACAGGGGGCAAAAAAAATACATGATTCAAAATTAAAACTCATTCAGGTACACAACAAGCATTTATGACTGTCAGCTACTGAAATATACTGTGTTTACCATTGGTATATGGTTTATAAAGTTCCTGATTCTTTTCCTTTGCTCCCATTTCCATTCGTAAGGTTGCCCACTAAAATAAGAGAAAACAAATTAGTCCATTAGAAATCTACTCATCATTAGAATCTACTGCGTTTGCTGTAATAAATGACAGGTGTAAAAACGTACTGTGCTATATAACTGCTGACTAGTAGCTGTGGAGTTTGATAGGCAGTAAACGCACTACAAGTCGCCACATGCATTCACAGTTAGAGGTTCAAAGAGAAAATGGGCAGCAAAGATGTGGATATGATCAAAGCGATGAAATTAGGCAACACATTCCCTGGAGACTGCGGCACAGAAGGCTGGGAGAGCGCGAGTGTTTTCCCGGGACGTTTGCATAGAAAAACAATGCACATGTTATTATAGAAGCATTCAACAGTATTGTGGCTAACTCAGACACAGTTAGGTCACAATTTCAGTGGCGCAGTTTATCTGCCAGACCTGGAGAGATTAAAGAACCATTGCCTCGTTTGTACTCCAGATAAAACTCCTCTGTATGTTACAGAAACTACCCACAATTACACAATCTTGAGTATACACGCACTCCTACCAAACGAGTACTCCCAGAACTGCTGCATGCAGTGAAGATGACTGATATTACTTCACTGACAGGTTGAAAGGGTCATTTATCCCTCAGGATATATGACTCTACAACACCTCCCTGTGAGGAAACAACTGGACTGTGGTATTTTTTACACAGCATTATATATTTATATTATCATGTAACTAAAATATCTTTCATATTGGTTTCTATCTATCTATCTATCTGTAAAGGTTTACCAGTCTTGTAAAATGCCAGAGCTGATTTGGAAGTGCAGAGAGGTCACTTAAGCCAGATGGACAAATCTTTCTGTTGTCCATCAAGGAACACTACACAGCTAATCCCAAAAGATACCTACACCTGCACAGCCATGTGTGAGTATGTCAGCAGAACGGCAGTGCGGCAAGAACAAAATTTATTTTACACATTCAGTATGTCGGTGTGACACAGACCAGCTTCTGGCCAGGTGACAGGGGTTGAGAGAACAGATGCCGCAGCTCTGACCTATATAAAGTGTGGGAAACTGAAAATTCCTGAGACACTGATGAAGAAACATTGCATACCTGTGCCTTCAAGTATTCTTGCACTCTTTGGATGTTAAGTGGTGTGCTGCAATAAATCTTGCCTCTTAGGGAGTATTTCTAAACAACATTCTGAGCCCTGAAAGCCTGGACTACAACAGGTGCCTACAACTTCCCTACAGGCCTTAGTTGGGAAGGCTAAAATAGCTGTGATTTCCATACATAATGCGAGGTTGAGATTTTGTGGAGAATTGCCATGCCTGTTGATGAACTTCACCCGAGGGGGTCTAAGCTCCCTCCAGTATCTACACCACCTCAGAAAGTAGTCCCACAGCTAAAAGCTTGTTCCTCCCTGGGGTGTGTCCCAAAGCCTTACTCCCAGAGGACAGGGATGCAGCAACATGCTCTGTGCTTCTAACAGTCCCTCTGAGCTGAGAGAACTAAGGGATAAACAACTTCTGGGCCAAAATCATCAAATAATATTATGCAGCACACAAACATCAAGCTCACCTCAAATATCTTGAGAAGAGTTGCAATGTAGAAGCTGCGGATACCAAAAGAGACTCCAAGTACAGCTGGCACAATTGTGAAGGCAAACAGAAGAGTCAACCACGCGGTGATGAAGACGCTAAGACACCTGTACAGCAGGTTGTCAGCAGGCGATGTGAACCAAGCCATGTTGTCATCAGCAAAGAAGGCAAAGTGAGCAACCGGCCTGCAAAACCACAATGACACCCGGCACACCTGGAAAAGTTCGAGTCCGAAGCCAGTGGTGAAATGCACGTCAGGAGTCAGTCATTTCCCGCATCTGATGAAGGCAACAAACAAACACCAACATCAGACATAAAAGTGCACACTTAATAATTCAAGAGTTTTTCTAGTCCTTGGACAATGGTGGCTGTCACAGAGATGCTCCAACACAATGATGAAGTATTATTAGCACTAATGGGAAATGGTATCCCCTTCCTTTCACCTAAGTGGGTCATGTCAAAAGAGCTCATAGCAGCTAACTGTCATACAAGATACTCTAACTGGGAAACACATAATGTTAATCTAATGTTTATTTAAGAAATAACAATTGATGCTCAAACACAAGCAAACAAATTAAGTTAATTTTCTCCTGCTTTGTTGGTCTGATAATGGTATTTTAGTTTTCTAAATGTTTGGGAGACATGTGGCTTATTGAATTAGGTCTTCTATGTATTTCAGCTTTATGAAATAACTCAAAAATGGCACTTTTTTTTCGGGGCAAAAAAGGGGCGGGGCAATAACAAAAGCCACGTGACAAAAAATACAGGAAATGGCTCTTAAATCTTATTTCTTACCTGTCTCGTTCATATGAGCTGTTAATAGACAACCACTGACTTTAGAAACTGTGTATTGCGTTAAATTAATTCGTGTGTCGGTGGTCTCTGGCGACCTGTCCGACCTGGTGGTGGGTGTGCCCAGTTGGGACAGGCTCCAGCCCCCGTGACCCTACAGGATGAGGCGGGCCTAGCTAATGGATGGACGTTATCAGTGGTTAAAGAAACCTACAAATACTGTCCGTTGTCAGTGATGACTGACTTAGCTATAATTATATAATATAAATAGTCATTGTGTAGAGTAACTAATTTGTACACAGTAACGTCAAAGCTTCATTTAGCTTAATTAACGTTATCAGAATCACCTGTCTGTCAACCAGGTGTACCTCGAGGTAGCTACACCTGGTTAACAGACAGGTGACACCTAACACAACAGCATCCAGTCTGGGACACATACAACTTTTCAACTTCTCTAAAGAAACCCCTACTCAACCACAAGTAAGTCATTGATTATTAATACGTTTAATTAACATCTAAGTTGGTTCACAGCATGTGGGCTAATAGTAGCAGCGCTAACTTTAACCGGCTAGCTAACGGCTAATGGTTAATAATGTATTAGCTGCTAACGGCTACAAGCAGCTCTTACCGTCCTCTTGATTTAAAGCTGTTCCGGAGGAGGATTGAGGTGACAGGCGGCCAGGAGGTGCTCCATCTGGACAGTCCAGTCTAAAGTATGGCTAAAGTAGAGGGATCTCTGGCACTGCACAGGCTTTGTGGGCTTTCAGCAGCATGCTACAGCTGTAGATGGGGTTGTATAGAGTCATCATGGCAACAGGTGGCCAATGAGGGCTGCTGTCACTGCACTGTGGGCTGGACACGGGTGTAAATCAGATTACCGTGGATCCAGCCAGAGAGTACAGTATGACATTAAGTCAGGCTGCTAAATCTGTGATCAAACCGGACGATGACATAACATGAGGAAATAATTTCATATGAAGTTATTGTCATTATACAGTGTCAACTGTTATGAATGAGCAATTGTGGCATTAACGGAAACCACACAGTCAAAAATAATAATTTAGTGTACAGTATATGGAAATAACTGTCCCAGCTGCTGCACCTAAAAATGCTCATGCATTTAGTTTATTTTTGAGAAGATTCTCAGTCATCCAGGTTGTGATAAATCATGGAACATCAGAGGTCATTCATTCATTAATTCTTCTTCTGTAACCACTTCTCCTGTGGAGGGTCACGGGTGGGCTGGAGCCCATCCCAGCTGTCATCGGGCGAGAGGCAGGGTACACCCTGGACAGGTCTCCAGTCTATGGCAGGGCTAACACAGAGAGACAGACAACCATTCACACTAACATGCACACCTACGCCTAACTGTGACAAAGTGGGTTAGAACCACATCATTTGTCTCCATTTACCATTTCATTTTAATCATGCTTGTTTAGTATTTGTTTGCCAAATTCCACCTTTGTTCTGTAATATGCATACACTTACTATCCCGGGTTTGTTTTTGGTTGTTTTGGTGCAGCCTTTGCCTGAGTGGACTCTGCAAAATGTACTCAGGTTTGTTTGTTTTTTTGGCGGTGAATGAAGTTGGCAGTATTGAATAATGATATCCTACTGCTACTTTGCCAAACATTTGCTACTTTGCAAATTGCTGTCTGACTGACTTCATTTTCCAGAGTATTCGCGTTGCACGGTTGGGCGCTAGCCAACCACCGTTAAAACAGAAGACGAAGAAGACGTTTTGCCGCTACAGGGATGAGGTTTTGGTTTATGGCAGAACACAGTGCTAACATCTGAAAAAAGTTTCACCCGCATTCACACGTTGAATGTGGAGAACTTCTGGCCATTAATGGGTCGTTAAACAACCACTAACTGTGGACCATCAGACACCATTAGGTTAGTCTAAACACACTCTAATCGTAAGTGAGTAATGTGTCTTTAACGGAGCGTAGGCATGTGAGTTCCAAGTGTACACCACACACAGACTTAACAACTCAACAAGTCTTGCTGCCTTTGTTTTTAGCTTCCTATCTTGGATATACTTTAGTTCAGTAGATTGTATAAAAAACCTGGCTGATTGTAAAAGATCCTAAAAAAAAGGTCAAATAAAAACAACATCAAGGCTACATGGGCTAATTTTCTACATTTTGTTAATGATGCGACTAAAAATGAAAAGAATTTAAACGAGTTGGCTAATGTTTTCACTATATTTGGGCCTAATCTTGCAAAGTCCTTTTAAGTCAGTAACTGTACAAAGTAAAATTTTGTGCTGTCAAACAACAAAAATTAAATCTTGCAACTGTGAAAGTGCAATTGTGTAAATGCAACTCTGCAAAACGTGCGTTTCTCACTTATCATGGGGCAACCCGTATACAAATTAACTAAATCAATAATAATATAATGCAGAAGAGTCATTTCAAGGTAACATAAACGTTTGTGTGTAATATTTTGTTGACTGAGTGTGTATTTATTTAACATTTTAAATGTATTTTTGTGTCAATTACATCCAAAGCCACACTTGACCAAAATATCTAACTAGACCTACATGGAAACAAAGACTGGAAAAACAAGAAACGAATATGTGAAGACGACAAAACACTGAACAACAAATTCATATACAGTGTATGTGAATTTCATATACAGTGTATATGAATTTGTGATAAAATGGACAGATTGACATGCACTATGTTTCATCTCTTTTATCATCTGTGGGATCAGCTGAAACAGACCGTTCGACTCTGTTCCAAAGTAGCGTCAGCCTGCTGCTGAGTTGCTTCAGCTAAAAGCCAAGTTGGCTCTAAGAGAGCACAAATTAGTCAGTTGAAAAACACTCTTGTGTTTATAGTACTACAAAACATTTGGCAGTGTGTTTGCGTAAAAGTCAGAACTGACTTTGTCTTCATCCTCGTTGCCATGAACCTCCTTCCACATTTCAAGAAATTAGTCATGTTGGTAAACCACACTGAATGAATTATACTTTTCATCATGGTTTATAGTACATACTAAATAAATAATGACCTGTTGGCTGACTGCCTATTAAACCAGTGACCTGTTTTATTTTGTACACAGGTCAAACGCAGGACAAGGTGTGTCAAAGCTTTTACAGAGGAGGACAGCGTAATGTGATGCAAGGTAAGACTGTTGAGTTTTCTCTAAGTATTACAGAGCAATAAGTAAGTAGCTCAAGAGACTGAGAGCAGTTGAAGAACTTTCCAAACATAAGCAGATATGGACACTACAGACACTGTTCTCAGTTTGGAATAAAAACCTTTATTTTTATATATTCTGCTACAAATTGTAGTTGTTGTTTTTTTCTTGCATGCATAGTTTCACACAGTTAAGACAGTAAAGTAAAATCACAAAGTAAGATTTCCCTTTTGAAGAATATCTTAACTTTACAGCATGCATATACCCCCTTGTCCATTCAGGAACAGTCTAGCCGTCCCAACAACCACCCTTGCGAAGGGCCCTTGCGAACAGCCGTCTTTAAAGAGTAATTCAGTGCATACACTTTCTACACTGAATTAGACTCTGTGATATTTTGTAAACTTTCTTTGGCTTTTTTAAAAAAAAATTTATTGTAAAGAAGCTCATACCGCTTCCGTACCCATATTGATAATAAAGGTAATGAGATGTCAGAGATCAGAGTATGCTAGGGGGAGTTTTTGGATGAGGTCGATTGTTCAATTGATTTTGAGGTATTAAAGTTAAAAGTGTAACTCTTGCACCAAAAGTGAAACCTTTCACTTCAGAAGCCTCCTGCAGACTCGGTAGACTCCAACAGACGCAATAAACGCATACATTTATCGAAGCTAACCGATGAAAATTAAAGCATTAACAAAATCCCGTGTTCCTCTGCAGTTCAAGCTCTCTGTGAAGTGAGGAGCAGATCATTTCTCAAAATATGTTTCATGCACAGAAATAAAACATACTTGTAATTTAAAGGCCTGTCTCAGTAGTCAAAATTAGCAACAGTTCCTTCCTCTGGAGTTGAAGGAGAAATTACATAAATATACATATATATCACAGTAAGATAGGCATAATGTTATTAAAATCAGAAGAACCGTATCAGTGCTACATTACACATAATTACCAAACAAATAATGGCTTGCCTTAACTGGGGTTTGACAGTAGTCTCCAGTGACGTAATACACGTACAGCATAGGGTGGAGAGTAACAACAGTATGCACAAAACACAAACACAGCTTCGACAGGATCACACGAAATATTTCCATATTGCCATTTGTATTTGTGCTTAAGATATCCCCAGCATTAAAAAGGAATGTACTGTATTGTTTGGGTATTTGCTGGCATACTGCAGTATTAAAACGTCGTATTTGCTACAGTGATTAACAACAATAGTTATAGGTAAAAGTGGTAAAATAGCTCAAACGTCATATTACCCTTTACCTGATAAGCCACCATATGAGCATTAGAAATGTTGTCATTACCAAAGGAAAATACGTTTTTTTAAAATATTCTTTGCAAAAGTCGTAAATGCAGCCGTTGGTTTTGTTTGTGCTTTAAGATTACAGCAGCAGCATATTATTAACAGTGTCGCTCCTGGCTGTAGTCGCCAGCCTTTGTGCTTCAGCTTGGCAGTTTCAGGGCAGGGTTGATATGTTTTTGCTGTCTTGTTCATTGACAGTTCAAGAAGTACGGGATCCATCGGTATTCTGTGCTGGTCTGTTTTTTTCCCCCTCCTAATCCAGCAGAGAATCCAGGCTGTGTTTTAACATCTTAGCTCGCTCTCTCATCGAGACATCATCCGCACAAATTCTGTGAATTCAGAAAAAGGACAGATTGTTTAGCCCTCTTTAATTTAAATTGACAGTACCAGGTTCTGCTCTCTGCGTGCTGTAGATGTGCTGTCGGTGGGTGGATGGAGATAAAGGGTGGAGCATCTCCACAAATTTCCACTGTTTCCAATAGAAGAAAAGAACTCTTGGGTTAACAAAACCACAGAGAATTATCACTAGACCCTGCAGGTCAAGGTCTAAAAGCTGGTTTAGTTCAGGGATGGTACATTGGTTGAGTGTATAGAAGGAGAACTTGTCCATAATGATGACAGTTTTCGCATTGATATCAATACATGTAATTGTACATGTCTAAAGTATCAACAAAGGAATGGAAATATGACAATTACCTGCCAGTATTTGTATTTATATAGTGCTGGGTACTATTGATTTCCTCAATTGATGCATCTAGAGGTGTTTGATTTTGGAAGCAAACGGTTTTGGATATATGTGGTATTTCTGCACATCTTACATATGGCTTTGCTTTTGTCCAGCCCTTCTCTGTCGTCATATGTTTCAAATCCAAAATGCTGCCACACATCAGCTTTCAGGCCTGATGGTGCTCTCTTCTTTTCGTTTTGGATCTCCCTCACTTGTGGACAAGCCTCGTTGCATGCACGATTTCACAAGACTAGTCATGCAAAACCAGGAACTCAGCGAGATTTCTTGCAAGAGAATGCAGGAAATGGCATATGTTTAAAAAAATTGATCTAAATATCTTGTGAATCCATAGTGTATCTGCCCTAAATATGTATCACATTCTTATGAGCAACTCAGAACCACAACCTGCATGTTTCCATGATTTCTTATTTGAACTCTATGAGCCTGTATGTGTAGTTGCACTGTCAAGAACAGTGATATGTTCTGATATTTTCATCCCTGAAAGCTTGTATGCGTCTTTTCTCAGTGGGTAATCTATGAGGTGACATAATTCCTTGGCCCTGAGATAATCTGAGAGACAGACCTACTGCCTTCATCCCCTCACCTCGCTATCAGCATGGTATTGGGATATAAACAGACACATGTTGGGATTTTTGCTTATACTCAAAATATCTAAAATAGAGTAAAGGGTGGGGACAGAAAGATGCTGACAGAAATATGGTGCATACGTACCTTCAAAGTCCACATGTCCATCTCCATTGAGGTCGATGTCTCTCAGGATGTCCTCCAGATCTCTGTGCCCAACCTGAAAAAGTCAGTTTGTGGGGAAAGTGTGAATTTCTGTGGCACAAATTCGGAAACGACTTAAAAGTAGAGCAGAAAGACAGAATTCAGGCAGACAGTGATTGATGGGGAGTCGCAGAGAGGAGGACAAGCTCTTCTAGCAGCACTGTACCTGTTGTCCTAAAAGTTTTTTCATCGCCTCTCTAAGCTCTGCCGTGCTGATCTGGCCGTCGCCGTTAGTGTCAAACTGAAAATGAGAAAAACGGACAGATTATTAAAACAGAAAAGTGTCGAGGCTTGAACCAGAATATGCAACTACATAACTCTATTTTGTCTTCTTCTTTTGTGTATTCTTCAGCTTGCACAAGCCAAGGCCTGCACCACTAATTACCACAAATACTCCTGTAATTATTGTCTCCATTATCAAACAGCTGCCATTACCCCAATCCCCTCATTTCTTGTAGCAAAACACCTAATTTAAAACTATTATGGGCTCATTTTGCTGTTGTGCATACGTTTCTTTTCCTCACCTCCTTGAATGCGTCCCTCAGCTCCTTCACCCCTATCATGTCCGCTGTTTCAGCCAGAAGTTTGGGCCCCATGAGTTCAACAAAATCCTCGAAGTCAACATGTCCTCCCACTGACGGACACAGATGAAACTGAGTTAACCTTTTCATTTGCACATCTGTCAAATTTTAAAATGGCTATAAAAGGGTTTGTCAAACTTCCTGCACATTTGGTACTGAATACTTGTTGGAGGATGTACAAATGGGAGAAATAATTTATAGACATGTGCACACAAAGACACAGGCATTGTTCTAGTTACAGTTCATGTTGATCTGCTGGCTCAGTTCTATTAGCTCCATCTCTGTTGGCATGTAGCCCATCGTTCTCATGCAGTTCCCCAGGTCTTTGCAGCCAATAAACCCATCTTTGTCCTTGTCAAACTCCTTGAACGCCTCGCGCAATTCTGAGAGCAAGGGACATAAAACACGCATGTGAGAGAGATGTAAGAAATATCGCTTGAGAAAAATGTGTAAATTCTTTATCTTTTCATAAACCTACCATCCATTTCTTCTGGCCTCAACTCTCGGTCCTGTGTGGAATCACAGTGCAATATTAGGACCCAAACACTGCTGATATTGTAAAACTCATGCCAAATACCCAGCATTCCTCACACAACATGACACTGTAAAAAAAATAAAGGCATCTACAAATATGTGCCAACAGTCTTCAGGTTTCCTTCCAGCTAGAGAGGAAGAGCTCATTGGTGAGATCACAGGGAGGAGAAAACATGCAGAGTCTTGGCAGTCTATATAATAAAAGGAATTGGGATCAAACTGAAAATAACAGATGAATATGAACCGGTTTGTGTGTCCTAGGCGTAAGTGTGTGTGTGTGTGTGTGTTGAATTTCTGTTTTTATCGGTGTGTTTCTTGCATTTCTGGAAGTGCAGATGCAGAGAAAAGACATAAAATACAAAATAATTCCTCTATACACCAGTCTATTGAATTTGAGTGACTCAATCTCAACCCCTGCATTCATAAGGACTCTTACTCTCACTCCATCTGAGAGCTCAGCATCACAATACTCGTCTTTCTTGAATAGCAAGACCTTGACTCTTGTTGTCAACTGCTGGAAATAGACTAATAATCTCATAATCGCAGCGTGAGGAACATTTGTGCCATCACCACAGCCTGTCTTAATTATCCTCCGTTCTGGTATAAATGTCCACCATGCTTTTGAATAATACATCCGGCCTCATGCATAAATATACACACAAACACACACACCCTTTCATCCGGGATTCAAGAACACTCCGTGCTTACAGTTTGTCATATTCTCAAAATACCATCTTCTCTCCTCCACCACTCTTCTCCACATGCGACAAGTGCTGACGTTAGAGTGGAAGGTGATTACTACACACGTTCATGTGGGTTTTGGTTACTGCGCCTTATTACTGCATCGTCTGCTAATCTCTCTTGCCATGCATGCACATGATGTTTTCTGGACTTACGTACAGCCTGCCGGCTCTCAGCGAAGCCCTTGCGTAGAAAGATGCATGCAGGCCCCAGCACGTTGTGCATGTTGACTCCGTTCTGGGCCATGGCTACTAGTGGCTCAAGATAGGCCCCCCCAGATCCCCCCTCCTCACAGGACTGCACTGCTTTGTAGTTCTTCTTCTGGTCCTGGAGCAGCATCCGGGGCGGGGGGGCAGATATGGGAGCAGAGGCAAAGACAGGGGTAGAGACTGTGACTCAGTTTGTTGAAGCATGGTGTCAACAAGGAGCCAACATGGAGGTGGAGTGAAGGGGGGAGGACTTCAAATAAGTGTCATGGGTGACAGACATATGTCTGTCAGTCACAGAGTTGTGAGGAGTCAAGTCAGTCATGATGAAGGGAAGCATTTCAGTTTGAGAGAAGACGGTGTATCATGACACAGCAACTGATGCCATCTCAAAATATATTCTGTAGGTCAACATGCTGCACAACTGAGCTCTAGAAAGCCTCCACATGGTGTTTAATAGCTACATATTGTATTACAAAAATAAATACAAGCTTCGTTTCTAGGTACACAACAACGTAAAGCTGACTTCAGCCCTTTCATAATGTTTTATCGTTCTATCTGGCCTCAAAGGATCATTCTGATTCATTAGGAAATTTGATTTGCATTCAGATAACCAAACCTAACGCAAACTGTGTGCTTTAAATATCAGTCCTGGCATACAGACTAATTCACCAGTTTAAATTTCACCTATTGTAGTTAGCATACTGATGGCTTGTTTACGTCCTGTCTGACTGAATGACTGCTCAAGTTCCTGAACGTCAGCACTGAACCTAGTAAATACCAAATCATAATAAACGGTAAGCATTGACAGAGGGACCAAAATAAGACCTAAATTGTAATATACTGGATAATCTCTATCTCGTAATTTGTCCATTAGATACGCAAGAGTGACTCTAAGAATGAATTAATGCAAATCTGTGAGTAGTATTTTGGTAGTAGTGCTAGTTCAGTGTCTGGTGAATTTAAATAAAGACTCATGCTGGGTTAGTTCCTTACATTTCTCCTCAAGTGTCTTTCTTTCTGTGCCTAAAAGTCTTGTGTGAAGCTAAAATTCACCCAGCCATTCAGTTATAATCACCAATTAGCTCATCAACCAGGGGGCAAATGTTGTCCTCACATCAGTCCTCCCAATTACGGAGAGAGCTACAGGTTAATTAAAAACAGGCAATCACTGCTGCTGGCCTGCGGACAAAAAAGCTTCCTCTAAATAAAGTCAAATAAGGTCCGACCAATGCTGTGACTAATATTTTAATAAGAGAGCAGCAGCCTAATGCCGAACGCATGCAGCTATTAGAAAACAGACTTCATTACAGCTGTATATTGTTTTTTAAGATGAGATTAATTGATTTTAAAGCTGTAACATCTCTTATTGCTTAAAAAACGTGTAATGTAGGTCCGGTTCTCGATGGTATTAGTGTAACATCCAGCTCAGTAAATCAACATCCAGACTTAGTATCATAGCGAATAATCAAGGGATGATTTTGCTGCCGATTTAAATCTCTCTGACGTGAGCTAGTACCATATTCTGAAAATAATAAACATAAGACATTTGCATGCATATGAAATGTAAAATTCATGTGCATACTTGTACGATATGCGAATGCACACGTTATTACGTGCTCGACAAATGACCTTCACGCTCCATCTGTTGCCATGCCAATCCTAATGCCAGTTCGTGCATTCCTACAGTTCTCACCACAGGAACGGATGCCCACTGGGTAATCTGACCAAGTGATGCATGGAGCAGGGCTGTCTGTGACTATATCGTGCCAGAAAAGTACTATGAAGCCACGCGCTAGCAGTTATATAACTAACAAAAAAAAAGCGCACACACAAGAAAAGAAAAATCTGAAACCGTGTCAGAGAGAGGCTGAAGTCAAGCAAGAACTTTTGCAGCACCCCATCCCGTTTTGCACAGATGGCATCAACAGTTGCTTGTCATATTGTGCTTCCTCAAAGATGTGCAGCTGCTGAAATGAAGGAAAGTCTATTTGTGGGACTGTCTCCCTGCTACATTGAGAGTTCGTTCAAGCACACAGTCATATGATGAGGACAGCAGATGTAAAGTAGATGTATTAATAAAAACAAGAAAACTCAGTGCCAGCGGTACATTTTTGAGTTAACTGAATCTCGTATAGTTGAAAAGGCGCATCTGTTTGTTTCCACTGGCTGATCATATCCCGCAGGTGCAGGTTCAACAGGGCAGCATCTTGAGCTGGCTGGTAAGGTGGGATTCATGTTAAACCTGACTGACTCTAGGTGTGGCGACATGATCCTAATTCACAGGCTCAGTTAACCGCTCAAGCGCAAGCAGCGCTGACCAGCTTCTTTTAAGATAAATCCACAAAAATTCCTTAATGCGCATGCAGAATGAGTTTTAAAGACAAATTTCCAAACAAGGTGGCAAACATTGACTGAAACTACAGCAAGCTTCATCTTGAAACGTCCTGACATTATTCTCAAGTGTGCCTATTTGCTCTAGCAGCGCATTACACAGTAAGAAGTCAGGCAGTCAGTCCAGTCAAACAGCCGTTGGTCAAGTTGGGAACGCACAATGAGACAAACATGCACGAAGAGTCGGGGGATTCAAGGAGACACCACAGGAGAGTGACAAACAAACCTCAGAGCGGAGACCTTACCTTCTTGGTGAAAATTTTAAGCGACTTTACAGAGTTGCCCATTGCAAAAAGAAAAAATCCTCCTTTTATGTTTTCTCCTCTCTAACTGTGTTAGTGTGCCTGCATGTAAGTGCACGTGTATGCATGTGTGTTTGCGTGTGTTTCCAGGCATGCATGGGAATGGGAGTGATTAGAAAAGGGAAAGAGGGTTCAGTGGGTCATTGGCTAATGTAAGAGGACATTTGGGGAAAAAAGGCAGGGAGAAGAGCAGCAGATAACGTGGGAGGTAGAGGGGAACAGGAGGCAACGGACGAAGGAGTGTGCAGGGAGGACCCGGAGGCAAGGACGCTGGGAGGTACAGGGGGAGGGACGCTGAGACAAAGGAGGAAATATGTAAACGAGAATGAAGGACACATCAACAACATAAAGATAAGCGAGGGAGAGGAAGCATGCATGTGATCAGAGCAAGATGCAAGTGCCAGGAGAAGAAAAAGATTGCTTATTCATGCCGTCCACTCTCTTACAGTGTCTTTCCTCCCTCCCTCTCCCTCACTCCCTCTCTCTGTCCCTCTCTCTCTCTCTCTCTCTCTCTCTCCTCTCTCTGTCCGTCAGTCTGTCTACGCTCTTTTTCCCTCACTCTCTCCCCCAGCTCCCCGCTCACCCAACAGTTTAAAACCATCTCTGCGAATCTGACAGAAGAAGCCCGTTCGGACAAGCATATTACCTTCCCCTGAGCAAGACGCTGGAGACACTAATCCAAACATGCACACGCGCGCAAACACTCGATTAAACACACACGGATGCGGGGCTGTGGAGCTAAAAATATAATACGCGCTCCCCCCCACTCTACCCTCAGCGTCCCCTTCTCTCTCTAACACACACCACTGTGGAAGCATCACAAAGTCATGTTAAGCTGGAAGGGCTTGGATTCAGATCAAAGCCAAAGTGTGCAAGAAATGACACATGGATTCTGAAGGAGCTCGCTGGAGGAGGCAAACCAGCATGCGCGGACGCAAACACACGCAGACAGGCAAACAAATGCTCTCTACCAGCCTCTATCATCCACACACACACACACACGCTTCTTGTTATTGTACTATTTTTCTTTAAAAACTGGTGAAAGAAAAACACACTTCAGCACGATATTTTATTCTACTTCTGCCACATTTAAGAGGCGAATATTGTGTTTTTATGCAGTGGAGTAGTTCGATTTTACATGCAAAAGAACAAACATAAGATTTAACCAGCTACAATATTTAATACTCGAAAGTATTTTAAGAAAATCGTATATTAAATATTTACTTTTACTCATAGTACTCATACTTTTTCTTAAATGGTTTTTGTTTCATTGTCTTTCTTCTTTCACACTGATGTCTAAACCGATGGACAGTTCTCAATCTATGCAAGCTGTAGGTTTCAAGTTTACACATCATATTATACACCGATCAGCCATAACATTGTGACAACCTGCCAAATATATTTTGTAGGTCTCCTTTTTTGCTGCCCGAACAGCCCCAGACAAGATCTCTGTAGGTGTGCTGTGATATCTGTCACCGAGACGCAGCTCCAAACTAAACAAACTCTGATCCACTGAGTGGTTCTGACTCCTTTCTTTCAGAAGCAGCATCAACCTCTTCAGCAGTCTGAGCTCCAGTAGCTCGTCTGTTGGATCACAACCGCACGGGTCAGACTCATTGATCCGTGGTCCATGACCCTGTCTCCGGTTCTTTTCCTTCCTTGGATCACTGTTAAGTGGCTAGCTACTGATCCTTGTAAGAGTCTCTCAAATCTTCCACTTGAACATTTTTCCTGCTTCTAAGATCGAAAAATGTGCCCTAATGTATCCCACCCACTGACAGGAGCCATTAAATCCAGATAGTCAGAGTTATTCACGTCACTTGTGGTCATAGTGTTTTGGTTGATCGGTGCGTGGAGAGTATATTGGACCATGTGATTTCACAAGCTCAAACTAGAAACATGACTATTTTAAACTCAGATTTTAGGTGAGCCCCCCCCCCCCCCCCCCCCCCCCCCCCCCAAAAAAAACCTCTACAAGTCCAGTTGCCTTTTTTGAACCTTTTTGGATATACTATGACCTGGATGACTGAGAACCTTCACAGACAGCCCAGAGAAATGTTCCCCGTTCACCATATGGCATCTTTCTAGCGTCAAACACGTGTCACTCTGTGAATGTGAAGTGAAGGTCAAACATTCAAGTGCAGTGAATCTAATAATCAGAAATACCTTTTCCATTAGAGGGGGACTTTATGGTTCTGAATGCTGTTTCCATCTAAACCAACCATTCACCACGCGCAGTGTAAACATCCCTCCACCAACAGCGTTGGCTCCCGAGGTGTAACTTTGCAGCGTCGGTCACTGCAGCACCAACGCTCAGCCGCGTTTCCCTCTCCCGTTCGACCTTGTCTATTCTCTGCTAGTTAAATAAGCACGTTCACGCCGAGGTTGTTTCAGATCTCGCTCCCATTCAATATCTGAGCTGCTGCAGGATGATTCATCTAGCCTCTCACCGGAGGCTCATTGTGAACTTCAGAACACATCAGACGTCAGACACAGGCGCCGTCAGCTCTCATAATGTCAGACAGCGGTGTGCACGAGAACGAGCTCCATCTCTTGCTGCGTCCCTCTCCCTCGCACGCTTACTCACTCCAAAACACATGATTTAATTTACTATTTTTCCGTGTCAATATTAGATCATTACAGGGTTAGGGTTAGGGTTTGGCATGCACAGACTCGGAAATATTTGCTGTATTGCAAAGCAAGGACATCTATATGAAGGGGGAAATATTAATGATTGCTTTTGCTATTTGGAGATTTTGAGGTCAAGTGTAATCCTGTTTCATCAACTGTGTTAAATGAGCTGTTGGAGGAAAAAGGAGGGGATTGGTGTAATAATAAGCTCTCATGCGCTCATGAACCGTTTTCTTTTTTTAAAGCAAGATTACAAATGTTCTTTTGCTTTTATAGCGCTAGATTTTGTACGTCTCTTTCAATTTGAATTTGAAATAACACGTAGTCAGTTCATGGTCTTCTACGCCATTCCTTTGAAGCAACTCAGTTTATATCACAACGCGTCCTGACGCAGAGACAAATAGATAAATGCTGTGACCGTGAGGTTTTTTTCATGCGTGCGTTTTCGTCATCAGACGACGTCTAGGCGGTGAAAAGAGATACAGCGCACACTTGCGTCATTTTCTTGTGTTTGGTCTGAGACGTCACAGCTCCATCCTGCAGCTGATTAATTCTCTTTAATCACGTTAGCTGAAACTGTTCAATTTCCTGCAGAGTGTGCTGCTATATAATGTTATTTCTATATAAACAGCTGTTAAGTCTAGTTAAACATCACCAAGAGAAAGAATTCACAGTGCTGCACGTGCGTTTGTGTGCACGGGCTCTAATCCTTTAACCAAAGCCTGAATTTTCTACCTCCTCCTTTGCCAGCAAGCACACAAAAATATCCATCTGTGTCTAAAAATAGCTCGTTATACTCTACTGGAGGCACACGCCGTGGCGAGCACGATGATCTCTCTCCTCTTGCTTCCACTCAGATTCTCTTTCCTATTTTTCGCGTTTTTGCCTTTTCTTTCTTCTTAATCTCTTTTCTTTGCCTCTCAGACGCCGTCAAGGTCACTGTGACCCGGGCTGGCAACAGAAGAGAGAAGAGAGATTTTGTAAGAGCAAAACAAAGAAAAGGAAGGAACACATCAGAGGCTGCGAGTGCAAGATGAGTAACAGAAAAACCAGAGGAGGAAGCGAAGAGCTAATCTGCATTTTTAAGACCTTTCCTCACATTGTCTCCAGAGCTGTCAGGTGGGAGCAGGGAAGTGAAACTTGATGAGCGTTAGTCTTATGTAAGGTCTGCCAGCAAAGGCACCCTCTTCCTATTTTATTCTTTGTCCTCGTGATTTATCCGATTCCCTCGCTTCCTTCACTTTCTCTCCCTGCCCTTTCACTTTTCCTGGCTCACTGATGTGACACAGTGGACCATTAATCCCTCTCTCTCTCTCTCACACTGTGCCAGCTCAAACCCCCCTGGTACAAACGGTACTTGCTCCCTCTGCTGGCTAATGCGCACATCCTTTCATCTAAATTTAATTCATAAAGGAAATTCTCCTTGATAATAAACTCTCAGCTGAAGATAACAGACCTCATTCAATAACAGGTCATTTTCCAGATTTCCTGTGACGGCTGGTGGAACAAGGTCACTGAAGGTCACCAAAACTAAGCTGATTGTTCAGAGTCTCTTAAAATAGAATCATTTCTGTTGGCACAAAAAAAAAAACTGCACATGCCCTTGATCAAGGTGCATGTTTTAGTCTGGATGGTTTAATGGCCTGAGCGTTCAGGAAAATACATGCAGCTTGAAATGCACATGAACGTTGAGCTGCAAAACACAAGCAAAACAATTCCATTTGTCCTTATTCTAACCTTCATGCTGGCTTATTTTTGGTCAGCATTGTTCATCATATGAATATGTAAATGTGGATTATTAGCTCGTGGCTTGCAGAAAAAAGGTCTCCTCATGACGGAAACCAGTTCTTTTACACCAGATTCTCCAATTTTCCATGTCAGGTAGTGAGTCTAAAAAAAACCCACTCTTCCCTCCTCCAGTGTCTCAAAAATCAGGACTTGATGGTCTATTTTTAGCTTCTTCTTCTTGCGGCAAATGAGTCCTGCTGGGATCTTATGCAGATCTCGGTGTTACGTAAGAAAATATGAAATCACGGTTGCTAGTTTAATATTTCACCCTGGATTCTATGCCATGCTGCCACAACGCTTCAAGGTGCAGAGAGGCAGCGTTATCGCGACTGTGCAGTCAGTTAAATTATACAGATATAGTAAGATGCTGAGCAGGCGGAAGAAGAACCCCCTCAGCTTATATTCCCTTGTTTGTCGGTAGCTTTGTTTTTCATTCTCACACATTGCGTGCACAACTAACTCATAAATTCAAGTCCTTCTGCTTCATCAAGAAAAGACTGAGATTGGTAATATCAAAGTTTTATTTCAGTAGATCACACCATCTCCTCTTTTGCACACACGTCATCATCCGCCGCTCAGGAGACTTTATATAGCACACCGCTGCATGGATTTTGCCTCACTGGAACCCCTAAGACTGATTGAAGCTCTGGCCTGGATTGAGAGGAGTTATTTCTGGAACACATTAGCGCACGAGGAGGTAATTGTCTCCTCTTGAGCTTTTTTATCAGCAACGTATAAAGAAGGATTTCAGTGAAACAAGGAAAAGATCGTGGGGCGGGACGACCTGCTGTGCAGCTGCAGGATTTGTCTGCGTAACAGCAGAAATGTGGTTTCTAGTAGAAACATATTCAAACAGGTGCCGAGGAGACGGTACTCTAGTTATTTGCCACTCTCAACAGCAGTGTCACTTCAGTATATTTATATTTCATCAGCATATAAAGGGGGCACTGACCCATGTGCCTCGGTGACAAGCTCTCATCGTTCAAACATTTTCCACACAGGGGGAAAGTTGATCCGCGGGCCGTTGCTCGGGTGACAGTCACAATGAAAGCTTTCATATCGGGGATGCATGATAGACTGCAGCCCACCCTTGTCGTGAAAGCAGTGGCTACCAGATACATACAGGAGACAGATTTGGACCGAAAACACGCATTCATTTTTAATCTCTTCATAGAGGCCCAGTCACAGATGCTTCCAGCTTCACCTGCATCTCACCTGTGAACCTCCACCAGCTGTTGAATAACCAGCTGCATCCATGCTGCACTTAATCAACCAAACATCTGAATATCAGATATTCTTAAATTAGAATTAATTCATTGTCTCTGGATTTAAATTTTTAAAAACTGACTTAAGTGTCTTGCACCCCCAAGTTTGCCTATGGACGGGGATGTATTATCTAAAAATGTGTGCTTTGATCTCAGTGTGCTACATGTTTGGACTGGACCACTAAATCCCATATATATGACTGCATATAGGCTTTATTAAATTACAAGAAAATGTAAATTATATGGAAGGTGCAAGGGTTGAAAAGTTTGCAGCATTCAGGACCTGAATCAGATGGATTGGCATCATTTTGTTTCTTCTTCAATAGAAAACAGTAAAATCAAGCTACGGTTTCTGAAACTTTGTGCCATAAATTCTTTTCCAACATTTGCTGCTGCTGATAAGGATTTATTTTTGCTCACCCACACTTTAACAGAGAGCTTTGAGCTTATATGCTCATAGGACGAGGTTTAAAGTGGCTTTTTTTTTAGTACAAAGGTAGAAAAGAATAGCTCAACTATTCATATCCAAAAGACAAACTAGTGTTAATGAAATATGCACCAGTGTTTAATCTTATTTTAATCAACTTTTAAAACATCTTCCAAGTTAAATTTTCCCTCCTCGTTCCTCCTTACCTGCCCAAAGACCGACTTCACTATGGGGTGAAGACTAGAGTCGTGCTCAGTCGAGGCAGCGTTCAGTCTTTTGGACGGTCGGCTGGATGCTGGCTGGACAGGTGCACTGGTCGCAGGTGTTTCGGAGCTGAGACTGAAGGACGACCCGGTGATGACTCTCTCGCTGGGCTCGAAGAAGAAATCCGCGTCGTCCGTGTGTTTCGGGTGAGAAGGAGTCGGTGATGTCCTCCTCTCCTGCCGGGAGCCGCCCTGGAGATGCGCAGCGGGAGGCACCTCACCTCGAGAGGAGTCGTGGTGATGATGCGAGTGTTTGGATCGGGAGGGCTTGCTGCGCTCTTTCTGATAGCGGCTCGTCCTTTGCCTCACCTCCTCCTGAGCGTAACCGTCGTCCTGGAGGCTCGGCTGCCGGTGCGAGTGGCTGTTTGGCGTCCGGGGATGATCATTTATATGTCGAGAGTCGGCGTGCCTCGGTTGGCAGAGAGGTCTCCGCGCGCTGGTCTCGCAGTCATCCGCCCAGCCTGCATCCTCGCTGCCTCCAGCTCCGGCGGGATGATGGTGAGAGCGGTGGCTCCGGTGACCGTGTGGACCGTGCTCCGAGCGCGCGGACCTGCGGTTGAGCCCCGACGATCTCAGCAGAGAAGTGGTCGACTCGCTTTTGGGGAGAGAGGAGCTCATCGTCGGCTTTCTCTCCCTTTTCCAGGCGGAGTGAAGCTGTTGGAGGCTGAAGGTCGAGTAAAGGGAAAGAGGGGCAGTCCTCCTCTCCTCCACGTGCAGGTGTTCAGCCTCAGTCGGACCCCGCTCTTAAATCCGCGTCCACGCAGCCGACCATCACTGGGTGAAGTTGGAGCACTTGATGGAGAACACACACACAAAAAAAAGTGGAGCTTGATGTGGCAGCCAGGCGGTCAGTCTGTCGCTTCACAGGGGCTCCGCTAAGTTTGGATGACAGCACAGTGTTGCGCTGCCGCGTGTCACACGATGTCCACGCACAAACTTCATTAAGACCCACGTCACTGCAGATCATTTCTCGCGTAATGAGTCCATTGATTACGTTTATTTCTATGTGATTATTGAAGAAAGACAACCATCGCCCAATAAACCAGAGTTTATTTAAAGGGAATTCATACAAAGTGATTTAAAAAAAAAATAAAAAATCACAAGCTTCCATGGAGACAGTCAAACCTCAACAAGTAGCTGCAGTGACATTAACGCGAGTGGACACTGGTCATTTTCAAGGACGTGTTAGGAAATAGATGTGTCCTGCCTGTAACTTTAAGTTTTCTCAAACCAGATCGGACATAATAAACAGAAACAAAGCAAAATGGAAGCGAAAGGAAAGGTGAAAATAAAATACATTTACCAGGGTTGCACAAGAAAACAAACACAATGATGACAAAGAGAACAGCTTCAGTAGTTTGAAGGACTTTGGAGCTATAAATAGTAACATAACCTTTTAGAAATTAACACTGAGGAACCGATTATTCATTAGTCACCAGGATAAACAAACGAAATGACTTAAATCAAGGAAAGAAATCTTCTGGGGCAAGTCATCTCATATCAACTCACAACATTCATCATCCCAAACATCTCAGGTCAATCTTTTTTAGTATAAAAAATAAAAATAACCAAACCTATTCAACTCTTTTCCTCCTTTAGTTTAGCTGGTCTATTCGTTAAATTTCGTCTGTAGATAGATAGATAACTTTATTGATCCCTTTGGTAGGTTCCCACAGGGAAATTAACATCTCCATCATACAGCACTGTCAGACATACATGTACAAGAATTGGATAGAAAACGAATGAATAACCCCCAAATACCCAACACCCCCAAAAAAAGAATAATATATTGTGATACATGGTTTGTTATTGCACATTCTTAAAGAGAAAAAACAGACTGCACATTATTATTGCACCCTATTATTGCAGATTATTCAGAAGGAAGGGTAAACTGACTGCCCCCTGTCCTTCAGCCCCTTTTCTTTTTGTCGTCCCCCCAAGTGAGTGGCTCAGTCTATTGGTCGTGCACTTTGGGAGGAGCAGCCTCTCGCTGAAGGTGCTTCTCTGGCTGCTGAAGGTAGTGTGCAGAGGGTGGCTGGCATTGTCCAGGATAATCAGAAGTTTGTTCAGTGTTCTCCTCTCTGCTACGGTCTCCAGAGGGTCCAGCCTCGTGCCAACCACCGAGCCGGCCCGTCTGATCAGCTTCTCCAGCCTGGAGAGGTCTGCTTTTGAGGTGACATTAAGTCACTGACTTTATTTTTCTCAATGCCGTATATTTTATGAATCTTTAATAATATTATCTAGGCGATGCAAGGACAGACCCCCTTTTCTTCTCCGAGCACATTCATCGTACTTATATCTTTGATTTTGACTTGTGCAAATTAATTAAACTGCAACTTGCCAACTCTGGCCATTATTCAAACAGCATGGTTGAACAATCTGGGTACAGTAGTGTCAAGAGCACAGTGGAAAATATGGGTTACCCAAAACAATAACAGCAGAGTTCAAAAGGAAGCGAAAACAAACGCGTGGCAACCCTTCCCTCTCGTCCCATCTGCACACCCTGGGTCGTAATTCTCACAGCAGATGTCCGGGGATCCAGGGCAAAAGTATGTGATGATGTTAATATACGCAGCCAATTAGACACTCGAGCTCTCGCGGATTGTGCTCCGCAGTGCAGAGCTGAGAAATGAGCAGATTTTTCCCTCTTCTCTCAGGGGAATTTTTGTTCTCTGACATCTGTGTCTCTGTGTCCTCTGCTCCAGGGAGAGGCAAAGTATCTTCACTCCATCGCACCCATCCCCCCCCATTCAACACCAACCTGCTTTAACTCCTCTCCTGCCTTTTCATCCTCTGTGCGTCTCATCGGGTGCAGGTGAGCGTTACTAACGTTGAGCCACTGTTACTGTATACAGTCATTACTGGGTGTTAATTCCCCTCATAATCAACAGGCGCTCCTTTTTTGGGGGGTTTTGATGTAAGTTTTTGTTTTTCGATCATTCCAGATGTGTGACTATTGATTATAAACAAAAGTCTCTGGCTTAATCTGTCCATGTTCTTGCTTTCCCCTTCTGTAGACACTGGGCTACAGCAGGGGACACGCGAGCCTCAGGGTGAAATATGGCCCATTTTAAGTCCACAGAGGAAGCGGAGACTAAACAACAACAGGGAAATGTAGTGTGGAATAGTGAACAAAAATACACACATCGTGTGCAGCATCCGGAAGGAAAAACATGTGTAAATAAATGTGAGAATGATTTCAAAAGATAGAAGTGGAACTTCATTGCTCAAACTACGAAAACATAAAGTTCTTTTTTGGCTTTTTTTTTTTTTTAGCCCTTTTTGGGGTCACGTCAGTTTCTATTTTTGCATTTTTCCCCCTGCTCTCCCAAACATGACACTCCCAACTCTCAGCAGGGTCAGATGGCCCAAACTTTTATGGCAAGTGCTACAGTACACACAGCTGCTGCTCTGAGTTCACAAACAGCAGAATAATGTTAAATATTCTGGTTTGTGGTGGAATACATTTAAAGGAGTCGCCGTTTGCTGAAACAATCTCAGTTCAAAGTAGACTTACTTGCTTATTCTGGACTTTCAGACAATAAAACTTTCACAATTAGCAAGAGGATCTTCAGATTTAATTATCTGTTTCCAAAGTCAAAAGAACTGTCAAGCAGGATCTCTTAGTCAGATATTTATCTTTGTATTAATAAATAATTAAATCCAATTGATAGTGTCTATTCAAACCAGACCATAGCATTCACAGTGGTATCGACTGAACAAGGCCAAGCTAATGGAGGGATCCAAAACTGCCCAAACTCCTTAGTAAGCAAAGAGAAACATATTTCATGCAGCCAAAATGTAAATATGGAACAGTTTTTTTCCTGAGCGCTTCCCTCTCCTTGGCCGTAATTTGTGATCACATCTTGCATCCATTTTAACCATGTCCCTCGGGCGCGGTTTGATATCGCTGAAAGATTAATCAGCGGGGTGAATAGTTAAAGACAGAGCGGCTCGGGGCCTTCGAGGTGAAGAAAGAGCTCGCTCGTCTGAATCATCAAAATGTTTTGCCCACTCATCTCATGAGCCGTTCATGCGGGATGCGATGTCGACACTTGGATGATACGATCAGATGCGTGAGCTTTACTGTGAACCTAGAAACTGATACTTTCACAGAGCTCAGGTTTCGAGTTCAGATGAAAGTGTTGCTGTCAGTGACGGAGGGATTCGATGATTAAATGAACGGTCCAGTGAACCACGGCACATCACTCAACTGCTAATCAAATATTTATTCAAAGTTGGTCAGCCACGTTTAAGGATTTTTTTCACAGTCTACAGAGTGTCAATTTGCGGTCTCATGATATTTCCAGTTACCAAATTTATGTAATTTCTCCTTCATTTCCATTGAAGTTTATCTCAAGGACTAATTTAAACATTTTTCTTGTTTCGGTGCGATGTCCGGCTGCCTCAGTTAGGACAGAAAATATTTAAAGCACATTCCAGGTGCATGTAGAAGGCTGTAGTGTCACAAACTACACAGCAGACTCCTACTTTAACGTTTATCTGTTCTGTTTTAAGACTAGGTGAAACAATCCCTTAATGAACCTATATATCTGAGGCATGAGGCCACGACACCTTCAGAGGGCTCATCGGCAACACCTGGCATCTCAGGTGTTCCCCCCCTCTGCTTCCAACCCTACTGTGCCACTGGTGTGTTACTTCAGGGCCCAGGAGGGGTCTCACCTCTTCACCCAGAGCCACCAACTCACTTCTTTTGCTGCACCTGTGAGGACTTTAATGTTTTGACGTTGGGCTTGGCCTCGAATTCCCAAGTCCTTGAGCAGCCTGATGGTAGACATGCCTGCAAAGCCTCTGCAGCCGGACTGAGCAAACCATGGCTTTATTTGTATACTTAAGGCTCTTGCGTTCGAAGGCCTCCCCCACAGCTGCCTCCCAGGGAACAGTGAGTTCTACGATGTAGACCGTGTGGAGGAGCAGAGTACGAGGTCTGGTCTGAGGTTTGTTATGGCAATCTCAGATGGGAAGCAGATCCTTTGGTTCAGATCTGCCGCCAACTTCCAGTCACGTGCCCCTCTGAGCTGGCCGATATCCGATGTTGTAATCTTAGCCTAGCCGTAGTCTAAACCTTAATTTAACTTTAAACCAACCTGAACCCTAAGAAAATAAAACATAAGGGCTTACACAAAACAGGTATGTGTTGTGTTACTGTGCGTCTACTTCTAGTTTCTAGCTTCCAGACTATAGTGTTTTCTCCTGTGACTATACACTCACTTGCCACTTCATTAGGTACACTAGTGAGAATGAATGTATTCTAATATAACAGTTGTCACAGTCCTGTACTACTCGGGCACATTGGCTCAAATTTGAGCAGCGGTGCAGCAGAGTCCAACCCTCTCAGTACATCCATGTGTGAGCTCCTCACCAAGCAGATGTCCTTCTTTGACACAGAAAGACATCACTATGTTGTCTTTGGAAACTATTATTTGACCACACAACAAACTGTGCCACGGCACACATACTATAAAGTTTGTAAAGACTGTCAGCTGGTTGTGATTTCTCGGCTCAAATTTCAATCATTTTGTTACGCTACAGCTTGGAGCTGGACCACTTTTTGAATGATTCTCGATTTGTTCATCAAACAAAGCAGGAATATTTTGATCTGATTATTCCAGAAATTACCTGAAAATGTGAATTTCACATATTCTTCTTGTACCAAGGGATTCTTTCTTAACAGGAATGATCATATTTATCTGCTGAATATTGAAGTATTAGATTTATTAAGGAGATGTAACTAACAGTGTATAGGAAGTGAGGTGTCTTAATCACTATCATCAGCTGTATACTAATCCAAATTTATTGGATGTGCTTCTCACATTGAAAAGTAATAACTGCAAGAACAATAGGTTGTTTTTTTGTCGGTTATCTGTTTGGACACAAAAGCAAGGGAGCGGCGTATCCTCTTAAAATCCTCTTGCTTGTGTAACTCCTTCTCTTTAGTTTCCTGTTAACACTCTCTGTTTCCGTTTTCTATTCTTTGTCATTTCCATGGGAAGAGGATGCTTGGAGAAGGTGAACGAGCGTTTTGTCTGGGGCGCAGGTTGCCAATTTAAATGTTTAGTTTTGCGGTGCACTCAGATCGAAACAGCCGAAAACCACATGCCTCCAGGCACACGCTGCCAAAAGGAAAAAGGTTGCTGAACTTCCAGAGGTCCGCTGGGAGGCATGGATTACACCTAATGACTTCCCAAACATTTGAGGAAGCAGAACAATAAAATAACAAAGAGTGGATGCAAGACATTTGTTTTTTGTTATTTACTTTCACAAAAAGCTGTCAGAGTACAGTCTTCTCCGGTCCTGCAGTAGTTGTTCTTAAAGGCATTTTGTCTTTTCCTGAAAAACTATTCCAAAACATCGATGTCTCATCCTGCACCCGGGGCGTATGCTGATTTTGCATCCAGTAAAACACAATCTCTAATTTCCACGTCCCTCCTTCTACCTGCAGCCTCTCCTTTACCATCAGCACTGCCCTCAGCACAAACACGCATGGGTGGGTTAGGTTATTGGAGCTGAAGTCTAGCTGTTTCCTGGGGACTGTGCTGCAGTCAGTTTTCCAGAATACACAAAACAATTACAATGGTGGATGAAATAAGCCGAAGCCACAACTATTCTAATTCTTTCCTTATGTAAGTAGAATTCATCTACACAGGCCTTAGGGTTAGGGTTAGGGACATTTCTCAATACCTAGTTGAAAAGTAGCACAAGTGTCTATCCATAACTCTAGTCTACTCTTATGTGTGGCAGTAACAATCATATTAATGCAACAAGAAGTGTTGGATATGCATCTGGGACAGTTAAATCTTGGACATGCATCAAAGTCAAACCCTGAAGACAGTTTGAGCTCCAGCATCTGGTTAATAGTCACTTTATAGGCCGTCTATAGTTTACTGGAGTATAAGTGTCTGTATTACTCGTTGGGTGGGTGGATTTAAGGACACGGGGATGTGCTCATGTGCTTGTTTCCAATCAGCCACAGCTGTACAAGGGAGGTGTTAATTCCTTATGAGCTTAAACTGCTTAATTTCTACCCGCTCCAATAATGGTTTCATCAAAGTAAATGGAGGGCCGATGCTGTTCAATCCGTTTTTCAGTTACGAGACGCAGCGGGTGTGTTTCACTTTGAGTGTGGTGGATGGAAGGTGTGAAATGAAGACTTCAGGCTTACTGGGGACTTTTCAAGTTTTTGCATTTCATACGTGCGGTGTTTACAATGTGTTATTTCCTTGGTCGGGAAACGTTGAAACCCCATGAGTAACATCATTGCAATTTGCATTGGTAGTGAGTGTACTGCAGTGAAACATAGCTGTATTTTTGGGACGATGCATCATCCGTGAATCAGTGTGTGCTCCAGATGATCTTGAGCGTAGCCTCCCGTCTTTCCCCGGTACATTTCATTCCGTCTTTTTGTCTTTTCGGGAGTGACTCAGTCAAGACTACAATCCTTTCTGAACTATTTATGCACAAGAGGGTAGGATTATTTCGGCGCCTCGTCTTTCTGCTTCCAAGTGCATTCTGGTAACACGTTGACAAAGGCAAGGGACAAGACACGTCTCCAGAACAATGACAAAGGAAGGCGACGGCAGAAAGATGCCACTGTCTAAGAGCTAAGTAAAGGTGCAGTGCTCACAAAGGATGGTGGATTTGAGTGAACGGGGACTGGCATGGGTGAGTGGGGGGGCTGGTATGACGCAGGGAGGGCAGAATAATAACTATGCACTATTTATAGGAACACAGCGACCTACAGTATGGTATCCTTGCAGAATATTTCTCCTACACCATCTCTGCGTGCTTACATAAACTGAAGTTACGACACACTGACTTCTATTTCACTAAGATTAATGACTGTACTTCCATAGCTGAAAACACACCGTGCCAACCCCTCACAGTGCTGTATGGGCATTTGCACCCTGTTATAATTTAAAAAAAAATAATGGTTGTGACTAAGCTAGTGTGACATTAACATGCATATTTATTCATGGCTGTGTTTTCTGTTTACAGGACTCATAAAGGTCAGGTTTGTCTAAATGCTTCAATATATAATATCATGTTAAATATATAGGATTTTCAATTTTAATGCACTGGCTATCTGAATAAATTACTGTCTGAATGAGGTAGCATTACAAAAAAAAAAAAAAGATGCATTCATGAAATTGGCAAAAGCTGTTTTCATCCTTTCACTCACAAGGAGCCAAGAGCTTTATTACGTCTGAAAACATACACACATCTCCCCCTTGTGTTGAACGTTCAACTGGCCATTGACAGATCGGGACTGACTACTTTACTGTAAATTATTTCTCCTGTTTGCAGAAACATGCAAAGTTTCTTTTTACCGTGAGCATTTAGGATGTTGGTAGCCAGAAAACGTTTTGAGGAATACATTTTTAAGATAAATCGGACTATAATATAAATATATATGTATGTTAACAAAATGTTATTTAAAATCCTGCAGAATATGGACAGGAATAAAACACTTACTTGAACATATCTGAAACCGTTAAAAGTTGCCACTCATCCAAGTAGCTCCTTCACTTCTAAAGGACCTGTGGGGAGTTGGGATTCACAGAGGAACATCTGTGGGTGCTGACTGGGGCCTTTCTTTGTGGAGTTTGCATGTTCTCTCTGTGTCTGGGTGGGTTCTCTCCGGGTACTCCAGCTTCCTCCCACCGTCCAAAGACATGCTGGTACGGTTAATTGGTGATTCTTGGCCGTAGGTGTGAGTGTGAATGGTTGTCTGTCTCTCTGTGTTAGCCCTGCGATGGACTGGCGACCTGTCCAGGGTGTACCCCGCCTCTTTCCCAACGACACCTGGGATAAGCTCCCAAATCTAGCATTGCAGCTCATAATAAGTTATTAAGCTTATGACTGAGTCAAGATTGTTAAGGTTACTGTAAAAAACAATGAAACAATGCCACTCACTCTCATGGCATTTGACTGTCATGGTTCTGCCCCATCTGCAGGTCAGCACCCCAGGCACCGGCCAGATTTTTTAATTCAGCACCTCGGCCAGCGACCCTCTCACCAGACCAGCTGGGAGAGGAGAGCAGATGTTATTATTCAACAGTAAGACTTTCAGCTCCGTTCCGCGTCATGGTCATGCATGCTTGTGCATATATGTTTGGATAACACATAGTTCCTTTGAATTTTACATCTTTGTACATTTCCCACCATTTTTCCCAGCTTGGTTGTGACAACATAGCAACAGCCTATCATTAGTCATTTTGCAAGAAAAAAGGTAACGGAGCAAACAATGGGTCGGGGCCAAAAAGAAAATAAAAAAAAATCTCACAAACTGCTCTGACAGCTGCGGTGTCTGACACATTTGCACGCTGCATGAACACACTTTCACCACTACTACTAATAGAATGACTCAAGTTGTTGCACCGATTTGGCTAACCACGAATCCTCATTTGCAATTAGCAGACTGATTATTAAAGTGTCTTTCCGCCTCCTTGGCTTGCAGGGCTGATCATCTAATAGATACCCGCATGCTCAGCCTTGCTGCAGTCACCTGCATGACTGAAATTCAGAGGGTATCGAACTTTGTGCTAATTTCTGTTTACATAAATGTCCAGCTGAAATAAGTCAGAGGTGTTGGGGAGAGAGATCACATCTTCCCAGTTTCCCAGTCTGGCATCTTGACACCGGCCAGTTGAATATGTGGACTCTTCAACATGTGCCGCGACAACAAAAACATAAAAGAAAGATGAGTTTGTCTCATCCCACTTGCTGCTTCGTTTCTTTTTCTGTTTCACACTTATCTGATTTCTGAGTATTTATGTCACTGCATACCAAGCATCCATCTCACTTCCAGGAAACTGTACTATTATCAGGAACTGGACGTGCATGAAAGACTGTTTTCTGTTACATGACACACATAAGTAGTTAGTCAACATCTGAAAAAGCTCACTGGTTTTAATCTGTTTTGAGTTCTGTCCCAGTCCAACAAGCAATGAGGTTTCGTTTGAGAAACATTTGCTTTTCTATTTATGAGACGCTGCAAACTGCCTGTAAATCCTACTTTTCTGTGACAGCTGTATACTGAGAGGCACAAAAGACCCAGGTGCAGTTTGGTTTACTGCTTCTGGCTCAATTCACAGACCTCACAGTCCTAAAAACGTATACAGGAAATGCTGCTCTGTGTGACTAATAACTATCTCTAAAAATGTATTTAATTTTTTTGACCTGATTTTTATTTTTTTTTTTCCAAAACAAAAGTTGCTGAACAAAGCAGACATTGTGGAAAAATGCACCCACCTGTCTTTCCAGTTTCCGGCTTTAAAGCTGGTAGGGTTCGGCAGGGTTTGTGATTGACTGCCAGCATTACTGCAAAGAAGCCAAATAAAACAGTTAGTAGAAATCAAAGTAAATTTTAATTTGTGGTGATAGAAATTGAACAACAATGTCCATATTTAAATGTCCATATGTTGTACGCTAACTAATTGGCACATATTACTTTATACACACAATTAGCAGTCAATACACCGATCAGGCATAACATTATGACCACTTCCTAATATTGTGTAGGTCTCCTTTGTGCCTCCAAAACATTTTTGACTCATCAGAGAATGGACATGGGCCTTCTGAGGGTGTCCTGTGGAGTCTGGCAACAGAATGCAACAGGCCAGGGCAACACCTTGTGCTGTTCATCATGTTTTTTTGACTTATTCCTAAACTGTTTTTGTGTGTGTGTCTGTGTCAGGCTGCATCCTGCTGGGGATTACTGCTGCCATCAAGGAGTGTCATTGCTATGGGGTGGGGGGTACCTGGTCTGGTCTAGGTGGGTGGTACATGTCTAAGTAACATCCACAAGAATGCCAGGTCCAAAAGTTTCCCAGCAGAACATTGAATTGCCACAAGGTGGTCAATGTTATTTACTGATTAAGGTCTTCAGTGTCAGGACCATAAAATCCTCAAGTTCATCTCAAGTTGTCTGTGAAGGTACTGTCATCCAGGTCATGG
The DNA here is from genome assembly GCF_963514085.1 of Chelon labrosus. Taxonomy (NCBI): domain Eukaryota; kingdom Metazoa; phylum Chordata; class Actinopteri; order Mugiliformes; family Mugilidae; genus Chelon; species Chelon labrosus. The sequence goes on from NC_140355.1 coordinate 11,956,594, forward strand.
TAAATATTTAAAAAAAAAAAAAGTTTAAAAAAGGCAACTGGACTTGTAGAGTTTTTTGAGAAGACGTTTCATCACTCATCCGAGTAGCTTCTTCAGTTCTTAATGTTTTTGGATATTCATCTCAAGTTAAAGCTGAATGCTGCTGATAAGAAAAATGCGCCTCTGGAGGGTTGTTTTGATGGTTAATCCCTTGGCAATCAATAAAACCTATGCTATGGGGTGGAAATGCCTGGTCTGGTCTGGTCTAGATGGGTGCTACATGTCTAAGTGACATCCACATGAATGCCAGGTCCAAAAGTTTCCCAGCAGAACATTGTGTTGCCACAAGATGGTCAATGTTATTTACTTCTCCTGTCAGTGGTTTTAATATTGTGGCTGATCGGTGTATAGCTGCTCAAGGCCTTCAGTGTCAGGACCGTAAAATCCTCAAGTTCGTGTCAAGTTGCCTGTGAAGATTCTCAGTCATCCAGGTCATGGTATATACAAAAAAGCATTAAAAAAAATCAGCTGGACTTGTAGAGTTTTTTGAGAAGACGTTTCACCACTCAACGGAGTAGCTTTTTTGGTTCTTCAGTTTTTTTGGCTATTCATCTCAAATTAAAGCTGTATACTGCTGATAAGAAACATGTGCATCCGGAGGGTTGTTTTGATGGTTAATCCCTTGGAAACCAATAAAACCAACAGGCTCATAGTCCGTATGAGCGTGTTCCGTGTGTCTTGCTTTCTAAGTTGAATTTAAACAAAGATATTAAATCCAGATACATCAACTTTACATTCAAACGACCACAGCAGCTAGACCTGGCTCTTTCTGAAGCATCTGCTAGTTCTCACTTTGAATATTCCTCTGTGGACCAGGTCACTGACTCATGGTTCACATCTAACAGACATGTCATCAGACTGTTTCCCACATACTGAGGGTAGTGAGAAGAACTACTCGAGTAACGAGGAAATTAAAAAAATGTATAAATAAAATACATAAATCGTTATTGCTCAACAGTGAAAGGAATGGTTTGTGCTAATCTCTGACAAGCTGACTGGAAATGACAGGGCTTCTTAAAGACTCGTGGGAGTTAAAAGGGCCTCCCGTGACGTACATTTAGGTTATTTCCCCAAACTGTGTCTGGCACAGTTTGTATCAAATGGGGGCCCCTTTTATGTGTTTACTTTCACTTTTGGAAAGTGGTGGATGGAGAGAGGAGGAGGAGGGGTAAACCCACGATTGGGATTAGAAGGGATTTCATTGAGCGTGTGCGCACCACTGAGGCAGGACGCGGCAGCAGCAGCAGCAGCAGCAACAGCAACAGTTTACCAGCAGCGCAAGGTTTCCTCCACGCAAAGTGAAATGGCTAAATCTAAACCCTGGCTGCTGTGCTGCTTCATTCTAAGCGGGCTCGTTTGCGTCGTCGCCCTCATTTGTCTGTGCGTCGCCACGCTTATTGACGGAGGATGCTCCAGCGGCAGCTTCAAGCATGCGGCCGTGTCCGCAGACTCTGAGCGCTGCTCCGAGATTGGCAGGTAGGAGACAAAGTTACTCTGGGTAAAAAAAAAAAAACTTTTAAAGGGGAGAAATCGGGCTTGAGTTTACTTTAACGCAAAAACAATCAAATTGAGGATACTTTGACAACATAAAAGTACATTGATTTAGTTTTATTATAAGAAATCCAGCGTCTTATTGGTTTTTTCTAATTATTATTATTATCAGTCATATCAGCCTGCATGTCCCTGCTCCTATGGGTGAGATATAAAGCTGAACTGAGCCGTGGCATAAGCAGTTTAAGAGATTTGATAGGCTCTGTTTGAAGCGCAGAGATAACACCAGCAGAACTGTGAACAGAAGGACATGTTGATATATTGCTAAGTATCCTGTAACTGTAAAAGGAAAAAAAAAATATATGCCTCTTTGTTATGATGTGTCAAGATATAGTTGGCACTCTCTTCCAGAGAAGGTTATTTTCTTTGTAGTGAGTCATAATGTGCACTCAATCAATCCATCATCACGGAAACTCTAGGAGAGAGAGAGAGAAAAAAAAGGTGATCTGTCTTTGTTTTCTTCCCCATGTGAGTGTAGCTTTTTCCGGCTTTTGTGTGCGGTTTATGTCCTCTGCCAAGATTTGTGAGGAAGCTCATTTCCCAGTTCACTGCACAGACACCGCTCAGGTTCTACGGGAAGATGAAACTGAGACAACAGGCACTTTAGCCCACTGAGGGGGAGAGAGGTTTTAGGAACACACCTTGACTTTTTGACGGGTGAACCTCCTGACAGTGTTCATTCCTTTAATGAGACAAAGCGTTAAAAAACACCTGGTGAAAGAGCTATGTGGTTATTAAAAGTCTGCAAGTGGTGTATACATAGGGGTTTAGTCAAAACAGGCATCTAGGCCTCTGTTACTCAATATTAAACTGGAGAAAAAACTATTCAAACATAATTACAATCTGACCTGTCCTCTCAAACACCCAGATTGTTTTAAATTTTTTATTTTTTTCTTAATTAACAACAAAACCAGGCTGTAGTAACTTAACCTTTATCAAAATATGGGCCAAACTGCGCCACGCTGTTTGCGCAATACTTATGTGATTCATTTTGTATGTCCCGTTGCCTTTCCTTTTGTTGCACGTTGCAGGGCTCTGAGCTGGACAGACCTCTTACAGAGCCACAACATTCCCACCACTGCTTGCTCTTGTCGCTCAGTGAACGCGTCTGAGGCCATGCCAATCCCTCAGTGAAAAGACCCATTCAGGTCTTTCAGACATCAGACATGGCTCAGACAGAAGCTTGCGTGATGTTTTGTGTAGTATAATTAAATTAGACTGAAATAAATTATGATTAAACTGTGATTTCTCTAATACTTAACCTCATGGTTCAAGTTTTTAACAAATGAAAACTTGTGTTGGCTTCCTGGTAATGTAAGTTTCCTAACTTTAACCTGAAGCATCAGGGCATGGTTTAAACTTGCCACTTGGCAGCACTCATAGAACTTTGTCACTCTGATATAATGAACCCTGGGGTATCATTTAGCTATCAGACCAAGTTTTTGTGTGTGTCTGCACTTAGGTGGGCAAGTGTGTGGTGAGCAGCCGGGAGACTTAGTGACTGATCTTTGTGTTCATGCGTTTCCCATAAATCTAGTGAAACATGTTTTCCAGGAATATGCTTCAGCAGGGGGGTTCAGCAGTAGATGGCGCCATTGCAGCTCTCCTGTGCACGTCTGTGGTCAACCCTCAGAGCATGGGCATCGGAGGAGGGTCAATATTAACTGTGAGAAATAAAACAGGTGAGTTGTCCATTTGTTATTTGCGTCTCCTGAAATTGTGTCTCCTCTAAAATAATAACTGACCGGGCTAATGATTCAAATTGCTGACCTTTGCTTAGGTCATGTTAAAGTCTACAACTTCAGAGAGACTGTACCGCAGTTGTTCAAGACGGACCTGTTAAATGACTGCCCCACTACGTTCAGCTTTTCCACAGGTAAGCAGACCTGTCCCCTCCCTCTTTCTCATGATGTGCGAGTGTAAATCGAACTGGCACAGAGAAATGCTTTAAGGGACTATTTAGTTTTGTTCTCTGAGATGAACTTTTACGCACATTTAGCATCACTATATAAACAAACAGCACTATAATCCAACTTGCAAATCATTTTTTAAGTAATGTATAACAGACTAATGTTAGAACTTTAGCAGCCACCTGTGAGTCACATATAAGTGGCCATGTGAGGGTTATAGTTTCTGATTTATCTGCTTTTTACCTCCTTGTTTATTATAGTGTGCAGTTAACCATTTATGAAAACTTTAGTGCTCTTGTTGTTCTCTGGCAATAAACATTTTGTTGACCCAAACAAACGCTGTCACCAACCGGAGTCTTTAAAACGGCTCCGCGTTCCCATCGCTCGTCTAACTCGCCTGCACCTTTTCCCCCCACGCCTGAATGTCGCAGGCAGCAAGTGGATCGGCGTTCCCGGAGAGCTGAAGGGCTACGCGGCAGTTCACAGACAGTACGGGAAGCTGCCCTGGGACAAGCTGTTTGAGCCAACGATCAAGCTGGCCAGAGAGGGAATCCCCATGCCAGCCTTTCTGGGAAAATTCCTCAGCCTTGACATTGTGAAGCGCTATGTGGAAAATTCACCTCTGTGGTACAGATTATCACTCACTGTAAAAAAAAAAAGCTTTCAAATTAACGTGGATCAGGCTTGTTCCAGTACATTCCACATATTCTTGATCAATTTGGGATCTGGTGAATTTGGAGGCCAGGTCACAAGATATTTACTTCACCTGTCAGTGGTTTTAATGTTGTGGCTGATCGGTGTATATCCAGGTTATTAAATGTTACTTTGGTGATTTATAACAGATAAAGAGGATGAAAAGAGCCAGAAATGTAAGTATTAAATGTAGAAGAAGCCTAGCATTACTGGAGGACAGAGGCAGAAAACTAAGTCAGTGGTGGTAGGTGCTATATTACAGGTGAGTAGGCTGGCATAATTAGGTTTCATAATTAGTTTGGAAAAGTAGGTATAGCAGTCAGGTAGGAATGTATGGCTGTAAGCAATGAACACTGGGCAGGTTGATGAAGGCCTTCCCGGAGCAAAGGGTTCTCCTATAATCCCTGCTTTGACAAATTTTGCCCTCGCTTTATGTAACATCTTGGTTAAAAATTTACTTTGAGAATTACACATTGCATAATAGCTTGCTGCCATGCCCATATCTCTCAGTGAATTATTCTAGCTCGGCACACTGGTGCGCATGGCTGTTCTTAGCGTGAGCGGTGTTTACTGGCCCCGGGACAAGAGAAGTGTTCATCTTTTTTTTTTTTTTTTTTTTTCCCAGAAATGTTTGCGTGTAATGTTGCCTTTCCCCAGATGTGAGATTTTAGAAGGAGACTTGCCAGGGGGTTTTAGTGTGGTGTGAAAAAAAAAAGTACATTTTTGGTTGTTGGATGCGCGGCCTGATTTGTCAAACAGTCTGTGCACAGATGTGGGCTTTTTGCGTACTTGCGGCCACGCGTAATGGTGCGCTGTAAAACTATGAAACAGTACGGGGTAATCACTACAGAGCTGGACGATGAAAATTATATTTAACGCCTAAATTTAACTATTGCTCATTACAAAATAGCTTTAACACGAGTAAACGAGTCTTGTTCTGAGTGAGTTTTTTTGACATGACTAAGATTCTGAATCACATTTAAGAAGTCAGTTTCTTGGCAGGAACTGACCCGGTCATCTGTTGCTTGGTTGCCTCTAATATACACAGGCATAACATTATGACCAGTGACAGGAGAAGTAAATAACATTGACCATCTTGACAGTAAAATGTTCTGCTGGGAAACTTTTGCACCCGGTATTTGTGTGGATGTTACTTAGACATGTACCACCCACCTAGACCAGACCAGGCACAGCCCGACACAGGCAGACACACAAATACGGTTTGGGAGAAACTCAAGATAAACATGAAACACAGCACGAGATGTTGACATGGCCTCCAAATTCACTAGATCCCAAACTGTCCCAAAGTATCTGTGGGATGCACCGGATGCAGGCACTGCTCTCTCCCTGTTTGGGGTCAGCCCTGCCTTGAAGTTTGGTGTTTGCATAGCTTGTGCTTTTTTGGCGATCCTATAGTGCGTACGCCGATGAGAGCTATTTAAACTTTTATAATGCAGAACCAGAGAAGAGGCTGTTTTAGACATGACGTCTGCTCTGCAGTCATATTTTCTAACCTTCCTGTGAAGTGGCACAGCTCTTCAGTGACCAACATCAAGTCCTTCAGTTTGTAAAATGGTAAACAATAGTGAAAAGCCAAACGTAAAAAAAAAAAAAAAAAGCAAAGCAGAAACAATCACTTCTGACCTGCAAGGGCTCACACGTTTCAGGTTATCTAGCTGTTACGCGTAATCAACGAAGCTAAAATATCCCAAAGATGTCACGTAACAACCACTGGGTGATGGAGTACCTCTTTGATACACTGTACTCTCTTTATTGCTGCAGTGGCAAAATGAAATATGTGAACCGTTTGGAATTAATGGTCTTGGTAAAAAGTAAATGAACCCTGGATGTGATATTTGTCTGAGCCTCCGTTGCCATCACTCAACTCAAACAAACATTTCTGGTAGCTGCATATATGACGCATTGCCCGTTCATGACCCGTTCTCCCCTCAAGGACTTCTTCAGTTCAGCTATATTTCAGAAGGCATGCTTTGATTTGCTTTAACCCGAGGTCAGTGTTTGTTTTGACGTCTGATTTGACAGGTCTCCCTCCCCTCACTGTTTTTTTTTTTCTCTAGTGAAATGTTATGCAACAAGAACAAAACTGTTCTGAGCAAAGGAGACACATTGAAGTTCCCCAAACTTGCAGACACCCTGGAGAGCGTTGCAGTGAAAGGGGTAGATGAATTCTACTCTGGCAAGATAGGACAAGACTTAATCCACGACATAAAAGCTGCAGGTTGGTGCAATGTCAGCTTCTACAAGCTGGGGGTGTGTGTTTGACTTGGTGACCGGTAAATAAAATATAGAAACTTGCCTTTTATACAGTATATGTTTGTCTTAGGTGGGACGATGACAATGAAGGATCTGCAGTCCTTCCTCGTGCAAGTGGACGATGCATGGACTGTTCCTCTGGGAGACTCTCTGATGCACTTTCCTCCGCCACCTGCAGGGGGCGCCCTGCTTGCCTTTATTCTCAGGATCATGGAAGGTTTCATGCATTGCTTGATTACACACCAATGAATCTTTGAATCTTTGATATTTGCATGTGTTTAACACTTTGTGGAAACATTTAAAGCAAGTTTAAAAGCTTGCTGCCTTATTTTTCCGCAGGATTCTCTTTGACTCCAAACTCCCTGGACGGCGACAAGAAGATTCAGCTGTATCATCATTACATAGAGGCAGCGAAATTTGCTAATGGACAGAAGAGGAACGTTAATGATCCTGAATTTAATAAGATGACGGTTGGTGATCTGAAATAATATACAGATGACAGTTTAAATATAACAACAGTTATCACTCTGATAATAAGACAACAAGATCTAGGGGGTAAGAGACAGCCCAGACATCATTAAGTTATCTTATTTACTAAAGTCACATGTGGATGTGACCTTCTGGATAATAGAAACAGTGGAACAAAGCATGTGTATTCTTCATTAGACGGGAACGGAGACTGATGAGCCTGCATTGGTGTTCTTCAACAGAACTTAGTGGAGTACTTAGCAGCCAAAGAGCTATCTTACCTGATTAAACTGTTCAATTAATTATAAAAATGCAGTCCCAAAAGAAGTACACATGTTAAAAAAATAACTCAGAAAATACAGTTTACAGCAATTACAGAGTCTCATTGTGTGTCTTCTTCTTCTTCTTCTTTCAGAATGCAAATCATTTGATTGATCCGTCCTTCATTAATCGCATCCGGGAGATGATTTCTTCCAACCGCACTCACAATAACTCGTACTACGACAACACCAAGCCCTCTCTGGATCACATGGGGACCACACACGTGTCTGTCCTGGATGAAGATGGACTGGCGGTCTCTGCCACCAGCACCATAAACCAATTGTGAGCAGGAAGACTTGTCGGAGACGATTTGTAATATCTACTGCCTCATTATAGGAAATGATGTGACGTGCATCCATCCTCTGAGCAGGCCGCGCGTGTGTGTTTGTGCTGTGTTCCGTAGATTTGGAGGAGCTGTTTACTCCCCACGAACAGGAATCATTCTCAACAATGAGCTGGCTGACTTTTGTGGGAGAGCAGACGCGCTGAGGGCAGGTAAAGTCACAGACACGTACATAGCCTTTCAACATGGGACAATTGAATTAATGTAGACATTGTCTCTTTTCCATCTGATACCGAGCGTAATTGTTGTCGTACGTAGGTGAGCGGCCTCCCTCCTCAATGACTCCGGTGATACTGGAGTCAAAGTCTGGAGGGATCCTTGTAATTGGCGGATCGGGAGGAAGCCTGATTACCTCAGCGGTGGCCTTGGTAACTCAGTAATTAAACTCAGTTTGCTTCCTTGTTTGTTTGCTCCCTTGTTTGTTTGCTTACACATTTATTTTATTTTCTTCTTGCAGTCCATAATGAACCACCTGTGGCTTGGAATGAACTTAAAAGATGCCATTGAAGCTCCTATATTGTTTGTTGAATCAAATAACAATGTGAATTTTGAACGTGGTTTTGACAAGGTGAGGTATTTTCATCCTTTTGATGACATTCAAATTCACTAGACTGTGACTGTCTATCTAATGAATAAGGTTCCTATTTATAACAATGGATTTGGACAGAGATTATCAAGACATAATCCCACAAAGTTAATTTATCTGTAATCTGTTTTCAGAAGGATACGTGGTATTTATTTGTGTGTGTGTGTTGTGTACCCTCAGTCTGTTATAGATGGCCTCAAAGCTCTTGGACACACAGTCGGGGACTGGAAATACTTTGTCAACGTGGTCAATGCCGTTGAAAAGGAGCATGACTGCATTGTGGCTGTATCAGACAGAAGGAAGATAGGAATGCCCGCTGGATACTAACCACGAGGATGCCTAACCTTTCCAGCAATATCTGCCCTTAAGACTGACTGAAACTTTGGCCTTAAAAAACAATGAATGTGATGCAGGTCTGGTGCTCTGGCTCTTTCCCAGTGGAGCAAATGAGCAGCGCAATCAATTAGGAAACAATACACCTTAAGAAGGTAAATCCAGAGAGCACTTTCATTTTATTAAAGCTAATTAGTTTTTTAAAATAATTTCTATAATGAGATAGCAACACAATCGCCATAATACGCGCCGAGCTCTTGACGACTGCTAATAAAAACAGTCAGACGGGGCAAGAAACAGGAGATGTTGAGATGATCTAATGCAGATTGTTTAAATCATCTTATTAGGGGCTAAAATGTAAGCACTCATCTCAACTTTCCAGAGTAAAAATGAGCAGAACTAAAAGTGAATCAATACACATTTCCAACAACGCTGCTGTGCAATTATTAGGAACATCAAAATAAAGCCATTAAACTATTACAGGAAAAAAATGCAGTATTAAATGTGACTACATCCAGTACACTTTCTTCCTCAAAAAGGACGCAAGAAAAAAGGAAGCAAGCGCCACATTTCAGCTCTTGACTGTTTCACTGTGCCTTTCTATGCGCGTGTTGACAAATCTCGTAAAAACCTTAAAATACGCAGACTCTGGCGCACCAAACCGACATCACAGAAAGAGCAACAATGAAGGCTTACTAGCCTCGTGTTGCCTGTGTCCGGCCTGAAACGTTGCACTTAATTCCATCACAAAACTAAAAGTAATGGCCAACAAGCACTTATGTTCTGCAGACTGAAGGAGATACCAAGTAATGCCAGAAGGTGGCAGTAACAGGAACACTTTAGACTGAAGATACGAACCATAAACAAAGCAACCCCTGCACTTACCATCACGTTGATCGATTTGACTTCAGTTTTATTTTATTTCCAGAAGCCATGTCGTGACAATATTTGTGAATAACAGAATTTATAGATCTTTGGGCCCCGCAAAGATCGGGGCCCGACTAGTGCTAACAACGTGGCAAAATGTAAAAACTAAAACTACTAATGTTCACCAACAGCAACATTGGCTAACAACAGACCTACGCTTGTATGGAGAATAACATCAGTTGAGTAATGAGTATGAAAGTCAATGTCTTGACAATTTCTAAGAACATTTTGTCAAGTTTTGGGTATCCGGAGGGTTACTTTTTTCTTCTCCAAATAAATCTGGCTGACCACCACAGGGTCAATTTAAAACCTGCTGTACTTTCCGATTCTCAGGTCTCTCGTCCTGTCAGAACTCTTTTTAGTGCAGGTGCTGACTGTGTTCCCAGATCTCAAAAGAAGGACCCAAGCCGTAATCATTTTTCTTTTAAGGTCATTAGACCATAGCAGATGTACTCATTTTGATTCCAGTCACAAGGCTGCAACACCTCTCCTGACCAACGTGGACTGTGTCTTTATTATTAATATCAGTGAATGTTACGTATGCTGACTGAGCCATGTTTACTATAGATGAGCCGTTTAACCCTTTTAAGGTGACATCCTGACCGACACTGTCTCCATGCTGCCCAATCAGGGAACATCGACTGTGACCTTAAAGATTTTACTGTACAGCTTGTGAAGCAATATTTGTCGGGTTACAGTATTCATATAGTGATCCCAATAAAAAGATAGGAGTATTTTTACAACACCAAAATCTAGTTTTGTATTTTCAGTATTTTTTTCTGAATGTTTTATAAAATAATGACACTTTTTTTACGACTAATAACAGTGAATGTTTGTATTTGTCACAATAAAACATCATACAAGAATCTCTTAGTCTTGATCCTTGAAAGTCAGCTGAGCTCAAACTACTACAAAACACTTTTCACTGCAAACTACATTGCTTTAAACATTCAGATCGGCAATAATCTACTTCATGTTTTCCCATTTGCCTTATTTCAGGGTAGCACCGAGACAGAGAAAGCAGTAATGAGATACATTTCAGTAGAGAAACTTATGAATTAGTAATGATTTCTTAAGTGGATTCTGCTTCCTTCTCCTTTGAGGCACTAGATGGGAGTTATAAGAGCATGCAAATTTCAGTCTGTGTGAAGCACCACTGTCTTTGTTGTATGACAAATGAGTTAATCTGGATAAGTTGTGACTCCATAGCTTCAGTGTCATGATATTACCCTCTTTGTATAAATAACAGCCATTTAAAGCAGGCATCGTTTTACAGTGTGCGGAAAATGCCTCTCTCCGTTAATGGCCTTCGACTCAGAGCAGAGGCAGTGGAATGATCCTGCGATGACTACCTACAGTTTTAACCACAAAGACCCTTGATGAAGCGAATTATCCCAACAGCAGTTATTCACCGTTTTTATATCTGATTTTTTTTGTACGTCTGTGTCGTTATTTGCGTCCGTCACAATGCCATCCAAGGCAATGAGTCAGATTAAAATTACACACAGACTTTGATACACACAGAGACTTGAGGTTTTTTATTTTGCCTAGAGGGTTAGTAAATTGGCCTGTCTCAGTCGCACAACTCTGAAGTTAATAATAAGGAAGTGGAAGTGAGACTGTGTTTAATTGGGCCTTAAAGGGAAATTATGTGACTTGGTCATTTTTTTTTTTTTTTTTTTTTTCATACTCCATCCTCTCAGAAATAATTGTAACCACAACATGACTGAGCACATTTTAAAACTACTTTTGGTAAACCAGTGGGATAAGGCACATTCAAGGTAATACGGACATGCATGATTTGAATGTGGTAAGACCGTAATGAAGACCGCTGCGTCTTGTTTGGTGCAGTGGAATGACTAGGATTCTTGCATGATTGGTGCAGATTATAACTTAAAGTTTTGTTTCCATTGACATTTTTGAAAATTCAATTACTTTGTGAATAGTGACTGAGGACGCAGAGGAAAACTGACCACAGTGTCTGTGTAGAAAATGTAGTAGGCCTACTGTTGACTTAGATAGATAGATAGATAGATAGATATGCATTATGCTGCCTTCAAATGGGGTCGTGTATAACGTGTTCACAAGAAAATGGCCTCCTCATATAGAGTTTCTTAATAAATATAGCAATATGTTGGAAAATATTGATATTTCCAACGTCCTCAACCTTTCAGTGTGCCTAGATCGTTAGCTAGGTTGTTAGCTTGCTAAACTGCTAGCTGCAGTGGCTTCTGGACGCAAAAAGTTGCCTAGAAGTGGTGTTCATATGACTTATGGTCAACATTACTACTTGACAACTAATTAATTAGAGGCTTTGTAATTAATTAATCTAGATTAATCACATTTTAATTGCATATTTGCCTAAAAAAGCAACATTTTTCAATTTAAATGGATTTTAATGGACGACTGAATCAAATAATAGACACAGACATGAATATTGTAAACTCAAGCTCTTTTAATGTTTGGGAAAATGCATTTAATTGTATTTCAATTCAGTAGAAAAAGAAAGAAAATATCCCTGGCCAAAACTAAACTAAAACAGAACCAAAGTTAAAGTGCCATTTTAAGTACTTTAAGTACTTTTTCAGAACGGTATTGACTTTGAATGGTTAAAAAAAAAAAAAAAAGAAAGAAAGAAAAGTTTGTGCTGCTGACACGTCTTGTCTGTACTCGGACCGGGACTGCAGTTTCTGTGCTCACTGCAACATGCTTTGCATTTAGATGGCTCCTTAATATCAGTTGTGCTTGTTTTTTTTGTTTGTTTTTAGTTTTTGGCACAATTTTCACAAAACTCCGCTTTTATCAAGGCTTCCATCAGGTAGTTTTTTTGTTTTTTTTTAAATAAATTTATTTGCCTTCCCTCAGTCCTAACCATAGATATATATCTATGAGTCCTAGCAACGATTCCTCCATTTTGGTAGCCGTTAACGTTAACCGAGCTCTGACGTGTGCATCGGTGTAATCGGTGTACCAGGAAATCGTGCACCGACAAAAGTTCCGCGTTGTTTTAACGTGTTATTATTATTATTATTATTATTTTGGAATTAATTAATCGTAATTAACGCGTTAAAGTCCCACCCTTAGTGTTAACCACACCAGTTCCAGATGAAAGCAGCAACACTTAAACGACAGGTAATTCCAGCTAATTTATATTGATCGTAGCTGTCGCACAATCAGCAATGACTCTGAGGTCAAGTCCCCAGTATGATGGCGGCAGTATTACAATGTAATAAAAGACCAGTTTATCTGCTTAGCATAAGGATTAACATTGCACTTTGAATGTTGAGTGTTAGCATTTAACTAGAAGTCCTTCTACAGAGCCGTTGGCATGGTTGTAGACTTTCAGTCTTGTTAACCATTAACCTAGGTTGACGTGAGAACCTGACATGAGGAGCAACTAATGACAAACTTAAAAAAGCTTCTGTCTGACACAGTAGAAAATTACAAAAAAACAGCATCGACGGTACAGTGCCTATTGTACACATTTGCTAAAAAATTAATAAGACATCACTGCTGAAAATGAAGTCAAATCACACTGGGAGTTTAATTTATATACTGTATATTTTAATAAATATATGGTAAGTGTCGTGAATATTAAACCACATTGTATAATAACATATGAACCAGTCATCCATAGCAAAAATCTGATATTTTACACTTTTATACATTTCAATAATTATGTAACACGTTTACATTCCAGATGAGCAGAGTGAGGAGGGGCAGCAACAGCTGTTCTGTTCTTATGAGGTCACCGCCGGTCATTGCACTCTGGGGTTTGGGAAATTACTGTAAGTCATTAATGTATAGTCTATAGGACTGATTGTCCCTGAGGTGTTAAAGTCCTTCATTTTAACAGCAGCTCCTCTCCGATATCTCCATCATCTCATATGAACAACTCTGGTATGATATGTCAAAGTTTTAAAATGACTGAAAATTAGAGCTGAGTTCTGCCTTTGTATTTGTTAATTTATTTTTTTCCTTTTAATATGCCCCTTTATTTAGAGTTCTGTGGCTATCATTAAGGTGTCACATGCCAGATCTTTACTGGAAAACAATGTACATACACAGCTAATGATTTACAAAAGTGCTTCATAAATAGGTATAGGAATTATATAATTTTATGGCTGTGTTTAGGGAACATGGTGTTTCAATGGTAAATAGAGATTTAAACATTTACAGGAATCTTTGTTTTCATGTTTTTTAAAAAAAAAACAAAAAAAAAACAGTAAAGCCGCCCTTCAAAATACCATGCAATGTTTTCTTTTGCATGTTTGTTGATCACATTGAATGACGAATACTGTAGGCACTGGAATCAGCCGAGGCACTGTGTGCAGTGTGTACATTATTTGAGCTTAAGTCCTGAACATCTGGCTGACCCTGGCTGCTGGTTCTTTATGAAGTTTCTAATCTGTACGGTCATACCATTAGTGATAATCGGGGGTGTGTTAATGACCTCAGTATCCTGCTGCGTACGCAAACTTGCGAGGGTCTGACTTAGCATGCAGTCCGTCGCTGTGACGAACCACCGCCTGCACCACGGCTCCTGTTGATTTGAGGACCTCTGTCTCATGGTTCTTCTTTGCCAAGCCCTCTAGGACGCTCTGCAAACAGAGGCATATATCAAGACTATACGCAAAACCAGGGGCATGTGAAAATTTTTTTCTCATAAAACATAGCCCATCAACGCTGTGATTGCCTTGATAAATAAGGAATGAAACCCATTTAAAGCGTGCATGCTGACTTAAGTTAACTTGTGAAAAGCAAAAGAAAATCAGTGAAAATAAGTTATGATGAGCTTTTTAAATGCTAAATCGCTGCATGGAGAACCAGTTTGTTTCTAGCGGATACAAAAAAGAATTTAAAACCAATTTTGTGTAGACAGAGTATTTAAGATCTAATGTGTTTTCATCGGAGCAACCAGTTATTCTACATCTCAGTGTTTAACTTTAGGAAAGAGCATATTTAAACGCATAGACAGAACTATCCTGGTATAAAGGAATATTTCTGAAAATTTTTACCCTTTATAATCGGCCTTTCCTAAAATGCTGTAGAGGAGGATTTCTTTTTCTTCCTTTTTTTTTTTTTATTTGCCAGAGCAACGTTCAGAGCTAATTCATTAGAGAAGCAAATGTACGCATTTGAAAGACATTCTATGAGGATTAGTTGTCTTGTGCAATAGTTTCCTCTCTGAAAGTTTTAAAAAATCGTAAAACAAATCTGTGAGCAGAGGCAAAATTAGGATGGCATGCCTATTTCTAGGCCACAATTTAGACTACTGGCACATTAGTACTGAAACGTTTTTCCTCTGTGTTTTTACTTGGTATTGATCCCTGAAGGTAAATATAATGAGCAGTGTCTCTGGTGCCAGTCGTGGCTGAGGCATTAGGATTCAGTGTTTGTTGGGGTTAGGGATGAAGGATTGTCTCCCTGCGTTCCACACCATTCGGCTATTAGTTACATATATCAGTGCTGTTTGCTGTTTGTGACACTCACTCTGTCAAAGTCAGGCTCTGCTACAGTGGTGTTGGGACTCAGTTGGTTATGGACCCTCGGCTCTGACACGGCTCTGTTGAGGTCAAAGTCGAAGAACAGCGCTTTCAGAATCACCTGAAAAAACAACAAACGTATCAAACAATGATGAGTTGAAGTATAAAATGTGTTAATAATCCAGTTACTGTACTGACATGTGTCTTACCTCAGCAATGGAGGTGGTGATTTTTGTTCCACCGGAGGCTCCGACCACCATCTTAACTTTGTTGTTTTTGTCAAAGAGGATGGTTGGACACATGGAAGACATCGGCCTTTTCCCTTTTAACAGAATTGAATGATTAATTAAGTTACCAGGGTCAAATAAAGACAAACATCCTGTTCCTGTGAATCAAAGTCATCCAAAAAGAACAGGTGACCTTGAATCTTCAGTCTACTGTTGCAAAGTTAATCTACGTATTGGTGCTTATGGGGTTTTGACAACCCTTTGTGTGTGTTTTTCAGTTTGTATGTGTGTTTATGTGAACATCTTACCTGGTCTGATAAAGTTGTTTGGTGAAGGAGGCACACCAAAGCCATTTGTGATGAGTGGGGAGCTGAAGTCGTCCATCTCATTATTGAGAATTATCCCTGTTGATGCTGACATGACTTTGGAACCCAAACTGCAAGAAAACAAGAACCACGACGATATCAGGGTAGAGTTGTATGCACACGACTAATAACATACAGTATGTCTGCTGGTACGTCTCTTGGTCAGCTTGGAGGTCATACTATTGATTGATGGTGCTGGTGGCAGCCACAGCGCTTCCATCCTCCGCTACGACAGAGATGTGTGCGGTGCCGTGGTTATCGGGCAGGTAAAACTCTGGCTCGTAGTAGTCCATGTGGTGCGTGGTGTCATCTGTAATCTTTTTATGGAGGATGTCGGCGTAGGAGTTTGAAGTCATATTCTGGATGAGCTTTAGGGGGAGAAAGATTTGAGTAATTAAAATCTGGACATTTTTGAACATAGGCCTACACATGCCAAACCTATAAATCACACAGGTCACCCAGACTGAATTTAATTTATCATTTAAATATTAAAATTTGAATTGAATAATAATATATGTTGTAGGACAAGATAGGCTTATGCGTAGTAAAATTTGAGCATGTGTCACTTTGGCGTCCCCTGTGGCTGCACACTAATACACCATTAAAACATATTAACTGCTATGCTACTATGGTTCGTCCACAATCTCAGAATCGGAAAAATATTCAGCCATGTTGCAAAAAACTTGCAGTAGCAAATTACAGGCT
Organism: Chelon labrosus; assembly: GCF_963514085.1. Lineage (NCBI taxonomy): Eukaryota > Metazoa > Chordata > Actinopteri > Mugiliformes > Mugilidae > Chelon > Chelon labrosus. The sequence continues at coordinate 11,972,822 of NC_140355.1, forward strand.
CAGAGATGACATCATCCAGGTCAGAAGACATCATCCGGGGTCTGTAGGTCAATCAACAGACCCCGGATGATGATAACAGGTAACTCCGGACTCAACGGGGAACAGCACTAGCGTATTATAACAAAATATTGGTGAAATGAACGAGTTTCGAGGCAGATAATGTGTTATTTAGAGGTTGCGTTTCGGTGCCCCAGTCACTCCCACTATATGGATATACGCAGATCTAATTATCTCCCGAACGACTACAAATGACACCAAAGTTATATGGAGTGAGTAAACGGTCGTATTTTATGCCAGAAATAAGGTCCAGGTTGTAAAAAACAGTACTTCCTCTTTAAAGCTTCAGGAATTTTTTTTTTTTGTGATTCTACCTTAACAAGGCCTGTGTTAAATGTGTTTTGAGGAGAGGGAGTGCCCTTACATCTGTGATGTTGAGGAACTTGGGATCTCCGAGCAAAGTTCTCTTTGCATACGCAAAACGAAAGGCCTCCACAATTCGATGGTAGGTTAGGATCTTCTTCTCAGTGCTTGACATGCTATCTGCGGTGAAGCTGTACCCTGCAGAAAATACAGCAATTGTCAGAAGTCATTTTAAACCACAGGCTCACCCATCAGTCTTCATTCATTCAGGCTGAGGTAGAAAAGGAGACAGACGAAATGGCCTCGACTCTTCCTGGGTTTCTATTTAGTCTTAAAGCTGCTGTGACCAGACCTTGGGTATTAGGCTGACCTGACAGCCACACAAGGAAACAGGAGGACGGCTGAAGGGAACCGGAGAGCTTTGGTTTGATGGGTTTCAGCTGCAGACGGAGGCAGGAGTCACGGTAAATCAGCAGGATGAAAGTTTTGGCCACTGACTGAAATGTGTGCGTGAAGCTTCAACCACTCAACTGTGTCCAATTAGAGGTAAATTGGTGAGATTAGTGTTAGTGTGTGAGGCAGGGGGCCACGGCGAGTGGGTGGCCAGGCAGGGAGAAGGAAAGGTTTGGGGAGATTAATTACTTTGGAAGAAACTTTCTCATCTAAACCGTCACTGTGCTGAAAAGCAGCCAAAGCAGGGAGACGGTGTCTCCACAGACCGGCAGTTCAAGTCTACGATCAGCCTGCAGAAAGTTAAATCAGACCGATAATGATGGCGACAGAAATCATGTATGATTATGGGATAAAAATAATGAATAAAGGTAACGATCTGATGAGCAACACCTTCACAAACATTGCTGATCAGGCTCAAAGCGTTTCAAGTGTGAAAACACAGACGGCGATCATCTGTGGATTTTAATTAGTTCAACAAAAGCCCTTCAGTCAGGGTTACAGAGTGGTTCCCTCATGGTTTTGACTTCAAAATAAATTGGATTAAAGTAAAACTCATGTTGCTTTAGTTGTTTTAAGCTTTATGTCTTTTTGAGGAACCATCTGTTAGTAATCTTACCCATACCGGCTTTTTCTGATCGGCAAACGCTTTATTGCCAATGTTAGTGTGGATCTTATAATCTTCTAAATGTAGCTCTGTGTTATGGTGCCATTAAAGCTGCTCCTTAGGTTAAAAAGCATTTATTTTTAGAGTAGCTTCACCGTACAGTGGCTCATGGTGCGGTTACAGTCTGTGTCTGTGCCTGTGACTGGCGAAGTGGAGGCAGCTCACGTTAAAGCACATTCTCTCCCACACGGGATGTTTTTTTGTTTTTTTTGACAGAGCATCAAGGCTTACCGTTCAAGATGTTTAAAATCAGAGATAGCACAGGGCCGCTGGCGGGGGCATTGGGCACAGCCATGGTGTACTCCCCCACATTCACCCTCAGAGGGTTCTCGTCCAAGACAGGCACGTAATCCCTCAGATCCTCCATTGTGATGATACTGCCTAAACAGGGATTGACAAACACTCTGAATGCACACTTGGACAGAACTCGTAATACAAATCCTCTTATAGGTTAGATGCATGTGTGCATATAAATATGTCTAGAGTGTGTAGCCTGCAGTCTTTCAGCAAATCACTTTTAGTGCAAATGGCAGCGGCAGTCAAAAGAATAATAACATCCCATTTGCTCTGTGGGTGTTGAAAGAAGATGTAAATGTGCAGAAATAGTTCTAATTTTTTTTTCTACTGTCAAAAGAAGGTTTGTTTAATGAATTATGCCGAGACCTGGTGATGAATGGGAAATTTAAATAATTAGTTTATATGGTGACGACTGTGGTTTTGTGGATGATTAAAAAAAAAATACAAACCTGCTGCCTGAATGTCCCTCACGAGGTCCTGAGCCAGTTGACCCTTGTAGAAAACATCTGGACCCCCTTCGGCTATTTTCTCATAGGTTTCTGCCAGCTTAGTGAATGTGATTGTTTCATTTTCTTTAAGGACTTGAGTTTTGTCTTTCCCACAAAACACTTCACTGAAAGAGGAGAGTGAAAAAAAAGATAATTTAAAATGGGGATGGTGGATGTTTTAAGTTAGTGTTGGATGAGGGTTTTGTTTGGTCGTTGGCTCTCACCACAAAGCCGGATCATTCACGATAATATTCCTTTTACTGTTAATTGCATTGGCCAGGGCCCTGCCCAAGGGAAATCCTTTTCTTGCAAGTTCAATGCTTGGTGTAAACAAGTCTTTCCAAGGCAGTTTTCCATGTCGTTGGTGCGCCATCTCATAACCTCTGATCTCCCCTGGTACGGCAATGGCCAATCCTCCTGTAATCCATGGAAAGTTATTGCCTCATATGTTTTTCAGGCATTACTTTAGGTTTTCTGCAGAATCTGATTTTCACGGCTACAAATGGCTTTTAGTTTTCTCAGCTTAGAATTAGCTCATTCATTCATTCATTCATCTCCTGTAACCGCGTGTCCTGTGAAGGGTCGCGGGGGAGGGGAGCTGGTTGCCTATGAAACAAAAAACACTGCACACTCTAACACTTTCTGTTTTTTCCTGTCACTAAGGTCAGCCACCCTCGGCTCATTTCCATGCTTGATAACACTGGTTAAACATTACCTGTCTGGGATAAATCTGTGCTGTTCCCAAACATGTTCTCGGATGCATTGCGTGGTGCCGTCTCCCTGGCATCAATGGTCTCCACTGTCCCTGTGTAGACGTACGGGGACACACCAGGAAATTTATTTAGGGGGCTGATTATCAGGTAATGGTATGGGTTTCTGGCGGAGATGCACGTCAGAGAGAAGGCATACCGGTTGCTGCATTGTAGATGGTCAAGAAAAGCCCTCCTCCTATGCCCATACTGTGAGCGTTCATTAACCCAACACACAGTAAAGCAGCTATGGAGGCATCTACTGCAGACCCGCCTTTTAACAGTATGTCTCTGTGATAAAAAAAAAAACAGAATTTAAAGGCACAAATTGAGGTTAAATCAGTGTTTCTTCTGTCTTTACGTGTTCGCAGCATCTTCAAACAAGCTCTCACCTGCCAATCTCTGAACATGGCCCTGCGTCTGCTGCAACAGCTGCCTTAAAGCCCGATTGGGTCCTTCTCCCCACACCATAGAAGACACCCAGAAAGGTAGCAACAGCTGCCAAAAGCAGCATCACCAATGCCACAATTACTGTCTTTTTGACCATTTTTGTAGCTCAGTAACCACAAATAACTTAATTTAATGTCTGGAAAAGAAAGAAAGAGTCATTTGCATTTTAAAAGAAATTACTAAAATATTATGGCATACAATAAATGTCATATAATGCACGTTTAAATATAGTATGTTACATTTCTTAACCTCACTTTACTAGTGATTACCAATTACTAGAACGAGCACATTTATACAGTGCATACATATTAAACCCAAGTGTTTTTTTGTGCTAAAGTTTTCAAAGTACACTGATGACATCCGCATGCTGAAACATCAGTGTCTCAGCCTTAGCGCCTCGTGTTATGAGGTTGTCTGTACTTCCTAGAAACCTCTCTCACAGCATGTGCCAACGGCTCAGTTATGTCACAACAATAAATGTGAGAACGCACTGTCACAACATGTGGCTCACTGATTGTCCTTTCAGCCGCACGGTTTGAAAACCTCTCAGTGAAAACATATCAAGTGACTTGCGTAAACATCTACAGATGCTAATTGGGAGCAGACTATTTGCACTTGCACGCCACAGATAGCAGTGATGTTTAACCACAGGTAACAGTGATGTTTGCACATGGCCAAAAGACTGTCTGGCTAGAGGCTTTCAAGTGGATGGGTAACACATGGTGAAAGGGTCTGTTTCAACACAAACCGGGACTTTTTCTTAACCTTGACCAAACTGTTTCTTAAACCTGACCAAACTGTTTCCCAACTTGGATGTTAACCCCAGTTATCCAGCTCTAAGACCTCTGACTGACCCATTCTTCTACCACATTGCTTACATTTACAGGCTCTATTGCTCTTTATACAGCTTCACCTTACTTCTTAAAGCCTTGCTGCTAGAGAGAGAGGGGATAATCGGGCAGCTCTGTGACTCTCAATGTAGAATAGCTCTGTTAGGCTAATTTCACTTGGGTGCAAATAGACACTCCAGTTATATAATATTAGAAATTTGTGTGGTCATAATCTGTTTGGTCCATAGTAGGCCATGCAGCATCCACTGAGGTCAATTTGGAGAAAATCAAACCGAAATAAACTGTCCCAGCTCCAGCCAAACGTCTTGAGGGACAACGTCTCCAAGAGATGTACAGTAACCATGATTAACACTGAAATATTTGCGCCCTTCAGAAATGTCTAAAAATTACTCAAAGCACTGGATTTTCACCCAACTCCTGAAAGTAGACAAAGGACTGAACGAGGCACGAGTCCCATTGCGCTGAGAGGAAATATTTCTAAACGGATGGACTCTAACTTGACCTTGAAATTAACTCCCAAGAAGTGCGCTTACTTTTGCGACGCACAGATATGTAATATTGGTTCATTTTCCTGAATAAACAAATAGAAAAGAGTAATATTTTTGTTTCATTTGTTTGACTAGGGTCTTTTTTTGTCTACTTTCAAGACTTGTGTGATAATCCATGAATGCTTTGAGTGATTTTTATGGAAAAAGGTAGAAAAGTCTGAAGGGCACAACTTCTTTTAAGCGGCACTGTAGCCACAGTAAGTGCCCTAAGGCTCACTGGAATCAAGCCATGTTGTTTCCAACAGGCTGAAAGTTACTCCTCTTCACCTTTGTTAAAATAAGATAAGATAAGATAGGACTTTATTCATCCCCGTGGGGAAATTAGGGTGTTACAGCGGCAGGAAACAACAGTGCAAGACACAAAAAAGATACAAAAAAAAATAGAATAAGGCAGACAAATATGTTATGCAAATTTTGGGTTGATTTAAAACCCTTTTGTCTAAAGAGCAAACACTACCTTGACAACCGTCGCCCACCGCGTGCCTAAACATCAAGGCTACTCTATCAAACATTATCTTTTTATTACTGTCTACATTTCCTTGTATGCCGATAATATGATCATCAAAAATGACAGAAATCTGAAATGGCTGTGTGTTGGTGTCTCTTTTAACCGTTAAACCTCTACATGGCAGATCTGACAAAGTGAAGTTGTCTGAATCAGCATGAATTAACACTGCAGGGCAGTTTTGTATATGCGAGAGGATCTGACTGTGAGGAAGTCAGTGCAGCCTCCTGGCTGTGTTTTCTGCAGCCAGTAACACACAGGAAAGAAAAAGGGTGTATTTTAGCTTAATAATACCTCCAAACCCTAAAGCCTAATACTGTCCTCCATTCTGTAGTCCGTCAAAGGAGGGAGACCAGATTACGTAACAGGAAAGTTGAATGATTTAACTGCACAGTCATTTCAAATACTATTTGTACAAAATTGTCATCTGCTACTAAATTACATAAATAATTAAAAATGTAAAAAGGACAATTTATGAAGTAAAACAGCAAAGTGGAAGAATTTGAATCCAATCCCTAGTCTCAGATTTAGATTCTATAATTTTACCACTCGGGTGACTGAGATTTACCTTCCCAGACTTGCAGAACGATTTTCTGTCTTACCTTGATTCCTCTCGGGGCCTCGGCAGCAGACTGTTCGCTGTGTGCGTTTGCCACGATCTGCAGCGGTTGATGGGTAATAGGCTTACTGTGTTTTTCAATATGTAACCATCACAAAGTCATTAAACTTTAACCCACCCCACAATAAAACACCTAACCCCTGTTACCAGTGCAGGTGCAAAATGCAGACAGAGCGAGAAGAAAGTGCTAGAAGCGACAGTCATTCTCGAATCATTTGTCATCTGCACTCAATCTGCCCATATGAACGTTTTATGTCCAGAAAGCCGAACAATTACATGACCCTGAAACTGAGAGTAAAAAAACAATCTGCCTGATAAAAGGTTCTTTATCTGCACTGATACCTAAACTTATCTGTGAAAAACATTAACTAGCAGAAGCTGCTGTTTGGTGGTGGTTCATTTTAAATAGATGACATATAACTATAGGTAGGCAAAATGATAAAGTAGGGCCCTGTTTTACAGCTCTAATGCAACGCAGCGCAAGCATTAATGTTGCTTTTGTTTTGTATGACAAAACTTTTGATAAGCTTTAAATAAAGTGCCTCCTCACCAGGAAATGAAGGCTTTCAGGGCTGCGAGGGAGAAGATCACATCTGCCATGAGGGGACGAAAGAACACTAAGAACAAACTGCAGGGGAACAGTGTGCGCAGAGCCACATGAGAAGGGTCAGTTAAATAAGCAGCCAGGCCAATAGGTGGAGAGAAACAAGGACAGGACAGATGACTTTCTTAACTTTGACATGAGGACCCCACACCAGTAATAGAAACCCTACTCCCACCTATTAAAGTCCCTTTTAAATTGATCCTTTAATGCTTTAACTCTGTGCTCCCAGTGAAGCTCCACCTATCAGATGCTGGGGACAAAAACAAAGTGCTCGAAAATCTAATTTGTTTCAGCTCCAGATGGCCTGAAGGTGTTTAAAGAGGAGTGGTTCGTATGCAATCAGAGAAAAAAGCCCCCGAGTCGTGAAGCTGAGACGAGGAGTGCCCGACAACTGGCCTTGAATTTGAGTGAAATGTTTAGATTAGCCACGGCGCCGCGAGATCACGTTCTGCCACTTCCAAAACCAGACGTCGAATGCGGATCATTACGCAATTTTGGCTTTAACTCTAATTGAAAGTGATTGCACCATCCACAAATGCAGTCTCTGTTTGTTCCCTCGCTTGGTTCCAGCTGTGACAACACCAACAGTTAAATGTTTGTGTTTTCACAGCTGGAAGCCTTGAGCTGAACTAAATATCCCCAGTTAGCGACATTGCTCCATTTCGAATGAAAAAAAAAAAAAAAATGTATAGGAGGGCACTGCAGGAAGATAGTGCACTCATCTGTGCATGTGACAAAAAAAAAAAAAAAAAATGACTAACCATCACAGAGTAGATGGAGATTATCAGCTTCTGTTTCATATGAACAATGCAACTCCTACTCAGGCTCAGTCTGTCTGACTGCAGCTGGGGAAAAGTTTGCTTTAATGCATTCGTGAAATAAAAGATTTGACGACAGAACGGAGAGTCCGTATGCATAATTTATTAATTATATAAGCCACATCTAGACCTGAACATTCAGTCCTGTGTAGTGGACTGTATCTACTATCTGCTGCACCAGGCTTCACTCTTCTTCTTTCTCCATAGATCTGGTGACAGGACAACATATACATGCGTACTGTTCTGCTTGTATTTTCTGTGCATAATACAGAACCACTAACAAATCGGCTTTTTCACATGAATATATCTTATTTCTCTTTTTTTTTTATTGCTGTTTTTCTCCAACATAAGGCATACGAAGAATACATAACAGAACCAGACACGTCCATCTGTGCAGTGGTAGCGCTCAGGCGATGAACAGACTACGCTGGTCTGTGAATTAGTTCCTACGCTAGATGCACAGGAATTCTCCTTGAATTTAAATGTTGGTAAACTTCTCATAAACCTGCACAGTGAGGAGATAAAACTGAAGATCATTACACATTAGTTCTCTACCATGCAGAGCACCTGCTCCTGGATTTCTGTGAGCGCTGACACATCCTGATCTGCTTGGCACACTCATGGTACAGTGTGGCTGCTCACGCTGAGTTGCTCTAAACTTCTTTAATGCCCTCGCGTGTCTCTTTCTTTTATCTGGGCTTGATCTGAATCACCCCACCTAATAAAACGATTATGGCCTGCTACAGTGAGTCAGCAATCAAGTAGGTTTCCAGCATCACTTTATCAGTTTTAGACCGACTTCGTGAGTCAGATAAACACACACACACACACACACACACACACACAACAAACACAAAAACAAAAAATGGAAAAAAAAAAAATGATTCTGTCTGACAGTTTTGGAGACTCCAAAAAAGCGGCTCCCGCCTGCTGCCATTAGCCACAATGATGCTGTCAAGGCAGAATCACATCCCGGGTGGGGGTACGAATAACTCTTGCTCGACAGAGGCTGGGGCTCCATACAACCAAAAAGAAAAGAGGATAAATTGCTACAATCATTCTCTGTTATTCAAATCACTGCTCAAATCCACTGTCGAGAAAAAGCAAGAACAAAGACGAACCAAAAGACCCTGAGGATAAGATGTGCCACGAAATCCTGACAGATCAATTGGACTTTAACCACAGTCGCACAGTGAGACTATTATCTCCAGCATAGAGTTCACCTCTGACTTGGGATGTGGCTTGTGAGGGGATACAACTTATTACACACAACGGGTTGTCATTAGTCGGTGATGGAAAGCGATTGCAAGCCTCCAACTCACTGTTATAGGACTGACAGTGGGTTCGGATCTGAAAGGCTGGGCCCTCGTACTTACTGTCGACAAGATGTGACTGGGAAGTCGGTCCATAGGTTGGAGAAAGGAACAAGTGTGTCATCTCACTGTGCAAATTGTCTCACTTGTTGCTGTCATTCTTCTTCCCGCATGGAGCAAACCCTTTCTATTCTTCTGTGAATGAATTCAATCCTGTTAAAGGAGCCTTGCTGATTCTCTGTGCACATTGTGAGAAACACAATTATTTATTTAAATATTACACAAGGCTGTCTGATTTAGTCAAATTCAGCGGACAGCAAAGACTTCTTGCTAAGATGCAGTGAATAGACAGCAGTACACGAACATAAAGATGCCTTTTTTGTGAAGTCTTCTGCAGGATCTTATTAAAACCCCATTATCATGTAACATGAAGTCTGCATGAACAAGCATGCACGTACTCAGAAACTGTTTTATTCTCTCTGTGATGTGTGGTCTAGTCTGGTCTTGCACCTGTAACCACACCCATCTGAAATGTGATATACTGACACATGATCTGTCTCAAAAAAGAGAATTAAACTAAACAACCTGTGTTAATGATGTGGAGTCAAACTAAACTGACAACAGTTTCCTGCACGACTCACACTCTCAAGCTGCGCAGCAAATCTGATTGGCTGAGAAGAACACCAGCTCTGAGTGAAGCAAAGGATGCCAGAGTGCTCAGGCAGTGCATGGACTGATGCAGGCGGGGTACGACGGCGAGACCGGGCGCACATTCCTCTTCTTCTCGTGGTGATGCGTTCCGGTTCCGAGCGGCCTTGAAACTTTTACTATTTTACGCGTTTGTTTTGGGTTTTTTTTTTTTTTGGGCACACCTCTCTGCAAGTTCAGTGTGATGTTTTGGCTCCGCGTTGTGAAACCCCTCTCACCAACACCAGCACCGCCACAGCCGACACATCCTCTGAGGAGTGATGGGTTCTAAGTTGACCAGGCAGAGAAGTCTCGATTTTGACAGCAAATTGTCAAAGAGGAGACGCCAGCGGAATGACGCGGCCGGGGAGGGCGAGAGAAGTGGCGGCGGGGACTTCTTGTTTACCTCCTTGATGCTGAGATCCGACAAGCTTCCAGGGATGCTGCGGAAAACCAACCGCAGCCCATATGTCAGACGGGTGGCGTGGGTCCGGGAGATCCAGAGGCTTCTCCGGGAGAAGAAGATGGAGCAAGCAGCCGAAGTGCTCAAACTGCTGAGAAAGGTCATTATTTTTTGATTGTCTCTGCACTTTCTCATCGTTCTTAAAACTTTGTTATTGAAGGAAGAAACCTGGACAAAAACAATCTTTAATTCTCAACTTAAAACGCATTTTATTTAGATATTAACCAAACATGCGTGTGTGGAATCAGTCTGCATGTGTTTGAACTGCACACAAGAGTCACATAGCTCTGTTCACGTGCAACAGTTCACCTGTTTTGGTCCTTATCAAATGTGCACTCTCTGATTGTTTTAGTGCATCAATTAAATGACATTGCAAAAGCCCAGCTAGTGGCATAATGATCACACTCCCACTCTCAGAGCAGTCATCTGTAGGTGTCAGTGTGTTGATCACGTTTTTTTTTTAAAAAAAGTTACATTCTTTTAATCATCTACTACTACTTTCCACCGCTTCTCATAAATCTCAGCGAGGAATGCTAGTGTGCCAAAGGCTCTGCACGCTGCCAACTTTGTTTCATGTTTCCGAGGAAAAAAGTAGCACTTTGAGCCTGAGATTATTCCCTTTGTGCAATGTTGGTCTAAATCAGCCACCTGCTTAGTGTGAATGATCACGATCGGTTATCTTAGACTGTAAAAAAATTAACAAAATCATTAAAGTGAAGAGTTTAACGTGAATTAATGTGCAAACTTTATGATCTTAAATGTGCCGGTTTCAGGCTTAAGCTGTAAGTAAATTAAGGTATATCTTCCTCCTGCACGAATGACGTTTACAATATGCATAAGAAAGAGTGTAAAATATTCAGTGTCCACGCATGAAGGAGCAGTTTATCCAAACTCAAATGACTCCTTAATGCGGCATTGTTGGAGAGCTCTAATCCGTCCCAGCTCCATGGCTACGAACCACAGCTAAGGTGAGGTTCTCCCGCCTTATCTCCTACATGTTCCGGTGTAACACCTTCTCTAGTTTAATCCTCACTTTGTGAAGGTTTATTCGAACTATATAGAGAAATGAGGAAGAAGGAAAAAAAAAAAAAGGGAAATCTTTGTCCAAGCTTTCCCACTGCCTTCTGGTAGCTGTGCATTGATCAAAGGAGAACAGTCCTGGAGTTCAGACAAAAGCAGTTTTGATAAAGAGGCCCCCCCTGTCAGGAAAGCTCCCTGCCCATCTGTACGGGCACTGTAGAATAAATTATACAGATCTCGGCAGATTAAAGCAGGAAATAATGCTGATGGGAAGCTGAAAAGTCTGAATTAAAGGCAGATTTGTAGGCATCCCTTCTACTAAAACCAATAACCGAGCATAGAACGACTGAATTATTTCATCACTGCAAAGCCTCATATTCATACGAAGCTGTAGGGATGTGACTCATGGCATCCTCATATGTTTATTAAAGTAGTCCCGCAGTCAGCCATATTATATATATAGGCTATTTAAAAAGGACTGTAAAGATCCACATGTAGATTTGTTCGTCGTGAGCAGGGACAGCTTTCTCCACAGCTCCGCATTTACACTCCTCACAAAGCACGAATACTCCCTCCATCGCTCAGTGAGGTGAAGCCAGAGCCCTGCTACATTGTTGGAGCTGAAGCCAAGTGTCTGACTAATAATACTTCAAGACTGGAAGGAAGGGGGGAAAAAAAATAACTGGCAGTGGATCTCCTGTTGTTGGAAAGCAGCATCTTTTCCTCTCAGGGATGGATGGATTTGGAGATAATCACCTTGAGATGATGGATGCTGGAACATGTTTCTTTCACACCGAGGAAGTCATTACAAAGAGGAACCAATAACACCGGCCCCCACGCTGTATCTCCACCACAGATCTGCCTCACGGCCATTAAGTTAATTAGTTTGGGATCTTCTAGATATTCATTAGTAAACAAAGAATCAGCAAATACTCATATCAATTACGCCCCACGACATGTACACACAGTTACCCAAGACAAGCAGTGGAGGAAACAGCAATAAAAGCACTCTTTGTTCGATATAAAGACCTTTCTGGAGTTTAAGATTAGCCTTTTATTTTTAATTCAAGTTCAAATACCTAAATAAAACTGTATAGCTTTAGGTTTTGTGATACTATCATAATTTATTGCTAGGCTAGAAATTCAATACAGCTAAATCCTTTCAGGGTTAACGTCAGATTTTGTTTATATATTGTATTTATATGGAAAAGTGTCCGAATTCCCACTGATGAATGATTGCAACACGTAGCTGCAGCATCCCAAATAACACTAGAACGCCTTAAAATAAGTGAATCGATAACAGTTTGTCGCATTACGTTATTTGCCAAGAATTAAATAAAAAGACAGATATGTCCGTCATGGTAAATGAGAAGCCAGAACTCGACCCCAGCTTAAGTAAAGCTGAGGAACAACTGAGGAAACGGCTACTTTGGCTGTGTCTGAAAGAAACAAACTCCACCACCTACCATATCAGCACCTCTAAAACTCACTAAGTTACCACATTTTCATTAATTTGCTGTTTTACCAGAGCTATACACCAGACTTTTCCTTAACTTTCTGTAGTCGCAGTTTGGATATGGCTGTCATCTTACTAAGGACTAGATCTCTGACTGGTTACTGAATGTAATGCAGCTACATGCTAGGTACATGTAACTAAGACTACAGTATGTTTTAAAGGGGAACTACTGTTTTTTACAACCTGGACCTTATTTCTAGCACAAAATACGGTAATTTACTCACCCAAATAATGTTTGTGTCATTTGCACTCGTTTAGGAAATAATTAGATCAGCGTATATCCATATAGTGGGAGTGACTGGGGCACCGAAACGCAGCCTCTAAATTACGCATTATCTGCCTCGAAACTCGTTAATTTCACCAATATTTTGTTATGATACTCTAGTTCTATTCCACGTTGAGTCCAGAGTTACCTGTTATCATCATCCGGGGTCTGTAGATTGACCTTCTAACGTCATCTCTGAGCACCGCGCATACTCGCGACGGTCGGCTTGTTTACCTATAATTTGTCTTTGCTGACCGTCGCAGGTGCGCACGCCGCTCAGAGAGGGCATCGTCCAGGTCAGAAGACATCATCCGGGGTCTGTAGGTCAATCTACAGTCTCGGCTATATTAACTGTTAGCCTAGCCTAGCCACTTAGTGATCTTAGTAACCTATTATACATTAAACTATATGTATTATTATATAGCTATCAACATATTTCTGTAGTAATGTATTTTAAAAGCTGTAGTTGGCCTACAGTATGACAATAACAAACACATTAGCAGGCTACAAAATAATAAAATTCTAATATAATAATAATTATTATTATCCAAGCTAAAATTGAATTTGAATTTGCTTAAGAATCTTACTTATTCCTATAACTTGAACCGGAAGAAGGTTGTAAAAGTAAAAAAGACCCGTAAGCAACTCTAAACAAGGTAAATTCTGATATTATGTCATAGCTGTTTTTATCTCCACATCATTTAAGTTCTATCAAAACCAAGATTCACTTATCTTGACTATCTCTTTAATGAAGAATTTGACGGTTGAGATATATTTTTTTTCTTTTCCTATCGGCTTCTGGACTAGTGCTGCGTGTAGTATTCCCTGAGTAAGATGGTGGCAATTTATTTATAACATATTGGTGTCTTCTGATCCTATGTCCCATGTCTATGGTTTCCCCCTTCCTCACTGTGGCTGCTACCCTAAAGTATAAATATGAGACTGGTATCGATCTTCTGGCCTACTGCTCTCGAAGAAGACGAATAATTGTATTTTCCAATATGTAATGCTTTTAAACGAGATAAAACCTTAATGATTTTTCACACTTGAGGTCTGAGGTTGAGCATAAATATGATGGAAATTCATGTGCTGGGCCTAAGTGTTCATTTAAAAGTCAAAGAGTAGACGCTGGAGAGTAGCCGGTGAATTATATTTCAATAAAATCTTCACTTATTTAAATAGGATAAATGGATTAAAGGTGAATGAACAGAGCGGATGCCCGTACCGAGACGTGGTCGCTACCAACTCTGCATTTGTGTCTTTTAAACCTCACTTTCCGACAGTCGTGCAGTTTAGATTCTTTACGCTGAATATGGATGTGATTTCATAACACGCTGTCCGTTAGTGAGCAATTAATCCTTCAGTCAGGCGAGGAAGAGAGTAAGTAAACAAAACTGGAGTTTGAAAGTCCCTCACCTGACAGCTGTGACATGTTTCCTCCGCTGAAGCAGAAAAACTGTGGGACTGGATTTGTCGCACTCTGCAATATATTTAATTGAATTCTAATGAACTGCCTGCGTGGGATGATGTTCTGCGGTTCGGCGCTCGTTGCTTTATTCAGACTTTTTTTTTTGTGACGAAGCAGACGTCAGATTAGATGTGCACGCTTTTGCGTTTGTAGTAGGCGCGCAGGCATGTAAACAGGCATCCGTTCAGTGGCAGACAGCAAAACATTTCATGCTTTCATGATTAGGAATCAGTCAAATTAATCCACGGGATCAGATGGTTTTTCTTTATGTATTTAAAACACGTGGTTCAGCCCTGAATCCCTCACAAAGCTTTCTGATGCAGGAGCCTCACTAAATGGTTAACACGCATCATAATCGTGAGATAATCTTCAAAATCCTGCACGCTCCCACTTTTTGGACACACGTGGTACATCCTCAGCCTGCACTCGATGAGGTTTATTGAAGGGAGAGATGGTCTGGAGGATAGCCCAGCGTCAGGGAATCCCACAGATCTCGGCTGTAATAAATCAACTCAAAAGCTGGAGGAGGAGAAAGTGCTGATGGGAGATTTCCTCTCTGCTTCCACTGTGCCCCAAAGTGTTGTGAGCTGTCAGCGCATATAGAGCATGTTTTACACGGCTTCAACCTCCAGCCTGCTATTTGAGAAGCTTTTCAGCTCATATTGAGCTGACAGTGTTTATTCCTCGGCTCTGCAGTTTCTATTTGCGCCTATCATAAAATACTGTCATCACTTTATAAATAAGAAGATCATAGTCCAGGGAAACATAATTTTCTGTCCTTTTCAGATGGTAAAATCCATATGCGCAACTCTGTATTTTAAATTGACAAGAAACAACATACGTTCAAGAACATTTACATCTAAAGGGAGATTTCCTTTGACCTTCATTTCTCTTCATCCTAACCTTTCATCTCTCTGATCATCTGCTCATGTGTTCCCTGCAGTTTGTTGTTGCCTGTTTTAATCTAGCTCGTCGTGTCCGTGCCGGCGTCTTCTCTGGAAAAGGCGGTGGATGCCACGCGCGGGTGAGGCTATTTGATGTGTCTGAAATCATCACGTCTCAAACGCAGGCCGTTAATGACACGTCGGCACTCGGGGCGTCACCCGAAGACGCCGCCTCGGTGTATTTACATTGTCACTGCGAATAGAAACAGTGTGAAGACGGTATAAATATCGTCAGCCCGCGGGGACCTGTCCTGGTTCCCGGTTTCATTGAACTCTTCTGCACATCACACGGTCTTTTACAAAGAAACTTTGAAGATCGAAGGCAGAGAGGTGAAGCGCGTTTAACTGGGATCAAAAAGTGTTTCCATCAGATGGTTTAAAGTTTTGCGAACATCTTGCGGAAGCTAATATAACCCGGAGATGAGATAAGAGCAGCCAGATTTGAAAGAAGACAACACCATTTTTCTTCATGTGCCGTACCTTTATGTACACACCAGCCCGACTCCTAATTAACTGTGGGTGTATGTGGGCGTAACGCATAACTGTAATGGCAAACGCTTATCAGCTCTCAGCATGATATGAGGGAAAGATTAAAAAGGGGGGTCATGAACAAAGCTTATAAATACTGACAATCTATTTTCATTAAACTATGAAATGTCAGGTGAATATTAAAAGTGTGTCGTGGATGTGGCCGCTCTAATCAAACACATTTCTGACTCTCTGCAGCACGTGTTACACCTACAAAGAGTTGACAAAATCACTTCAATTTCCTTTCTTTCAGGATCTGGGACTTCAGGGAACATCACTCAATGACATTTTGTACAAGAATGCGGCTTTTCTCAACCTGGTGGACCCCATCTCGCACGAGCTGCTGCTCAGTCTCGCCCGGGACCTGCAGTGTCCAAAAAGGGTATGAATCCAGTTTGTCATAACTGCTGAATTAATTCGCAGGACTCTTCATTAAAATGCAGCTCTTGGTTCGAATCATAACACGACAAGGGCTGAAATTCATGCGGAGGCAAGCTGCGACACGTCTGCATGTATTAGCCATGCCCAAGTGCATGTGTCATATTTATTGTCATGCTGTTGTTCCAGCAATGAACTGTCGGTTTGCTTTGTACAAACACAAGTACAGGAGCTAGGCCGAATGGAAACTGATATTTTAGCAGTGTAAACATAAGCATCTGTTGTTAGGGATGAATGTTGGCCTAAATGGAGATACGGGGTTATGGTTTGACTCTGCAGCAGTACTCTGTGGCCTGTCCTCCTTGTTGATTCTGTGCTACGTTAACACAGTGGAAAATGGGTAGCAGCTGTGCTCCAGGATCAGCAGGTACTATATTAGATTATCTGCTTTGGTTGCTTCATGCCAGAGAGCAACGGCAGGTGACCAAAAGCCTCCACGATGAGGTCAATAGGGCTGGTGCCCATGGTAAATGGCAAAGAAGCTTATGGGGTAAGCGTAGCTTTGGCACCAACAGAGAGGCCGCTTTGAGGGCTCTGAAAGTGGCTGGTGGCCAGTGGGATCAAACTGGAGAAGGTGATGCCGCTGGAGTCCACCTGGTGCTGTGAAGTCTGTTGTGCTCCTGGCTGCAGATGCCTCTCACTGTTTGTATGAAAACAATCTGAGGGGAGGACAGCTTGCTTTCGGCTGAATGTTCAGACTGTACTTTCTCATCGTCCAAACGCCGGCCTCAGACTACAACAGGATTTTTCAGTCAGTTTATCCCCCAGTTCACCATACCAAACAACCTGAGGAGAAACCGGCTCCTCACACAGTACAGAGGTTTGGCCAAAGTTATCTGGTAATGTGAAGTTACCAAACCACCCAAATACAGGCTCAAAAGAGTTGATTTTTATTGCAACAAATTCCTTGTACGTGTGAGAATATGTGCCTATAAATCTGATTGTAATTGATAAGTAGGATTTAAAATTGGAATGATCCGGCGATTTCAAAGGAAATAAAATAAGAAAATTGAATAAACAAGCATCTGGTGCTGCAAATGTAGACATTATACCCGTAGAGCAGAGGTCTTCAACAGGGGGTCCGCGACCCCTAGAGGGTCCGCAGAAATACAGCAGGGGGGTCGCGAAACTTTTGGTTGATTAGACATTTTTTTAACCCCAAATTTAAATCTCTTTATCTCTTTAAATACACATATACATAAGTAAGGGGTCCCCGCTCCATTTCTCCATCAGTTTGGGGGTCTTTGGTCTGGAAAACATTGAAGACCCCTGTCTTAGAGGCTAACATTAGCTAGCCTGCTAGCACTCATGTATATCAAAACCTCCAGTTCTCGCTGAACGCCCCAGCTATTTCCTTATTTGCACTCCTTTATCCTTTTTCTCTCACTGCAAAAGGATTATAAATATCTGTGAGGATTCTCTTTAAGTGTGTCATGCAGCTTTATTTCAAAATCAGTTAGGATTTTTAGTCTCATACGTACAACTTATATGTAGCCTATGTATTAGTTAATTGGTCAGTTTGTGCCATGGGTCTTCGCCGTATGCAAAAGGTCGTAGTTATCTCTGTATTTTATTAGCACATGCACGGAGGCGCACATTGAAAGTTCAGTTAGGACAAAAAGCTTTAAACTGGCGTAGATAATTAAACAAGATTCAGCAATTCAGTACTGTCACATTACGTTGACACGTTGTCAGAGAGAACACAAGGAAGATTCAGCCGAGCTCACCACCAAAATACTTTCGTTACAGCCCCTAAAAGTACGGTGATCGGCGTCTCAGACTGACAGATAAACGTTGAGTAGGCAATGAAAGTAAATTGCTTTAAAAGTTTAATTTGTATCGTTAAATAAACCCCAGACACGGCAGTATAACTGTGCCGAATTTACACAATTCAGATTTTCCATAATTACGTGTACAAATTATGGTCAGTGAAATAAACAAGTACTGGCCCTTTAAGGAATAAATCACGCTTTATCCAGACTGGCAGTCGGCTCATTTGCTCGCAGCGCGGCATACAAATGGGACACCTTGAAATTCAAAGTACATTTCAATCTCAGGTATGAGGGTGAAGACTCTGCAGAAGCTGCTCAGAGTGGCAGTAAAGCCTTGACCCGGCAGCCATTACAGTTATTTAAAATCTGCCGTTATCTCTTCGCGGAATAGATAGGTTTGCCTTAAGATAAAGTCGCTGTGGTCCAGTCTCTACTTACCGACACCAGATGATAATCACCTGTAAGAAACTCTAATCTTATCTCTGTGTGCTTTAGTGAGGAAAGCCCGGGAGGAAGGGAGGGAAAGTGAGGGTGAGCTGGCAGCAATGTTCTCCTGGCTGGCTGGCGACCCGTGGCGGGATACTGTGTGTCAGACGTGACGAGGATGTAGAGAGGCACTGTGCTGGATTTAGGCCCCGCCAGCTGCTTCTGTGTCCAGTATTTTCCACCACGCTGAGAGTTACTGCTATTATACATTGGAGGACACACTGTTGGGTAGAATAAACCTAATTTCTGAGTGTTTTGAAGCTTGGGTCATAGGTTCAGGGCAGTTGATTTGGTTTAAACACTCAGGTTTAAAGAGCCGTGATTAATGACTACGAGTAACTTATATAATTACACGTTTAGGGACCGTGTTGAATCCTCCGCGCTATGTATTTTCCAAGAATACATGCACATTTTAAATCAGTACGCTCTGCTGTGACTTCCTGTTCAGTCATCCGAGCGGCCGAAACAGCAGCATTGAATGTTTTGAAGCATGAGGCATGTTTTGTTTGTCGTCCAAGAAAAGAAGTGGCAGCCGGAATGGTTAATCGCCTTAAGGCAAATTGCCCCTGTCTTTTTTCTTTTTTTTTTCCCTCACGCCACATTGCCTCTTTCTTGTTGTCGTGTGTTGTACCATTAATTAGATTTAGCCCGCTCAGCGCAACTCATTCCATTTAAAGTCTTTAATGGGGGAGGGAGGAGACATGGACGGTGAACAAGTGTGAAGAAAGAAACCCTGTGTGAAAGTCAGCACATCCGTGGAAATAAACGGCGTGGAGATGAAACACGCTGATTGTTTTTGACCGGTCCATTGAACTAGAATTGTAATGTGTTGCTCATTATCCTCCCTTCGCGTGTGTTGCAGGAGACTGAGTCGTACAAGTCCACCAACAAGATATGCCGCCAGCTGATTTATCACCTGACCCCTCACTCCAAGTGGACGAGACAGAGCGTGCCCAGGAGGAAGTCTCAGGCCTGGTGAGTGCGTCCTCCTCTGCTGCTGCTGCCCCGACTCTGTGCCATCAATCTTCATCATGCCACAGGGAACACATCCTCACCCAATCATCAGTGCGAGTCATAAACCTCTGGAGCCTCTTTGAAATGGAGGATGTTTGGGAAGATGTTCCTACATTTGATCATTTACTAAGCCACGCTCTTCTTAGCTACTGTTGCTATGCCTGCTGAGATTTTCGCCTCTCACAGCAAATGTTCAGTTTACAGCAACAGATAAAGTTTTGTCGCTTAAAAGTTTTGCAATTTTTGACGTACCAGTCTTCGAGAGGTGGTCTTCCTCAAGCCGCCGCTTGAGAAACTGCACTCTTTCCACTTTAGCTGTCATTTGACGAATGCTACGTTCTGCTTTCCTGTGCTTTTATTCTTAAAAATATTATTTTCATCAAGCTTGCACCAGCCAGTCAGGGTGCATTAGCATACTGTTCAGTTCTGTGAAAACACCAAGCTTTGGTGAAATTACCAACTGTGGCAAATTCAGCTGTGCATTCATTTGTAAAATTAAAAATTAAATAAGTCAGTCCGCAACCCTGAGATAGGAAGACTTTTCCTCCTTCTTCTTAGCAATGCATTTTAGCCTGAAACTGAAACTTAAAGAGCTTGTTTGTTTGTGCGTTTCTTTTTTTTTATTTCAGCAAGTAATTGATGATTCCAGCATCAAAAACGTCCTTGTTTTGTTCACGCTTTTTAAAAACTTAGTTGGTGGAGATTTGAAAAAGTTTGAAATATGCTTTTTGAACAGCAGAAAAAAAATAATTGATGGATCCATAATGTTACACTGTAAAAGGGGCCTTTTGGTTTAATGAGCTCTTTTATTGCAGTTGATTTACTTATTTGGGTTGTGACTACGTTAGTTGCCTTATATACCGATCAGGCATAACATTATGACCACCTTCCTAATATTGTGTAGGTCTCCTTTGTGCCTCCAAAACAGTTGCGACTCATCAGAGAATGGACATGGGCCTTCTGAGGGTGTCCTGTGGTGTCTGGCAACAGGATGTTGTTAGTGGGGGCCTTTGGGTCCGATGGGTTGAGGGGAGGGGCCTCTGTGAATCATCCCACAGATCAGTTTGGGATCTAGTGAATTTGGAGGCCAGGTCAACACCTTGTACGGTTCTTCATGTTTTTTTTAGTTGTTCCTAAACCGTTTTTGTGTGTGTGCCTGTGTCAGGCTGCATCCTGCTGGGGATGGCTGCTGCCATCAAGGAGTGTCATTGCTATGGGGTGGGGGTGCATGGTCTGGTCTAGGTGGGTGGTACATGTCTAAGTAACATCCACATGAATGCCAGGTCCAAAAGTTTCCCAGCGGAACATTGAATTGTCACAAGATGGTCAATGTTATTCTCCTGTCAGTAGTCATAATGTTGTGGCAGATCAGTGTATATACAGTATATATATTTTTTTCAATAGGGGATTTTTCCTTGTAATTGCTCCATATACAGTACTCAATTTTAAAATAACACCTCCCAATGTGTTCTTACTAGCACGTGTCCATTTTCACACCTACCTCTCACCAGCAAAGCTTCTTTCCGACTGATACTACTGTGACAAAAACATCCTCCCACCACCTTAAACGCCACCCATGACAAGTGTGATATGTTTATGGAAGTTTTAACAACCCATATTATTAGTTTCCCCATCATTCCTCCCCATCTACTTGTGCTGAACTATCTCCAGGGATGATATGGAGCCTCCTGAAACGAGAAGAAGCTGGCTTAATGTGCATGACTGAACAGTGTGAGTGAGATCGGATTAACTGCCAAGGAACAGCAGGCCATCACAGGTCAGGTACTGATCATCCATGCATCCATGATGTTGATTTGAGCAACTGTAGAAATTATGAGCTAAAAAGAACTCAAGTCAAATTAAGTAACAGGTACATTTGAGGAAACACTACGCAAAAAAAACAAAACAACATCTCTAATTATAATCATGAGGCTCTCTCCCTGAGCAATTAGCCCAGATTGAAAGATTTTTTGACAGCTGGAGTTAACTTCCCGCCCCAGTCTCTTGGTTGCAATGTTTCAAAATAACACTCAACAAAACAACAAGGCAGACTCTCCCAGTGTGCTCATTAGCAACCTCGGTCTTTCTCTCGCAGCCTCATCCAGACAGCAGCGCTTACAGTGGGAGTCAAACCCGACTGTTTCCTTTCTCTGTGAAAATGACGTGTGCAGAAACCTGCAGAACACGGGGATGCATCTGGATTGAAACTAAGGCATCAAGACGTCAAGTTTCAAATAATTTTCAGTTCCCGATCTATCCATTGCATATCCTAAACCTGTCTCTTTTCCCAGCTTCTCTTCCTCTCTCTTTCTGCTTTCCTTTTTGTCTTTTCACTCCCATGCTCTTAGTTTCTTCCTGTTTTAAAACCCCCTCCGTGCATTGATTTTCTTTCTCCTCTTCCCCTGTGGGATTTTTCTCTCCTTCTTGTGAGAGTCCATTTTGTTCAACAGTTGCCACACAGAGCAGTTCTGCAGTTTGAGCCGAGGCTCTGGGGAAACGCTCCAGGGAAAGGCTCTGTCTGACAGAGAGAGAGAGAGTGAGAGAGAGAGAGAGAGAGAGAGAAAAGCAGGAGGCAGGAATCACAGCAAGATTGTAGATTAGAAGTCTCGTTTTTCCCTCTTTCTCCCTGCCTCGCTTTGAATCGATCATGATCTTTTCACATTAAGGAATTAGCTATTTCATAACCTATATTTGCACTCTTAGTTTCTGATTTTCTCCATGAAGACCGTCTGATATATGTATAAATGTTCTGCGACCTCCTCTCTGGATCGCAAATATTCAAGAGATAACTAATAAATGATAGTTAAAGCTTTGCCACTGCTGCCTGGTTGGCTTCTCTAACACTTTAAGTGCAAAGCAAGTGCGTCACGCTTAATATATTATCAAAGCAATTTCATTTTTCTCCGCAGCTGCACGTGCCAGGTTTCTGAGATGTACAATATTGAAGAGTTTTTAATGTCACTGTAATTGGTATCGAATTTGAGATTAGTCAAGCTCTTTTTTATTATTATTATACCAAAATTGCCCCTCCAGCACATTTCGAAGACTTCAATTGCAGATGCTGGCTTATTACTTGCCTTTAGTGCCAGCCAATAATTGATCTGATGCTCTTACAGCAGCTATTATATAAATCTTCAGTTGCTCTAGTTCTTGTGTGTGATGTTAAGCTTTGGAGAGTGAAAACAATCCAAGGAATTAAAGGGAATCTATGCATATCTGCCTTTTAATTTTTTTTTTGCTGTATTTGAGTCGACATTGTTAACTGGATCTAGTTAAATACTAATCTTCAGCCTCGCTGGTCGTGCAGGCTATTGATGAGAGGGAAACGAGTCGTGGCCGTGACAGCTGTTTTGAGCAGGTGTCGCGAGCTGCGGGTGAGTGTTGATAGTCTGAGTCCTGATATTTGACCCAGACTTCACGCAGCTCAGACTAAAGTGCCTTTTCGTCCCACACCTCACAGCGTGAAAGCTGTGCAAAAGTCATTTCATCACTTTTGTCTGGGTTTATATGAAGCCTGATAGATATTAAACTCAGTATGTCACTAGCTAATGTTTGCCTAACAGAAAGTTCAAGTGCTCTGCATGGTAAAATAACAAATAATTCACATTCAAGCCACAAACAATAATGGTCAGTGCTCTACTGTTATTAAAATCGACATCTGGAAAGATTTAATATTCAAAAACACTTGACCACATAATGCGTAATGTTTCAAACAGGCCTCCTCTTAAAGAAGATGAAACACACCACGTGTTTTACTTATCAGCAATTTCCCTATGTCTAAATAACTTGACGCGGCAGATGGTTTGTTACAGAGAACCATCTGGGAAGTCGTCCTTGGAAACAGTTTGGAAAAGGGCAGACACTCTCAAAAAAATCTTGGCAGGGCACTGGAAAACCATCTGTCTATCGCCGTCTATCACAGTCAGCTTCAACCAATCAGATCGCCCAACCATACGTAGGAGCGTGCCGAAGAGGAAACACAACAAGCAGAAGAAAAAAACAGAAAATTCGGTACAAAGGCTGTCCTAGGGGTGACCATAAAACAGTAGGTCCTCACAGGATACTGATCTGTTCAGCATGTTTGTTTGTTTGTTTGTTGCATCCTTGAGGCCTGGCGAGATAGACTGTTGTGTGATCTTGTCATTTCACAAATCTTGCGAGAATCAAGCTGCCTTGCAAGTTTAATGACTAAATAATGATAAGGAAAAGACTTTGGTAGCTAAGAACATGAGAAACATTAAAAGAGATGACATAAAATACGATCGTTTACTCACTCATATAACTTTGGCGTCATTTGGAGTCATTCGGACGATATTTAGATCTGCGTATATCCATATAGTGGGAGTGACTGGGGCACCGAAACGCAACCTTTAAATAACGCATTATCTGCCATGAAACTTGTTCATTTCACCAATATTTTGTTATGATACGCTAGTGCTACTCCCCGTTGAGTCCAGAGTTACCTGTTATCATCTTCCAGGGTCTGTAGATTGACCTACTAACTTCTGACCTGGATGATGTCATCTCTGAGCGCCACCAGCACCCGTGAATGTCAGCTTGTTAACCTGTAATTTGCTACTGCTAGTTTTTTGCAACATGGCTGAATATTTTTCCAATTCTGAGGTTGTGGACGATGACTTTGTTTATGATGGATGTCCTTGCCGTTTTGAGCCAGAGTGTACGGATGAGGAGCTCGTTGAAAGGAGGATGCAGAGGCAGAGAGAGGAACAGCTGGCCAAAGAACAACAAACCGCTGCACGTCCGCGAATAGATAATAGGTAACTCTGGACTCAACGGGGAATAGCACTAGTGTATCATAACAAAATATTGGTGAAATGAGCGAGTTTTGCGGCAGATAATGCGTTATTTAGAGGCTGCTCTTCGGTGCCCCAGTCACTACCACTATATGGACATACGCAGATCTAAATATCGTCCGAACGACTCCAAATGACACAAAAGTTATATGGGTGAGTAAACTACCGTATCTTATGCCAGAAATAAGGTCCAGTTTGTAAAAAACGGTAATTCCCCTTTGACTCCCTCAATTCATTCATTCATTTTCTATAACCGCTTGTCCTCTGGAGGGCCACGTGGGGGCCTTGAGCCTATCCTAGCTGTCACTGGTCGAGAGGCAATGTACACCCTGGACAGGTCACCAGTCTGTTGCAGTGCTCTCTCTCAATTCCACCCAGTCAAACCCAGTAATACCGTACTGGGCATCAGCGTTCTCCAAGCAAGCTGACTTAATAGTCAAACAACATCTACCAGCTTGTGGATGGTGGCAGTGTAATATTTGAATAACCTAAATTATTGAATGTTCAATATTTTAGCTTTTAGTACCTGTTAGGGCCTTAGACCTGTTGAGGAAAGCGTCAAGGAATAAAGGAAGTGAGTTGAGTCTCCACAAGGCTTCCACAAGGCTGCTGAAGTCGCTAGCCATTGCCTGCCATTGACTTAAATCTACTGAGTCCTTCCTTCTACTTACAAATGTCACCAGTGTCGCTGTGTCCTTCCCACTTTAACAAGATCACCTTTTCGCTGCCTTTGCTCATCTCTTGAACCTCATTTCCTGAAGTGACACCTCGCATCATCCCATCACCTCACGTCATACCTCGGCAAGCAAGAGCCGGTGAAAAGCCGTCTAGGCATCTTGACAACAGCTGTAGTCATTTGCTTGAGCAGAGAATAATCTTTAGACGTTTTTTTTTAATAGGCCGGTAGTCATGACCACTTTTTCGGCTTCATTTCAGCGACTGTACTTCCAGCCCAGATTTCCTTGACGGCTTTTCACTAATCACCAGAAAAGTCTCTGCGATTTCTCTCACCAGTTCCCTCAATGCTCTGCTCAGCCTAATTTGCTCTAATCTTTAAGAAATCCCTTCTTCCTCCCTTCGTTGCTGTTATGTTGAGCCTTTCCCTCTTATGTGATCCTTCCAGGGCCACAGCAGTATTTTCGTTACAACTCTCCCCTTTGCAAACTTCACCATAGTATGCATTGGTCACCTACAAACTGAATCATTTTCTTCTTTCTAATAAATTCAAGGTGTTGCCATTGATGTAATGTCACAGACAATCTTTGCTGTCTGGGAAGTGTAGAAAAATTTTAATGATGAGAACGAGAGAAAAAAATAATCATTTGCGGGAAAGAGACGCAGAAGCTACAGCGACAGCGCAGACCCTAGCGGCGTAACTGATGTGCACCTCCCCAGAAATGTGACTACGCGCCTTGGCGACGCAGAGCGCAAGAGCTGTGATTGGTCCGCTCGGTATTAGCGTGTTTCCACTTTAGTATGAGCAATAAGGAATCGATATGTTTAGCTGAGGAGGTTTGGAGATCCAGAAATTCAGCAAAATCTGGCGAAAAGTTTCAGTCGCCATTGTTGAAAGTGAACCAGGAAATAGAAAAAAAAATGAACCCGACTGGCAAAAAAGACACAGCGCCAACTAGCGTTTAGGTGACGAGCGCACAAGCATAAATGGCTCGCACTGGCGTAAGTTACGTCATGTCCCACAGTACTCTATGTCCCACGGTACTCTAAAAGAGCCTTAAGGGTCACCCTTGTAGGTCTGGACCGAAATGCCCCAACAATGCATCACACTCTGATCTTACGTTGACACGAGTAGCGATAGAGATGATGCATTTCCACTGAAAGCTAATGTGTCAAACTGATGCCCGACACTGCATGCGTTACATATCAATAAGTTCACCTAGCTTCAGCTTTTTGTCGAAGCTCCACCCTGACAATGTTGTAGCTTTTGTCGGGTCAAAATGTGAACGCAGCTGGAGGACACAACCATGGTCTAGAATGCCAGCGAAATACCATCGAACATTAGCTGCTTTACTCATTTGCAAAGATAATGATAATATATAGATTGCAATGAAAGAACGCAGCTGTGCAGCTAAAATGAACTGCTACATGTATTTGCCGTACACGTGGCATCTGTACACTGATGTGTCATCTGCTTTCAGTAGAAGTATGACCTATTTATCTGGAGCCAGATTATCCCCCCCCCCCCCCCCGAGGTGTGCACTGGCGAACGAACAGCCTCTGACACAGCACGTCTGACCTCTGACCAACCCACCAAGTCAACTCCTGAGGCGAGGGCAAAAATCTGACTCGGGGAGATAATTTGTGAAAACTTTTAGCACACATTCATATGTGTATGTTTTTTTTAAAGGTTTTACTTTCTCTAGTCATGTATCCATTCAGAGATAGAGTATTTCACTTGACTGTCTGCTGCACTCAGTCTGCTCAATCTGTTTTCTGTTTGACCTCCACTTTTAATAGAGACTTAAAGATCCAGCCACCATCCTCGTCTATGAATAATTGAGGGCTTCCCGTGCTACAAACTGAGATCCTGCAGGATGAGGGGGAGGATAGAGGATAGGTACTCCAGTATCCACTGCTCTCATCTCCAAGGCGTAACACCATAATGAAATAATTAAAATGATTGAACGTCTGGATCAGCAAACTCAAGATTGTTTTTTTAAATGAACAGAAATTAACCATCCTGATTTGCGCTGGTTGCCGTTGCTTGGGCATGACAGAAATAAGGAGCGAGGGTCTGTGGGACTTTAGCGCCGACACAGATCACTCCCCACCATCAAGCCCCTCGGTCTGCGTTTCGGAGCCCTGCATTTTAATGCCGGTTTCATAACTGAGCCTTGACATAGTATAGCAGACACAGGCGCACTCCTCCATGATATACAGTTATGTAATGCAAACTGTTTTCTGTTAGTTCTGTCGCAGTGTTCCCCTTCTCCTAAGCATCCAGTTTGTCACGTCAAATCAAGTCGTGGGTGAATTTATAGCTCAGCCGAGGAGAACGTATTGCATTTTACATGCCTCATAGTTGGTTTACGGTACGTTCTGTACTGAGAGGTTTTAATCTTTGCGTTGGCACAAAAACGAAAATGTGCTCTTATCTTTGCCTGGGAGTCACAGATTATTGGAAAACCCCATGTCACATCAGTGTTAGGCTGTCATTTTTGCAGAATACTTACAAAAAAATATAATTCTTCCTTATTTCTTTTTATATATTATACCGTATGTTCCCTCTTTCTTTCCATGCCGTCCTTCTCACCTCTTTGATCATTGTACAAACTGACACTGGGATGAAATGTTGTTTTGCATCCATGTGGAAAGAGCCCATGAGAGTTGTATGATGGAGTAGCTTATAGCTGTGGAGGGTTTACTGCACTTGACAGACACTTGAGTCCTTTTCTGTTCTTTTTTTGCACTAATTAAAACTCCACCGTCAGACCTGGAAGAGACTGATGAGGACTAATGGTGTCACATCTTCAAGGATTTTACTGAGCGAGCTGTTTGGAGCATTTCGGGAATCTGACCCGTGTTTTTGATGATCCCCCCCCCCACACACACACACACTACTTGCTTCGTTTTCCTGTTAAAGGCGCATGCACTGTCAGCTCGCTCCGCGTTGACATCCCCCATTTTCCACACTCCACAGAAGTTTCCGAGAACTAACTGACTGATCTGAGATGTCAAAACACTGCGCAGCCCGAAGCTGCTCCATTGACGACGCACAATGGAGGCAGCCTTAATCAGCCCATGCGCTAAATGTTTCACTGAAATTTAATCCAAATCCAAATGAGCTTTGAGGCTATTTTTTCCTTCACAGAAAATGTGCCATTATCCCCATGAAACCGGAGGACAGTGCATGGTGCAGGCAATCACTTTCATGTTTCCTAGCACGTTTTCAAGTCGAGGAAATGAAATTTTTATTTTTTGTTTCTTTGCTCTGAGTTCCTGTAAAGGATTCTCATTAACACAGGCCAAGCTGCATTAAGGGATAAGAGACACATATTTGATTCTAAAACTAAGTTAAACAAAAGGTAGGAAATGTTCAGCGCTGTAGCCTGCAGTCGCAGCCCCGAAGGAACGTTCAGATAAAACAGAAGTGCAGAAATGAAGAATGAGTCCTTTACTGGCTCACGTTTCATGGATGAGTTTGTACATCATACCGACGCAGGCTCTCCCACGACTCAGCCGGGCTACCGCGCATGTATTATACAGATGCCTGGAGGCGAAACCGCTCAGATCGATCTGAGGAATAAACAAGTCAAGAGTAAAGCGTTGATGAAGCAGACATTGATCTGGTCGTCCCAACGGGCCCGCGGAACAGCGTCCACATCCAGCGATTCTCCAGCGCTTTTATTTCATTCCCCTGAAATAAGTCAAGTGTCTCTCTGCATGCTCAGCGGGAAATAAATTTGAATTAGTGTTACACAGAGTTCACCCTCTCGGCTTAAATGCTGTGGGATACTATCTCTGATTTTATCGCTGACGCGCTGAATTTGGTAAGATCTCTGCAGTTTTTTAACAAATGTGCTGCAGAGTTCGGAAAAGGGAAAAATAGTACTATGTACAGCACACGTAGCAGCCTGTTGAAACTATTTCAAGGGCAAAGGTGAAATTTATGAGGTTATGTTTTATTAATGCAGAATAAAATATTAATAAATAATTTAGTAGTGGTTTGAATGTAGTAATAGCCTACATGGGAAGACGAATAACAAGTAATTAGTGGAAAAACTTCATTCTGGGGGAGTTCCCAGGCGAGTATATGTACTTAGCTAGGTCAGTAGTAAAACACTGGATACCTCGCTCATGACTGCGAAACAATATGAAGCTACACCGATCACCCATAACATTATGACCACCTTCCTAATATTGTGTAGGTCTCCCTTGTGCCTCCAAAACAGCTTTGACTCATCAGAGAATGGACATGGACCTTGTGAGGGTGTCCTGTGGTGTCTGGCAACTGAATTTCCTGCTCAAGGTTTCTTCCTGTTAAAAGGGAGTTTTTCCTTGCTGCCGGGTTGAGGGCCATTGCTATAGGGTGGGGGTGTCTGGTCTGGTGTAGGTGGGCGCTACATGTCTAAGTAACATCCAAATGAATGCCAGGTCCAAATGTTTCCCAGCAGAACATTGAATTGTCACATGATGATCAATGTTATTTACTTCTCCTGTCAGTGGTTTTAATGTGGTGGCTGATCAGTGTACAAGGTCATGGCACACCAAGTCGATGGATAGCCGTTGGCAAGGGTCGGGCTATTTGTGAATGCTTTTGACCCCTGGGTTTTGCAAGGTTTCTTGCACAGTTACCACTAGACCGGCCCGTGTCGGCAGCTTTTCATAAGGGAAATGTATGGAGGGATGAGAGGAGTTGAGGGGAGGGATGAGAGGGGTCGAGGGGAGGGATGGGGGGTGGGATGCATAGATGGATGATGGGAGTGAGACTCAAGGGGGACCACATCTCCGAAAGCTTTGGCTGCTTGTGACCCTGGTTCCTGTAATGAAAGATGGAAGAAAGGGGGGATATGGAGGGTGGGGGTTTAGAACTGAGAACTTTAGTCTCATAAAAAGTAAAGATTAAAAACAAGTTGTAGTTTTATGATGCTGGGGTTAATATAGCTTACTTATCTGGTTGTTTGTCAATCTCAATAATAAGACTGCTTTATCTTTAGACAAAGGCTGCCTTTAAATGGTTGTGTTAACCTTTTCCACAAGATAGCTCCATTCAAACGCTTTATCTTTGTCACAACCTCATAGGTGGAAATTTTCGATCAGGTCTGAGATCACAACCTGTGACGTGTTTGCTGACGTCTTCAAAGATGGTTACCCGGCCGTTTGCTTGCTGACCTATTAGCCTAATCGCCACCAGTTGCGTAGCAGTGGTGTTCTCACGACTCTCACGGATGTTACCAGGATGCTACCACCTGGCGTGCACTATGTCCACATTTGCTGAGCACGAGCTCACGAGTTCCATCTGTGCAGTAATAACTACCAGTGCTGCCTTTATAGTTTACACGCATACTTGAAAGCGTGGTATTTATCATTCTCATTTAACTGTCGGCAACAAAGCAAATAAGAGAACAAATTAGGCGAGGGCCCCCGTGAAACTGTTCCCTTAATTTGCTTCGTCCGTTAGGCTTGTTGGCTTATTGCTCATCTGCTGTATTAAGCAATATTATGCCATTTATAAATGTGAACACAGCTGATTAGAAAGTGTGTCTGATTAGAGGGAGGTTTCATCTAAACGGCAGCACCAGTGAAGCCTCACGCTGCAGAAAAGGAACATGAAAGCAGAGTTACTAAGTTATACAATTGACAATAACATATTTATTTCACCCAGTACAGCAGTAAAACGCTCACCACCCATTTGTTATATTAAATCCCCCCCCACCCCGTCCCCTGATGTATTACTGATTCATGAGAGTCAATGAAGGGGAACGTGTATTCTATGTGGGAAGACAAATAACAAGTTTCTGCTGCTATTTGCTTTTAACTGCAACCCCAGTGGCAGACTGTTGAGTTTTCCTTGTAGTTTTTTTTTAAATTTAGGACAAACCTTTGGGGTCGTTTTTTTAAAATGTTCCTCCCTCCAGCCCCCCAGGTCTCTTTCGGGTTCAGTGTAGTGAGAGCGTTTTGGTTGCGTTCGAGCGGAAATTGATTAACGGGATAGCGAGGCAGGGCCAGGGGAGGGGAGCTGTGGACTAATGACAAGCACTTAACTTTTGTTACGTCAGTAGAGGCAGCTAGACTGAGCGGAGACTAACCTGGTATTGAGTGGAAGCAAATGGGGGCTAGAAAAATGGTGTCAATAGAGAAATCAATGCATCTTCCATGACCCTCGATGGAGACACTTCAACGTGATACGGGGAACGTAGAGTCACAGTTTTAGAAATTTCAAAATCAGGGTTTCAAATATAAGATGATGAAACACGTCGTTTTATGTAAAAAGCCAGCTGGAGCAGACGTGCACGCGCTCGCTACAGTTATCTCTGGGCAGCTGAGGCTGTCTGAGGAAATCTTTCAGCCGACTGTGGCAATAGATCAAGCTGTTATCCAATATTAGCTCTGTCCATTGAAGTTTAAAGACAGCTTGAATCCAGCGTTTCATTACAAGACACTGTCTCTCATTTTGTTCTGACCTTCTTCGTGCGCTCGATTTTCTTTGCCTGCACTCGATTTCAACATCACAAACCCCAGATGTTTTACTTTCCACCTCTGGGGTTTACATAACTACAGAACACCAAGGACCCTTGTTCAGTGCGTAAAAGTTAACAACATCCCCGAGGAAAGACATGCTATGAAAAGCAATTAGACAGTCTGCCTGAACCCTCATTTAAGCAGCCGATAGTTTGACACATGAGACTGGAGCTCTTATTAGATTCCCACACTGCCGTTGTATCAGTTGCTCCCGTGGATGTCAATAAATGGATTTCCCTCAGTTATTTGCTTTTAAATCAGTCTCGGAGCGGGGGGACGCACTTGCTCGCGTTATGTTTGTGCGGGCAGACTATCCTTTGAAGATGTTTCTGTCTGCGCCGGTCCGGGAGGATGTGCACTGCTGCCTACGAGCGTGGCAGCCGCATCAGAGAGAGCGAGACGAGGCATTTTGCTGTTTATGTTGTTATCGCTTCACGCTGATGGACTCGGGTGTACACCGCGGCTTGGGAAATGCTAGCTGCGCCCCTGGGCCAGGGGCCAGCCGAGCAGCCTGTGGGTGCATCTGTGCCCACGGAGCCGGAGGCAGCAGATCTGGAAGGAAGTCGTCTTTACTCTGTCTCATTAAAAGCGCATTAATGCCCTCTCTCCGCACGACTAAAGTGTACCCTGCCCGTCTCCCAGAGTAGCTCTTCCTACATAAACATGGGCAGGTGAGAGGGAAGAGCCCCAGCCGAGGCAGGGAAACCTTCCTATAAATAAGTCAGAGCAAACAATAGTCGGATGCATTACAATAAAGCACATAGGCTCCGGAGTGTGCCAAGAAGATGCATTCAGCTTTCCCTGCTTTTTAAGACGCCAGATGCTGAAACCATTATTCAATACATCTATTAGTCAAAATGAGATTAAACGAATCAATACCAGTTTAACAGTTCAATGAATTTTCCAAGCAACAAAAGCCAAACGTGTAAATATTGTCTGTTTATACACTTTTAAATGGAATAGCTTTACAGCTGCTCTCTATAAAGGTAGAACAGTGTATGGACAAGTGGTGCAGCTTGTTTCATTTAAATGCTTTTTAGTGTTTGAGTAAATTGTGTTCACAAGCATGTGGTAAAGATTACAACAATAATATAACCAATATAAAAACTCTGTCTATAATAAATACAAGAAGCATTTTCCCATGATGTCTTGATCTCCTGATATTTCAGTCTGCCAACAATCAAACGAGTTGTGGGTGGCCAGATGAGAATTTGAATTCCTTAAACTTTGACGTAAGCCATTCAAGAGAGAACAAAATGAAAGCCTGCATACATTTGCTTCAAATTTAGAACAAGAGAGACGCCGAGAATGCACGCGAAAGAAAGCGAAAAAGAGGCCAAGAAAACAGAAAGTGAGAGGCAGAGAGCAGGAGTGAGGATATGAGGGAGGGAGAGATGAATTATACTCTGCTCCTGGAATCAATAATCTTGCGAATCACAGCCCCGGTGTGCTACAGATCTTTTTCTTTCCCTTAACCGAGCAGAGAGGGTGACAGATGTAAAGAGCACAGCCTGCCGATTTATGAGGCTTCCAGACAGAGCAGGGAGCAGAGAGAGAGAGAGAGAGAGACATGTTGGAATAATCCTCGCTGTGCCTGAGGAGGCAGGGGAGGACGAGGAAAGGCAAACAGCACTAAGACAAAGAGGGAATAAACCTTAGGCCACTTAAACAGAACATGTTTGTCGGCTTTTTTTAAAAGCAGCTCTCCCACGCTTCTGCCGCAGTGTCGTTCGTTTGGCAGACGTCTTTCCTCTGACTTCTTCCAAGTCCAAATGCCAGTAAAAACAAAGAAGTGTAACGCACTGCAGCAGGGCTCCCTCTCAACGCTTCTGCCCTGCCATGCATGTCGCCGCCATATAGCTCTCCTATGCATATTTAAACACATTCGGATATAGAGAGAACATTTTGTTGCCCAGTGCGAGCAGAGGCACTCAGGGATACAACGACCCGATCTGACACTTGGAAACTTATAGCAGATTCACCTAATACCTGTTGTCTGAAGTAATTCAGACTGAAATAGATGGCGAGGCCTTGCCTTTAGCAGTTTTTGTCCGTTCGCCTCTACAGAACATTCATCGACTGTTTCTTATGTCCGTTCTGCTCAATAGACCTTTATCAGATCTTGACTAAACACAAAGAGAAAGTTCCGGGACACCTATTTGACTTCTTGCTGAGAGTTACACAAGAAGACTGCTACAACTCTCAAGTGTGTATGCTAAACATAAATCTACTGCCAGCGCATGGTTGTTAACTTTCAAGAAATGGGGATTCAGCTTTCCTGCCTCTGTCCAAAGGTAATAAAGTCTGCTTAGCAGGGCCTGTAAACTGAGGACACTCGCTATAAGTATTTTTTTTATGCTTTCTTACGAAACCTGCTGCAAGAGAGTGATGCATGTTAATGCTCCTTTTTGATTGTTCTACTCCCCGCTGACTGGCTGCAGCATTAGAAAGAAGGAAAAAAAGAAGTCTTTCGGATAAGTGGCGAAATGCCTTCAAGAAACTCAAGCAAGTTCAATTGTTTTGTTTTGAATGCTTCAATATTAGACCAAAAAGATTAAGTGCCTTGTTAACCCGTGACCGTACCCTTGAAACTACATCCCCCGCTCAGAACAAGGGGACGCTTTTGTTTCTATCTGGCGACGGAAGCCCTACAACTTTGCTTTATTCACTTGGTTTTCTAATCATAAATTTATTTATTCATTGTCGCTGATGGATGCTTTTAAATTAGAGATATGGGGGGAAAAAAATGACACCCAAAACAGCTGGTGCCTGTCCATAGATAACATTCAGCCCAGGAGACAGAATTTGTTGCTTGAGGGACCGAGACGCATTTAAATGCAAATTCTCTTCTTCCACGTTATTGATTGCTAAACTCTACACCGGCGGATGCTTGTTTCTTTTTTGCGCACTTTGCAGTTCCCCTCTACTTTCGGGACGGCGTGGTACAACATTACGGAGCCTTTTTTAAATCAGTGACCTCGGTATCATTAAGTAAAGATTGATTGTCTTTGGATAATTGACTGCCAGTTTGGCCTGTTTAATACAGTCTGCAGCAAGCGGCCATTTTGGGGCTTACAGATCCAACTTGTAAACAAAATGATAAACTTTCTTTGTTGTTATCTTTCAGTCTGAAGACCACCCTGAAGAAGAAACTGTCAGGTGACGTGGTGAACCTGTCAGGAATCCCTCTGTCTGGCCGGGACGTCCACCGCGTGGCCTTCTACCTTCAGAGCAGCAGCGACGCGGTGTCGACGGTGGACCTGAGCTTCACCGAGCTCCAGGATGAGAGCTTACGGCTGCTCCTGCCCTACCTCAGCTCCCTGCCAAAACTCACCATACTAGCAGTCAACGGCAACCGCCTGACAGTGGCCATCCTGAAAGACCTATCAGACGCGGTGAAGGACCCCAAGAAGTTCCCCAGCCTGGCCTGGATCGACCTGGGCAACAACGTCGACATCTTCACCGTCCCGCAGCCGCTGCTCGTGGCCCTGCGGCGACGCTTTGGCTTACGCAGCAGCCTCCCCACCATTTATGAGTACAGGGAGGCGCAGGCATTCAGTAGCTACAACCCAAACTTGGAGACTTCTGTGGAGGAGCCCAGTCTCTACGAAGAGGGAGACATAGAGGAAGATGGCAGAGAGGAGGAGGAGGACAGACTGGAGCTTCAAGCGTGGGGCTTTGGAGAAGAAAACGTGTCAAAAAATTTGCCACTCCACTTCTGTGGGAGGTGATCGCCCAGCGCTTCTTTCTTCTAGACCGGCAGCCTCTTATATCCCCCCCTGGTATCACCTCACCCTAAGTCTAGCCTCCCGTGTTAGCTGGTGTCAGCGTGGCAGAAGATGCTTACTGTGACCCACACGTATCTGAAAATAACTTCAAAACAAGTAGCTGTGTTGTGTGTCCCTCTGGATGCTGATCCTGACTACGGAAACTCAATGTGATGCAGACGGCTCTGTGGTTGTACAGTCAGTAAGAATATATTTGCGGGGGGGAGGAGAGGGGGGATTCATTTATTTAGAGGAATTTTAGCTGCACAGACGTCCACAGTTTAACAGTGTTTCTGTGCTTTCTCACCCAGAAGCTTCCCATTATCTAGAGCTACTGGGGGATTAAGTGCCTTG
Source organism: Chelon labrosus (assembly GCF_963514085.1). NCBI lineage: Eukaryota > Metazoa > Chordata > Actinopteri > Mugiliformes > Mugilidae > Chelon > Chelon labrosus. Next base: position 12,008,277 of record NC_140355.1, read on the forward strand.
CACAAGGGCACCTCATCAGTAGCTGCTGAGGAAGGGAGGATTGTTACAAATTTGCACTTTTTTTTGTTTTTCTAGCAGGTTTGGCCTCTTTGGCTTCACTCCTGCTGCCCCGTTTCTGTGAAAATATGTCAGTGTAAGTAAGAGATTGATCAGTTTAATTTCCACTGGTGTTTTTGCTATGATATATAAGTCTTCAGCCAACTCAATTAAAGTAATGTCTGTTCACATGAAATATGCTTCCAGCTTTTCCAGCAGGGACGCGGCATTAATTCAGGAATTATTTAAAAATAAATGGTCTGCCGTGGTACGCCAGTAACACATGCTGAATCCGTATTCATTCACATTTCCAGCAAAGACGCTTCAATGAGTCTTGATAGACTGATGCCGCAGGTGTTCATGTACACGCGGACAACACGCAAGGTGCTGATGAACTGCTTCTGTCAGACCAGACTACAAGTGTGTTTGCAGAATTCCCACTGAAACCACCAAGACTTTGTTGTGGCATGAGCAAATTTACTTTTTATATGTGTATATGTCACCCTTTTGTATTGGTTATAACTAATGGGCATGACTGTTTATTGTAGCGCCACATATGATCCCACAGACGGCGAGCGCGTTTACATGTGCTTTCGTTTTCCTGTAAATTTGAGATTTCTTTGGGAGGAAATTGAAGATAAAAATTGCTGCCGGCGAACACGACTCTACAACAGCCCCCACTTTATCCTGCCTACAGACATTAATGCTGTCTATCCTTGGTGTTATTCAGGAAAATCTGTTTATTTTGTGTTTACGGGCATATTAATGAACAGGATGCTAGGTTTGTGTGTGTGTGTGTGTGTTTATGTGAGGATAATTACAGCGTGTTCCAGTGTGTGTTGCGGACATGCAGAGAAAATTACTACCTTTGATCGCAGAAATGAAATGTTTACTCATTTGCACTTTAAGGACGAGTCGGTCCCCGAATACACAAGCTCTGGTTTGTTGCTAACACAGAAAAGCAGCAACTGAAAGACACACATCCTAAAATAAACGCTGTACGTTGGCTTTTTGATTTGATGGATAAATCATCAGCCACCATGCAAATCACGGTTGGGTTAAACTCATTTGTATATTTCCTCATTTTTGATTTTTGCTCATGAAATCCTCCCTCGTTTTTAAGGTGAAAGTGATGTTTGCCTGCGGTTGCTTCAGTAATAAACATAATTTGAATAACACTTGCCCCTTTGTGACCTTTTGTAATAACTGAGACACAATTTTCCACCAACAGTGGCACTGAAGTAAAGTAATGGTAAACAGCAGATGGAGATGAATTCAATAATCACTTTTGTATTTATTAAACGAAAGATTGTGTTACTTAACGAACTGATAAAGTTTTTAAATTTGTATTAGCAGCAGCTCAACAAGCTGTGATAATAAACCTGGCATATTAGCATCTTTAAAGACAAACATTGTGCATTCAAATGGAACTACTGAGCTCCTGGTTTCAACATGGCAAGGTGTGTTCACACAGGATGTTTGGCATTTAAATAATAACAGTGACTGACGCTGCTAGGCAACTGTTAGCATGCCAGCGAGACTAGCTAAGTTTCACAAGCCAACTAGCGGGTAACTGATTGTAGGACATGTGAAGACACAATGAAAACTTGAGGTCGTTGTGAATATCAACGTTTTCCTCAGACATAGAATAAGGAGTGAAACTCTTTATGCGACTAAATTACAAAATATTAAAGGGGAACTACTGTTTTTTACAACCTGGACCTTATTTCTGGCATAAAATACGATCGTTTACTCACCCATATAGTTTGGTGTCATTTTTAGTCCTTTGGAAGATATTTAGCTCCAGCGGAGCTCCGCATATATCCATATAGTGGGAGTGACTGGGGCACCGAAACCCACCCCCTAAATAATGCATTGTTCGTCTATGACAACAGAGGTATGTCCAGACTCAACGGGGAATAGCACTAGCGTATCATAACGAAATATTGGTGAAATGTACGAGTTTCGCCGCAGATAATGTGTTATTTAGAGGCTGCGTTTCGGTGCCCCAGTCACTCCCACTGTATGGATATATGCAAATCTAAATATCTCCCAAACGACTACAAATGACACCAAAGTTATATGAGTGAGTAAACAATTGTATTTTATGCCAGAAATAAGGTCCAGGTTGTAAAAAACGGTAGTTCCCTTTTAACTCACCATCCACTTTCCCTAACTCTGTAAATGTCAACTTCACAACTCCTGAACTTGGCCCTCACCTAAAACGTCCACTTATGTGGTTGTGAATACCACACGAGTGGACCTTTTGACTTTTTCTAGTGAACATGGTGAACACAAAGGCAGCATTAGTCTATATTTACTGTCTTTTTGTTCCGTTTTTGGTCTCCACCAGCTAGTGATGTAAATATAGTGTCTTAAGCTGTATAGTCGCCAGCTTTGTCTGTCTGCTCTTTGGCAACTTGCTTTGTTAGATTATTGTTAATATTACAATATCAATAGTGAAGCTTTAATAATTTAGGCTCGCAAGAATTGGTAAATTTAGTTTAACGCTTTATAGAAGCCTACTGAGTTTTTCAGATTTACTCTGTACTTTGGTTTGGACGGTATTCTTTCTGAAAATGAGCATGCTGCCTGAAAAGATCAGAATCAAATCTAAGACAACTGCAGCTTGAGCTTACATTAAATATTGACAAAGATAATATTATTCCCTATAGGTACATGTAAGTCAATTACACTCTCTGGACAATATATAAAGTCATGAAAATTGCTCTCTTGCCTCAGGGACGCTTTACACATACTCTGGTGGCTCAGGTTTCAGCAGCTGGTTTCCATGTCAGCATTTTATGTGTGGATGGGAGCGACTCCCTGCATGAGCCTGTCAGAGGCAGAATGGCAACAACATCCTGCTCTGCTTGCAAGGCATTTTCATGTTCGCAGGGGCAGAGCCCGAGGCCATCCATCTCTGATCCCTGTTCGTACCGCTGAAGGAAACGGAGGAGTGTCAAATAACAGAAGATAGTGTTCTGGCTTGTGGTGGACACTAAAACACTGCGGATGCAGACATGATTCATGTCCGTACACTTTGTGAAACATAAACATCAACTTCAGAAACAGGGAAGTACTTTCAAAATAGAAGTCAATCGTGTATCACGTCTGCTTGGTGTATATTGTGACATGTTAAAGGTGATATTTTCTGCAGGAAGCTCCTCTGAGCATGTGATTCTACAAGTGAACTGATTTGATTTAATCCCCAAAACGACATTAATGTGGCTCTCTATGTAAATCGGTGGATTGCCTGAGTGTAAACTAACAAACAGTAATGAATAACTCAACCATCTGCATGAGCAGTAACATTAAAATGCTGCTTTATGAATAATTCAACTTTTGAGCTTTTGAACGCACGACTACTGACACCGTGTCGTTACGTACCGGCTTCGCAAAGTTTTTGCACACATTTTTTTAGACAGATAACACTCCCTGTTTCCTAAGCCAACAGTCCAGCTAATTATTCATGGCACTGGCTCTTCTCAGCCATGGCTTTGTTTGTAGCAACAGGCCATAGGTTAGCACACGCTGAACTACAAACATGTAGGAGGCAGAGGGGATGTTTTTATTCATTCCTCCCTCTGTTTCATACTTCCTGTGGTTTCACCCCAGAACGCGCTATCTGACATTTTCCCTCTTATGATAGGAGCTCTCTTGGTGGCTCAGCAGACAGTAGAGTCTGTGTCTTGTCATCTGCACGATAGCTGAAGTAGTACTACTGAAGTGAAAGTACAAGCAACTGAATTCCACATTGCTAAAATACTCCAATACAAGTTCAAATGTATCTTAGTGGATAGAAAATTAATAGATAATTGATGCTGCTGTTTGTAGTGGAGCTAGTTTTATCTTCTTTACACATAGTTTGAAGTTTAAGAACGTATGGCAAAAACCTGACTATGTCAATAACTAAAACTGTCCCAGATGTTTGCTTTTCATGGATTATGGACATAGAAGAACATCTCTGAGAAGTTAAGAGAAGGTTGTCTCTGGCAGATATGCAATCAACTCAGGCTTTTAATAAAAAAAAAATGGGATATGAAGCTCAGAACAGAGCTTTTTTCTAACGCAATATGAAAGTGTATTTTATTTAAAGATGTAGGGTTATCAGATGAAACATACACAGATTTAGAAATAATAGAAATAAAGACACACTAAAGTAAATGTATTGCAGTTTGCAGTAGCTCTGCATGGCAGTTCAAAAGCTACTTACATCTCAAACTGCTTTGGAAAAGATAACGGTTTCTGGTAAGCAAAGGTCTATTATAAAGTGGAAATAGATGGTGCTGCAATGATGCACAGATAAGAGATTACACTGCTAAGGATTTTCCCAATCCTAGTTGAACTCGGTTTAACTTCTCCAGAAATGCACATTTCCAGTGAAAACTTGCAACGACCTGGGGCTCGCTCTCTTTTGAGCAGCGTACATGCTCCATCTAGTGGCACTTGTTGGCTGCACAGAGCAGCTCAGGAGCTCTGCTCAATGTGTGGCTTGTTGTGTATTGTACAAAAAGCATCTGAGGGTTGTTTTGTTTTCAAGTGGACTTAAATTCAGCTTGATTCATCTCAGCTGAGTAAACTTAATTATCCTTAATTATGGTAGATGTTGACAGGAAATGCTCTGACCATGTTTGCGGGAATCTTGAGAAACAATGAGCTGCTTTTCTTTTCTTATCTCCTCTCTTGAATAAATTGAACACACATGAGGAGTTCTTCACTGGAAGGATGATTCAGTTCAGTTTCGAGGAGTTTTAAATGAAGTCATATAAATAAGCCGTAGCATGAGAAGGACTTAGGTCTGAAACACTGATTGAGATCATGTTTGTTCATGAGTTTGATTACAGTCAATACATCTTGTGTGTGCTTGTGTGTGTGTGAGATAGAAGGGCTTTCTGAGATGATTGATCATGTGATCATTTAGTCTCACTTTGTTTCACAGATTTCACAATCCTAGAGAGTTTTTCTTTTTTCTTTTTTTGCCAATTGGCAAAACTCCCAGAGTTTCAGGAAAACCTCATGCAGAGTTTGAACTTGTTTTCTGGTTCATATCCAAAGCTATAAAATAACTGACCAAAAACCAGGCTTTAAAATGAACCTCCACTGAGATGTTATGTCCATTTTTGTTTGTTGCACAGTTAAAAGAAAAAGAAGTTAGACATTCCTTAGAAGACATGTATTCTGGTAAACATGATTTTTTTATCAGTTTGATCATCCTGGTCATCTAAATCATGACCTGCAAAAGTGTTACCAGAGTGAATGCTTGTATAAACTGTTGTGCAACTGGATGAACACGGTATGCAGCTGAGAGAAGAGTGGGCGGAAGAGTATTTAAGCTTAATGTGTGAGTATAGAGTTCAGTGAGCTGAAACTCCACATGATTGATTATGTTAAAAACATGAATCAATGACAGTCTTGACACTTTAAGCAAGTGTTTAAGTAACTGATTGAGGAAAAATGCCAACAAGTCTTTGCTATCAGAAGAGGAGAGAGGTAGAAAGTTTCTCTGAGCACATAAGGAGGACATTGTAGCATCATAACCGTCCTACTGCTTTTGCTGTTGTGAAATAACCAAATTATTACTCCAACCAAAATCCTTTCACTTTTCTTTGGGGCCTTCGTTGTCACATAAAATCAGCGTGCTCATCAGATGTTAATAAGCCAGTGACATGGAAGAAGACTTCATCTTCTGAGCAGCCTGAGAGGAAACTGAAACTCTCAATAAGCAAACATGAGATGAAGCAAACAAAACTCCCACACTGTGGTGTGTCACAACTGTGCTGGAAACAGGAGACATTACGTTTTGTTATGTCACTAAATAAATAAGGAGAAATGTCTCATTCTTTTCTTTAGAACTACTGAAGTAGTCATCATGAAGCCCTGTGGCTTAAACAGACAGTGGTAAATACAGCTGCTGAAAGTTGTTGTTGGACGTCTGTCAATACCAGTGCATAATCTCATTAATCTTTATGAGTAATGATTCTAACAGATACGCCCAAAAAGTATCTAAAAAAAATAAAAACACTGCCATCATTTAGATTAATCGACTTTTTAGACTCACATCCACATCTGCCCCTACTTTGCGGTATAGTTTGTGAGGAAGAGTTGCGCCGTTTCCTGTTTAAACTTCGAAGTGCAAGAATATTTAGGCCAAGTCTGAAGCTCTAAAGTGTGTCACCGCTGGCCCGAAGGCCTCCACATATCTTTTAATGCGGTTGTGTGAAATGAAACGAAATCAACATAGGGTCACAGCTTGACGTGCTGAGGATGGCAGGGAATTTCAAGAGACTCAGCACTGCACACACTGTGCATAGCGACGTTTCCAATGTAGACTCACTGTTGTGTCTCCACTGCTGCACAACTTATCATTCCAGCATGATTTGGGAGCATCATACAGTAAGAACAGCATGGACGTGCTGAATGATATTAATGAAGTGGCAGAGCTATCTGCTGCCCCCTGCGGGCTCTCGGTGGGTACTGGGTGATGCAAGAAGAACCTCGCTAATCACCTTACTGCAGACAGCAGCCTGGCGTGTGCACGCATCCGAGCCAGGCACAGACAAGCACACACACACACGGACACACACACACACACACATGCACACACATGCACACTGGCTAAATATGGCGGTAAATAAGATTGTAGCCGCGTTTAGTTTGGGTACAAAACAATCAGAAATAGCACAGCATGTGCCAGTGCATAATATTAACTCATTTTTTTTCAAACAAAAACAAAAAAAACAACTATAACCTTTATGTTTTTGTATTTTTTCGTTCGAAACTAATAATGCAGGTTATTTTGTGATTTAAAAAAAATAAAAATGTGCAAAATTTGTAAGGGGGAGGGGGTATTAGATCTGAGTATCCTATTTGTTTATGGTGAGAGGGGGGGTGAAGCAAATTCACTGGAATAAACCAATCCTGTGAAAATAGCATGATGCGTCTGTCAGACTCTCACATGCGTCTTTACGCACGGCACAGGACGCCCACTGGCGACGTGTTAAGGCGGATTGGCTGCTAAAGATACCAGCGCCTGTGCGCGCTCTGTGATTGGCCGCGCTCCTCTTGGCCATTACGTTATGCTTACTCCACACACACTGGCAGCTGGAGAGAGGGAAGACGTAATGGTTTGATTCCCTGTGCACTTGCAATGGTCGTCGTCCTGACATTACTCGGCAATTTCCTCAAACGGGAGGTGCAATGAAGGTACGTGATCTCACCTGGGACTAGTTTAGGACGTGGATGCATTCGCGAGGCCGATTGTTTTCTGTGCGGTTTGCTCACGATGCTGCACCGAGTGACAGGGAATACCCCCGTCTTAACGTTAATTAATTTCGTTCGTGTGCACTTAGATGCATTTATAGTCACCAGGCTTCTAAATGCAGCGTTCACTGTTTAGTTGCAGCTCGCCGCTGCCGGTCTGTTTTTATTTTTTAATTTTTTTTTTTAATTTTTAATTTTTCCGGTCTAAAGTGCAAGCCTGGATTCGCGTCCCCTGCGCGTCCAGTCGTCCCCACAAACAGTGGGAACAGTGTGCAGCCTTTTAATGAGCCTGCTTTGACCCCGGTGTGATAGTTCAGTGGACTAAAGCGTCCGCTGCGACGTCCATTCATCGTCAGGCTTTAATCCGCTCTAATGAGATAGAGATGCGGTCAGCGAGGGAGTCGGTGCGGGGATGTTTCGGAGACGTCTCGGGATGCCGAGAGAGGACAGAGGAACACCTCTCAGGTCCAAGCTGTGCCAGGAGTCTCCTTCCTCTCTGGAGCGTGTGTGTGTATATGTGTATGTGTTTGCTGTTGCGGCGATCGGGCTGCAGCACAGGAAGGAAAGGTGATGATGCTGTCTGGCAGCCGGAGCGCTGGACTGATAATGATGAAGATGATGGCGATGATGTCATTGGTGCTCCGGTGGCGGCAGGTTTCTGGTGACAGCCGCGGTGAAAGGTGAAGCGGAGGCAGGACTGACACTACAAGCAGTCATCTTCTTCATTACCATCAGCAGCAGCATCAGACAGTACTGTGAAAACACACAACATGACTAATGAGCTGCTGCTGCTGCTGGAGGCTGCTGGCAGTTTACCACATGTTATTGCGTTTATACTGTAGCTGAGTGGAGGGTTTTTCAGTTCTATCTCACAGCATGAATCAGGGTGACTTTAAAGGGTGAATGTCCTATGTCTGTGTTGTTGATAGAGGGGCAAAATAACAAGATTTCACATGAACATACCTCTGAATAACAAGTAGTGTGTCGTTTTCTGAAATATAGTCAAATCCAATACTGTATGTTGCTTGCAGGATCGATGGTCTCCATTATGACCCTGAGAGGCCACGACACTGCTGCTTACAGATACAGAAACCTGCAAACTAACAGTCTAAAGCGAACTATGAAATAAAATAATCGTGCAATGGAAACATGTAGACATAAACCAACGTACATTTAGCTTGGAATATTCCTGTATTTCTCACTTTGTAAGCTTTGCTTTAAAAGAGTTTATAAGGGCTATAGAAGACGTCTCCATTGCTCGTGTTTTGTCTGTATTTGCCTTTCAGTGCACTGAGCTCTGCACGGCCACCCGCTATAGGCTGCCCTAGCAGCAGCCACACAGCTTCGCAGCTCGGGTGTGCATCATCAATCCCAACTTCTGGACTTGCACGGCTGGAAAAGTCCCAAAAGATCGCCGGCTTAGCAGTGCAACGCATGAGATGCTCATTTTTGGTAGCGCCGAGGTCTCCGTTCGCCGTTTGGCATTTATTTAGTTGCCTTTAATAGGTTAAAAATGACAGCAGCAGAAAATAAACATCCTCCCGCCAACTAATCCTCTCATTTGTGTGTGCACAGATCTGGGGGACTCGCCCAAATGCACTGCATAAAAATTCATTACCTGTTACTTTTAAATTGCACGGGCTTGCATGCAAAACCTGAGCTCATAAAATATATGATGTTGCTAGAAAATAAGCAAAGAAAGCAATGAAACTGAGCTTTTAGAGTTACTATAGTGATTTATAGGTTGAGTGAAGTCAGAGGACATGATATTGTGTTGCTCAGTCAAAACACATTGCATCAATAATCAATATATTATTGATAGGACCTGTTCCTCACAACCAGTATCTAAGATTTTCTGCTACTTTTAGTACATTTTATCAATACTTTCCTTCACCCCTGTTTATCAAAATGTGTTAGAAGATAAGAGAACAGAGGGCTTAACTCTGTGAAGTTAATTTTCCTAAGGCACGTCATCGCTCACTGTGTCCCAGGCAAACAAAATGGATGTGATGTTTTATTGACTAATCTGGTTTAAATTGAAAAGCAGCTTTTCTGCCCCTGTGGAAGGGACGCCTCTGGCTGGAATGTTAAAGCGTACATCAAAGCGGGGACAGTACAGTATGTGCCACCACGGCCATTTTTGGGCTGGATCTGCGATATTTCGACAGCCATGTTTTATTTATGTTCGGTTTCCATTCAAAATCCTCTCACCGGACATTATGGCAGCAGATATTCACTAATCTCTGCTGAAATGATAAGATGTGACGCTGATGTAGCACAGTGGATCACAGTTTATTCCAAATCAGGTTAAACTCACTTAGGGCTGACCTCTAAAGTAGACAAAGAGTCCAGGGGGCACGGCAGATTTCTGCTGATGGTTGCAAACCAGTCCAGGCTTATTTTAATATTGCAGGACGACCAGTGTCCATTTATATATTGCTGCACCAAAGGCTAGAAAGTCTGCTGTTTTGCAAACTTTGCTGGTAGCAGCTTGAGATTTATGTGCATATCCCTCCAGTCTTGAGCAGATTTGACATCTGCAGGCTCCAGCAGGCAGACATTACTGAATCTGTTTTGGTAATGCGTAATTTAAATGAAACATTACGGGGTTTTCAGACAAATGCAGAAAGGCATTAAATTGATCAGTTTGTTTTCTCTGACGGTATTATCGCTGGTGTAAACAGTCAGCCAGCTGCATTCACTTTTCACAGTGTGAGTGACATTTCCAGTTGATGCAAGAGGGGAAAAAATGAGAAAGAGGAAATGAAAAGCGAGAGAGGGAGAGAGAGAGAGATGGTGGATGATGGAAATAGAGTGATGCCCTGTCTGCAATGTGCAGGACGGTGCACAGTTTATTCTGAAAGCCATCTTTCTGATTGGTACATATCTGTAAACTGATGGCTATAATATTCTCAAAGACGTGACGGCATGCAATAATTTTCACCTGAAATTTGTAACGTTTATGGAGCCGTGGATCTTTGTTAACATTTTCCAACTCCACATAACAGTCAATCCTGGAGCCTACGTTCTCCATCGTCCACCTGCGTCACCCTCTTTTAGTTCTTAGAGTCAGGTTGTGTGACGCTTGCAGCGGCTAATGTAGCTCTGTGTATTTTTTCGGGCCCAGACGAGGAATTTATCGGACCGTGGAGGGAGGCTTTGCGGGCTCCCTTTGGAGCAACTCAAGGCTTTATTCGGGGCTTTTATCACATATGCAGCAGTGGACCTGTAAACACACTTTGATGTAATCTCTTTAATGTCTGCGTGGCAAATCACTGCGCAGGACTGATTTATGCTGCTATTTTACAAGGCTTCCATCAGTCTAATGCAATTTAAAGTACCATTTACTTTTTTTTTGCGTTATTGCTTTATCTGAGCGTGATGGTGTGGAGAGACAGGAAACATGGAGGTAGAGAGATGGGGTTATGTCTTGCAGCAGAGTAAACCTATTGCGAATTTTGCTGTTGTGCAGAGAGGCGCTCGCTGTTTAAAATTCATTGCATTTGCACGCATGCATCTAAAAATATATACAGTGTATTCTCAGATTCAGAAAAGTGTGTTTGTCCCCGGGTGGTAATTTAAGGCACGTGTGAGCCGCATGACGTGCAAAAACAGAAAACAGAACAATACACAATATATCTGTGGCATTAATGATATTTCTTTTTACTTTTTAAAAGGGGTTATCCAGAAGTTTTTGCACTGAACTTCAATAAAACTGCGAGACAAAATGAGACGGATTTAAAAAGTCAGCTAGAATGTTGTGACTTTGAATCTCTGGTATGGGTTAACTTCCAAAAATACACCTACTTTTATCCTTAATGCAACTTAAACACGTTCTGTTGTCATTAGGTGTATTCTTTCAAAATTTAAATTAGCTATTAAATAAAATAATTATTCACATTAGTTGCTTCACGTAGTTTAAATTAAGGTCAAAGCCCTCTTCTATTGGTATCTGGCTCATATCAGTTCTTGTTAAACTCTCCAGTCTGTGTCTGACCCATTTAGCCTTCATCCAGATTTCCATCCCATATGGTTGCACTGGTTGATGCAATATTTTTTTAGTTTTTTTTTTTTTTAGTTTTGATCAGGAAAAGCTTGTCTTATGAGGTCAGATCACTGTTCATCCACGCGTCTCTTCTGGGCCTTAAATCTGTGCATCTACTGCTGCTTTACGTTTGCCTGCACGCTCTGGATAGATTGTTCTCCGATCGTATTCTGGCAGCTGTGTGAGGAATATTTCAATAACTCACCCAGGAAATTAGATTCAGAGTGTCCGGAAATACATTATTACAATGCAGTATTCCCAGAGGTGATTCAGACGCTAAAACAAACAAGCAAAAAAATGATACGATACACTACGTGCGATGATTGCACTTTTTGTTTGTCACTCTTTCGTGCGGGACTCCCCGTGTGCAGAGCTTACAGTGTGCTAATTGAAGTGACAGAGGGATCTCGCTCTGCTGGCTCAAAGCCAAATAACACTGATTTCACGGCCAGGCTGCGGCGGTAAATATACCATTTTTTATTTATTTATTTTTTTAGTGGCTCTTCTTTTATACGAGGGAGGCTGCATCTAACCAGGGAGACTTTTTAGCGGCTGAACACCAGGTCAAGTTTATGCCACGGGCAAGTAATGTTGTTATGCATCAGGAGTATATCTTGACAAAGTCGGCTGAGGATTTCGCCGAGGACAACATGGATAATTCACGAGATATTAGTGGACTGACGGTCCTGATAAAGCCATTAATCCCAAACCTTCACTGCGTCTCAGGTGCTGCTTTTCTCAGTTTTACATCACCGCAAACTGATTGTTTTCAGTTATTAGACTGACAAATTAGGCTATTTAAATTATATCACCTTGGGCTGTGAGTAATTGCAATAGACTCTCCATTTTACAGACTAAACAATTGATCAGTTCGCTGGAAAATAATTATGGGATTAATGGATTGTGAAATTAGCTCAAAATATAAACTGAAATCGTCCAAATTTGAGTTCATCAGTGTGATGATAGATGCATCGACAGACGGGCCTCAAGGCGGAAAGATCAATAGATTCTACTAGAAACTATTAAGTTAATGAAATTAGCCGTTTGAACTTTGGAGATCAGTCCCGACTGTGTGGCTTTCTCCTCCTCGGCCTGACTCCACATATAGTGCCTCCTTTCTAAGATTACATAACGAATCCCTAAGCAGATGGGCGAGGTCAGATCACAGGGTGTTTGTGACAAGTCGGAGGAGAGCGCCGCCTTAAAAGAAGGGAGGTGGCAGGACCCCGTGAATTCCATTGTTCCCCGCGTGGAGCCGGGAACCACAGAGGGCTTACATTATGCTCATGTCAGCTATTGATTCTGCAGGCCCGGGGAACAACAGAAGACATATTCTCTCCTCGCTCGTCCTCCCCCTCCCTCTTCCTCTCATCAGTATGCTCCAAGGAGCCGTGGCTCCCATCACGCCATCTTTGCTCCCGGGCCGTCTTGTCATGAATAAACTCCCTCCGACTTTCTGCGTGGGCTCTCGTGCGGTGGCTCCGGCTACTTAGGATGTTTTCCTCGGGACATTCGGAGAGGACATTATCTTGCAAAACTCATCGTGGCTTAAAATAATGCAGCGATTGTGAAATTCAACCCACAGTGCTCTTTGGAAGACGTCATTAATTAGAGATTTTAGAGTCGACTTCTTTCTGTCTAATTATCTCTAACCTCCAAGAGCACTCTCAATAATGTACTGCCCAGTGTCTCTCTCCCATCCATTGATCGTTCTCATTTTTCTCCCTTAACCCGTACCAAGGGAAACTATCTACTTAAGTGAGTGCATTTACTCAAGTATCCTTCTTTATTTGGGTAGTTTCATTATATTAGTTCCTATACTTATTCTCCATAACTCAAATATTGTTTTAGAGTTAAAGAGTAAGCCTGTGGAATAACTCTAGTTAATTTCTCTGTTCGGTTCAGCTATAAGGAGGTGGAGTTTTCTATAACATGTTTAAATTATATCATGGCTTTAAGGGATGGAAGTGTGGGTACTTTGAGGTAACAGGTGGGTGCTGTCACAGGTTATGTGTATGCCTAGGCATCACCCGCCTGTCATGGCTCCGCTCACGCTCCAAATCTTTTACCTTTTTGTTTAATTAGCTTGTTGTTAGGAGGAGTTAGGTGCTGCCAAGATGGCACCGGCCCGAGCCAACCACACTGAGCTTCAAAACCACTCTTCAGATATCCTACAGGGTGACGTCCATCTTTAGATACAGTCAGTGGTTTAAACACAGGAAGTCTGCTCTTTAAGAGACCCTCCTACAGTGGAAGTTGATCAACATGTCTATTATATATATATATATATATGTATATATATACACACACACACCGCTCAGCCACAACATTAAAACCACTGACAGGAGAAGTGAATAACACAGACCATCTTGTGACAGTTCATTGTTCTGCTGGGAAACGTTTGGACCTGGCATTCATGTGGATGTTACTTAGACATGTAGCACCCACCTAGACCAGACCAGGCACCCCCACCCCATAGCAATGACACTCCTTGATGGCAGCAGCCATCCCCAGCAGGATGCAGCCTGACATGAAACTTGAAAAACAGCAACAAAAGGTGTTGACCTGGCCTCCAAATTCACTAGATCCCAAACTAATCAAGTATCTGTGGGATGATCCACAGAGGACCCTCCCCTCAACCCATAGGACCCAAAGGCCCCCACTAACAACATCCTGTTGCCAGACACCACAGGACACCCTCAGAAGACCCATGTCCATTCCCTGATGAGTCACAACAGTTGGAGGCACAAGGTAGACCTACACAATATTAGGAAGGTGGTCATAATGTTATGCCTGATCGATGCATGTCGGCTGAATTTAGGGGTAATGTGTATAAAAAGATGTGATGGAGATGTGCAGCCACAATAGAGTTAATAACTTTAATATGATGTGTTTTTCTGTTCCTCTCCACAGGCGGGGGCATCGTCCATGTGGGCGTCATGCTGTGGGCTGCTGAACGAGGTGATGGGCACTGGCACGGTGCGGGCGCAGCAGCCAGGGTTCGGAGCAGGGGCGGGGCCTTTCCGCTTTGCCCCCAGCGCCGGGTACTCCACGTACCCCCCCACCAGCTCAGGGAGTGCCGGGCAGCTGTGCAAGGCCTGCGGACTGGCCTTCTCCGTCTTCAGGCGCAAGGTGAGCATGAAGAAGCAGACCTTTTTGTTTTATTTTGCCGTAGGTGGCTGTCCCAGTAAGACATGACAGTGAAGCAGGCATGTACAAAAGCAGGAGCTGTGCTTGGGACTTAAGTAATCCTCCGCGGACAACATTTAGTCAGCTTTTTCTATTGGTCAGAATTATGTAATCATTGCGTGCAGTTGTGAGCAGCGACTTTTCCTTCATGATGCATCCAAAGATACACTGACATCCAAAGTCACAGAGTCTCTTTCCGCATAGAGACCTTTTTAAAGCAAAATGTCGATGTGATATCATCCACCAGTGCAGTATTAAATTGGTGGGATTCTTTTCTCAGCTCTAAAGGTTATATTTTGCTTTTTTTAAATGGACAACTTAAGAGTTTATTTGTTTCTGGAAGGTCTCTAAATTGTGTGCTGGTGAACATGCCAATCATGAAGGACAACCTGAAGGTCAACCAGATGTCTATTCATCCAGCCTGTATTTTTACAGGATAGGTTTCCCCATCATACACGCTATTTCACGGCGGCGTGTCTCCGCACGGTTTAGCGCCAGAGTACATCTGCCCGGCAGTGAGACGCAGGGATGAAAACGCCGCCGAAGCTTCAGATCTCTCCGTCGTCATCCACACACACACCAGTAGCCTTTTTTTCCGACGGCGGGTCGACTCCCATTTGAGTGTCAGCGTGATATTTTCGTAGCGTGAAAAAGGGCCCCGCCGGGGGAAATGAACGACAAGCGATTGAAGAAAAGTGTCTGTTACGGTGGAAGTGTGCTTCTGGTGGACCGGGAGCACGTTTGCGCGCACGCGATAAGGAAATGTTTACAGCCGTGGCCGACCTGCTTTCCTAACCATTTGAAGTGTCAATCTACTCGGCTGCTCTGTATCAGGAGACGGCGTGAAGCCTTTAAAATGTCAAACATCACTAGGAGCTAGAGATGGTTTAATTCTCTTCTCTTTACTGTATCCTCGACATGAAGGAGGACTGTCTCAGAAGAAATGTTTTGTTGCTTGTTTATGAGATTTTACTTTGTGACTCTGGGTGAATTTCTATGACGAATGCATTTTAATTAACAATAGATCCTAAGGATATGACTGATCTCAATATCTGTATTTATAAACCTACTTATGTTTTACAAATTAAAACAGCTTCTCTTCCATCAGTCGTCCCATTTTTCAGAGCTCCAATCATACAAATCCTTTCCAGATGGTTCCTTTACTTATCAAAAGTGAAGGGTAAACAGTTTACTATGCTAACAGAAGTCAGTCATTATCTCTTATTTAGAAAGAGAATATAGCTTCTTAAAACATAACTTCATGAACAAGTTTGATTGTTTCTGTCAGAAGGAGAAGATTTGCAGATCACATGTGTCTTTTGTGCTCCTCTCCCCTCTGCAGCACATCTGCTGTGATTGTAAGAAGAGCTTCTGCGCCCTGTGCTCCGTGCTGCAAGAGAACCTGCGCTGCTGCACGACCTGCCACCTCCTGCGCGGCACGGCCTTCCAGCGGCCTCGGCTCATGCAGCTCCGAGTGAAGGACCTGCGGCAGTACCTGCTGCTGCGCAACATCCCCACCGACACATGCAGGGAGAAGGAGGACCTGGTGGACCTGGTGCTCTGTCACCAGGGCGCGAGGGAGACCCAGAGGCCGGTGGTGGAGGAGGACGAGGAGGAGGATGAGGAGGAGGAAGACGACACACATGAGGAGGAAGAGGAGGAGGAGGAGGAAGAGGAGGAGGAGGAGGAGGAGGACGACGATGACACAGACAGTCTGCACTCGCTCCCCCACTCACGTGCCGCCTCGCCCCCCTCCGCAACGCGCTCCGCCTCTGAACAGTCGGTTCTGTCCGCCTCTCAGGGAGACGTGCTCAGCCCAAGTGACAGCTCAGGGACCACCAGCCAGGTCTGTGTGCACAAACACGCGGTTGATATTCATTGTGTATCTGCGTGCAAAGATGAGCACTCGCACAAACAGAGATCCCTGATTTCCATACGCCATACTTTTACATCTGTCCTCATTCTATCCTAGATAATTCATTCAGGAGGGGAAATCAACTTAGTTACAAGTTTTAAGCCATGCTTCTTTCCTTCAACTCAAACAAACAGCTTTTTGTGCATGTCTTTAGATGTCAAATTCATTGTTTTCCCAACCTTTCATCTTTACTCTGTGTTGTTATTGTCTCGTGGGTTTATGAATGAAGCCGTTCTTCCTGAAAATCCACGACAGTTTAGCGGATTTCTTTTTTTTTTTTCTCTTTACTGATATTGAAACAGCTCTGCAGTGCAGTGCAGGTCGAGTGTTCAGCAGGACGTCCATGTGACAGCTGGAAACAGCTGTGCTGGCTGTGTGAGAGTGCAGAGCCCTCAGACCAGCCAGCGAGGCAGCTTAAGTCCTTTGCCTTTTTTTAGGTCTGTTACATAGGCTGATTCTGTTATGTAACAAGTTGAGAACTCCCCACAGCGTCACAGCTGCAACCAAACAACAGAAACGCTACAGTGAATTCCTCTTCCTGATCCCTGTGTGCAAATATTTTCATTACTATTCGTATTGCATCTCTTTGTGAATGCCAAGAAAAAAAAAGAAGCACAATTTGTGGTTGAAATCCTGCTATATTTCTTTTATTCACTGATCAGCCACAACATTAACAGGGTTCCCACGCGTCCTGGAAAACCTGGAAAACCTGGAACATGATTGACCAATTTTCCAGTCATGGAAAACATATGGAAAATGAGAAAAAAGGTCAAACGTCCTGGAAATTATTAAATTATCCTGGAAAATTATTTATCCTCCCCCTGCCTTCTGAGCGAATGCAAATGGATTAAAAGTTATGCGCATGCATGTCTTCTGGGCAACATAAGGCACAGCGCAGCGCCCCACGTGACACTACCAGCAAATCAAATTTGATTTTGTCTTAGCACAGAATTTCTGGCTTTAGCGACTTTTCAGACCCCGCTCCTAGAGACAAAACTCGGGACTACGGTAAGTTGAAAAGTGCCAGTGTTGCTAGTATCATTGAGCGGGACAGGGGAATGTATTAGTGTATGACATGATAACTTGTCTCTGTAGCAGCTGAAAATGTCCTGGAAAAGTCCTGGAAAATAATTTCAGGTTAGGAGTGGGAACCCTGATTAAAACCACTGACAGGAGAAGTAAATGACATCGACCATCTTGTGACAATTCAATGTTCTGCTGGGAAACTTTTGGACCTGGCATTCATGTGGATGTTACTTATGTATCATGTATCACCCAGATAGACCAGACCAGGCACCCCCACCCCATAGCAATGACACTCCTTGATGGCAGCAGCCATCCCCAGCAGGATGCAGCCTGACACAGACACACACACAAAAAAACAGTTTAGGAACAACTAAAAAAAAAACATGAAGAACAGCTCAAGGTGTTGACCTGGCCTCCAAATTCACTAGATCCCAAACTGATCAAGTGTCTGTGGGATGATCCACAGAGGCTCCTCCCCTCAACACATAGGACCCAAAGGCCCCCACTAACAACATTCTGTTGCCAGACACCACAGGACACCCTCAGAAGGGCCCATGTCCATTAGGAAGGTGGTCATAATGTTATGTCTGATTGGTGTTTAAATGCAGTACATGCTTGGGGGATTCATGTGTCACTGTTTGGAGCTTTAACAATACATAACTGTTAAACTTGGTTTGGTAACCTTGAGGTTTAATATGCACATGATGATTGACAAATTTAAAAGGTTAAGAACAAATTTTATTTAATGATAAAATAATGGAAAAATCTTATTTTCTAGTAGTATTCTGTAATGTTTCTATAGTTGAAACACTTTTTTCAACACATTTAAGCACTTTTTTTAAAAACACATGTTAAAAAAAATCTTTTCCAATTCAAAGGAAGAAATCTTGTACGTGTAATTGCCAGTGGCCTGTATATTCTGGTGCAGACGAGACGTTTCTGTTAAAACTAGAAATAACATATTCAGCAGCTCGTGCCTCTTTCGCCCATTACGCGAGTGTGATTTCTAGTACTTTAACATGTTCGCGATGGCTGAATGAAATCTAACATCGAGTCGAGGAAACGCCGCGCTCCAGAGAAGCTTGGCACTTTGCGTGAGTCAGGGCTGCAGCTCGTGTTTCTCGTCTCTGAGGAGTCTCGCCTGATGTCTGCGCGAGTGCAGGCATCTAACACCGCGACCCTGACGAATGCATTATTAACGCACCTTCATCGGGGAAAGATGGTAGTCTCCTTGAATGTGCCCAAGCAGAGAGAGTTTTACTTTGCATGGCACAGAAGCAGAGGTGCCAAACTCTATTTTTTTTTTTTTTTTTTTTTTGAAGAAAAAGAGCATGTGAAGAGATGAAATAAGCTAGAACTGATATCATAAAGAGACAATACCCTCTCTTCGAATCCCATGAATGGCTGAAATGATACAGAGCGATATGCTGGCAGCAAACACAGCCTGAATTGTTCTGCGCCTCCTTTTTATTTTCCTTCAATCCAGCAAATTCCTGACCTCCACCTTCAAAAAGAATAATTAACAGCTGATTCAAGAGGAGCCAAGTCAGTGTTTAAACATCTCAATTAGACATCGGAGCAGATGCGACGTAAAATCACAGCCAGCTGCAAAGTCATGCCTCATTTTCCCGTGGTATTGATAGTCATAAGGAGCCAAAAAGAAATCATAAATTCTAATCAGGCACAGTTCTTCTTGTGAGAGCGTTGAGGAATGTTGATTAAGAGATGTGAAAGGAAGGAGCGGGATGTACTTTAATTTGCATTTCTCTTAACAGATTCTGAATTGGAGTTGATCACTGACATGTGGATTCATTTAGTCGTTTTAGCCTGTTTAGCTGCTTTAAATCTGCAGTTAGGAGGCATTGATTCTTTTAAACACATCACAGAGTTTGAAAAATTGTGTTGTTTCCCTCTCGTCCAGGAGCATGAGGACACTCCGACAGCATCCCTCTTGAACCTGGAGCCCACCGAAAACATCCTAGAGGTGCGGTGCTTGTTTTTCTACACGTCTACGGTGCTGACAGTCTTTGTACCGTAGAGTTGAAGGGAATGCAGTCCGGCTGCTGGGTCAGTGTTTACAGCTCTGCTCCCGTGTGGATTGCAGGTCAGCCCGGCGACACAGAGGAGGATCAGAGCCTCGCTGTCTGATCTCGACAATGAAGAGGCGATAGAAAACCTCTCGGTCCGCCAGCTGAAGGAGATTTTGGCCAGGAACTTTGTCAATTACTCCGGCTGCTGCGAGAAGTGGGAGCTGCTGGAGCGGGTGCATCGACTCTACAGAGAAAACGCGCAGAACAGGAAATCCAGTGAGCACCTCTTTTATTATTATTATTATTTCTGTTCTGTTTGAGTTTGCTTCTTAATTTCACGCTGTGATGTTTGGTTTTATCCATGACAAAAATCTTTTTCTTTTCTCCTTCTCCTTCAGTGGAAAATGTGAGCATAACAGCAGGTAATTGTTCCTTTTGATTCCTATATTCGTGTTGTCACTAATGCAGCTAAAACATTTACATTAAAGGGCAAATCCGCTGTTCCCTAAACTAATCGATCTTCTTTGTTACTGCCCGTCCTTATCTATAAAGTGGTTGCATATCCTCCACCTCTCTGCAACAGTGGAGTTGGAGGTAAGAGTTGGATTCACGAATGCTTTCCGTCTCCTCCTTGAACATTACGGTTAATGTACTCATCTGCTAACAGTAGTAACAGTAAAGGCATGCTGCAGCCATTACACCCACCCGATTCCCCCCACATCATTCTGTACACTATCATATTGTGCAATCACTTGAGTGGTTACTTCCTGCCTCATCAGTGTCTCCACGTTCTGTCACTCGTGTTTCTCCTCCAGCGTGCATCATCTCATTTTATTCTGAAGGACAGCCTCCCATCCTGTCATTAATGCTCTCTAAGAGCTTTTACCTCTTGATGAGCCGCCGTATTACTTCAGGTGTAACTACATTGTCAAGCTTCCTTTTTTGACGTAAAGGTGCTCCAGGATCATTTTAACCGACTTCGTAGCCAGCTTGGTAGAGGAAGCAGGCAGGCTGCGTACAGCTGGTCTGTCACACAATATGTGAGCAGCGGGAGCCGATCAGATATGTGGATCAAATAAACCAGCGCACTGACATAATTTGCTGCCTTGATTGTAAATGGTTTTGATTTGAGAGTCTGTCTGTCTGCCATCAGCTCTGTGTTAGCGACGCTGAGCTCCATGCATGAGTCTACGGCAAAGCTTTCATTGGACAACTGGTTGTTTTCAATGTTGGTATGAATGCTGCATCTCTGTCTAATGGAAAAAAATATCAGAATCAGACTCCTCAATCTTCTAATTATTAATATACACCGATCAGGCATAATATTATGACCAACTTCCTAATATTGTGTAGGTCTCCGTTGTGCCAGGATATTGTTAGTGGGGGCCTTTGGCTCCTATGGGCTGAGGGAGAGGCCTCTGTGGATCATCCCACAGATGCTTGATCAGTTTGGGATCTAGTGAATTTGGAGCCCAGGTCAACACCTTGTGCTGTTCCTCATGTTTTTTTGTTTTTTTTGAGTTGTTCCTAAACCATTTTTGTGTGCGTGCATGTGTCAGGCTGCATCCTGCTGGCGATGCCTGCTGCCATCAAGGAGTTTCATAGCTATGGGGTGGGTGTGCCTGGTCTGGTCTAGGTGGGTGCTATGTGTCTAAGTAACATCCACATTAATACCAGGTCCAAAAGTTTCCCAGCAGAACATTGTATTGTCACAAGATGGTCAATGTTATTTACTTCTCCTGTCAGTGGTCATAATGTAATGCCTGATTCGTGTAATATAACACTGTGTATTATATTGACTTAGGCTGTAAAAACTAACTGGCACAATGTGATTATTAAGTAAAGAATCATTTATGCAACATTAAGTAGGTTTAAGGGAATTTATGCGCATTTTATTGTCCTCAATAGCTAAAAACCTACGGGAGCGCAGGAGGAAAGTAGAGAGGACCAAATAATTCTTGGACTGCAGAAGTTGGTCACCATCTGCACATCCTCTCTGATCTCTATCTACTTTCATGAGCCCATAAAGAACAATCGTTCATTGAAATTATTTTCATTCCCTTCCACAGATGGTGTCAAAGCTCAGCTGGCGGCCGACGAAAACCTGTGCCGCATCTGCATGGACGCCATCATCGACTGCGTGCTGCTGGAATGTGGTCACATGGTGACCTGCACCAAGTGCGGAAAAAGGATGAGCGAGTGCCCCATCTGCAGGCAGTACGTGGTGCGGGCCGTGCATGTCTTCAAGTCTTAAAAACTCTGTGTTCGTGTGTATGTAGGAGCGGCCCTCGGGGGGGCGCACGCGGCCCGAGCCCTGAATTTATGGATGAACAGCCGTGCATGACGTCTCACAGGGCCTGACGCTGCAGCAGGCGTGAGCAACTTCCCGGCGTCGAAAGCCAGACTGTTGCCTGTGTGGTCTACCATGGTGGTTTTAGCCCCCCAGTCCCCCCTTACTAACTCGTGTTCCAGTCCCACTTCTCCTCCTTGGTGGACCATCATCAGCTGTGCCGGGACACTCACTCTTTCTCTCTTTGGTCTGTTAAACACAAAGCAGAAACCCCTGCCATCACTTTCTACTACTCTCCGTTCTCTGTTTAGATTCAACCCCCAAGAGAGGAGAGGTCCTGTGGATACTTGAAGTGGATCGGAGTGTTACTCGCGGTGAAGAGAAGCAGTTTAATGAAATACATAAGATCCCAGGGTTAGAGTCAATATGGTTTACACCGTCATGCCACATGACACCGTGTTTTCTCCCTCAGTGTTCTTTAGGATGTGCAATATCAGAAGAAAAAAAAAAAAAAAACGGAGATGCGTTTTTAGAAGATGTCTGTTGATCTGTCCGAACACCACGTGCACCGAGTTGTCTCGTCTCACACACACACAGGAGCGTCGTGGGTGCCAAAAACCATGCCTTCAGTCCAGATTTGGTTTCACAGCATATGCATCTCATGACCAGCAAGCTTGGTGTGACTTCTTTTTTTTTGTTTTTCCTCAAATTAACTTTAGGAAATAAAGCGTGTACATGTAAAGCATTCAGCACTTACTGCGTGCAGGACGTGATTGTTTCTCAACTTCCTAACATTTCTGCTCTTTTCTGCTTGTGTGCGGATTTATTCCCATTACTTCTGTAATATGAAAGTGTGTTCTGACAAAAAAAAAAAAAGAAAACTAAACTCAAGGCCCCCTTAGAAGCTTTTTCTGGAGCTTTCAACTACAGTTCAAAGTCCACATGATCAGCTAGTCCACTCGCTTGTTATGGAGATGGTTCCATCACATTAGCTTTATATATATTTGGACACTTTCTTTCACTGTTTTTCATTATTTTTGCAAAACAAATTCAAGTTCTAGTTACAGAAAAGTGCAGACTAGGTGGAAAGGTGTTGGAATTAGAACCATTTTATACACCGATACCCCTTTTGTAGGTCTCACAAATGACTGGGAATTAAAAAGAAGACCGTAAATAAAATCCCGCCTGACGTCAGGAACTCATGGATGCCACCAAAGAATGTTTTCCCTCCTTTTTAATGCTTTGCCGGGCCTTTGCTGCAGCCGTCTTCAGATGTTGTTTGTTTGTGGGTCTTTCGGCTTTTAGTTTCGTCTCCAGCAAGTGACGTGCTTCTTCTTCTTTACCTTCGCCGTCCAGTCTTCTCTGCTTCATTTGGCTCCGTTTCAGCAGGCATCACTCTTTTATACACTTCCGTCTTCCATCGCCTCATCAAAAGAAAACACAGCGTGCAAAAGCCCTTTTATTTGTTCCCAAACTAACTGGTGCATTGTTGTTTCCCCCCCAAAAAATCTATACAAAACGGTAGATTTGGCCTCTGCTAAAAGTTCCTGCTGTTTAGCTTAAGGACGGCCACGCTCCAGATCGTTTACCCGGTTTGTTGAAAAGAAATAATGAAGGAATCTTGCATATGTGGAAATAAACATCACTTTTTAGCCCCTGAAACTAGAGGACTGTGTATAAAGCGGTTGCAATTCCTACACCTTTCTCCAATCTGTGCAAAGTCAAGAGTCTGCATTCATTATATACTATAACTTGAATATGTTTTTGATAAATGATGATGGCTGTTGGCTTAATTAGCAAAAAGAAATATGTCCGTGTCCAAGCATATATGAACCAAACTGGATTGTAGCTTCTGCAAAAAAAGCTAATAAGTGGACCTTCAGTTTGGATTTTTAATAAAAAATTTTAAAACTCACTCCACCTTAATTTCAAATACCAAGCAATACAATTTAATTTCCACGTCTACCAAGTGTTTGTTGTGTCCGTTAATCTCAAAACTTAGGTAGGTAACAGGTGCTACTTCTTCCTCTCTCTTTTTTTTTTTTTTGTCAGAGTGTTAACACTAACATATCTTTATGTCACGTTGTCGAGGCATCGTTCCAAACGTCCATCAAACAGTGAGAGGCAGAGGAAGCCTGATTTACTTTTAACCTGTTATGCAAATGAAACACTTTCTTCTTCGAGACCCAGTTGACTCAGATGTCACTAAATATATCTGTGTGTACAGTATGCCTGTGGTATGTTTTAAAAGAAAAAAGAAAATTGCAATTGCTGTTAAGTGAATCGCATAGAAAGCTTATATTGTTGTTTACTGATAAGTTATTAAATGTATATTTTTCCATTTACTCGGGGGATGACGTGATTTAAAACTCTTAATTATTACGGAGGTTTTAAAAAAAATAATGAAATAATATATATATAAAGTTCTTCAGAATGTACTTCAGCTGGTTTTGGTCAGATGAGTCCGATCATGTCACTCTCTCGCCATTAAAGTTGCGTCATAGTCTTGCTTTGTGGCACCTTTTGTCGTCCGCTTCGGATCCAAAAACTGACACTCGCACCACGCACTGTAACAGACACTGTAACCCTGTAAGTCCGTTTGTTGATGCTGCTGCTGCTGCTGCTGCTGCTGTTTCTCAGAGATGTCATTCACAGGGCAGCTACAGTATTATCAGAGTGGGGGAGGGTATCATGAGCACCCATAATCCTGGATCTTTATACTTTATACTTTGAATGTTGGAACCTTTTTATTTTGGTAAACAGGAGAAAATGATTTATTAGACTGAATAAAATGCAGTACTACAAACCAAACAGTAAAACGCTGCTCTTCATTTGATGTGAGTGGAAAGACGGTAGTGGGAATGTGGTAAATATGGAACTAAATGAATCAGTAGCTCAGACTCTTCTTTAGAAAAACCAAAAGGAACCAAACTCACACACGGCTCTGTATTTAAAATGCATTTAATATCTCAAAGGCTGATTTAAAATTTTCCAAGTACATCATGTACAGATAGATAGATCTGAAGTAATGTAATAAAATATTTTATGGGGACACAGTCTTTTAATAAAAAAACAAAGTTTTAATGTAAACCCATCCACCGAACTGTGTGAAGATGGACCTCTATCAAAAAGCTGCACAACAGATTTCAGAAAACCGTTAAAAACATGAAGGGTGTGTGTCAGAATATTGTCCAACGGCCAAACCTGCCATCTGTGGGCGACTGTAAATATTAGGATGGCGAATATAGGCCTCTGAAACACGACCGACTTTCCTCAGGAGGTAAAATCCTCAAAAGTCCTGAATAATGAGACCTTTTAAAGAAATGTTTAAGGACACGAGCAGTGTTAACACATGTGTTTGACAGTGGCATCTTTGCCAAAGAATAAACACTAAACACTCACTTCACTCATAATTTGCACAAGAAAATCCTGCCTCACACAAAAGCTGATAAAAGTACTCTCTCCACCTAAAATGATTTTTACCAGTCCAATCTTTTCTTTTTCTGTTACTTACCTACATCACTGTGTAACACAGCGCCCACCTTCTAAGTCACAGGTGTCAAACATATGGCCCCCGGGCCAAAAGTGGCACACCAGAGGGTCTGATCTGGCCTGCAGCATGAATTTTTGCAATAACTGCTATCCCTAATTTGTCCACTGTTTTAGTAAGAGAAGTGGACAGAACACTTATTGCACTTATTTGTATTAAGAAATTTCTTTCTTTTTTTTTTTTTTTTTAAAGGATGGTTTATTAAATGTAAACATTCTCCTAATTTACTTGTTCTTCCTTGCACTAAAACAAATGGAAAAAATCTGGAGTTGTCGTTACTTATAGGTTATTATGCTGTTATATTACTGGTCCCGGAACTAAAATGAGTTTGACACCCCTGTTCTAAGTGGAGTGGGCCAGCTGACCAATCAGAGCAGACTGGGCTTTTTGGGGGGGTTCTTAAAGAGACAGTAGCTTAAATGTAGAGTTGAAGATAAAGGGTGAAAATAGATTTGATGTGCAGTATCAGAAAAAATAATGTTTTCTTTTAACATTAAAGCATTTAAACCTATTCCAGTTGATGTACAAAATTATATTATGAACATGTAAAAGAGGATAATATGCCATGAGTAGCTTGAAACAGAAGAACAACAAGTCACAGGTCATGTGTCAGACTGGAAAACAACTCTATTTTCAAAAGGATTTG
This sequence comes from Chelon labrosus, assembly GCF_963514085.1. Lineage (NCBI taxonomy): Eukaryota > Metazoa > Chordata > Actinopteri > Mugiliformes > Mugilidae > Chelon > Chelon labrosus. The sequence goes on from NC_140355.1 coordinate 12,034,267, forward strand.
TGCAAAATCAATATCTTATTCCTTGGCCTTTATCATGTGGAGTTCAGCTAAGGACGGGAGTAAACAGATGGTTATATTGTTTGCTAAATCTACCGGCTGTAGTGTGAACATGTCTTTGCTGCATGCTGAGCTAAAACGCTTCCCTCCACAAAGCACCAGTGATGCTGAAAAGAGCGGTGGCAGAGATGTCTGGATTAGTGTGCATGTACGTCTTTATATATCCCAGTTGACTACAAGCTGTTAGTAAAATCAGCAGAACATTTTAGTGTTGAAAAAATATGCTTTATACACTGTACACATGTATAGTGTTTGCGAGAATACATTCATGTATTCGTATCGACCGTTTATCAGTGCAAATAACTTTTTTTTGTTTTTTAAAACTTCTCTACTGGATAGCTCATCCAAACGAACATTGGAAACAAAATATACAGCACCTTTGTCTAATAGGAAACAGAGCTCTGGCACGTGTAATAAAATATAAAAACACTCGCACAATCACAAGCTACCCTCCTACAGTTTGGCAACAAATCATAAGACCTTTGCCTCCCGACGATAAAGAGCTTAACAGTAATGCCGACTGATTATCAATATCAATGCCATGATACTGTACAGTGGTGCAATAATACTGCACATAAATGTATGAAACACTTTCTGATAGAAAAATATTCATCTATAATGCAACAAACTTTGCATTGGAACAAAAAATAGTCTATAAACACTGAAAGATAAGTGTGGTACAACGGTCAATATAAAGAATAAATAACTTATAAACAAGTGCAACAACAAAAACATTTTTTTTGTAATATTGCCTTCACTGGACAAGACATCCATTTTTACATTCTGGCTCATCAACACGGCCTCCCTTTACATTAGCTTTACAAGGTTATTCGCCGTCCTTGAGCGTCTTTAAGATGTCAAGCGGCGTCGTTCTCCTCACAGTCGTCTGCTGCCTCCGTGTGGACAGTATTTTTAAAACTCCTGGATGCCTCCCCCGTGCCTAACTGATCTTTCGCAGCAGTTTCTCGTCTATGAGTTCAAACTGCACGCTGACGGACATTTCGGCGACGAACTGGTCGCAGCCCTCCTTGGTCACCTGCTTGCAGTATCGCAGGTCGATATGACAAATGCTCCCGCAGCGCTTGAAATAGGTCAGCGACTGGTCTGTGACCCTGTTACAGACTGCAGGGGAGAAACTGGGTTAGAAGGAAATAAACAAATGGGGCGTAACGGGTCACCTGTGCTGACATAGAGTGCACACGCATGGATTAATCTGTCCTTTAAATCCAAAAAAAAAAAAAAAAGGCTCTTTGTGGCGAGCAGCAGTGTTTTGGGAAAACGTGCTGCCACTTGCACCAAAGAGCTTAAACACATTTTTCTTTCAGCTGTCTCCGTAATGACCCATTGAGTCATTGTTTTTAACATTTAATGGTCCTTCAGGGAGACAAGTGTAAGATGTAATCAATTTGAGGTTTTCTGCACTTTGATATATGCAATAAAATGAATTTTGATGTTACTCCTCAGCTGAACAAATTACAGCCTCCAGATTAAATTAATACCTTAACAGTTTCAACACCATAACCTTCATGAAGGCATGACTCGTGCTTTTATTAGACTGCGGCAGTGTCACGAAGATGTGCAAAATAAATAAACTAGCACACTTGACCACTTGAAAATGAAAGTGTTCAGATGTCTTTCATACAGGCTCTTGGAGGCTTTATTTAAACATTTCTTGTTGGAAATTCAACACCGAAATTGACGAAAAGGTACATCTTCAGGTCGCCCCAAATAAATTTCCAACCTGTACAGTCATGATGCGAAACCTGCTACTGTGTGGAAGATGAGAAAGAGTAAATCAGTGTAAAGACTAAGCAGGAGAATGCTCTGCAGGGGGTCAATTTGGTAAAAAAGTGCAAAGATGCCAGTGTAGCTCTGTAACGAAAAACAAATATTTACATCTACACATGGCATTGGTGTGCTGTATACATTCATTGGAACTGTAGTCCAGAGTCTAGTTCAATGTGTGCGTCTGACGAATCATTGCGCATCATTCAGGCACAAGTCAAATAGAGGCAGACTTACGGCCTACAAAGACAGACTCGTACCTGACAGGTTGATGTCAGTGAGCGAGTCTCTGGTGGTCGTCCCTGCCGCGGTCAGGATGTTGACGGACTGGTCGGTGACGTGGTTGCAGTAGCTGAGGTCCAGCTTGGACAACAGCGGCATGTAGCGGATGATGAGGTGCAGGGACGTGTCCGTGATGTCCAGCCCTGCCAGACGCAAGTCCTCCACGTTGCGGAGCTTACTCCTGTTGTCTAACTGACCTAGGGTGAGAGAAATGAAGAGAGGGACGATTTGTTTATGGTCAGTAAATCCCACACAAAGACTAAAACCAGTGAATTAATTCTACAAACAAGTGTTTTTCCTGAGAATTCAAATCCTGCTAAACTGTGGCATATTCCTCTGTAGAATAGAGCTTCACTGAACAACATTAAAGACACATCATTGAATATTTTTTAGTATTAACTAGCTCTATACTGTGGAAAAATCCATCTCTTTAAAACCTACTGATTAGTACCCCACTTCAAAAGAAAACACAATGTGAACTCCTCTCATTATTTTCCTATTATTCCATGGTCAGACTAACTCATTCAACCACTAAGTCTCCTTTTTTCCTGACAGTTTAGACAGAGGACATGCTGGTACCTGGCCTATTATCTGTAGGAGGTGACAGCAGGTCCCTCATCTGTGCATCTTTCAGCCCCTCGACCCACTGAACGTCCAGAGTCCGCAGCAGAGGACAGCTGGAGGTGCACAGAGCGGAGACGGCCACCCAGGAGCATCCCGACAGAAGCAGCACGCGCAGACCTGCGAGGACACACAGAACCTCATGGTAGGCACTTTTTTAAAGACACAACACAGCATTCTCTGGCGCTCTGCTTTGCGTAGACACAAGGGGCCACGTGGTAAGATGAATATACCGCAGATTTGTCTCATTACGATGAAGAAATGTGGCCTATTGTTTAGTTTTTCTCCAGAGTTTGAGTTAATCTAAGGTCACAAACAAAACCAACGCACATCCAAAGAAGAGATTTGTGAGCAACAAAGAAAAACATGTAAAAGACAACCTTCTAAATTCAAAGTGCTCTGGGGATACAATTACAGTGGAGCCATATGGGAGCAAGTGAATGATTCATATTCAGAAAATTCCACAAAGACAATTCTCTTTTAATAATCCTTCAAAAACAGAACACGCAACAAAACCCACAAAGGGTCATGGGGAGAAATTTTTTTGAACTTCTTTTATGTTCCCCTCACAAACAGTGTTGCATTCCCTTTAATCCACAGAGAAAGGCTGAGCTGTACTATGATACGGTGTTATGTATTATGAACCACAGCAGCTAGAAAGATAACTAGAAGAGCTACTGCACCGAGCTCTCCAAACAGCCTCCACAGAGGCTGATTGAGACCAGCTGTAGCTGTGATTGAATGTTCTCCCGTTGTAAGATCATGTCTGTGACACATTAGTTTATAATGGGTGAGACACAAGCTATAGGCAGTGATTGCACTGTATTGAAGTCAAAATATGCTTGAAATCGTGCAATAAATTGGTCACATCTATCACAGAAGAACCATGTCTTCAAGTAGTTACAGTACAGCCAGACAGAGCAACCGCAGTGGTGTGACTCGCAGCCTGAATGCAGTCTCAGTTGTGGCTTTTGAAAGGAATGGTCAAAATATTCTGAAGAGCTGGAAACCTAATGGGACGTATCGAAAGTTATTTAGAGGAAAAAAATCCTACTGTGACCGTTTGGGGGCTCAGTGTTATTCAGTTTTGTAGTCTTCATTAATATGGTCGGTGAATGAAAAATGAAATTTTTTATTTGAGATAATGTCTATAATGGGCAATCCAAAATGTTGGAACCTCAAACTTGAATATTTAAGGAAGTGAAAGTGAGGTTTTGGCTTTAGTGCAGCAGCAACCACAGCCTCCCAGGCACTGTTCAGAGAGGTGTGCCATTTTCCTTCACTATACATCTCACGTTTAGGAAAAATCCCATAAGTTCTCAACAGGGTTTAGGTCAGGTGAAGAATGTGTCATTATTCTTTCATCTTTAAGGCCTTTACTGGCTAGCCACGCAGTGGAGTACGTTGCTGCATGAGATGGAGCATTGTCCTGCATAAAAATCACGGTTTTCTTGAAAGATGCAGACTTTTTCCTGTACCACTGTGAGAAGAAAGTGTCTTCTTCTCCCAAACTGGCAGTAGGTTTGGGAGTTGAGTTTGAGTCAAGTTAGGTTCAACCCGAAAAAGTTTCCGTCAAGCTCATCTTTAATAATTCCAGCCCATACCAGTCCCCCACCGCCACCTTGTCAGAGTGGAGTCCTATGCCCACTGCTGATCCAGCCACGGGCCCATCCATCCATCCATCCATCTGGTCCATCAAGAGTCACTCTCATCTCATCACTCCATAAAACCTATGACATATGAATATGACAGCACTGGAGACCATTGGGTTTCTGGTAGCTTCACGTTTGATTCTTCTCAAATCTCTGCCAGTTGATTTGTGTCTTTTTCTCTCAACGCGTTTCTTGCTTCCCTTTTGGCTATTTGCAACTAAACGTTTGATGGTTCTGTGCTCACGTCCTGATATCTTGGCAATTTCAAGAGTGCTGCATCCCTCTGAAAGATATTTTACAGTTTTTGACTTCTCAGAGTCTGTCAGATCTCTTTTCTGGCCCATTTTCCCTGAGGAAAAGAAGCTGCCCAATAATCGTGCACACTTGATATGAGGGTGTTATTACACAAATGCACATCACCTAGTAGGTTTAAATCCAATAGACATTCAAGTTTATTCAGCTTGGAGTTGGAAAGTATACACAGAAATGACGATATGGTCGAAATACTCACTTGCCTAATAATTGTGCACACGGTGTAAGTTAAAGGTGTCTCTACAATAAACCTGTCGAATGTGTTCACAGCTCAATATGTTCAAGATAAGTTATCATAACAAAAATTATGCAGACAGATTAACTAAATATTAAATGATGTCTCTAAAAGGCCTCCAGAGGTCCCTCTTTACTGTACTTAATGTTGTGTGTTAAATTTCCTGATAATTAACACATAAATAAACCAAACAGTCAACAATACTAGTCAAACTTCCCTATAAAAATACACCTTGTCTTATTTCTATCACTGTTTCATACAAAAACAAACCAAACAAGATTCTGTTGAGTGAATTTATTTACCTGGGAGTCTGTTGATGAGCCAGCTGAGCTGTTTCTTGGAAATGTTGGTCCAGCTGAGGTCCAGAGCTACTGGCTGTCTCCGGATGATGCCGCTCAGCATGAGGGGTGTGATGGACTTGCAACGGTTGAGATTGATGTGCTTCCAAAGCCTCTTGTCACAGCACCTGGTGAGAGAGACGCCGCAGATAGTTTCATAGGAACGCTGCGTGATGAAGTGTGGAGGACACGTCTTCAACTCCACAGTACATTTTGTACTCACCATCTGTTCCAGGTCCTGCAGACACGCATGCAGACACAGAGATCTCTGTGAGTGAGGTGGCTGAATACTGTCATCCACGTCTCTCGTCGCATCACGTGCGCCTCGCCGTCGCTCAGGGGTAGTCTGTCAGGCGGGGGGCTGATGGGAGGGGGTCGGATCACGTGGCGCTCCATTTGGATGCATTTTGGTGGCGACCGGCACGGGAGCGGTCGCGGGCATATCGGTGTGATCGGCGTGGTTCTGGTCCAGCCGATGGCCGAGTAACCGTGCGGCGTTCCGTTCACCTCCCGTCCCCGATGCTGCAGCCAGTCTCCCAGATCGCTGCTGCCGTTGTTTAGAGGCCATCGTGGCTTCTGGTCTTCTACTTCGTTCTCTGGCTCAGTTTTTACTGGCCTGTGATTCTGATTGGCCAAGCTGTCCTCGGTTTTCAGCGGTTGTCTGTTTTGACCGACAACACCTTCCTCTATTTTAAGGGCTCTACGGCTCTGATTAGTGGTCGAGTCCTCTGATTTTAGTGGTTTGCGGTTCTGATTGGTCACACAGTCTTCGTTTTTCAGCGGTCGGCGATTGTGATTGGTTGAGCTGTCTTCTGTCTTTACTGAACAGTGTTTCTGGTTACTCAGACAGTCTTCTGTCTTGGGAATCTCTGGGTTAAAGTCTTTGCTCACCTCTTTGTTGGGAAGACGTTTACGCTGATGGCGAGCTTTAAGCTGAGCAGAGATCCTCTCCTGAGCTTCACCCGGCTCACTGCTCGGCCCAGCCCTGGGAGAGTTGGCGGAGGACTGGTCACCTTCTCTGATGATGGATGTTCTCAGCAGGGGACTTAATAAGACCTTTGCTTTGTCCTCTGCAGTGCCGTCGCTCTCTTTTGTCACCGCGTCCTCTTCCTCTTCTTCTTGGTCATTGTCATCATACTCACTTCTCTCTTTCAAATGCATCCTCTCCAAGGACAACCCGTCGTCTTCATGATCCTCCGGTTCATCTTCTTCATCACAGGGATCGTTCTCCGTCTTGATTTGCCGCAACAGCTTTGAAGTAAATGGATCATCTGGTTTTGAAAGCTTCTTCTAAGAAAGAAAAGGCGGAACGTAATTATTTTCCAAAGCGGTCACAGTCAGTCAGTTTACCAGTGAAATTCATTTATATTGTATTTTCAAGAACATTTAGGGGGCACAAAATGAATGGCTACACTTCAAATACAGTGAAGTTGTTTAATAAAAAATAAAGACAAGCAACATTTACAAATTAATCTAACAAATCCTCTGTGACTCTGTCTTCATATCAAGTCTCACCTCAAAGTCTGAGGAAGTTCAATTTCCATTCTGGGTTTATCTTCCCCCTTTGTAATATTCACACTTAACACAGTATTTTGCATATATTAAAGTCTGTCTTTGGGTTGAAAGTGTTCAAACTGTGATGAAAACACAGAAGACACTGCTCAGAATACAGAACAGATTATGAACTAGATTATGAACAATGTTGCAGAGGATAAAACTCTCACCTTCTTTTTCACAACGACAGGTTCGTCATTGGTTTCAAAAAGTTTCCTCTTTTTCCTTAGAGGATTGTCCTCGAGTCTTGGTCGGGGCAAAGCCTCCAGAGACAGCAAGGGGGGCCGTTTCTTTAGAGGCTCCTCGTCGTTCCTCTTGGGTATTACTTCTCGCTCTGCCTTTCTCTTCACGGCAGACGCGGCGGTCAGGGCAGGAACGGCCGGCGTAGCCACCAAGGGAGGGTCGGGCTCCTCCTTTGAATCCCGGTTTAACCGCGGTTCTTTCAGCAGCGAGCCGGGAAGGTTTGACGCGTACTTAAACCCTGGCCCCCTTTTTTGCTTTGAGGCCAAAAGGTTAGAAAAAAAAGAGAGCACAACTTTATTTCTCTTGTTCTGCGATCCTCAGATAAACTCAGCTGTTCAGTGAACGCATTCAGACGCATGCAGAACAAAGCCCATACTGATGCTTACTTTCCCTGTTTTCCCGGCATGGTTACACTTTGGGCATTCCCAGCAGTTTGGCAACTCATCATTGACAACTCCACTGGAATCTTTAACCTGAACAAATAAAAAAACACATAGAGACTATTACACTACACGCTATGGCAGGAACCAAACAACAGACTAATCCGTTTAGGAGCACAGCTTACGGTGACAATAGTCGACGCAAATTGATCTTGAAGAACTTACCTTGAGACAATTGGGATGGACAATCTCATTGCAGATGGAGCACTCCATAAGCATAAGGTTAAACTTCTCCTCTTCATCCTCCACTGTGTCCTCCTTCCCTGCCTCTCCACAGACAAGACACACCGCCGTGTGGGGCAGGACAGGCTGAAGAAAAAAAAAAAGAAAGGGGGGGGGGGGGAGGGAAGAAGGTAAGGCTCCTCATTAAGTCACTGCCCTGTTTAAGATCCATTATTCTTGGTCACGCATACGATTGACAAACGTTAACCCACGCTTCTCCACAGTTCCGCCAGTTGCAATATCCCCTTTGAAGCGAGGTCATTAAGTGCAGCGTTGTGTCTATTCTACCTGTGTCTAAACACATGAGGGGCATTTCAGTGCAATGGCTTGTAACTGAACTTAGACACCAAAAAATCAAAAAGCCCAATCCGACTGATGTAACGCTGAAGCAACAAGAAGCTTCAGTATCTGTGGATTCAGTTCTGGTCCCACGTTGAGCATCAAGAAAATGGTCTATTCATAATAAAACAAGGCATATTTTTGTTTTGATCGCTCTTCGTCTGAAATCCTTGCAGTTCATAGTCTGGTTTTGATTTATCACATTCACTACTGTGCGAATTCAGTAGGTCACAAACATAAGAAGATTTTGTTGCTTTGTTGTTGTTCACAGTCAACTTGAAAATAAGGTAGCTACACCAACCAGCAGGTCAACAGCAGACCACGATGGACTGTGGGATATCTCTGACTACTGACACCTGTATTAGAGAACATCAAGGGTGGGGATTATTTAAAACTGAGACTGCTGCTAAAGAACTCAAGACCACGAGTGTGAGACATGAGGGCGAATGCGAGGACACCCTCATTATCTTTAGCAGTCGAACATTAATTAAACTGCAGAAGCAATGAAACCCAGCCGCGCTGCGTGTCTCTGTCCGTGGTGCTGAAAATATTCAAACGCAACTGTCCACTCCTACTTCAGCTACAGCCAACACTCCTACGGCTGCTACCTCTTACTTGTATTCCACTACAAAAAAAATAATAATAAAAGAACTGTTCACAGTTTCTAAAACAACCACGTGTAACACCCTCACAATTATTTCTATTGCCCCTAGCAACCATGTTGAACACGCTGGCAACTATTTCACAACATCGTGTTCACTCTCCCAAAATTGAAGTATTCAAAATGAAAGAGGTGACACCACCTATTAGGAAAACATTAAAGGAATAGAGATTGTAGGAAGATGGACACCACACTCATGTCTGTATGCAAAAAAAAAAAGCTACCTTGACTGTGCAAAACGTAAACAAAGTGCATCTAAAGTGCACCAACTGATGCGTTATTAGTTACTGAACTATTTCTTAGCCAGGTGTAGTCACTTCTTGCACGGTAACCTTATGCTGATTTCAAGGCACCAGAAAATTATTGTAAATCATTTCATTATAATAATGTAAAACAATGTTAATTTAAATTTCAGAAATGTGTTTTTTCTTTAGCTTTGGGTAGAGTCAGGGGCTGTTTCCACCTGTTTTGAGTCTTCATGCTAAGCTAAGCTAATCGCCTGCTCGATAACTATGTTCTTATCTAACTCTCGGTAAAGAAAAACAAAAAACAAATAGCAATGCTTTCTCAAAATCCATTCCTTTAAAATCATGTACAGTGTGCATCACTCGGAACATTTTGTACTTACAGCAATGCACTGCCTCATGATGCAGGACTGCTTCATTCGCCCCGGCCCGCCAAACTTCTTCATGTCTTTGCAAAAGTGGCACTCTCCACACTCCGTCCGCAGACACGCCTCGCACTTTCGACAGCGCGTCCTTCTCCTCCTGGCACCAGATGTTCCCCGGCTGGCCGACAGCTTGACTGCTGATGCAGGAGATGCTGCCATCTTAGGTTTCGGCCGGTTGGGAGGCCGGGGCTAAAAAGGATGAAGAAGATACAGTGTCACGTAACTGAAGCCGTAAGCCAACAAATGTTTCAGAAGTAAAGCATTTAAAGGTCAAATGAATTCGTTTGATGACAAAGGATGAATGTGTCAAGCTTTAAAATATTTCTCATTGTTATCTGGCTACATAATCAGCATGCAACTATAAACAGTAGACAAATATAAATGTAGTAGGTGTGCAAACTTTTATTCCAGATGTCAATGCAGGAAGCTTGCGTCTTTAGCATGATTTGCAGATGTTTACACGCCACTGTACATGTAATCTAATGTTCTGAATTACATGCATTTCATTTAATAATAGCGCTATGGCCCGTTAGTAAGCACTTACAATCAGGTTATGTAATAACAATATTCAGCCGGGGTCAGTGTTATGGTGGTGTTACGCTGTACTGCCTGATCCTTTCTTTCCTCTTCCCACCTCTGGGCCAATAGTTCCACACACAGACAAATACAGAGAGGGGGGAAAGAAAAAAAAAAAAAAAACACCTGCCTTTGTATGCACACACATACCATACGTAACCACGCAACGCAGCCGTGATCAAAAATGTGCCGTGAATAAACACATTATTCATGGCTGTTAAGGCACAAGGGAAAACAAATACATCAAAAATGTCCCCGGAGGCATCCTCCAAATTTAGCACCTCACTTGCTTGCATGTTTCTACTTCAAAGAGAAGCTGCACTTATGACTACATTTCACACATGGATATCTAGGACCCATTACTCTGTGTTGCTGGGCGCTCAGACTGATTTAGAACAGTACACATTATTAAATGTGCTCTACTTAATAGAAGTGGGCAATGGAGATGAGATGCCTTTGATCAGCATCATTACTGTTCTCGTGTTATATATTCCGCTCCTTCTCGGGCGCAGAACAAAACCACAACAGTGTATTTTTAACATGAAAACCACATGTCAAAATGCCGCCAACCACGCCGCGTGAGGAAATAAGCAGCAGCGTGTGAGAGGAAAAAAAAAATAAGAACAAGGAGTGCAAAACACTGCAGCTCTTGGAAAATGAACATCGGATTTCTTTAGTTACATCGGCAGTGCAGATTTTCCTGGTGTCAGCATAGCAACAGCCACGTCCCATTCCCTAACAGAACAGTCTATGACACACAGACTTGTAACCAATAAGAACTGTAATGAGACCCTCTAACAGGAAAAAGTAAGCAGGCTCAATCTTTGGCATATTACAATAATTTATTCTAACAATAGCTGCCGAATGGACTGACACAAGCAGTGAGATATGTGGTTACTAGACAGGATTAGAGTGAGATATTAGGGGGGTAGGGCTTGTGCAGTCTGCGCTGGACTGTTCTGGGGGTATTCATGAGGATTATCTAGAGGAGGAACACTGAAACGAGACCAGCAAAATAAAACCAGTCATGTAGCTAACGCGCTGTGATCTGAAGCCCAGCTTCTGCTAAATAAGTGTTAGACAACAGGACGGAGTCATGATTGATCTGCTGATGTCAGATCACATTAAACAACAGGCAGCCAGACACTGCAGTGTATGCTGCCTTTATTAACGTCTGTTTACACATGTAACGTGACCTGAGTGAGTGTTTTTTTTTTTGCAATGATATCTATAACAATATGTCACCAGTAGCAGGTAAGTCTGCTGAGAGAGAGTAGTACATCTTCTTTTATACAACATATAGAATACACATTTGTCCCTCTGTACAGTAATAAGGAGAGTACAGCCAGTCATTACTTGGCACTTGAGAGCTTGTTAGGCTGGGAAACATAATGAGAAGCTGAGCCTTACGTTCATTGACACGGCCCTGAGCTACTTATCGTCACATTAAAACACACATTGAGAAGAGCGCGTGTTGTGCACAGGCGGCAGAAGCAATATGACGTGTTAATCTTATCAAAACAGAAAGGTGAAATTCACGCAGCGATGCATAAAAACACCGCTGTGCGCCGCGTCCACGCCGGTATAAATAGAGCGCTGTCACATTGTAACGGCATGATCGTTGTGACCAAGATTAACGATTTCTCTTCACGTGGACACAACAGACTTGTTGTGTTCAACGGCAACTCTAATAAAAGCTCTAGTGGGTCAAGCTGTGAGGACTGTGGGTCGACAGCCTGCAGCGAATTAGAAATACAAAGTATGCCGAGCATGCTTTGAAGAAGGAATTAGCAGATGAATTCACAAGTTGTTCAGATTGATGCTGAGCTGACTTTGAAGCTACACTTTCTGCTATCTTAACAGTTATTCAGTCTGCTCTGGATCCTCCTTATTAGCCCTGAGATTAGCGAATTTCAGTGGCGTTCAAACAGTTAAAGCTTTGACTCAAGGAACAGGTGCATTAAGATGACTGGAATAAAATGATATTTGGCAGTGGGGCAAGATGGACTCATTCATCTGCAGTCAGCGTTTTTTAAATCCAAATGCAGCCACAGACTTAAGGGGGTGTGGTGCAGAGTCAAGCGTGCAGAGGGAGAAATGATGAATTACCAAAACACAATTCTTTCTCTGTAAGCAACTTGGATGCATTTGACCTTTATATCAAACAGTATTGAGAAAATGTGTGTCATATTTGCTGGCACAATGACCTTTTTACTGTTACACATATTCTAACCTGCATTTGCGACTTTTACAATCACATCATGAAAGATTTATCTCCTGCATCCTGAGACAACCAATAGTAACCCCCCCAGTGTCTAGGCATAAATAAACACTGCAGGAATAAGCTGTTAAGAACACAAGCATTCACACACAAACAGCAAACCGATATATATAAAAAAAAAAAGGTACAAATCAAAGCCCAAGCAGAGGAGATACACTGAATCAATGCTTTTGTCTCCAGGTAGCTCCATTTCCTCACTGCCCTGTGATGCTGCACACAGTCTCTTGTCTGACACAAACATTCCTCTGGCGGCCTCGCTATGCCTGCCTGCAGGGCTTTGGTGTGCTAACCTGCTCAGAGTCTGAGTCGTAGTCCTCATCATCAGCGCTCAACGACATGGCCATGGCTGGTTTTCAGACACCGTCCAGCTCACAGCAAACTGACATGGCTGCAGTCCCCTCCTCCTCCTCCTCTTTCTACTCCTGCTACTGCTGTCAGGCCTACAGCCCTCCCTCCCGCTCCAAAGCTTCCACAATACCACAAGCAGATGTAGGAAACACATACAAGCCCGCCTCATTAATATGGACTGACTCCCTGAAAAAGAGGAGGGGCCCCGGGTAGCGCGGAGCCAATGGGTGCCGACAGATCATCAGAATATGTACCGGGGGGGAGTCTTCCTCCGTCCAATGAGGAGAGGAGATACAGAAAATGTGTTATCATATTCATGATGAGTATCACAGGGAGAGGAGAGAAGGCTCTGAACAGCCAATAGAGCCAGATGGCATCTCATTACAAAAGGCAAACACAAAGAGGCCCCACGACCAGCAGCTGGCCTTTGAAGGGACTGGTGGGGGTGACCCACGGGGTTCACTAGACTAGCCGAGACTTCACTTTCATGCATTCATGTAGAGCACATCTCACGCTTAAAGCCTCCTGTTGCGGATTCTCTGTCTGTTATACGGGTCACATGTTTGTTTGACGATTGCTAACAGTAAATTAAACACGCAGATTAAATAAAGGTGAAAAGACTCCCGATGTATGTGGCACACACAAAGTACACAGTCCATAATATGAGCACAGTGAAACTGGTATAGAGGGAAATGGAGGAGGTGAAGTATATGGTGAATGTAAAAGCTTTCAGTCTGACCCTCTTACGGCCCCCTGCCGAGCTCAAGGCAAGAGGAAACCAAATGACACAGACATCAAAGGCGCTTGGAGCATGCCAGTGTTCACAACTATTTTGCAGTCTTCGTAATTTCACATGCGCCGTATCAAAGGGTAGATTTTGCGCAGTATGACCGACATCCAAAAGGCTCGTGCACTAAAAATGTGGCACGTGAAAGATGAGCATCTGCACCGATTGACATTTCTGAATGATAAATTCCTTCTTTCTGAGGAGCCGAGGGACAAATAGTAAATATTCATATCGGTTGATGTCAAATTTGATTCCAGTGTGAGCCCCGAGCCTACGGCAAAATTAAAAAAAATTGGTGAGGTCTGTGTCTGGACTGAGGGCTGAATCATTATTTCTCTTAATAGTAAACAACATTTTCATCGGTCAATCAGATTGCATGTGTGCTAATGACAAACGAAATACAATACGTAGCAAAAATGTGCACGTAGAGGAGCAAGAATATATCATTAAAAGAACTCATTATTCACTTCGCTGGGCAATACTGCAGCCTGTTAAGTCAGAATTATGCAAATAAGTACATCTAATGCTCCGGGGAAGGAGAGCAGTGAGAAAAAGCTCTGCACTTGAAAGGTAATGACAAGAAAATGTCAAGTGTAAGTTTAAACAATTCAAGATATGGAGTGGACACGGACCTTTTCATTAAAAATACAGATCAGACAAATAAACTGGGTCAAGCTGGCTGGGTTTCAGATTTTGCTAATCTTATTTAATCTAATCTAATACTAATAACTATAATAAATAATAAAAATATAATGAATATGAACTCACAAAAAAGTCCATCTCCTTAATATGTGCATGTCCAATCAAATAAAAATAAAAACTTTACTGTGTTTTGACATCACACAGTAAATTTCACTAATCAAGCAACAGGTATAAACTCTATGACTGTGCACACATTAATTAAGTTGATAAGTAAAAATCATGCGGCAGATTGAATATTCTTACCTTTATTGTTTTCTTAGGCCAGCACACCACAGGAACTCCAGTGATTGCTAACTTAGGGTCGTCATCAGCATGTTCTTTTAAGACCACCTAGACAGCCACGGAGGACGACAAAAAGCAAAACCTTGTTGAGTCTATGTACGCGCAACAAACTTGCATCTTCTTCATCTTTTTTTGTTTTTCTTACCTTCATGTCCTCCAGCAGGGCTTGTGGGTTCTCAATCCCCACCGGGACACATTTCTTATTTTCCGGGAGTGACTCGAGCTTCTCGATCAGCCTCCTGAGCCCGCTAAGTTCAAACTCCGTCAAATGAGTCCATTTGCTCTGAGACTCCGAGGCCGGGGAGTCGGAGGGCGTTTTGGGAAAATCTAAAGAGGTGCAGCCAGGGTTGCAGCTGTCCTCGGAGTCGACGGATAAAACGGCTTTGAGGTGTTGGCCCTTCCCGTTGTCAGGCGAGCACGGGTCGTCCTGAGCAACTCTCTCTGGTTTTTCACCCTGGTCGTCCCTGACGTGAGTTCCACACGAGTCCTCGTTAGTGTCCTGGCTCCTGGAGTCAGAGGAGGGGCTCTCAGTCTTTACCTTTGTCTCGTAGTCTGAAAGGACAGAAGCAGGGAAACTGTAATACTACTTTTTGTAACAGTTATTTATAATATTATATGAACTGCTCCACAGTCTCTACTCCTTCAGATCTAATCTCTATGACTTACAGTAACAATATCTTAAATAATTTGACCCACATTAACATAACACAAAACGTTGCTGAACAGCCTGTTAGAGTGCTGCAGGTAAACAGTGTCCATAGACACACAAGATCACTCACCCATCGACTCTTTGCGGATCTCCTGAGAAAGGTAGGACCGTTTGGTCAGGCAGTGCAGGTATCTCTCCAGGACATACCAGCACATCTCATTGTAGAAGGGGAAACGAAATTTGGAGTGAACCTTGAAGACAGGGGCCAAAGAAATGTATTAACTAAAATAAGCTAGGTTAATAGCTGGATTTCTGCAGCAACGACATTTCTTTAATGCAACTCTGTTGGGTTAATACGAGTGTAGTTAGAGTTCTGCAGAGAAAAAACCTGATTTTTTCCATCATGTATGCGCCTTCTATCGTTCACTTTTATGTGTATTTGTATTGTGCTTCAGACAGGAAATATCTCTGACAGCAGAGTAGGGATAAATAGCCAAATCATATATTAGTCCTAACAGTATCTTGTGCTATCTTCACTAAGGAACAGAAGCAACAAACAAACACAATTCTTTAATTAAAAATAAAAATCCTACAGGAAAGAAGAAGTTACATTTTTACTAATATGTGGGTTTTGCAGTTTGGACTTTCGGCTATTTTAAAAATATATACATGTTTTCCTTTCCTTTTCTCTGCCTTAAGGTGGTGTTTAAATGTTGCTTATCCATTTAAAAATGCATTTACATTATGCACACTAATTATAGTCTACCACTCATCATCGTTGTGTCATATTGTACTATATATTTTGACCAATTGAACTCTTTGCCTTCCCACGGTCCTCAGAGGGATTCATTTATCCCACCTAGAGTTTACTGTATAGCAGTGCAGGTCAGAGCTCAGCGGACTCTTACCTTAGTCCTGTTCTCTATCTCGTGGATGGTGAGCTGCATAGGAATGTTAAAGCTGTGCAGAACGTTGCCTCCAAACACCAGTGTGTCCACAGGAGTGTATACAGCATGAATCCAGCCTTTATTGCAAAAGAAATACACGAAGGTACAAGACACGGTACAAAGAGAGGATTGATGCAAACTCGCGTAAATAAATATATTGCGTAACAGTCGGATAAAGCTGAGCCTTTTCTTTTCACTCAAGCGGCGCTAGCTAATCTATTCCCGATGGTTACTTTAAAACAACCATGCCAACACACCAGACGGGATGAAGAAGGTGTAGCCTTGCTTAAGCTCCACTCTCTGGCATCCATCAGCTCGGTCTCCCAGGAAGATGTCGCTCTGCTTGCCTGACAGGACCCAGTCCTCATACAGAGCGAGATTATGTGGGGTTGGAGGCACAAGCCAGAACACCTGAGGAGAAGAGGTGGTTTTTACTTGGTTTTGCAGAGTACGGCTTTTAGAAATATTATTGATCATTATTCTAACTTCTATTGTAAATTTTCCATGAAAGCAAATGGCTTCTAGCAAATACACCAGATCTGTTATGAGAGACTAGAATGAACTTACTTTCTGTCCCTTGAATACATGATACCAAACTGAAGTCCCCCCAAAATCGATGTGGAAGTCTGTGTAGCAGCCCTTCACACTCATCAAACAATACCTAATGAAGAAATAAGAAAATAATTCACAAGAGTCACAGAGTATAGGCAGACAGACTGATGAAAATATTGAGGAAACGCATTATGCCACCAATTAGAAGGCAGCAGTAATCACACTACCAACAACAACCCGCGGGAGAACTACAGCATAGAAAATTGTTCACGACAGGGTCTCTCTCCTCTGGAAATTAATTGAGGGATGATTCGCTCCCTGAGACACAGATGATTTGTTCATTTAGCTGGAGGTGTAAACAGAAAAAAACATAAACATTTCCAAGGACATCTTCACGCACTATTGTGCTGTGTATCCCACTGAGAGATAATGTGACAGTTTCACAAACGGCAACGAGTTTGTTTGCATTGCATCCAGACGGCCAAAATTTAGAAGAAAGCAATAAGTGCTTTTGACTGCTTCGTAATGGAATTACTTTTCTAATTTAAAATCAATTTGACATTATATTACACTCATTTAAGTATGATCACAAGAAAGGTCATACAGTTTGTACTGGATCTTGATTGAGACCACAAAAATGGCAGCTACGTATGGACTCACATGGACAACAACAAAAACAACAAATTTCAATTTTAAACTTAACTGAATTAATGAGTAATTTTGCTTGCGTAACAGAAAATGATCAACAAAGAACAAATGTTTGCTCAGTGTATTTATAATCAGATGATCGATTATTGAAAAAAGTCGACCACGATTTGTTAAAGCCCAAAGTGACATATTCTTTTTACTTAAAAATGTGTTAAACAGTTGATCAGTTTGTCAATTTATATGAATCAAACAACTGATTAATGAAGAAATGATTTTAGACTTATAATAATACATTTCTGCTGCAATAATTGACTTAAGAATACCTATTTATTGCAAAATAAGAAGAAAATAAGCCCTAAAAGTAAACATTACAAGTGTATATATGTAATTCAGTCGCAACATTTTACATCTATATGACAAAATGAGACTACCGATGACACTAAAATGAAAACTGTTGGTGCAGCCATTGGTTGAAATCAATAGAAATGTATTTTTTATTTATTAGTAGGGGGTTAGTAGAGTTTCCAATGTCAGACAATATGGGGAAACTGAGGTTAAAAGAAAAGACACCATTGGTTTTCATTTCATTTTGATTCTTGTTCAGCTGATTGGCTGAGAGGCGTCTGTGCAGTCAGACCACAGCTGTTATAAACCGTCCTCCTCTGTGGAAAGAAAAAAAAAATATCTGCTGCCTAGCAACCAGCAGGAGCACGTACAGGAGGTGACAGTGTGCAGTGCTCTGCTGCGATGGAGTGGTAGATGAGGCTCTCAAACGGGAGACGAAGAATTATTTACAGCCAATGGAGGAAGCTGACTTTTTCTCCAAGTATATTCTATATTTTTGTCTGTTACACATTTAGTCTTTTATAGCACAGTGCTTTAAGGAATAACTTCCATCAAAACAGACACACGGACATAAAGTCCTACCTTTGCACTTTAGGGTACTTCATCTCTGATATCACATTAGTGGCTTCTGTTTGACTTTGTTTCAGATCAGGAGGCCACATGTTGTCCACCCAGTCGACTTGATCCACCTGTGAGGGCGATCAAAAACTGCACGTTAAGCCACCAAGCGCAGCGTCATCGGCGTCCTTCTTGGAAAATAAGATTTAGCTTCACATCCTCCATCAAACCTTTCACGATACCATACGAGCGAGTGCCATGTTGCTTTACCACTGTCGGCCGCTTGATGAGGTTCTCCAGCTTGGTGTGGCTGAACTCCAAGCTGATGACATTGAAGAGTTTGTCCCGCTCCTCTTCTGGCGTCTCGTAGTAGCGGACGAACTGTGCCATGCTCATTTCAGAGCCTTTCTGCGTGCTCACGTCCATAACGTCCACAGACCGCCGACTGCCTGCAAGAGCCAGCCAGAACAGAAGAAGAAGGTGAAATGAACCTACCTACAAGTTCGCCTAATGACATTAGCATTTAAGACAACCTGCCTTTAAATGGGTATGTGATATGTGAGATTTACACACATGCAAGTTGAATGATTGACATGTGACAGATGCTCTCAGGAACAACTGCAGTGGCTCTTATGTACATGTTATTCACCATGTTCACCACTAGATGGAGCAACTATACCCCAAACATTTCTTTCAAGTAATACTCCTGTATTTCAATGTGGTTTTATTATTATATGTGTATATATGAGTATATGTATATGAGTATATGTGTGTGTTTACTCATTAAAGTAACAATGAGCAAAAATAAATAAATCGAATATCAAAAAACTAATTAAAAATATCACTGCAGCAAAAGACTTTGTAAATATTAACGTGATTGTTTATGTAATTTAAGCATAAAGCATGTGGATTGGACTTGTGACTTGTTTGACGATAGTAAAATAGCAGGATTGGTGCATACTTCAGTTTCTGATATGTGAGATATTTTGCAAATTTTCAATCAAACTTTCACTTTGTACAAACGTTTTCTTTAGAATTTCTGACGAAACTTGTAATTATAGTTGACAGCACAAGATTCAAAGACGTTATCTTGTGATCAGTCATGGCTATGGCACTTTGAACATATTTCTTTACAGCATTTTCCTTCCACAAACTCTGCTGTGAAAGTAAATATATAGCCACAGATCATGATCATGTGGTGTCCCGCCCTCTCACAGAATCTTTATTGAAGAGATTTGTTATCTAAAGTGTCATATAGCCTTAATTTCTGCATTAGAAGCTGAGAAAACCCGCATGTAGACACTTGCGCTGTTTTTCTTCGCTTCGGTATGAGTTTAGCAAATATATATGTTAATATGAATTTGTGGGTGTCTGTTAGTTGAGCTCTACTCACCAACTAATCCTTTAATTTCACTGACTGTGAACTCGGGATCAGGCATTCTACGCAAATATAAGAAAGGGTTACAGCAGGTTAAATTAAAAGCATGAACACAGTGCAAGATTATCTAAATATGCTTTAAAGAAATGCCGTCTCACCTGATCCCTAAGTCACCTTTCTCCTTAAAGATGAGTGGGATCCTGAGAGCCTCCCTTTGCACATATTCATAAGTGAAGTCTGCAAGACAGCGGCTGTGTGTTTTAGTCCAAACAGATTAATTGTGGTAAAGACATGCATCTTGACCATTAAAAGCACAACTGTGATAATGGGGGTTACTTTACCTTTACCCTGCATTAAGTGGACGAAGTCTGAGCTGTAGCTGTCACTGGCGAGCTTTTCCTCCACGCTGAAACCTCTGATGTTTGCAATTTCTTCCACGTCGGACAAGTCCTCGTTCTCGTCGTACATCCTCCGGCAGATGGAGCGCTGCCATAGAAAAAGAGACGACTTCCATGACAAAACTGAAACGCTCACAAATGAAAGCCCCTCTCCATCTCCCCACGCACGACCAAGTGTGTGTGTGCATGGTGTGAAACGACTGGACATTCATGTCATAACTTTCGAACTGGGGCAGGGGGTCATATTCAGGTTTCGATGGTAACAGTTACTATAGCAGCGTTCTT
The DNA here is from genome assembly GCF_963514085.1 of Chelon labrosus. Classification (NCBI taxonomy): domain Eukaryota; kingdom Metazoa; phylum Chordata; class Actinopteri; order Mugiliformes; family Mugilidae; genus Chelon; species Chelon labrosus. Next base: position 12,054,414 of record NC_140355.1, read on the forward strand.
AAATGTGACGTCTCGGCGCCGTAGCCGTTAAACGACGCTTATAATGGGATAAAGCAGCCGTTGGTGTCATGTTTCATAATAATTGTTAAGTGCTTGCAGGGTTTCACTGATACAAATATTGATTTATGTTGCTTTATCTGACGTGGCCTTGCTGTTCCCTTGCAAATAATGTGAGAAGTTCCAAATCTGAAACGCGATATCTGTCGTTTTTCCTTCGTTGCCTCCAACTTAAACAGCTCAAGTGACTTGTCAAATATCCCAACGTTTACTATGGCACAACGTTAGCTTAGCTAACTAATTAGCTCGCTGCCACTCTCGCCCCGTAAGCTAACGTTAACACGGGCAGATGGTACACACCAGCCTGCGTCCGGATTCAGCACACGTCTCCGCGGCCTCAGCCATCGCCTCTTGTGAACGTTTTCCAGTCGCTCAGCTTCGGGAAAGCATCTTCCGTGCGCGGCGAAGTTAAAGGAGCACTTAGCACGCTTTACGGGTTCAAAACAAGGGAACCATGTTTTTGTGTGTTACGTCACCGCCAGGAACCAAAACATTGTTGGACAACGTCACGGCATGTCAGTCAGTCAGTCAGCTCCCCGACGGCTTTTATAAACAGGAACACGTTCATCACATCATGTTTGTTAGCGGAAAACAGAAGAGGAGAAAAAAAAAAGCGATTTTAATTTTAACCGCTATGACTTAATAATTCACTTCAATTGTGTTTTTTTTTTTTTAAACATAACCACCGATATTATAGATTTTAAAAAAGCACTTTCATTAATTATAACGTAAAAATCACTTACATATACTTATATTATGCTAGAAGTGAGCCTAGCTTAATAGTCAATTCAGCAGTTTAAGTTAAAAAAAATATTTTATTTACAGTTCCCACAGGGTTCACGCTGTACTCACGTTAGTATAAACTAATGAGAGTAGTAACCTCTTTACTACAGAGTAAATATACAGTTTACTCAGTAGCGGATGTTCCCCTCGGAGCGCGCAGCCTTATGGGTAATGTAAGGTGCAAGGCGGTACAACACGCTGAAGGCTGGTGGTGAAAAAATAGCTTCCGCAGTTCCGTCAGCTGGCGAGGGTAAATGCTTTGTAAGTGTGCACTGTTGGACGCTTTTTTCCGCCTCGTCCCGCAAGAGTAACGAGGTAACTTCGCTCCAGCACTAGCGTTTTCTTTTTTTTTGTTTTTGTCATACCAGAGACAACATGAGTCTGAACGAGCATTCACTGCAAGCACTGTCCTGGAGAAAGCTGTACTTGAGTCGAGCTAAGCTGAAGGCTTCCAGTCGGACATCAGCTCTGCTTTCTGGATTTGCTATGGTAACGTCGCGTCCAAACAATCCTAATGCTGCTCTGTAGATTAATCAGCCGCATGGCAATACTGACATGTATATAGCCTATATAAAGTCGTTTCCTTCTTGTTCCTTCTCTCCAGGTGGCTATGGTAGAAGTGCAGCTGGACAACAGCTATCCTTACCCACCTGCTCTCCTCATTGCCTTCAGTGCCTGCACCACTGTGCTTGTGGCCGTTCACCTGTTTGCGCTGATGGTCAGCACCTGCATTTTGCCCAATATCGAGGCTGTCAGCAACGTTCACAATCTCAACTCTGTGAAGGAGTCTCCTCATGAGCGCATGCACCGACACATTGAACTGGCGTGGGCTTTTTCCACAGTTATCGGTACTCTGCTCTTCCTTGCTGAGGTGGTTCTACTCTGCTGGGTTAAATTCTTGCCCATCAAGCCCAACAAATCCAGCAATAACACCATGTCATCTGGTGTGGCTGCTGCAATCACTTCAACCTCCATCATGGTCCCCTTCGGTTTAGTCTTCATAGTCTTTGCCGTGCATTTCTATCGCTCACTGGTCAGCCACAAGACGGACAGACAGTTTCAAGAGCTGGAAGAGCTGTCTAACCTCACCAGGCTTCAGAACGAGCTCGACAACAGAGGCGAGTCTTCCATCTTGCAGTCGCCAAGCTCACATTTCCCATAGACATGTACAGTGGATGCACATCTGTGGTGGAACTCTGACTCCTTGGGGATTTTCTCCAAGCCAGAAGCCATTAAGATGGCATCACATTTTTTACAGGAATGAAGATATATCTCACCCTTTTGTTGTGAAATTTACTTTTGTGAAAAGTTGTATTTTTAGGAGACACATTTGATCAACTGTGAACTGACAAATCTGCCACAATGCATGTAGTTTTACTGAGAAAGTCTTAACTGTGATAGTTGCTTATCTCTTGCGTTATGGCAGAATACAGTAACTTGGAATCCTGTCTGTTGCCTGCTGCATTTATTTACTTGGGTGCCAGTGAATACTACATTTGTTAATGTGTATTACTTTCTTGTTTTGTGAACCACAAGTATTTAACTTTTTCCTCTTTATTTACTGTGTTTATGTGTTCTGTTGTAAGGTATATCATTTGCTTTTGTAATGCCTGCTGATTGCGTTGACTGACTAATGAGCTGCCAAAACTACATTGTTATTATTATTAGCAAATATTTGTAGGAAAGGTTGTAGCGTTAAAATTTGCCACTTTTTTTTTACCAAGTGGCACTCAAAGTTTAGGAGTAGAAAATAATTGGATCTCTAATGCCATCTATGCAAGTTCATGAGTGGACTTAACATGTTACCAGTCTTTATCAACCATCATCCTAATGCTGTATAACTAAGGAAATGATGGTTGTATTTCTACAACTTGAAACCAAGGTTGTTGTTTTTTTTAATCTGATTTATTACACATGCTGTATACTCACATTTTGTTTTCTGTGTTGTATTTGTTAATAGTAACATTTAAGGGCACTCCACTCGTCTCACATTTCCTGAATTAGCATGTGCACTCACCGTTCATCCTCACAGCATGCACAGAGAGCTTTCCAGTCAATCATTTACTTATCATTGTTTACATTTAGCCGGTGTTTTATTCTCAACCATTTAGAGTAACAGAGGAGCCTGAATTATGGTTGATGGATGTAGTAATCCTGGTGTGACTGGATTACATTCAGATGAGAAAGTTGATACCCAAGCTACACTTCATTATTCAACAAAATGCTGTTCCTTGTTTATAGTTTATCAGAAATACCAGTCCACACAGCCAGCCTGAAAGAAGCGAAGGCTAACAGGTGACAAGGGCCTGCGTGACAAATAGGCAAATGTGACATTTGGATATTTTATTTCTTTTACGGAGTACTGAATTTATCAGATGACAAACAGTCTTTGACTGTGTGTTCACATTAGCATGAAGGGGGCTTGATATAATTAATTCCATTATTATACTTCTATCATTACAGCACTTGATTTCAACTCAATTAAACACTGACTGTTTTGGTTTGCTCAGCTGAAAAGGACATACAATGTAGGTGACTATAATGACTAACTGGAACATGCTGATTTTCTTTTTTTATTCTTTAGCTGTAGGCATGTGGTAGAGTGGAAACTGTTGATCCCCTTGTTGTTCATCCGTGCTGATCAAGGTAGGCTGATTCAGCTTCTCTTAAAACCAACTGCATATCTGCCAGGTGTAGCTTGAAAAACAAGATAAATACATTTTTTAAATTCACAATAATACATTGGAAAAGGGCTCCATGTTGAGTTGACAGTGCCGTGTAGGCGGTGCGAAAGTTAACAAAACTGGGAAGTACTAGTCACAAATCTTGTACCTGTGGAATTGGATACTTTGGTGGTGTTGGTGCTTCCTCTCTCTTAAAATCTGACAGGGTCCCGCACTTTGCTACTCCGTCCAACCAAAAGCCTTCATAAATCTGGCCTTTATCAGAATAGTAGAACTTTCCATTACCGTTCTTCTTGCCATCCCGCCAGGTGCCTTCATACCAGTTCCCATTTGCTTGAACACAAGGTGAAAAGTGAAATTCTACAATTCTACACTGCACATCCAAATTATAATCGATTTTTAACTTTAAATGTATCTTACCACATCGAACGAATCCCTGTCCATGATTCTTATCCTTCATCCATTCTCCCTCGTACATGTCTCCATTCTCATAGTACATCCTTCCCCAGCCACTCCGATGGTCCTCACTCCACTCTCCCTCATAAACTGCTGAGTTACTGTAGACGTACATGCCATTACCCTGAAGAGACAGAGAAAACTGTAAAAGACTGAACATATGTCTTATACTGTGTGTGTGTAAGACACTATGTCAAATACATACATGCTTCTTTCCATTTTTCCATCCACCACAGTACTTTGTGGTATACTCATTTGATCGTGAGAGAAGCACACTGTAGGTACCATGTCCATCACGTTTTCCAAATTTCCACTCTCCATCATAAATGGCAGCAGGCTTCTTCCAAACCTGAGTTCCCTTCCCTTAAAAGAAAAGTGCAGCATAACCCGACGTACGTTATAACTCATTATTAGTTCACAAACCTTTTCAGGAATATTTGTGGAAACTAACACCAAACAGTATCTCACCATGCTTCTTGTTGTTCAGCCACTCCCCAGTGTATTCATTTCCAATGACAGAGTAAACCGTGTGCCTCAGTCCACATTTCTGTGACTTAATATCCAGCAATGTTGACACTGGCAGGTTAGATGTTTTAATGAATGGCATGACAGGTGGTTGCTCGATGTTAACCTTTATAAAATAAACAGAAACATGACCCATGAAGCTGTACAGGCTAACCTTATCCACTTCATACTCATTACAAAAGGAGAAAGACTTCACTGCCAGGTGAAGTCAAGGCCAGGTTGCAAGGCTACAAAGTTTACAAGGTAACAAATATAAAATAATTTTTACAAAATTCTTAATCAAGCGAAATGTTAAGGGCATATAAGCAACTCAAATGCCTTTTTTTCTAGCTTAATTAAATTTAACTAGCTCCTAGCTAAGTGATGTTACAAGTTAATTCAGCTGGCAAAAATGGAAATATTGGAAGTATGTTTACCTTAGCGTAAACCCAAGCGGGTGACTTACTTAAACTCAACCCACTTGTAAACTCCAGCCATGGAGCTACCGTAGAAATTAGGAGAACATGTTAGACAGCTAGCAGCCTAAACTTCGCTGCAACAGAACCCAGGTTCACATTGTATGCGATGTATCCTAGCAACAGCAAAGTGCACTGTGATTGGCGCCGTATAAATTTAATTCATACTCAATTTAAAAATTGCTGCTGAATATTTCTGAAAGTCCTTCATGACGCATAAGCAATTTACATTTATTTGTTGGACATTTTTATTTCCTTACAGCAGGTTCAGCTTGAAACGTTCTTACTCGACGGTGGATTTCGATCTGCGCATGCTCCGTGCAGCACAGTTAAAAAGAGTCTGAGTGGTCAGAGCGGGTGAGGAGAGAGACTCGAGGTGAAACCTTGTGGAAGAAGCGTCCTCTTCGCCACATCGGCTACTCTACCACAATGTCCAAGCCGAAGTTTCAGACGGAGTGGGAGGAAATCGACGAGGAATATCAACAATTACAGGTGAGAGAAAACACCAAAATGAGCACATTAGTCGGGTTTTGCACATCGCGTGTCGTGGATGGCAGTGACAGCAGATACTGTGGTGGCTACAGGAGTTGGTCTGGCTCTTTCCTATTCGCCATTCATTCACAGTCGTGGACGTGGCTTTGAGCCAATAACTGCGCCGTTTGTAGCAATACCCGAGGGATAAAATATATTTAACTTGGCGCTTATTATGTTTGACTTTACTGTAACATGCATAGTGCTACCGCAGCTAACGTTAGCAGTAAGTTGCTTGCCCTCTTGCTGCTAGTGTGTTTTTCCGGCTAACGACAAGCTACAGCCACTCACTTTAATATCGGGCGATTGGTTTAGTGTTAAACAATTGCTACCAAAGTTGCGTTGCAAAGGGGACAGCGTACTTTTGCCACAGTTTAATTTGCATGGCTAAATTATTGGGGACAAATCGTCAGGCATCATTATGTTAACGAGCTAGCTCACGTTAGCTATACTTGGCTAACTTGAGACAACACATGAAAGAGTAGCATTCACTCTGAAGAACAATAAGGTCTGTGGGCTGGGATTTTTTTTTTTTTTTTTTTTTGGGACAAGACTGTTCTCATTCAGCTGATCTGTGGTGCCATCAGAATTTAAAATCTGGAGCTGCTCCACGGGGGATGATGATGATTATGAAGAAGAAGATGTCAATTGTCCAGGGAAATTCTGTGGTTAATAACTAATGTCAGATATTTCACCTGAGCAGAAACTGTCTCCTGTTCATAGTCAGATGCTTTCTTCCTGCTTTTGTTTGCTTCGCTGTGTCTGGAATATCAGGTTTTAGTCCTAACATTGGGTTCTGTATGTCTGAGGACACTTTGTCATGTGCACACACTTGACAAATGTGCAGTCAAACACATCCCTTTATTTGGTCATGTGCATAACCGATGTGATGGCATGTGATATACTGTGCGCGGACTGCAAACGCACTCATTTGTGTGATTAGCTTTTGGTTTTCTTTTTTTCTCCATAGACACTCAAGATCCCTTACTGCCTCTCGGGATGAGTTTGAGTCATCTGTGCAGTGTTAACCCCAGGAGCCAGTGTTTTATATTCATATGTTGTGCTTCACCATGTCACCCCGTCCAGATATTTCTAGTTTCCAGATGTGTGACTGAAGGAAGATAAGTCATGGATGTGCACATGTGTTTGGAGAGCTGTAATAAATCCTTATCCCCACGTCTCAGGATTATCTATGCTGGCTTTGCATCTTCACTTCCACAGACTCGGTCTGGTCCAGTCCGGAGCTGTGGTCTGGTCTTCCAGTATAAGTGCATGTAAAATGGAATATTTATTTCTCCACGTGATGCTTTGTCATGAGCCGTTTGTGTCCGGACAGATGGGTCAGACAAGATTTCACAGCGTGAAGCATTTCCGCTCTTTGCTGAAAAGAGACTCTGTTGCCTAGAGCTTCTCACTGTCGTCCGCTGAGATCTTTTTAAGATTTGGGAGAGACTGGAATATGTTTTCATTCTTACAAAAAAAAAAATATATAAATCTCAGGAAAATATTTTTCTTCATCCATACAGGGGTACATTTATGTTTCATTCCTTATTTCTGGGAGTTGGCAGATGTTTCTGCCTTTTTACAGGTTTTTTAATTCGACTTATTGTATTTGTTTAATCCTCAGGAAACGCACAAAATATACAGACAAAAGCTAGAGGAGCTCACTAATCTCCAGGCAACGTGCAGCAGCGCCATCAGCAAACAGAGAAAATGCCTAAAGGACCTAAGGTACAACCTGAAAAAGTAAGTGCAGCTTATGATTAGTAAAATTTAAGTAAGTAATAAATGTCTGAACACAACATTTACTTGTCCTCTGCATTTAGAACAAGTAATCACCAAGTTTTGATTAAACTGAATCAGACAGTCAAACACGGAAAGATCTTTCTTTTCTGTAGATTCCGAATTATTCTTATCACTATCACTCTACAACTAATGTATCAGAAACGGAGCCATACACTGTGTTTTGTCTTCCTCCTCTAACTGTTAAATCAACTATGTATTTTCTTTACAGATGTGCAAAAACGAGTGATGAGAAAGAACTTGAACTTATAACGGACATAAAAACGCAAATCAAAGAAAAAGAGAATGTTTTCTTTGATATGGAAGCATATTTGCCAAAGAAAAACGGGTAAGTACTTCTTGTGTCCTAATATTAAACAGTGTTGAGATTGGTTGCAATGTAAAAGTGATCACTGGAGTTGTACAGGTTAGCCTCGTTTGACCAAAAGTTTATTTATCTACTTTTGTTTTCAGTCTGTACTTGAATTTGGTCCTGGGCAACGTGAACGTTACTCTTCTCAGCAACCAGGCGAAGTAAGTGAACTGTTTAGCTATAAAAAATGCGTATCTTTAGACTTGACTGCTTGCTATATGTCCATCATCTTCTTCTGTTTATCCACATAGATTTGCCTACAAAGACGAGTATGAGAAGTTCAAGCTTTATATGACAATAATCCTGATGTTTGGAGCAATAACCTGCCTCTTCCTTCTCAACTATCGGTGAGAAAATCCACTTAATAGTCGTCGTGGTTGATGGTGGAATTTATTAAAGAGTGGCTCACCATTTTATTTTGTCTCCCTTGTTTAGAGTTACTGATGAAATCTTCAACTTTTTGCTGGTGTGGTACTACTGCACGTTGACCATAAGGGAAAGCATCCTCATGTGCAATGGCTCCAGGTGCGTTGCGGCCGTTAGAGTATTAGGACTTTTATTTTTAAGATGCGGACTTGATGGTCTTTCTGATGCCTTCCCATGTTTATTATTTTTTTTCTGCTTTTCAGGATCAAAGGTTGGTGGGTGTCTCACCATTATGTGTCCACCTTTTTGTCAGGCGTTATGCTTACCTGGTGAGATAATGTTTTGGGTTTTATGCCGTCATATCAATTCAGCATCATACTGGAACATTCTGAGAGACAAATATAGACAACATCATCATTTCATCTTTATGAACCTTGTGTCTTTTCACAGGCCTGAGGGACCTATGTATCAGATGTTCAGAAGCCAGTTCCTTGCTTTCTCCATTTATCAAAGTAAGGGCTATGAATCTGTTTACTTAAAACAAAAAATGCATCTTTATTGCTTTCTCGCGCATGTACTGTATGTGTCTGAGGTTTGGGACGCAAGGGCTGATGTCGATTCTGTTGAGATATCTATATTAGACTTGAGGTTTTCAGGTATTTTATTTGACGGTGCGGTTTCACAGTTTGAATAACATGGTCTCCGTAACCCGAATCTGTTCGTCATCGGCCAACTGGTCATTTCAGTGTCCTCTCAAATTAGTTTTTATGTCCCTTATGCTGGAAAAACAAAAAGTGTATTATTTTTAAATGGCCATCTTTCATATTTTACTTCTATATGTTAAAAATAACTGTTTTCTGCCTGCTGTCCAACTCTATGTTTGATGAGAAGAAATGCTCGTTACTTACTTCGGTACTAAATCTAAATGTAAAAGCGATAAAAGAGCCTTATTTGTTGGCAGACATCAAGGCAAATAACGATCAATACCTACGCCACACATCGGAGCCATTTAAAACCCTCTGCCATGTCCTGGCTGTCTACTAAATAAACATTAATAAACACTTGTATTTCATGATCAGTTGCAGACTCCAGCTTTAGATCATGAAGGAGAATTGGTCTTTGTGCTCTTACACATACTACATGCTGTATCTTGCTAAACAAGTACCTTAAGTATCTTTATTAATTCGATTTGAGTCCATAAAAATGCTTGCACGTACATTTACTGTCTTCTAGCTAATCAATGTATTAACTTAATTTCTTCTGGACTGTTTTGTGTGTTGCTCTTTCCTCAGAGAGAGAGAATATGAGGAAGTAATTGCACTTACACTTGAGCTTAAGTGTTTAAACGTGCGTTTGTTCTTAAAATGGAAAGGGATTAAGAACCCAGCACTTAGCACTTTTCATCTGGTAAATAGATGTCCCAGCTGATCTGTTTCAGGACCCAGAGGTTGCTCAACTCAACATTTCCCCCTCGAATGTTCCCTCGTCACGTACTGTGATGCCGCGGTATGATAGCACATCCGTGCCAGAACAGGTCAAGGGCAGGTTCGCCTGCAACGCCAAGTTTGTTATGAAAGAGTGAACTGTCCCTTTGAGTCATTAGTGAAGTCAACGTTTAAAAGAAGGTGTCTCTGCACAATCATGTCGTTTCTGGACTTTTCACTGGGATTAAATAAGACGTGGCGGGAGGGACTAGTGAAGCATAGTTTAATTTGACCTAACGTGTGCTGATCAAGCTTGTTGCTTTTATAATCGTAGCTAATGGTTCTGGTAACACCAGTCGGGGCTTAGTGATGAGTCAAATTGAGCTGAGATCATGTGTCTCTTTTAGTTTTAAGGACAATTTGATCACATTTCAGTATGAAAAGGTTTATATGACGGACTGCTGGTCACCTTTTGTTCTTTATTCCATTTTGTGGATTGTAACGGGTGATAAATTGGTGCGCTACGCTCTCTCGCCACTTCATTAGCTAAACAAATGCCTTCTAATATAACAGTCTTGCACTAAACCTTAGCTCTACAGTAGTCCCTGGTTTTAAAACAACTGAGGAGGATGTGGTTTGAAGTACTATTGAGTTGTGTTGCACTGCCATGTTTCTATTATCTTTCACAACCCTATTCTAGTCAGTGGTTCATGCTAAATAACAAACACTTTTGTGCATAACTCAGTACATTTTAACAGCACCACAGACGACATCCTCCAAAACAATCACACAGTTAAATTACCACCTTTCGTAAGCTGTTTCAACATAAACTGAACATTACGACCGTCATGAGGGAGGATTTAGTGCAGGACTGTTCCGTCAGGGTGCATTCATTTTCCCTTGTAATGATCCGGCAAGTGAGTCATGTTCTCTCTGCAGAACTGGATCTAACTGATCTGTTCGTAGATATTTATGTGCTGCAATCCGCTAATCTTTCACGATCTCCTTGTCCCCCAGGCTTCGTTCAGTTCCTGCAGTATTACTACCAGAGCGGCTGTTTATACAGGCTGCGAGCTTTGGGAGAACGGAATCAGCTGGACCTCACAGTGGGTAAGTTGTAAGCTATTTTTGGTGGCAGTCATTTCAATCGTTTGAACTCTTGAGCCATCTGCAACGCCATGTCTGGACGGAGAAAAAATAGGGTAAAGGTGAGAGATGAGGCAGTTGTTAACATCAGCGTGCGGGGACACAGATGTCGAGGTAACTTGAGTAAAGGCCCCCCCGTGAATTTGCTTCACAATCAGTTTCCAACTTCACGGCACATCCTGTGTTGGATTCTGTGACACGTTGCCTCGGGGTCACTGTTGCAGTTCTTCTGTGTCTCTGCAGAGGGATTTCAGTCCTGGATGTGGAGAGGACTCACGTTTCTTTTGCCTTTCCTCTTTTTTGGCCACGTAAGTTTACATTTTACATACATATTCCTCCGCAGCCATGTCACCTTATCTCTCAATTTGGAAATTAGGAAGACGTCGCGCATGATCGTGCGTTTTAAATCGGCTTTTGTTATTGGATGTGTATAAAAAGCATTTTTGAGGAGAAGGATGGGGGGGGATCAAAGCGGGAACGTGTGCATGCTTCCGAGTGTGTGCGGAGACATTATGAAAGAGAATGCCTCCTCTTCCTTTACAGTTTTGGCAGCTATACAACTCGGTGACCCTGTTTCGTTTGGCAGGACATGAAGACTGTAAGGAGTGGCAGGTAAGGATCGCGTTGGCAGATCCGTTGCCTAAATGTCAAGACGAGTTAAAAATGGTTTGGTTGAGGGGGGGGGGGGTGTTGTTTGAATGGCTTCTTTTGAAGGTCATAAGGGCATTTTGGCTGTCTGTATGGAAGCGGCGTAAATTTGTAAATTTGGGGGCCAAATTAAAACAGTCAATTGAAGTTACCCAGTAAAAGTAAACCGTGGAGTTTTTGACCTCTGTTAACCTCATTTCTCCAGTGAGTGGATCCCTGTTGTGTTTGCACCGGCAAAGGTTGAAAACACTGCTTACGTGTAAACGATTACAAAAATCGGCTTATGGGAAAGGACGTGATTCGCGTTTCACACGTACTTCTTCAACCTGTATAATTATAAGATGTTCTGTTAAGATGGCATGCCTTCACTTGCAAAATATTTGCATAATAGTTTGTCTGGATTCGTCACAATTGGGCCAGCCTTTTACACGAGGTGGTTACAGGAGACATTTTCCTTCAGAGTTTTAGTGGAATATTAGTTTCCACGTAAACGCAGTAAATGGCTATGTTTTAAATGCATCATATACACCGACCAGGCATAACATTATGACCACTGACAGGAGAAGTGAGTAACACTGACCATCTTGCGACAATACAGTGTTCTGTTGGGAAACCTTTGGACCTGGCATTCATGTGGATGTTACTTAGACATGTACCACCCACCTAGAACAGAACAGAACAGGCACTCCCACCCCATAGCAATGACACTCCATGATGGCAGCAGGCATCCCCAGCAGGATGCAGCCTGACACATGGACACACACACACACAAAACAGTTTAGGAACAACTAAAAAAAACATGAAGAACAGCACAAGGTGTTGACCTGACCTCCAAATCAAGTGGGATGATCCACAGAGGCCCCTCCCCTCAACCCATAGGACCCAAAGGCCCCCCACTAACAACATCCTGTTGCCAGACACCACAGGACACCCTCAGAAGGCCCATGTCCATTCTCTGATGAGTCACAACTGTTTTGGAGGCACAAGGGAGACCTACACAATATTAGGAAGGTGGTCATAATGTTATGCCTGGTCGGTGTATATTCCAAAAACCCTAGCTCAGATTAATACTTCCAAATGTGCTGTATGCATGTCTGAAGATGCTCCTTAAACTAGTAGAATAGTGTAATTTTAGTGTGGATGTAAAAGCGCATAAAACTTTTTATAACGGTTTACGAGAAAACCCCACGGGGTTCAAGAAGTTCAAAAGTCAAACTTTGATGTGCATGTCCGCTGCAGCTGCTGAGTCAAAGTCTGGTGCAGTTATTAAAAGAACTATATCCACTCCTCTTGCACACGTCCAAGGCCTTCAGCGTGTCAAAGTGCAATAAAAACACATTTTCCCCTTTTTCTTTCAGGTGTTCATGCTGGCTCTGACCTTTCTCGTCCTATTCCTGGGAAACTTCCTCACCACAGTAAAAGTTGTCCACCAAAAAATACAGAAAAACCAGGAGAAGGTGCAAAAAAATGACTGAGAGAGAACCCTCAGCGGGACATCTCGGATCCTTGAGACGGCCAGTAATCTTAAAGCCACATGCACAGTCGTTCGACGGACTGACCTGCGGCGCGATGGGGTCGAGAGAGGACGACACTGAAACCACTGTTTCTCTCAGGCTTCGACGACGACAGCGGCTTTCTAATGACCCGTCGCCGTCGATGTTGCCGCTCAATCAGGCACAGCTCAAAATGATGTTTACCTGATACGCGAACAGTTCCCCTTCTCTGCCCTGTATATAAAATGTGAGTGGGAAGAATGTGTTTTCTTTGGGTGTTTGTGTCGGTGCATGAATCTTTCGGAGAGCCTTTTGTTCAAATCATATGCAACTGAAGGAGGGCAGGTAGCGTCCGTTTAACAGAACATAGTTTGCCTTTGAAGACATAACGTCTGTCATGTGCATACTTCGTACTTCTGTGAAGTAGTAATTGGACAAGCTGTCTCTGGCTCCAACGCGGCTGGACGTGCTCAGTGTGACACCTTGAACTTATGATGTGTATTTCTCAACTTCTTCTTGTGTAATTTCACCGCTCAACAGTATTTTTACCAGACTTTTAGTCTGAATTCTCAACTGTAGATCCTCAATTTCCAAAAAAAGAAAAACATAAAACGGATACTTTACTGCCCAAGATAGCCTTCCCCTGATGTCACTGTTTCTGTCTAGAGTCAGGTCTGTATTTAGTTTTCCTTGTTTCGAGTCGGGACTACAAGGGAATGAAGCGCCGTTTCCCCCCCCCTTCAACGCAGCGGTTACAAAAGCCATAACTGTTTCGTACGCCTGCACTAGATCGTGTGGTTAAAAAAAAGACGCACGTGAAAACTCGTCTCCACAAACACTTGAGGGTTCAAGGAGCGTTTAATTCAATGAGAGCTCCTCCGTAGACGCTACGTGCTCCAATTCTAACAATAAATAACGTAGGTCGGTAATGTTTCTCCTGCTGTTGTCGTAAGAGCTTTCGAGTTCAAATTTAGTTCAGCACCTGATGATCCATGCACAGTTTTTTTAATTTGTCATAACAGTGCTCTCGTATTGGTAGTTATTTAGGTGATGTTGCAGAAATGTATTCTGATCAAATGCTGCTATTGGCGCTGGTACTGTAAGACTATGATATAAAAAAATTTAATGGATTATTTTTCTAATTCCAGTCCCTGTTAAATACTGATTTAACGTTTTTTTATATATATATAATTTTCATGTTGGTTTAAAAGAATTGCTTAAGAGACTTTTTCCCCCTAACTGTCAGGTCTCTGATGCCTTATTCTCCCTTCACAGGAAAAAAAACAAAATATTGCTGCTGCTTCTTTTATTCGGGGAAAAGTAGCATTACACTTCACTGCGATGCAATCGTCCCACTGAAGAGAATCCCGGTATTTGTGTGTCATTTTTTTTTTTTTAATTGAAATTTGAAGCGTGTTCAGTTGTAGACCAAAACGTTACTTGATGCGAGAGCTGCCAGAATGCACAACACAACTTGATTTCCTCATTTTTATGATGTAGCTGCTCCATTTCTGGCTCTGTAACAAGAGACAGTTTCTCAATCTGTGTAAATATATATCTATATATATTGTTGTAAAAAAATTACTAATTAAAGACCTAATTAAAAAAAAATAAAAACACAATATAAAGACGTCTTTTTTTTTTTTAATATAAGTACACGCGTTATTGTTTTCCAACTCTAGTGGGCGCTGTTGTAACAGCTAAGATCTTTCCTGAGGCTGAAGGAGCCTGTGTGCGTTTTTTTTCTGAAGGAAAGGAACTATCCTTAGTAGGGTGAGATGGTTGTTCTCTTGTGATTGTTAAAACTAAATCACTCATACATTAAATTCTAATAACTATTTTCGTCTGATCCAACAACGAAAACCTTTAAACAAATCCCTGTTAACAACACAAGAAGTACCTGTTCAGATTCCTCCAATAAATATACATTCCTGGTAAAACTATTTGGCAAAGAAATAGTACAAAGTTACAAAGATTTGTCAGAAATACATAGAAAAAATACTAGAGGGGATTTCAGTGCTTCTTTAGAACATTTCCCAACCGCTTCTTGCAAAATTGTCTTTCCTGTTGCATCAATAGTCATTTGCATGTAACCATGAAGGAAGATGAGCTGATGGCTCAGCAGGAGCCAGACTTCTGAGTATTTTCTGAATCGGTGGTTCCCACATATACGTGGGACACCAGACGCGTTTGGTGTCTTGATGTCCCGCTGCTCTGTGGGGGGGGGGGGAAGGATCACCAGCGTCCCTCCCCTGCCAGGACAGTGGTGTCCTCTGTCCTTTTATCTTCACAAAACAACACATTTCTTCCTCCTCTTGCAGTTCCTTTGTTTTCGGCTGAAGGCCAGGGCTCTCTTTGTCGCCTCCCTGAAAACGTCCTCCACGTTCTCCTGGTGTTTTGCCGAACACTCGAGGTAGAGCTCTGCGTTCATGTACTGGCGGGTCTCCTCGCCCTATAGCAACAAGAATTAGATTAGACTAGTGTGAGTGGCATGAGAAAAAAGTGCAACCAAAGAAAAATGGAGAGGAATGTGGTTACAGGTTCTGGTTTGAGAGCTTCCTCTTTCACGATGCAGTTACCTCAGTTAAAAAGGTCTGTTTTTATAGAGCAGCTGCACTTCTTCTTTTCTCACCTGTATGTAAGTGATGGGAGCCAGATTCATGGCCCTCAGCTTCCTTGTGCACTCTTTGTCCTTCCTGAGGTCAGTCTTGCAGCCAATCAGGATGACCGGTTTGTCCTGACAGAAGTGCTTCACCTCCGGGTACCACTGGGGAGACAGAGCGATAAGCTTTCGAGAATCAAAACCTTGCACGGTTGAATAATTTCTGCAGCATCTCTGTCTTTCTGTAAGCATCGCTGAACCAGCCTGCAGGGTGATCAACATCCACGCAAAGACACTGCATGAGTTAATCACAGCTAACAGAAAGCAGCAAACGCCAACATAAACGCTCTATTAATCATTTACAAAGAGCAAACCTGAAGCTCCGGTTAAACTCCAACATTCCTGTTCTCCTTCATGTGTAACTTGGCACGATGTGAACACGCTTGCAGCATTCATTACCTTTATTGTGACGTTCTCAAAGCTGGTGGGATTGGTCACATCAAAACAGACCAGGATCAGATTGGCCTCTTGGTATGAAAGCGGACGCAGTCTGTCATAGTCATCCTGTCCTGCAAGAACAAAAGCATGAAATATGTGTTCACTGCTGAGTGTGAAAGTGCGGCAACGCCCGTAAATAATAATTTATGAGTGTTAAAGGACGTGAGGCTGAAAAAAAAGCTCTTTTTTAAAGATTCTGCTTCGGGCGTCTGAATATAAAGATATGATGTATGTGACACAAAGCCAGGGTAGATACATGGAACCACATCCTGGCTTCAGTTTCCTCTTCCGCTGATGTAAAGAGCTCCTGCAGCAGCAGTTGTACAGAAGATAAGGCGCCAACACAGACCACTGTCCTGACTTGCCTCTGAAAATGCCTCTGAATAATAGCTCAGCAGTTTAAGGGGAAAACGTGTCAGTTCTCAGTACGTGTTAGATATGTTAAATTGAGTTTAAACGGGTAAGAATTCAACCTAAACAAGACATTTAGTAATGAAAACTAGAAAACAGGATCAGCCGGTATCTGATCAGACTCAAAAGACAGAGAAAGTCACATATTTACTTAAGTTCGAAGCAGAAATCTAAAACTAAAGTTAAGTAGGAAAGTAATAATAATAATCCTCAAATATTAGACTCAAATATTAGTTGATGACTAAAATAGAAACACAGTAACCAAACCAAACAGTACACGGTCTCTATGGAGAGTTTACTTGATTTAGTTTTTAGTATTTAGTATTTAGTACATATTAATAAATGTGAAAGTCTCTTGCTGCAGAATGAACTATATGATGACTTGTTTGCCTAATATGATTTCCTGGAAGATGTTGATGATGCTGACATGAATAGCCACCTTTACCACTTCCCCTGCGTCTAGAACATGAGCTAAATGCCAAATTCACGCAGAAGCGCTGGCACTGCCTGAACCAAAACGCCTTTAAAAATGATAAAACTCTAAGCAACTGTCCCCACCCCCCTTCACAGCAACCTCATCTTTGTTGACCCCTGAGCCTGTCGTGTTTCAGTGTGCCGGAGAGACGGCGTGGTTAAAAACCTCAGAGTGTGTTTTCTTGAGATGTGGCACGTATTTAGCTCAGGCTCGTGTCTGAACCGTGGACGCTCGGCGTGTATCACAGATTTTTGTCTTACCAGCTGTGTCGTACAGGTTGAGCTTTATCTCTTTTCCTCCCAGATTGATAGTGGTGACATATTTTTCGAACACTGATGGCGCATATTTCTGTTGTTGACACACAGAGACAGATTTTGTTTTTCATGATGCAGATCTGTATTAATAAGTAGCAGATTTCCACTTATACATAGTTGAATTGTTTCATTAGTGAACCCTATAACAGATATAGATAATGCTAGAAAAAGTGGCTTACAACAGTTTAGATCTGGAATAGAGCTGAATAGAATAAGTAGAATTAATAAAATATTAAGTATTTTGTAGTGACAGTTAGAAACCTCATCTGTGCCAATACATTAGAACACATTATCAAGAGGTGTGATGCATTAAATGACATGGGAACCAGTCTTACCTCTGGAAAATCACCTTTGGCATAGACCATCAGAAGTGAGGTTTTTCCGCAGGCTCCATCTCCCACAATCACAATTTTGAGTTCTTCCACCGTTTTCGGGCTACTCTTATTAGCCCCAGCACCGTTTTGTGTCATCTCGCCTTCCGGAAACCGGTCAAACAGGTGCCTGGCGGGACGGGGACGAAGGCGCTGGCTCCAGATTTAAGTCAAATGCATAGCAAAGCCTGCTGAATCTACACTTGGAACGGCTGAGGTGATTTACAGGCGGTGTCAAGAGAGAGGAACAGGCAAGCCTCATGTTTTACCTGGTAGCTCACTCTGTTCACCACTTCCTGTTCCTGTCACACTGAAGCTGCTTCCAATTGACCCCACACACTTCTCTCCTGCCCCATTATCTGTCTGTTCTCTGAAAGCACAATGCTGCAGCTGGGTCTGGCTGCTCCCACTTCCTCTATCGTGTGTGTTTGCGTATTTCTGGGTGGGTACTCAGTCTGAAGCTCTGCCTTCTCTGACCTTGGGTGTGCGTGTTTGTGAAGGAGCGGGAGAAAGATAATGAGATGGTGGCATTAAGAGTGTTCACTTTCAGTGCTGCGGGAGGTATTTGCTAACATTTCACAGGTTTCTTATCTGTGACGCTGGGAATGCGTGCACTGGAGACGCTCTGATGCAAGTGAGTGGGTGACTCAGTGTGTACTCAGCAAACCTCCATAACAGCTAGTTTCATCAGAAAACTATACTGGTGAAAAGGTCAGCCCTTCTTCTTCTATTCTATCATGTGCTTTGAAATATGCTCCGGATGTGTGCGTGTTACTTTTTTAGACCATCTTTGCCACCATCAAGTTGAGGTTTATGCTTGTTCAGAATAAAAAAAAAAGAACTTCAGGTTACACAATTAACCTTTAATACAACTGCAAAAGAAACATTTGCATCTGATTATCATACACATAATGCCAAAGTGTTTTTAAATCCACAGAAAGATGCCCGTCCCCGTCCTCTGCTCAGGCTGAACGCTGCAGTGTCATCACAGATTGGGAGTCAGGGCAAACTATTCTCTCACGTCCCAGGACATAATGTACGGACTTATCTTGCAACGTTGCAGCGAGCTACTTAAATGTGCACGGCCGAGGCAACGTCTAGAGGATACGGCGCTGAATGCCGGCTGCTCTGGGGCATTGGGAATATCTTATCAGCGTTGGAGTTAAATTCATTTTCTGATCACGGGAGAATGTTAAGAGTTAAACGCTGAGCAAGATGTGCTTGTATCTGCCAGTGATCAAAGAGAAAAGGCACGGACGAGGGCTATAAATTCAGCTTTGACTTGCTACTGCACACATTAAATGAGATGGATGCCTGAGAATTTATTTTTTATTGAAACTGCATTTTATACGACAAGTGCTGATAATCACAATCAAATGTGTGACCGTGGTAGTGTCAGGAGAGAGCAGGTGATGTGGAACAACAAAATATCCTACAGATTTCTCTCCGTCCGGAACATTTTTCTCTGTCAAGACTGCTGTGAAATTTAAAAGGATGGTTTTCACTAGTGGTAAAGGATAGTTGGTGTGTAGGAGTGCAGGAAATTAGAGCAAGCTGTCCCTTTAAGAGGAGAAGCTGACACCCAGTACTTTGTCTATTTTGAGGAGGAAAAAAGAAGCAATCCTTTAAGTATGAATATGTGCACATTTTTAACACAATCACCATGAAAGAATTTCACCTGATTTGCTCCAAAAACGTTAACCTGCAAATATGAATTATGTCTACTGCACATTTTGATCCATTTATATTAAATATGTCATGTTATGGCAGCCTAAATGGGCTCAAAACTTCAAAAATTACTAATACAACAACCTGCTTCAGTTTTTGAATCAACAAAACATAAAGAAAATTGTGTTAAGTCTATTTATTTCAAGATCTCACAAACACAGACAGGTGAAAATATAGTGCCAAGTGAAATAGAGAATAAATCACAAACTACACCGTGGGAAAATCACACTAACAGTACATTACACATGCAAATGTATTTAAGACCTAGAGAAGAAGGAAAATGCAGTGTTTTAAATGAATACAGTACCACCAGTCTGCATGGAAAACAAATCCTTGGAAAATCGAGTGTGCCCAAACATAATCAAAAAAACACCAAGCTCCGAGGATGCCTGATTTGATTCAGAGAGCAATCCGTCAGAATAAAAGGCTGGAAGTACAAAGAAAGAGAGCTCATAAAGCTGTGTCTGCTTGGTTATTCTGACTCCACAGAAAAAGCCATTCACGGTTCTCATGTGCCTCACATACAATAGGCTACAGCTTGGAGTAGCACAAGCACTACAAAAAAAAAAAATCTCTTGTATAATAGATAACACTAAAAAAAAAAAAAAGTGCTTGTTTGACTTACATAGTGAAACTGGCAGCCTAACATATAAATAAAGTAGCCTAGTATCCACACGCATACAGCCCTTCTTTTCATCAGTTAATAAACAAAGAATTGTCAAAATATTTTGCGCCGTGCTGAGAGACATCTGTCCTGCAGAAGAGAGGCCAATCCCCTGTGTGGAATATTCCAGTTTGTCAGCGTCAAAGCTGAGTGGCGCAACCCACCGAGGAGGATTTTTTTTTTTTTTTTTTCTCTCAACAAAGGCCTATAAATAGCCCCGCTGGCGAGTTTTAACGCAAATCCTTTCTCTAATGTCACACTTTCATGGCTATAACTCACATTAAATCATCATTTTGTCAGCTGTTGCATTGTGGGCTGGGGATCTAGAAAAGGCTGAGAGGTAGAGATAGGGAAGGGAGAGAGAGGGGGGGAAGGGTGGAACTGCAGCCTCGTGACCTGAATACGCGCTTGGCAGCCGGAGCAAGGAGTGGATAACAAGAAAAACAGGCCTCTGGTACACGGATTGCGAATTGTGTGTCCTCATACGCGTTACACACTCACTCACACGCCGGAAAATGCGTGCGTAAAAGGCACAGTATAGCCCAGAGGCGCGCCTGGAGACACCCTTTTTTACGCACGCGAATAAAAGACTCCCCTCTCCTATATTTTTAACTCCTTCACCGAAAAAAAGAGACAGGATGGCATCTTGTTTGTTTGCTCTGTGTTGTCTGCGGCGCTTTAAAAAAAAAAAAAACTCTCCGTGATCCGTGAGTCTTTGTCTCGAGCCGTGGAAAGCAGGGGCGGAAGCCCAAAGCACCAGCAGCTATTTTCACCCCAGACACAGAACAACAGGGCTTCTGCAGAGGATTCCTGTTGACCTTATATGGTAGTGTGGGGGTGCAGCAAAGCGCTCGAGCTCACATGGCAACCGTCCAGAGCTCTCGGATTACTGCCGGTTGCCAGGGCGAGTCAGCCCAGCAACCGGCAGCCTGAATACACCGCCTCATTAAAGTTTCCTTCCTTACACGCACCGTATTTCTTTTTCTTTTCTCCCCCCCCCGTTTTCGGATTTATTGTGAAAACGTACACCCTGTCGAGTAAAATCACCACCGTCACGCTCTGTGCATTGACTTCCTGATGAATCGCCGAGAAACACGAACGTCCTCGGGGGTGAAAAGAGGCGCTCTCTCCCGAGCCTCACCCAGTTATGGCGCAGCAACATTATACAGCACAGAGCTCTCCTTTGTCTGTAAAGAAGCCATTTTGAGACAGAGAACAGCAGAGAAACCACTGAACAAGTGTAGCCTACATACCACTAAAAGGTCTCTTTGGATAAAGGGAAGCAGTGAAAAACAGACTTCTCCCTATAAGATTCCTTTTGCTCGTTTAAAGCCTCGGATTACATGTTTTGATACTAACTGTAAGTTTGCTATATCAATTAAAAATGTGGGATGCAGTTATATATAGTTATATTTTTTTTTTTTTTACAAAGGTCTGTGCTGAAATCGTCGTACTTTTTTAAAAAAATACGAGTATTATATACTTATATATAGATAGAGAGAGATAAACGGACAAATTAAGTGGAAATAGCTAAAAAAAATAAATCCATTACCTTTCAAAACAACACTTCCTTGCAGTTTTATATGAAGTAGCTCAGACAGAAATGTCGAAATGGAAGAGGTTACAATCGACTGCAAATCCTGTCTTGAAGGAGAGAGATGGTTTGCATATTGCCCACACAGATGATGCTTGAAGATGCACACTCGCTGGCTGGGAGGCAATGCTACTACTGATCAAAAAAAGTTTTCAAAAGAGCTCTATCTTTCGTGCTAATGGATTCCTTCCTTTTCAGGAGACGCTCTCCCACCCCTTATTAATGCCATTATTAGAGGATCCGACGATGGAGCTGAAAACAGTCGTCCTGCCCCTGCGTTTAGGCCTGTTAACTGCTGAGGTAAATATTTTCACCATGAAACAGTTTTCCCTCCATCTGTTTCCTCTTAAGCAGGAAAGTCTGTGTTTTAAATCGTGGTAGAAACTTAAAAAAAAAAATAAACTAAAAACGAATAATAAAAAAATACATAACTCTACCTGGACGGGCTTCTTTTGATATTTAAATAAGCCCTTGAAGCAAGGTCAAGCCGACGTTTACACTTTGGACGCGTTTGGCTCCTAAATGGCCAACGACGGCACAAACCTAATCGTGCTTGACGTTGTCTCCACAGTTGCAGGTACAACACAAACCATCGGGGTATTAAGCGTTGCTGTTGTGAGAGGAAAGTGTTTAAAGTCATTAATCAAAGCAGAGGGGTTATCAGTCAACAGTCAAAAATTGCAATAAGCACATAAACTATTTTTTTTTTTTTTTGCAAAAGGCCATTAGTTATCTCTGGCCTGCTTTCTCTCATCTGAACTTTATATATATCAGCATGCCGGTGAACATTTAGAATTAAAGTTGGCTATTACACAACGTGATCAAAGTGATGATAGCTCAGCAGATAAATTGACAGTAAGAAAAATAAAATACTTTTTAATAACAGTAACTGCATGCCTCACATTTCACATTCATAATGATCAAAAATGATTATAAAAGAGTTGAACTTACTCATTGCTACTCATTTCCTACAAGGCCATAAAGTGCATTGCCAACAGCCTGCCATTACACATTTTGTCACCTTAACTGTGTTTTACTCTCACTTAACATCTCCAAAACCAGAAAGCTGTTTATTCACAACACTTTGGTTTCTTTTCACTTAAAGAAATTTAAATGCTATTATATTGGGTGTGCCATGACCTAGTTAAGACAAAGATGGATTCCAGGCAGAGGAAAAAAGGCTCAAAATGTCACAGGGTATTACATCCAGCACATTCTCTTCCTTCTTCTCAATCCTTTAAAAGGAGGAATCATAGTTTTATGATAGTCCGTGAGAGATGAGGAAATCAAGTGTAAGATCCCTTTTGGAACAAAGGAAACCCATATAGGCCATTGAGTCCTGTTTAAGGAAAATGGCTGCCGAGAGCGCTCGGCCCCCTCTCTCTGCTCTCTGTTGAAGGACTCCTGAGCCGTGCCTCTAATAGCAGACGGCTCCTCTGCTGCTGCGCTCTGATTGGCCCGCCGAGCTGCCGCTGTTAACCAGCCAATTGCCCGAGCACTGCACAACAGCAAGGCAATGTCAAACAAAACCCAGTTTGTTCGACAACATGCGGTTCACGAAAACAATTTTGTTTAAAAAATAAAAAATAAACAAAAAGAAGCGCATCTACCATTAACTATTTTTTTAGTTGTTTTTAAAAAAAAGCTCCATATTTGTCTGATAAACTACACAACGGTTCGGCTCTACTTTGTTGGTCCGGATTAACTGACGGAGATGAAACAAACCGCCGCATTCCAACAGTTATACGTTAGCCCGTATGCTAAGTTCAACTGCTAACTAAAGCGAGTTTCGTATTAAAAAAAAAAAAAAAAAAAAAAAAAAAAAAAAGCGATCCCTCCACTTCGCGTTTGCATACTAGCTGTAAACAACTGGCCGTGTAGCACCGGAGAATCCGTTCGCTTGTCTTAAAATATGTCCCGACGGCTGTGAATTTGCCAACGAACACGGGTCCGTCCATTAAAGCTCGCGAGCAACTCAGTTTTATTAGCCTTTAGTGGCAGTTAAGAAGATATTGCCCCCAGTGTGTGTAGCTTGTGTTTGCCAGTTGGGTAAATGCATCCGGCAGATTCAACACTAAAAAAAATAATCACATGTTTAGAGCTATTCAGCCGCCATCGCGCCGTTGAAACTTGCATATGCGGATACAAACGTTAACAATTGCCTTGTTTAAAACGGGACGATTTTATAGAGGCCAAATGTATTATTAAATGAATGATTGAAAAAGAAACAAACGTGTAGCGAAAGTGCGGTTAGCATCGGAGGTGGGCAAGCCTAGCGGTGTATTGTGGGAGAGACAGCAGCTACAGACTAGAGGCACACAATATGTGTTGGCTCTCGCCGAAAAGGAGGCAGTATTCTTCAAGCTAAATCATGTAATGTAAGCGGCGAAAGGAAAGCGATTTCGTCTTTTCATCAATTAAAAAAAACACTCGATCGGACGAACCATGTCCAAGCCAGGCGAGAGGAACAGATTGAACGAGGACCATGGCAGAAAGCAGAGTTCAAGTAAGCTTGTTCTTTTTTTCTTCTTTCTCCAGCCCTCCTAATGCCTGTTTTCCGTAAGTGGGATATACGACAGATCCCATTTTTTCGCTCCGACCGGGGTTACCCCTCAACGCCAAAGTCATGCATGCGTGCCGTTTGGCTGTTGAAAAGTGTCGGGGGGCTGTTTGTGTGTGTACCGTGTTTAGCGTTGCCTCCCGATAACGCTAGCTCTCCTCTCCCTGTCGCTTGCCTGTCGTTTCAGGTTTGGCGAACGGCATGGACAGTCATCCCGTCTGCGGCTCGGCGGAGAAGCGGAGTCACCACTGGAGAAGTTACAAGTTGATCGTGGACCCGGCGCTGAAGAAGGGATCCCACAAACTGTACCGCTACGATGGACAGACTTTCAGCATGCCCGTAAGTGCCGCGGCTGTCGCGGCGAAACGGCTACAATAGTAACCGAGTAGCCGACCTCCATGATAGGTTACAGTGTGGCTGTGTTGCCGTTGGACGGCCACGGGCATGTTTGTGCATCTTGCACACCGCGTCGGAAGGGGGGTTTTATTTTGATTAAACGACCCCCCTCCGGTTTGTGCAGGACTACTTTGCAACAAGTTAGCAGTGAAGTTGTGAGTAGGATGGATAACAACACTGTCTCCCCCCCCACCTCTTCTCCCACAGAACTCCGGGAGACGACCGGTGGATACCGTCCGAGACCCCCGGATCGTTCGTCTTTGGACTAAGTACGAAGAGGCGGATCTACCGGTGCCTAAGTTTAAGGTACCAGCTCCGACTGATGACTTGGGAATGCCAGCTTTTTTCCTTGCGGGAGCAGGGGTGCTGTCAAAAGTTGCAGACACACCCCCTCTCACTCATCTTTGGGATGTAGGATGATTATCGGAGACCAAAATAACTCTTCTCTAATGCATGCTTACACTTCTGGACTTTTAATTGTCTTAATAGCAGCGCCGAGGGCATTACTATGCTCGCTGCAACTTTCTCCAGCTCAAGCCCTCTTATCTCAGCTGTCACAAATGACCCCACATGGTGCAACATTAACCCGAAAGCCCTTAACATTAACTCCTGTCCTTCTCCTCCCAGATCGACGAGTGTTATATCGGCCCCGTGCCTCCAAAGGAGGTGACATTCGCCCGGCTGAACGACAACATCAGGGAAGGATTTCTCAGCGACATGTGCAAGAAATTCGGAGAGATCGAGCAGGTGGAGATCCTGTACAATCCGAAGAACAAAAAGCACCTGGGAATAGCCAAAGTTGTTTTCGAGTCCGTGAAAGCCGCCAAGCTGGCCGTGCAGTCGCTCCACAACACGTCTGTTATGGGAAACATCATCCACGTGGAGCTGGACCCGAAAGGTAAACAGTGATTCACTCATTCAAGGTGAAGACGCGTCAGCTGCTCTCACGCACGACCGGACTCCTTCCCTGTTTGTAGCAGAATAAAAAAAAAAAAAAAAAATATTTGAATGAGTTGTGGTTTTAGAGATGTTAGGGTGATAGAGCAGTCACGTGTGCAGATTTACGCTCGTTGCTTGGTAACGTGGGATAATTGAATTTCATTGAAAGTAAGCTTCGTTCCCACAAGCCCAGAGCGGAGGGTGCTGTGTGTACTCCCACTGTGCATAATTTCAGACTTGCAAACAAACACAAACCGATCTGTCAGAGCACTCTCCGCTGCACGTCCTCTGTTTGTAAAAAAATAAATAAAAAATCACTGAAAAGCACAGTTAGGGCTCAAAGTTTCTTTGCAGGTTGTTTTTGACCGATGCAAAACAGCAACTTTGATGCAACTCAAGATGATGCAAAGGATGTGACAGGCAATGTTTGTGCATCGTTTAATTAGAGAAACAATGACTGATTGATTTGACTGCAGCTGACACTGTTTTCACTGGCTACACAAACGCCATTCTGTTTAATATTTTTTGTAGAAATGCATTGATTTTTAATATAGCGTTGGTGTCTTTTAAAGAAGTGTGGTCAGTGTGTTTGTATGATGTGCAAAATACACAGTTTTGTCGTTATAGCACTTCAAATGTTTTAGATTACCATATGTAAATTAAGAATCTTTATTGCATGACATAATTCAGTGAAAATGGTGCACGCTGTTAGTCTATATTATCCTCCTGTTCTTTGCATGAGTGCATGTCGCCACTTTAAAAATGTCCATTTCACGGTTCAGCTACTGTTACTCAGATCATCTCGGGTTTACTTTTAATAACTTTTTAATAAATCCTGCCGTTGCCGAGTCCGCCCTGTGAATTGACATCGCTGCCCTCCCCGTGCGCGTTGTCCCGCAGGTGAGAATCGCCTTCGGTACTTCCAGCTCCTGATGAATGGCAGCTACACCCCGCGGACGCTGCCTGTCGGTGGAGAGGAGGCCAGAGAACTTTCCCCACGGATTCTGGCAGAAGCCCTGATGGTAAAAAAAAAACAACTCGTCTAACAATATATACCCCCGACTCTGTGGTAGAAGTTTGTTTAAATTATTTGTGAGGGAAGATTTGCTCGCTATTACTGTTGTGTTTGGTGAAATAAACCAATTTGCTAATCTAAGGTGACCCTAATCTGTAATTCATTTCATCATGGAGTAGAAGAAATGTTATCCAGATTCACGAAGCCATTGAAACATGCACTTTGGCCCTTTGTAGAATGAGATCCCCCTCCGTGTAGCTACACTAGTTGTAGATCTCTGTGCTTGTAGGAAGCTTTAGTGACCTGGGTGAAATAATCATTGATATCAGAGCTGCTTCTAAACCTTATTTCGTCCAATCAAAGTTATTCACTGGTTTTTATTTGTGTGACACCATCCTGTTTGTTTCCCCCGAAGGCCTGCGAGCCCATCCGCAGGTTGTCGGAGAGCAGCGTGTCCGCCGCGGGAGGAACGTTGCCATCCAGCAGCTCCACCACTCCCCTCACCCTAGAGACGGGCTACTCCAGCTTAAGGCAGGACACGCCGCAGTCCCAGGGAACCCCTCACACCCCGCGCCAAACAGGTACGCCGTTCTCCCAAGACTCCAATTACTCCAGTCGGCAGTCCACGCCTGCGTACCAGTCCGGCCGTCCTGAGAGCTCGGGAGGCTACAAGTCTCGCAGACACGAGAGCAAGTTCCAGGATGCGTACAACCGGCGACCGGAGAGGCCTCAGTACCGCAGCAACATGTATCGAAGTACGACGGAGCAGGCGCCTTTCAAACAGCACCAGCTCACGCCGCCCGAACCTCCGCCTTCCTCCACGTCCTTCACCTACACCGCGCCGCCCCCTGCTACGCCCAACTTCAAGTCTGCCTTCTCACCCTACCAAGCCCCTTTGCCCCCCGCGTTCCCCCCATCAGAGCCAGCTTTCCATCACCCGCCCCAAAGGGAGGGTGAGTACCTCCGGCCGCCGCAACCGCCTCTTGCGGCTTCCACTGACTATTTGCCCGTCAAGGAGAGGCCGGAGACGCCGCCGATGCCAGAGCAGCCACCGGAGCCCTCGCCCCATCCTACCACCCCTCCTCCCCAAACACCGGAGCACTGCCCCTCACCGGGCTCCCCAGCGCCGGACCCAGAGCGCAATAGCCTGGATTCCCGCATCGAGATGCTCCTCAAGGAAAAAAGGACAAAACTGCTACCGTTCCTGGACGAGCGGGACTCGGACACGGAGGTTCGAATGGAGGGAAGTCCGATCTCCTCCTCTTCCTCTCAGTTATCCCCAATCCCCCCTTACACAGGCGGCTCTCAGGGCGGCCAGCAAAACTCCCGTCCCTCCAGCACGGGCTTGGAGGACATCAGCCCAACGCCGCTGCCCGACTCGGAGGACGAGGAGCCAGTTCCCGGGACAGCCTCCTTGTTTAAGAGAATCGGCTCCCCTGTCCACGAGAAGGCGAGCAACAGCGACCTCAAAGACGGACCTTTCCAGGGCCTCACTCCCACCGACAAGACGGACACGGTAGGACTTTCTTTCGGACTTGTTTACACACGTGTGCGTTTATACGTGTGCGAGTTTTGCCACATTTCACAAGAAGCGGCATCCAGGTGTCAGATGCATCGACAGTTAGCTCTCGTTAATAGTCCTGATTAATTGATAGTGGCGTCGCACTGATGTTGATGCACAGCTGTGAATGACGGTTGCACAGGGGACACAGGAAGCAAGGTCTAGTATCAGTTTGAGGTGGTAGTAGTAAACCTTCCCTTTTGTTTCATTCTTTTTGTTCTGCCTTGTAAAGGAAATTCCGGTTTCACAGTAAACCGTGCTACTGTGCCAAACGCGTTTGGTCTTTCATTTCGTTGCAGTTGTCTTGCTTTTCTTTCGTTTCTTTTTTTTTTTTTTTTACTGCACATTAACAACAAACTGGCCACTCCCTCAAAAAAGTGAGCACGATAGTGGCTTCACATGGACACAAAAGTTGTAAATTCCTTGTCAGTGTAGGTAAATGAATGAATGAGTCGGTCCCGAAGGAGAAGTTTGAAATGCATAACCTGCAGCCTTAAAAATACCTTCACATTCATACGGCGCTGGCGTCCCCGTTTGAAGCAGCGGTAACGCCATCTGGCCTGTTAAGTCGTGTTGCTAGACTTTGTTCTGCACTTTGAAAGGAGAAACAAGTGCCACTCTGCTGTTGGGGAATCGAACGCTCTTGTTTCCTCTTTCTAACACGCGCTGCACACGGACGCGGAGGAAAGCACGGTTTGGCCGTTCGCCCCATTCAGCGGCACACTTCCTGGTTTCGCCGAGCCCGACAGTCAGGATTGGCCGCGGCGTTGCTCCTCTCACATTTCAAGTTATCACAAAGCAAACAGTGCAAAACAGGTCATTTGGGTAACAACGCCACTCCCATGCTGTGAGCTCAGCCCGCTTAGTATCGTTTTCTGGAGCTGCCGTGACTGAGGCTCTTTCATCACATTGAGAAAAAACGGGGAGGAGTATCCAGCACCGATGTGTTTAACGTCTTGCATTCATACTTTCTGCTGAAGTGCTTTGAGGGGATGCACTGTTTGGCGTCCGAGCAAACAGCTGTTTGGAAACACGCTGACCAGAAACATGAGTCACTTGTGTTTGACTGTGCTAAACTTTGAACTCAGATCGGGTCTGGAGTATTCTGTTGCTCTTACTGCAAATAACTGACAAGGTTTCCATCCTCAGCATTAGTGTTTTAGAAAACAACTTCTTCCTTTGTTAAATCTATCGTGTTTTTGTAGACAAGTGGGCTCTCGTGCGTCACAAAAAAGCACTCCTTTGCTCTCATTGCCAAACTCTGTCAGAACTAATTTCGAACATTTTCAATGAACCCTGCCCCGTTCATGCTCATTCACATTAAAGGGTCACATTTGACGAAGCAATCTTAACTCAAGGTCCCCTAGCATTTTCTGAGCTTTTGACCTCATCCATGTGGTTTTTATAAGTCAATGGCATTTGCTCTGTTGTCATGGAGATAAAAAGGGTAGATGATTGTACAAATTAGTTTCTCGTATAAGCCCTGACAGGCTGTCCTTTTTTTCCCACACAGGGTCATCAGTCGTCAGGAGAGGACATGGAAATCTCTGACGATGAGATGCCCGGCACGCCGATCTCCGGCGGGGAGTGCGGGAAGGGCATCGTTGTGAACTCCGCCGTGTCCCCGATGCAGACCATGTCCATGGGCTACCACCCGCTTTCACACCAAGCAGGCTTTGCCATGACGCATCACCACCTGCCCACTCACACGCCCGTCCAGGGGCATCCCGCTCACCTGGCCGGTCACCCCGGAGTCCCCCCTCATATGATGCCTCACATGGGCCCCTATGTTCCTGGCATGATAATGCAGATGGACCTCATGAACTGCCTGCGGTGGGAACAGTGGAGCACGGTCCCCATGTCCTTCCAGATGCAGCAGCAGATGCTGAGCCGCATCGCTCAGACGAGAGGGCCCTATCCTTTCCCGCATTTTATGGACAGCGGTGCGTCCGGGCCTTTTGGCGGACCCTACCCGCCTCTAGCTATGGGCGCTACGCCCGCTGGCGGCACAGGAGTGCCCGGGCAACAATGGCAGCTTCCCAGTATACCAAAGTTCAACCCTACTGTTCCTCCTCCTGGATACGAGACTAAAAAGGAGGATCCTCACAAGGCCACCGTCGACGGCGTGTTGCTGGTCATCGTCAAAGAGCTGAAGGCCATCATGAAGAGGGACCTCAACCGCAAGATGGTGGAGGTGGTGGCTTTTAGGGCCTTCGATGACTGGTGGGACAAGAAGGAGCGATCAGCAAAGGTCAGTGCCTAATTTCTGAACTCACTGTTACCTACACACCACATTAGTGTCATTTAGTCTGGGCTACATGTGCAGCAAACTTACAGAAGAAGGCAAACATCCTTATGTGCACGGGCTATGCTTTCACACTGACAATCAGAGGTGTCAGCTGCTCTCGCGTTAATCAGTTCGGCGACGAAGTTAGCTAGCGCGATGTCTGAAGAAGGGAAGAGAAAAATGTGTTTATCATTCGTCACTAAACAGTCCTACGGCCGCGCTGTATATTTTCCTCACGTCCTGCCGGACCGGCGCAAACACTTGTCGCGGACACCATGCAAAGTTGGACAACGCGAGACTATTAAAAAGAAAACCTGAAAGACTAATGACTTGTCGCGTAGCTGTGGCTGATTTGCCTCCCTGTGGTCCAGCGCGCTTTCACAGGCGAGACTCCTGCGTCGATGGTAGATATATCGTTCTGACGAGCGCCACCCTGACGGATTAGCCCGATCTGACATCTGTCATCCCGCTGCCGCCGTGAATGCAAATACTACTGAAAAAGAGGTCGTCCATTCAAAAAGAACTGTTTTGATAGTCAATTATTTAAGTCCCCCGTCGAGGAAAAATAGCTAATATTTACTGGATCCAGTGTCTCACATATGAGGTGTGATTTGTTGCTTTATTCTGCCTTTATTAAATTTAAAATTTAATTCTTTTGGCCTTCAGCAGTCTGAAGACGCCACCTTGGAGCCTCCAGAGGGAGTTTTTAAGCGTTTTCTGGGATTTTATAGACCAACAAATAAATGAAACGTTATTGATTTATTGCTCATGAATTGCATTTTTATCTCAAGCGGCCGCGCGTTTATTAATGAGCTCCGTAGACTGAATCCTGGCTGACTTTTATTGTGTTGTCCACTGTAATGTCATAACCCAACCGTTAAGACCTTGCTCTTTTTTTATTTTCTAGGCATCTTTGACCCCAGTAAAGGGTGCTGAGGGGAAAGAAGAGGAGAGGCCCAAACCCAAAGAGACGATGGGTTCAAGTCTGCTGGAGAACTGGAACAAGGGTGAGGGACTCGGCTACGAAGGAATGGGCCTGGGGATCGGTTTGCGGGGAGCCATCCGTCTACCCTCCTTCAAGGTAAGAAATTAAACTTGTCCGTTGCTAAACACGGAGGAGGATTGTCCGAAACCTGGTGTGCTGTCTGTCGGTGCTAAAAAGTTACATCCTGTACTCAGGTGAAGAGGAAGGGCCCGCCCGAGGCCGCAGCAGCAGGTGACAGCAAAAGAGCCCGACCCTCTACTCCAGTGGACGACGAGCTGGAGGACGAAGGTAACAGTCTGCTGCCAGATACACACGAAACGCCGTGATTCACGCGGCCGTCTCGGAAGCTCATTTATATTCGTTTCCGTCAGATCGGGATCGCGACCCGGCTGAGCTTCCCTCGGACGATGCCAAATTGGACGGCGAAGGCATGTCGGCAAAGCGACGGCACTCGAGGCCGCTCAAGCTCGACAGCGAGGGAGAGGAGGAGGTGGACACGTCGGAGAAGGAGGAGTCGCTGTCCGACAGGGAGGAGGAGCCGGATGAAACGGCTACGGACAGACTGTCAGCGGGCAAAGTAAGTCATCTAAAAGTGACGCAAGTGGCGGTGCGTTGTGTTCTTGATGTACGTTAATATGATCTATCTGATCGTCTCTTAGGAGAGCGGCGACGAGGACGGCGACGATGAAGACGGAGGCTCGTCCAGTGACAGCGCTTCCTCGGATTCATCTGATGATGGTACTTTAAATACCTTTCAGACGCGGCTGGTTGGTTCGTCTCCGGCGTTTCACTGTAATCCACCGCGTCTTTTGTCTCATTTCTCGCAATAGACGAGAGTTCGGCGTCCTCCAAGGCCAGCTCGGACTCCTCGGCAGAAAGCGAGGACTCCTCCGAATACGAGGTGAGCTCGGAAGAGGAGGAGGAAGAGGAGGAAGACGGGAAGGCGGTGGCGGAACGCGCGGGTGACGGCAAAGTCAGCGAGACCTCTTCGTCTTCGTCATCCTCCACGTCTTCGTCTTCTGACGAGGAGGAAGGAGAGACGGAGGCCAAGCCGCCGAGTCCTCCCGCGAGGCCCGTGCCCGAGATCAAGGAGGAGCAGAGCAGCGTGGAAGAGCTGATCAGCAAACACAAACGTAGACCTCCTAGTCCCGAGGAGGAGGTAGCGGAGGACCGGAAGCCACCGTCACCTACAGGCATCCCAGGTGAGTGTCCTCTCCCAGCTCTGTAGTCGAAGATGTTTAACTTCAACGAAAGAGCGTTGGCATTCATCCTCTTTTCTTGCCTTTCAGTCAAAGAGCGAGGCGTCGGTGTAAACGGCAGCATCCCCGTGGTGAAGTCTGAACCGCACGAGCATGTAGCAAACCTTCGGCCACCCACTCCCACAGGCACACTTCTTGACAGTGACCAGGAGACTAAAGCCAAAGGTAAAGCAGAGCCTCAGGAGGTAGCCCCCGGTCGATTAGCCCCGTCCCACTTAGACTCAAACACGCCCGTTCCCAAGTCAGCCTCCGCGTCCTTAATGCACCTCCCGCTCCCTCCTCACCCCGCTGTAGAAGGTCGCTCCCTCCTCCAGCCGCCCCCCGGTCCCCTGCCTGACTTCCCCCAGCGGGCCAGGCTCCCCACAGATGAGGACATCCCTCGCACTCCCGGCAGGGACTTGATGGAGCGTGCCCGGAGTCTGGGGAAATCCCAGAGCACCGAGACAGTGCCCATCACGCCTGGTAGTGACGCCCCGCTGACAGGCAGTAGTATGTTGCTTAGCTCCCCTCACATCCCCGGTAGCCCCTTTTCTTACCCTGCGCAGTCCCCTGTCCTTAGTGCTGGAGTACCCCGTACTCCAGGAAGAGACTTAACATTCACCCCTGTCTTCCCTGACCCCACAGCGTTGACACTTAATAGGAAAATATCCTCTGAGAGCCTGGATGATAGACCAGTTTTTAAGGAGCCGCCCATCAGCGTCCTTCCTAACCAGACCCTATCAGCTGCCACAATCCCTCAAGATCTACCTACTCCTGTCTCTCTAGAAGTCCCTGTGCCATCAGATGCCACCCCATCAAAGAGGAAACCTGGGCGACCCAAAGGCAAAAAGACCCCAGCTGCCTTGGCTGATGAGTCTTCGGAGCTCTCGTCAGAGTCCGTCCCCCTGCGCCACGAGGCACACCTCGGCGATCTCTCCGTTCACACGACGTCTGCAAAGTCTCCCAAACACCCGAGCCTGGACTTCCGGGAAGGAAAAGCAGAGCCTCAGACGGTCCTGAAAGCCGAGGACGGCTACCTGTCGTACGAAGACGAGGCACCCGTGGCCGTGAAGCCCGCGCGGAGGGCGCGGCGGGGCTGGGAGGAGCTGCTGCTGGACAGCCTGTCTCCCGTCACCACGTCGCCGCGGCCTTACTTCAACCCGCGCTCCGAGTTCGAGGAGATGACCATCCTGTACGACATCTGGAACGAAGGCATAGACGAGGAGGACATGCGGCTTCTGCAGATCACCTACGACAAGATGCTCCAGCAGGACAACGGCAACGACTGGCTCAATGACACCCTCTGGGTCAACCATCCTCATATCCTTTACTACTTATTCACACGTGTTTTAATGGTTGTTTTACACTTTTCAGAATCAATTTACAGACTCCTTCAAAAAGTGTGTTGTGGTTTAATAGAAGTGTGTCTCGTGTGATGAACAGCAGCCCCCTCTGCTGGTGGAAATGAGGAACTTGTTGGCTGATGTCTGTTGAGCTTCAGAAGTGTTTCTTCCTTGACTTCCCTGCACCTACCAGCATCCCCGGGGTGAAGAAAAAGAGGAGAGACGATGGCATGAGAGATCACATGACCGGCTGCGCGCGAAGCGAGGGATACTACAAGATCGACAAGAAGGACAAGATCAAATACCTTCAGAGTACGCGGCTGCAATCGGAGGAGCCCCCCGTCGACACACAGGTGGGCAAGAGATCCATCTATCCGTTTACTGACTATGTGACAAATTTATAAAATAAAAAAAAAAAGAAACCGTGTACTGTATATTAACTCCATGTCATCTCTGCAGGGTATGAGCATTCCTGCGCAGGTCCACGCCTCCACGAGAGCAGGATCGGAGCGACGGTCAGAGCAGCGGCGTTTGCTGTCGTCTTTCGCTTGCGACAGCGACCTGCTGAAGTTCAACCAGCTGAAGGTGAGCGAAATAAATATAAAAATAAACGAGAACACGAGAGAGAGACTGAAAAATAGAGCATAAATGCAGAGGGAGATGTTTCACCTTCAGAATATGCGTTTGGCTCTCACCTGCGCGTCCCTGATTTTGATTACCCAGTTTGCCGTGACAGCTGCTGACACTTTTCTCTTTTCTCTTCGTCAGTTCCGCAAGAAGAAGATCAGATTCTGCAAATCGCACATCCATGACTGGGGTCTGTTCGCCCAGGAGCCCATTGCTGCTGATGAAATGGTGATCGAGTACGTGGGACAGAACATCAGACAGGTGAGAGACAGTTTGATCATCTGTGTCTTATGAGCCTGAAATAGCTGATTGCAGATCTGTAAGGAGGATGACCAGGGATCATCTTATGAATTTTTGAATAATAAGGAATAGCGACTGCTGCCACCTGCTGGTCCTTTAGCAGAGAGTCCCTTAGCGGAGACGGCTAACCGTTGTCATTTCCTCCTGGCAGGTGATTGCGGACATGCGGGAGAAGCGCTACGAAGAGGAGGGCATCGGTAGCAGCTACATGTTCCGCGTCGATCACGACACCATCATAGACGCTACGAAGTGTGGCAACTTTGCCCGTTTCATCAACCACAGCTGCAATGTAAGACACCATCTCATTCCAACGGCACGCGTAAAATGATCGTTGATGTCGAGGCTTGAAAGGACACAAGTTCATATTTTGTCCCTTTTTCTTTGTCTTCTCCTCGCAGCCTAACTGTTATGCGAAAGTCATCACAGTGGAGTCTCAGAAGAAGATCGTGATCTACTCCAGGCAGCCGATCAACGTCAACGAGGAGATCACCTACGACTACAAGTTCCCCATCGAGGACGAGAAGATCCCCTGTTTGTGTGGGGCAGAGAACTGCAGGGGGACTCTGAATTAACGTTGAGGTCAGAGGCGTCTCCCGCAGGGCGTGAAAGCACTGTCCCCAAACCTCTCTCACATAAAAAAAAAAAAAAAACCCGGACGAGGAGGAGGAGCCGAAGTAGGAAGGCTTTATCTGGGAGCGAGGAGAAGAGACCGGCAAGTCATCTGGATAGCGTTCGGCTGCCCGTAGCAGCGCTCTTGACACATTTGACTCTCGATTGTTTACGACTTATGGTGCTCTTAAGATGAAAAAAAAACAAAAAACTAAAAAACAAAAAAACGCTTTTTGTAAACACGTGACTTGCCGTCTTGGCATTTCCTCCCCTCCTCTCAGCGTCAGACAGTATTTCAGCGCGGTTCCTTCCACATCCGGTCCTGGTTTGTACAAGTTTTACACTTTTTTTTTTTCCTCTTTCATTTGTCTCATAAGCTTTACCTACCTACACCACACGTGGTACAACCCAACACAGACTCGCACGTTCGGCTGCTTACTAACACTGCTGAAACGCACAAGCCCCGAGACGGCGGCCTGACGGTGCTGTTTCCACCCAGCAGCGGGCGGGAGGACGGCGGACACTCTGCTTTCTCCCTACTACCTCCTCTCTACCTGTTTTCTTTGGAATCAAACTAAAAAAAAAACAACACAAATGGTTAAAAACCTGCCACAAAATCTGGAATATTTGATTATGTCACCTGCTTTCACCAGCCAACGACGGATCATGCTGCTTCCTATTAGTTTATGCAAAAGTTAAAGATCATGTGCAAAATCTGTATTAACGATATTCCAGTGTTTTCCATTTTTCCTCCTGCCTGTTTCTTCAAAGACACTATATTTGTGTGTGTGTGTGTGTGTGTGTGTGAGAGTGTGTGTGAGAGAGAGAGAATGCGTGTCAGGCCTCCAATCAAGAGTATTTATCGTTGTCTATTGTCAATACGAGTGCACTGCCCCCTGTAGGCCACGGCGCAGAAGGCCAGCTAATAATCAAGTCTAAATCCACTGGGCAGCGACTGAAATGAATCTTTTTAAGTTTTCGGCTTTGCAGCGGATGATTATTTCCCCACTTTAAGTGCCATATGAACGCTGTCTTTGTTTAGCCCCCGAGGTGGTGGCTCCAAGAAACGTTCCCCCCCGCTTTGACATGCATGTGTGAAGAATCGCTGCCTGCTTTGGGTGCTCGACGAGGATAGTTTGGCTTTCGATTCATTTGTCGGCGACCGCCTCGCGTCCGCGTGCTCATAGATTTCCCACCCCCTCCTCCTCCCCCCCGGCTTCGACTCCTGCTACGCTACCAGTGTTCAGTGTTTCCCGCGCGACAGAAGAGGCGAGGGTTGTCCTTTCCTTTTAAACTAATTAAGCTGAAAAAAAAATAACAATATTAATGCACAACAAGGCTTGCACTTCTGCTCGACGCCCTCTCTCAGCCAATCACGCCCCCTCTCCCTCCCTCCCTCCCCGTCCCCTCTAAGACCAAGTCAGTCATTGCTTTTCATCCAGCCGCTAAGATTTTCTGTTTCCACCAGTGATGTTCATATTGTATATGATTACTTGTACAGAAGATCTGAAACTTCTTTTTTTTTTTTTTTTTTAAATCTTCACAAGGGTAACACTTTTAAGATGCATCTTTCTCTCTTTTTTTTAAACAAAAGACTGAGTATTTAAAACATTTTCAGGGATCTGTAAAAGGAATCTGATGGTTTGAAAGGTTGTTTATTTAAAGATAAAGGTCCACTGTGTACAGGAAAAAGTCTCCACTTCCCCTTCTTTTTTGAAAGATTGTTTCTTGTAGAAACGTCTTCATTTCTGCCCATTTGCTTTGTAATCCTGTTAAAAAAAAAAGGTGTAAATACTGTAACTGTGAATACGATATAAATATATATATATATAAATATATATATATATATTTTTGTTCCTTGGGATATGCTACGTGGACACGGCTCAGACCATCATACCGAGGTGAACAATGAGCTGGTAGCAGGAAATTCAGCTTGTGTCAAGCTTTGTTGTTGTTTTTTTTTTTTCTCTTTTTTATTTTCTGTTGTAAATTCTATGAAAAGTTGTTTGCGGTGTGGAGAAAAAAAAACAAACAAAAAAAAGAGAACGCGAAGAATCGGCATAGGAAGAGGACTGAAGCTTCAGCCTGTTTCTCGTGTCTATTTATTACACGACAAATGTATGAAAAATGAAAAGATTAAAATAAAGCAATTTTGCATACATCTGTAAACGGCTGTTGTGTTTCCCCCCCCCGTGCACGATACGAGGTGATGACATACGCACGCAGGTCTCACGCTTCTCAGGGACAAAGGGCCCAGAGTTGCCTTCAGTGGGCCTGGATTTCCGTTTCTTAAACTCCACCCTGCAGAGGAAGACCGGCACTTTAGGAATATTGTTCGGCTTTGTCTGACAGTGAAGCCTATGTTTTTTTTCCCATGGTTGCATTTGTGCGTTTATGTCGGGAGGTTTTCCCTTCAAACTGACCTGCAACCTGATTTCTAAACAGTATAAAATGGATGAATGGAATCAGCAGGCAGCGGCTGATCAAACAATGACTCTGTGTTTGATTGAGAGGTCATGTGAGTCGCTAACACACAGCCAGCATGTGTCACGCCACCACTCACTACAGATTATAACCAAAGCCAGGATGGAAGTGTTTGATAAAAACATCCTTTAATTAAAATTAATCAGTCCTCCTTCATTGTGGTAACGGTGTTCAGGTGTAAATTAAACTTTATAATTGTTTTACTGAACAAATTTGTGATGCTTTATATAGAGGGGACTTGTTTCTATTATTTAATTCACTTTATTTGGAAACAAAAGACCACAAAAAATGACCAGAGTTGAGTCAACCCATCTCTCAAACAGATTAATCAGACTGCATCTAATCATTTCCTTCCCCCTTTCTGAGATATAAAACGTTCAAAGATCCTATAAAATGTGATGCGTTCTCATAAGTTAAACTTCATGTTGGTCAATCAAGTTGTTAATTGAGAGAAAACTGGAAACTATTTTGCTAAATCAAACAATCATCATTAGTTACAATAATTCGTTTTCCCTTTGACCCACTTCAGCTCCAAAACCCTCCTTTACATCATTACATGATTCACAGTAATCTAATACAACAACATATATAACATACAACATCCATCCTGTTCAATATGATATGTTTCTCCATTGAGAACTTTTATGTTTAATACGTAAAGTACATTTTTATGATAATACTTGCATGCTTTCACAGTGGAGCGCCTCGTATATCCATATAGTGGGAGTGAATGGGGCACCGAAACGCAGCCTCTAAATAACGCATTATCTGCCGTGAAACTCGTTCACTTCACCAATATTTTGTTATGATATGCTAGTGCTATTCCCCGTTGAGTCCGGAGTTACCTGTTATCATCATCCGGGGTCTGTAGATTGACAGACTTGAACTTCTGACCTGGATGATGTCAGCTGTAATTTGCTACTGCTATTTTTTTGCAACACGGCTGAATATTTTTCCAATTCTGAGGTTGTGGATGACGACTTTGTTTATGATGGACGTCCTTACCGTTTTGTGTATACAGATGAGGAGCTCGTTGAAAGGAAGATGTAGAGGCAGAGAGAGGAACAGCTGGCCAAAGAACAACAAACCACTGCACGTCCGCGAATAGATAACAGGTAACTCCGGACTCAACGGGGAATAGCACATAACAAAATATTGGTGAAATGAGCGAGTTTCGCAGCAGATAATTCGTTATTTAGAGGCTGCGTTTCGGTGCCCCATTCACTCCCACTATATGGATGTACGAGGCGCTCCGCTGGATCTAAATATCATCCAAACGACTCACACCAAAGTTATATGGGTGAGGAAACGATCGTATTTTATGCCAGAAATAAGGTCCAGGTTGTAAAAAAACGGCAATTCCCTTTTAAGTAACAAGGACCTTTACTTAAAACAGAGTATTTTTAAGGTATGGTATTAGTACTTTTACTCAAGCAAAGGATCCTAATACGTCCACTACCGGACCTTATAAACTCGCAGCTACCTACTACAAACTACAAATTTCACTAGATGATTTTTATCCGGACAAGTCCTGAGTCATTTCCCTGATCCATGAGAAGCCTCAACTCATCCGTAAACAAATGGCAAGCTGAGATGCAAGAATGGACACAGCGGCCAAAAGGTTAGAGAGGTTAGTTGCATCCTGGGGGTGGTTATGCACTAATGTAGCTAAGAGATCTGACTGGGGTCTGTACTGAAAATCAACCAAGTGGCAATGAAAGTGAGCAGAGAGGTGCATTTTAGACCTTTTTCCAAAGCTGTGTTAACAGTTTTTTATTTACATACTGGACACCAAATCCTGAATGTGCGGCCAGCTCTGGGGTGGGGGAGGAATAGGGCAGCGTACAGAGGCAGTGACAGAGAAGAGGATGAAGCTAGAAGCCTTCACCAACAACCCCTCTCATCCTCTCTATAACGAGCTGCATCCAGCCTCGAGCATCAGAGCGTTTCAGAGGCTCTGTCTTGCCACCATCCATTAGCCCGTGCGTCCCTCCAAGTCCCTCTAGCCCTCTAGACTCTACTGTGATCTATCTGTTTATCTAGGAAAATTAACCAATATTACATAAAACGTGGGAATTAACTTGTAATCCTAGAGGTGCTCTCACATTGGCAGCTCACAGATATGTAATATTGGTTCGTTTTTCTGAATAAACAAACACACAGTTGGAATATTTCTGTTCACCAGGTTCTCTTTCATCTGCTTTCAGGACTTTTAAGCGGCGCTGTGTGTTATCAATCAGTGGATTCAGATGATGCTATGTTTAGCTGCTGTGAACACGTGCCTGACCCTGGATTCACATTGACAGCGTCCACCGAGAGAGAAAAGGCACAGTGTGGTCTGTGTGTGTGTGTGTGTGTGTGTGTGTGTGTGTGTGTGTCGCTCCGAGGCCGTGACAGGAGGAGGATGGTGTGACCACAGGCAGAGAGGCTGGGCCGGGAGAGCGCGCTTTGACAGCATGGGAGCCCAGTTCACACTCGTCTCCATCTGCTGAGCGATGTCGAACACACCAACAGTCCTCCGCACGGAGACACCCGATTGGTCAGACGATATCCCTCCAACTGCTCTGCCTTGTTGTTCTTGGTCATCTTTGCAGCTTACAGACCACATGCTTATTTAATGAGGCTTTTGTGGAGTCATGAAACATCAGCTGTTAAACTGAGCTTATGCTGCCTGGATGACATAGGTAATCGCTTGCATTTGCTTGTGTTTTGCAAAGGTGTTTTAGGGATTTACATCCCACGTTCATTACATAATACCGGAACTTAATGACCTGTTTGAGCCGGTTGCGTTGTGTCATTTGAACATTAAACGCTGACTGAACCTCAGCCACAGATTTCCATCTCAATGAGGCTTTTTTTTTTTTTTGCATAATTACCAGGAAGCAATGCAGAGAGATAGAAAAGCGAAAACAGCAAATAATGTAATACAGAATAATGTTTTTTATTATTGTTAGAATACACAAAATGTGATTAGATTAAAAAAGAAAAGAAAAGAAAGAAAAGTCAAACACTGATGGAAGTCTCGACCCCACAGCTGGCACTTTATTTGTCCTTGCAGGTGCTTTCTCGTCAGTGTCTATTTGCGTACTTAAAGCCCTCCTTTACATGCTGCTAGTTCACACTGATGCTCGCAGTGAAACAGTTTTGCATGTTAGATGCACGCCAGGTCGCCTCATTGGGAATCTACACTTTATATCTTAATGTGTTTTTTTGTGTGGGGCTTTTTCACAGCAGACAGTGTCATAGCAGGACAAGCAGCAGGGAGGTACTGATAACATCAACAATGGCTCTGTCAAGTGAGGCAGCATGAAAAATAAAATATATGTTATTAATTACATCTATGTCAAAACGTCTGCCGTGAAAAAAAAAAAACACCCATTCCAAGTGGAGTTTCTGCACATTTCTGTTTTGTTTTAAACCTGAACATTCAAATCCGATATAAGAAAAACCCTTTTGTTTATTTTTAGCCTTTCTAGTGCAATAGCTCCATTTAAATCAGCTCATCTCTTGGTCAGTTTTACCACAGTACGGATCCAGACTGAGCAGGGTTGCACCGACAGGACAGGCAAATCAAGCAACTGGGGCCCCATGAGAAAAATGAGAAGTGGGGCCACCAGATGGCTAACTTCTTGTATATTTAGCAGTGACAACCCTTAAAACTACGAAGGCCCTGCAGTCAATTGACAATACTCCACAACTTCCCCTAGGGGTCCTCTTATAGATACCCTGTGACAGATTTCAGCAGACGTACGTCTTGTCCTGGGGCCCTCCAGAACCGAGCATCGGTGCTGAGGCTATATGAGAATATTTGACGATTTTACCTTTCTTCTAACAGCATTGCCAGACTGATACTTCTATGTTTTATCAAGTAGAAAAGTTTCACTGCCGCCAAATGCATGTTCACGAGTAGACTTCTAATGAACAGCTCCTTTTTGACCTAAAAAAAAATGCTCTAAGTTCATTAGTTGCATACTCAACTTCCTATGTTGTAACCAGTTTCATTTGAAGGCAGCATTTCGTCTAATACCTTGTACGGTGGCCAAATACTTTGAAAAGCTAACAACAATCAGCAGCACATTGTTAGCTAACATGCTAGCATGCTACACAGCACCCTCACTGCTCAACGCTGCTAGCATGGCTGTTTCCTCCTAGCCTTTTTTTCTCTGTATTGACATTTCTTTTCTACTACAACTTTTCTTTAAACTATCCACCACACAGTGAATGTGAGAACTGTAGTTGTCAAGAAAACACGAGTGCAAAAGGCCTCGGTTATGAATGCAGATATGGCTGCCAAAATACAACGTGTTTCAACGCTACCACGGCTAACTTCACAATAAACTGTTAGCGATGTGCTAATGGAGTTAAGTATACATGAGACATTAAATGGCAAACATACAGTACTCTTCTTTTTCACAGTTTGTTTTTTATATTAACTATCCTAACCCACTATTTTCAAATAATAAACCTCTACAACCACAAAACCTCATCTAAATGCTGTTTTGAGGGGTAAAATGAACTGAAGGATGAGCGTCATGATTCAGACTAATCACTACAGTACGGAGATAAAGCTTCCTAGCAAAAGGATCTGGAGCAGAAACAGCGACGCTGCCGACCCGAGGGGCCGCCCGGCCGTCCCTTTGAGGAGTCGGGCGTCTTTGGAGGCTGAGACGACGCGACTGAAGGTGGGGTGGATGTGTCTGAAGTTGTTCTGCAGGGGCGTCACCTGCTCTGCATCCTCCTCCGTGGAGAAGATCTGTGAGGTAAACTGAGCCAGCTGAGGAGAAAATACCAGAGTGTAAAAAAGTCCACAGAAAGCAGAATTTAAAAAGCAATAAAGAGACCTACTTGGGACCATGAGATGTAGATGGGCACTTCATATAAAGTCCAAAGAACCGCTTGAGAACATGGAGGGGTGGTGAGGCTGCCGTAGTAACGGTAATACTGACTCATGTTGTGCTTTGGCAGAAGGCTCATCAGTGGAAATGGCTTGACTTTAGTTGTTTGGCCTCGAGGGAAAAGAAAAGAAAAGCACAGCCGTGATGAGAACATACAAATAACTTGAAGCACGAGGATTTTCTTTGCTTGTCCTCTAACCTTTGTAAGCAACAGAAGACAGTTTTTGTGATATGTGTCCAAAGTGCACATTGTCTGCATAAACAACCTGCAAAGAAAGGACAAAACAACGTCACCTTCTCATAAACAGAAAGCTGCAAATACTCTGACAAATGTATTTGTTATATAAATTAACCAACATCGATGAAGAATCCAAGAACGGCGAGTCCCGTTGGATCGTCCAAGGCTGCCGACATATTTGGGTGGATGGACTTCATGTTGACTATGTGCATCTGGAAAGGAGAAAAAGCACAGAGACATCAAGGGAAGGCTGCACTGCACCGGTTAGCTGAGACTTTTGGATTTGTGACAGTGAAGAGCTGCCTACTGACCATACTGTACCTCCATTGGGTATCTGCGTCTGTCCACTGTGTGCTCAGAGCCGTTGGCGGCCGGTCCCCCCCAGTGGAAGTGGAGCTGGATGGTGTGGTACACATCTGGAAGACCTCCACCGCTCACCGCCATGCCACTCCCGACCTGCAGGATGACTGAGAGTGACCACGGACGTGTTACAACGAGAACATAACACACGCGCGTGTGTACGAGGAGTATCTGCTGTGTCTTCACCAGAGTGTCCGTCGTTTTTAAGCGTCCAGTGGCCTGTCTGGATCTCGTCGAAGCCCTCCAGACGTAGAGGCCCCAGAGAGTCGTTTCTGGTCATGTGATGGTCCAGATTGATGGGAGAGTGGTGGTGTTCAAGTAAGGGGTGACAAGAGGGGAAGGTGTCTCCCCACGCGTAGGGATCTGAGGATGGAAATGAAGTCAAACAAGCGTCAATCACGCAGGTGAATCTAACAATCTGCACAGAGCTACAGGATCAATCTT
Organism: Chelon labrosus; assembly: GCF_963514085.1. Classification (NCBI taxonomy): domain Eukaryota; kingdom Metazoa; phylum Chordata; class Actinopteri; order Mugiliformes; family Mugilidae; genus Chelon; species Chelon labrosus. The sequence goes on from NC_140355.1 coordinate 12,098,075, forward strand.
AAGATGAGTTGCAAGGAACATTTACTGGCTGCTCTGGAGCTTTTGATCACGTCACCTGACTTTCCTCAGCCGATGGACTATTTTAAAACCTTTGCATCTGTGTCGGCTTAAACCTTGAGACTGAAATACCATTCTTGACCTCGGAAACACCGGTTTACAAAAAGGAAAGTCACCACAGATCCATTAAGTGACGTTTCCAGAGCTTTCAGTCATTTCGCACCATCTTCACATTGGCCATTTCTTCATTAAATTGTGCTGCTGTTGACACAAACTCTCCCGAAACAACTTCTGTGCAACACTGGCAGCTCCAGAAGGGCCACTAAATAGATCTTGCTTGTTTTGTTTCTGAGTTTTCCCCCGTAAAACACTTGATGGTTGCACGCATCAAAGGCCTCGCGCAGGTAATCGAATGACAGTTTGAGAGGGTTACGAGGAGAAAAAACAAAAAAACACTGCTTTGATGCACACAGCTCAAAGAGCCATTCATCATCACCCATTCATGAGACACCGCTTCATTTTAAGATGCCACAGACCAGGATTCAAAAATGATAATTTACGTCTCATTGCTCCATTAAAAAAACAATCACACATGATCATTTGCCTTACATTAAAATAAACAAAAGTAGAGCTTTGGTCACTTACCACAGTGTGGCTCATCGTAACAGTAGTCTTCTTCTAGAATATAAAAACAAAGCAAAGCTGACAGGCGTACATTTCTTCCCTCTTCTTTATCTGCCTCAGATTGAACAGAAAATAACATTTAACGTCCTTTTTCTATCAGGGAGCCTCACCTGAACCGGCGCACGAAACAACAATCATCAGGAGAGCTGCGGTCCAAATCATTGTAGGATCCTGCGGCCCGACGGTATGAGCAACAGGTGTGAGCATCTGAGGTAGACTAAATTAAAAATGAAGGAGTGAGCGTGCCACTTAAATAGAGCGAGGAGGTGAAAGCTGAGTTTTTTATTTTCTCCAGGACTGATCAGTCAACTGTGTCATTACCAGTCTAGTGGTCTTTTTCTGATCAACAGGCTCATTGATGCGGAGGACGGCTTCTCGGCCCCCCTCCCTCCTCCCGCCACCACCGCCGCTGCTGCTGCCAGCATAGATGCTCAGTGACTAGTAACAAGAGCCATTCATCTCATGGGAAAGCCAGAGGATGTGTTAGCAGGCTGGATTAGAGGTGAACAGAATATATATGACTTAGTATGAGGGGGCTGTCACCATGATGATGGTTGGAACGTTTTGCATTTTAAACCTTTTGTTTTAAAGGTTTTCCTTTTCATTTAATAATACATGGTGAAAATAATGGTTTTGTATTTTAATTAATGGACTACTGGAGTCTAATTTCAGATTTGCTGATTAGTCCATTAGGAAGTGACTAAATTTTATCTCTTAACTGTGACTTAAATGAACCTTCATTTAATTTTTGTGTAAAATCCATGCTATGTTTCTTCATAAATTCAATCTGCCTTAACAGCTTAAGTGTTACCCATCCCCGTCCAGGAATAGATTGTGTGACTCTGTCACTACTTGGCTCGTGCGAAAACAAAGCCCCTTTTCTTCGGCCAACAACGCTCTCCAGCCGGGGTATCACTATCCCCTGCTCTGCCCGCTGCCTTATGAGTCACTGTGAGGTTCATTTTCATTATATCCACTTTCTTTAAATTATCTGAATCTTCTGATTGCCGTGTATTGGATTTTCTCAGGAGTGGGGGGAGGTGGGGATTTCCCACATTAATCCTCTTTGACATTTGGCCACCGCAGACGGAGGAATTTCCTCCACGGCAAGTGAATGTCGGCGATTGACGACAAAGTTCAGGAGCCACTGACGCATGAGTCGTCCTTCATGGTGCGATTTATTTGGCATTTGATTAGATGTACATCTACCTCAGAAAAACACAAGCTCCCCTGCAAATTAAGCTTTTTTTGTTCTTTTTTTTTTAAATTCAAAGGCTATGAAATAAAAGACAATGAAATGTCGCATTAGTTTGTATTATACATAAAACATTTCAAACCCAGAAAACAAAAAACAAAAAAAACAAAAAAAACATCATAGCCTAGCACAGAAAACTACTGTGTAAATGTTTGGGCTGGTTTTCAATGCATATAGATGTTAAACTATATGTCTTTGAGTCTACTGTACAGGACACACCGCTGAGCTAAGAAAAGAAACAAATAAATCTCTCAGCATGCCAAAAGATAAAAACATGCACCGCAGGTCCAGGAAGCAGGTTGAAAAATAAAATCAAAAAACAATGAGAAAGAAAAAAAAAGAAAAAGAAAAATCTCCTAAACACACACATGCACACTTTACTTGTTTCCACAATTCATGAGATCATGTTTGTTGAATAATCCGCTGTGGATTGTCGATGCAAAAAAAACAAAAAGGTGGAAATCAAGCTTAAAGATGAGCACAGAAAATGTTTGCATACAGTACATTCAAACATGAGATACACAGATATACAGTCAGACGCACATTTACAGCCATTTTTTCAGATCACAAGCAGGAGTGGATGCTGGTGGTTGTGGTGGTGGTGGGGGGGGGATGGGGGTCGATCCTGATCCGAGGAGCTGCTTTTATTCTTCTTCTTCTTCTTCGGCCTTTGCGAAATTCATCCTTGAGTGAATCAAACGATTGTCGTCGTAACGGAGGGGGGGGGATCTAAGGTTTGCGCTTTTCTTTTATCACATTTCCCAACACTAAAACTAAAAAGCCAAGCGGAGTCATCATCTCCATCACAACAACCTGAATAACTGAGAGAACAGATGCATTACGTGAAGATTCACACACACACGCACACAAACACATCAGGGACTCAAGGGGCAGCATCCAGAAGTAACTCATCCTTAAAAAGAATAAAGAAATAACTAAACTGAGGGACAACTGCAAAACATCAGAGCTTTGAAACCGGTAGAAAACACGCAACTGTCCTGCAAAGATCTGATGATAAAGTAACAACAATGCGTGACGCTTAATGACTGGAACAGCTATTTTTAAATATATTTTTTTTCCCTGTCAAATTAAAAGACTGCTCCTAATCTTCACATATACACTTGAGAAGTCTAAATCGCTTTGTTTGATCGACAGGGGGGAATCCCACAATTGAACAATCAAGATTACAACCTGCAGTCATAAATTATTATCAAAAAGAACACAATACCAAACTTTATCAGTATCACAACATTCTCCGATGCGTAACGCCTCGCGTCGGCATTACCTGATAAAAACCCCACGGCGGGTGGGGACACTAATCGTACCTTCTCGCGAGGTTAACCTCGTCGACTACAAAACATTTTCTGCTGCAAATCTGTGCTATAAACCTGGAAGACAGCCTCGTGTGTCGGACTAATAAAAGTGAGGGGTTTTTTATTTTACGAGCTGGTAGAAGTCGAGCTCTGGGGTCATGCTGCGGCGGACCGGGTGGATGAGAGCGTCACTGTAGCTTGGAGACTGGCGGTTCGATATGGAGTGTTTGAAAATGTGACGCAAATAAAAATAAAAACTGCACAAGGAGCAAAAAGCTGATCTCTCTGTCCGTACGTCCGTCGTTATTTGTTGTTGAGGGGCACAGACCTGAGGGGGGGGTATTTACACCAGGGCTTCTCAGCCGATCAGGCCAATTTTGAGACGTTTCAAAAGCTTTTTCAGAGTCAGCGCTAAAAGTAAAACTGCAGCCCGAATGTAGTGTTTTTTTCCTCTCTGTACAGCAACAGTCTTCTCTGCTCCCTCGGATGCCAGAGTCTTAAAAAAAAAAAAAAACAACACTAAGAAGGACAGCTGCAGGAGTGTCTTCAGAAAGAGACACGGGCTGCTTCACCTTCTTATACGTCTGTACAAACTTTAAGTGTCCTTTCTGGAGTCAGCATTTAAGCTAAATGACAGTCTGCTGCGTCCTCTCCCGGGTAATATCCAGGTGCAGCTCCCTGCCGTCCGCCCGCAGTCCTATACCACGGTGCTGAGGGAGGAGACGCAGTCTGGGGGCATGGGAGTGGGGGCGTGGCCGTCTGTTGGCGTGTCAGGCCCCACCAGGAGTGTGCTGCTATCTATGGAGTCCTCCCTCTCCTGAGAAGACGGCCCCAAATTTGGCACGGGACCAGAGGCGTTGGGGATATTGGTCTGGAGCCCGTCTCCCATCGCATTCATCTGGCTCGGCACCATGGAAACCCCGCCGTGTCCTGAGGGTACGGGAGGAAAAGGCGGACGAGAGTTTAGCGCTCTGCACATGATGAGAGTCTGACACAACAGGAGCAAAGACGCGCGCCTACCTAGGTCGACGTAGAGGAGGCTGTCTGGGTTGATGGAGGCTTCGTACGGGGGAGGGGGGTCGTCGGGGTGCTGGATGTCGGGGTATTTGTAGGCTGCGTACGGAGGAGGAGGCTCCTGGAAGTGAAAAGCGCCTCCCTCTCCATCATCAGACAGATGCAGAGGAGTGAGACCGGTGCCAAAGACATCCGGGCCGTAGTCAAAGCCTGGGACTCGTCTTCCGAGGTTAAAGTGGTGCACTGTGGAAATGGAAACGGAGACAGATGAGCATGTGAAAAGACGAGCACGAGTATAATTTGCTTTTCTGACTTTTCTACAGAATTCTGAATAGTTTCTCAAATAAGAAAAGACTGCTCTTTGCGTATCACTTCATCTGACATGAATATATGTTCAGCTGCAGCTAAAACTCATGCAGTGTGGTGTGCTGACTCACAGTTTCCTCCGATCAGGGTTTCGATGCGTTCACGTCTCCTCTGGCGGAGTCTGTGCACCATGAACAGCAGCAGGGAGAGGATGAGGAAGGAGGAGATGCAGCTGACGATCAGTCTCATCCCGCTCGCCATAGAGTCGAAGAGGCTGTTTCCATCTGAGGAGGAGGGAGAGGGGAGTAAAAGCATTTTGCGGCAAACTCATTACAAATTTATTCTGCAGTCCAGAAAGAGTCTGGAAAAGATGTGATGAAACTATGTGACAACACATTTAACAGCACATCTGCATAGAACGCCATATTTAGGCCAAGAGCAGACAGAAGATCACGCTTTATTTTAAGGAGGCTCATTTTAAACTTGATAACTCTCAGCAGTAAGGTAAATAATTCACAGTTCAAACTCGCTGGGCAGTAAGCATCAACATTTACGTTAATAAAGCTCCAAGAATTAATATTAAAAGCTCTCTGTGCGTCGATCACCGTGGACGTGGCAGTACCTGGATCCAGGCAGGTGAACTTGCAGCACTCTTTGGGATCCTTGCGGAAGTGCTGGCAGCCCTGAGGCCGCTCGCACAGCGCGGCAACGCACATCTCAGGCTCGCCGTCGTGACAAGTGCAGCTCAGACACGGGTCGTCTCCCTTCGGGGTGAAGTAGTAGCCCTCGTTCACAACATTGTCTTTTATATCCACGCACGTTTGCCCTGTGAAATAAAACATCGAAATGTTGTTTAAAACAAACTCCCAACAAAACAAAAAAAAGCTGCTTTTGGCATTTCTGACGACAAACTGAGCCCATACCCCTCTTGCACAGGAACGGGGACTTCTTGTAGCAGTTCTCAGCGTGCCAGCTGTGCAGGCCTCGTTCATTCATGCTTTTAATCTGGAAACGCTGCAGCTGGGCGCAGAAGACGTTGTCCTGGGTGGGAGAAGCCTCCCCGATGTCCGCCAGACCTTCAGGTGGCAAGAACACCTGCATGGACCCTGTTGAGAAACACAACATTTCAAAACATCAGCACACACAAATTACAGAAATGCATCTAGTCTTTTCTAGAAGCTTTAATACCTTTATATGCAACCTCCCAGCGGCCCTCCAAGGAGTGGTTCTGATTGGTGATCACATACTGGTAGCCCACCCAAAACCTGTAAAAATATTAAAATAAATAAATTACTACAACCTTTACAATGTCAAATAGACAATTTAATTCTTCATGCATTAGCTAATGCTGACCACTAGATGGCCTACAACCAGTAACAGAGCACCATCTCTCCTCCAGCTCTGAAACAACTTGCTCACAATTCATCTCTATTATTTATTTAATATAAACCAAAACGCTCTACAAGGAGAAAGCATAAGTTTAATGAGTAAGAAAGCGAACTTGCCACTTAAAAGGTTTTTGGACTGAGCTGACTTCTCTTTTGAGTGACCGAAACACGACAGGGCTGATTTCGAGCGCGGATGTGTAGCCAAAGGCCAAATAAAAAAGGCAGAGAGTGACGTTAAAACTTACTTGCACTGGTCTCTGCGCTCACAGATTTCGTCATCGAAATCCACCTCGATCTTCAGTATGAACTGCAGCTCCTCGTTGGTCACAAACGTAGCCAGGGACCCGTTGACCTTCTGACACGTGTCCACGGCCTGCCAGTAGTCCACCTTACTCAAGTAGACTTTGTAGCAGCTGGCCGTCTTCTCGTAGTGGTGCCACCCGGTGGGACATTTCTCTGTGGACACAATCGTCGGGCACATTCAAAAACTATAGCATAGAAGACATCTAGTCACCGTCGATCACGATCATGTTTTTACACTTTCTTTTTCTTTGTGTTGCATTCCTATGTTCAACCCATCAAGACGCGCTTACACCTGGATGAATAATCACACATTTACGCCACTAAAGGTTGCACTTGTGCCGAGAAAGTGTGAGCTAAATAAGACGGAGAACAACAGTCTTTCTCGGTTCCTGCTGGGTTGATTTCTCCCAACAGTTTTAGGGGACGATGAAAATGTCCCTGCGGTCCAAACTTGCCACAAGTGATCAACTTAAATAAAGAGCACAGAGAAGATGCTTACTGTTAAAGCGCACGGGCTGAGCCACACCGATGACGTCTTCTACCTGGTCATATCCGTTTCCAAAACGAAACCTTTCCTCCTTTATAACTGAAAAACAAAAAATATATAGACATTAAAGTCAACAAGTGTAAAAAACAGCATTATGTTTTAGGAAAAGATCTTTCAGCGCACATATTGGTTTATGGGGTGCACATTATTTAAAGCTTCCAAGTGCATGATGATGACTATAAATTCAAGGCTGCCACTGATTCAGCAGATCGTATCCTCTCGTAAATATGCTGAGGATTTTATTTTACAAACAACAGAAACCAGACTCTTCTCCTGAGCACTAAATTACGTCGAGAGGGGATTCTCTTGAAAATATTCCACTCAAACACAGAAGCTACTGTGTCACCTCACGGGGAGGAAATGTCCGAAGGAAGAAGATGTGTAAAGGAATGACGAAACTCAATATTTTAATGGCTCCGTGAAACATCAGACACAAAACTGTGAGTCTTCTTTTGTTCCTCTTAGTTTGCAATATTGAAAATGACTGAGATCAACAGGAACAATGGCTGCATATAAAAAGGGGAAACAGCTTTTTGGTTTACACCGACATTCAGACATTTATTTAGTCCAGTTTAAACAGGGACAGAAGCGCGCTGACGTTTATTATTAGCCAGATGGAGAAAGATTGTCCTTTAAAGATGATTATACAAGTACGGAAATAAACATAATGTTCCTCTGTTGACTCAATTAACTTGTAACTGCTGACAGAAGAGACAAAAGGCAAGTATAACAACTTATAATAAAAAAAAAAATAAACATTTTTTTGCTGAAGCAGGAGTTTCCGGAGTTGAAGGGGTTTGAATTATTGAGGAAGGAAGAACAACTCTATTATTATTATCTTTAAAAAAACTAAACACACTTTAACTTCTTAAATTTAAATTGTTATTTTATATTTTACCTGATTCTCCCCAACCTACTTACACCAGCTTTGTATTTTCAGTTTCCGTTGCATTGTTGAAAAGTATCTTGTGGTTTTGTGTCAACCTGTGAATTAGTGCGGAGGATTGCTCCACCTCTCCACGTCATCCAACAAAGAGATAATCCTGAACAAGAACAGTCATTTTCACACACTGCTGCTGATGCAGCGTGACGCCTTTGCTGATACATGTGTAAGCACTGTCTGTGGTTTTTTTTTAGGCTCTGTCTGTGAAACCACAACACAACGTTATCTTCAGCTGCAAGCTTGTTCATCTTCACACTGAATGTACAGCACATACATGACTAATTAAACTAAGTAGTTCTATAAATGTTATGAATGAACAGAGGCCACTAGGAAACCTCAATCAGTGCGGCCGACAGTATTTACTCAAAGCATGCACAGCTATCGCTGCATGGAGGTCACATGCTGAACTCAATCCTTTCAATAATTCCCGTTATGCGGTCAGAGGTCTGGGAGTGAGGTCTTTCTGGATTTAAGGGGGAAAACAATAGGATTTCTGGTCAGAGGATTAGCATTAACTGCGACGTCTATGCAGCGAGGAAGAGATCAAGCGACGGTAAACAAAAACAGAGACACGGACACATGTGCGGCCAATTTAACCGTGCCCCCCTCCCCCCCCCTCCCCCCTCGCCATCTGACGCCGTCAATCCTGCAGTTTGATCCACTTTGTTGGACTTAAAACCATTTCCTGAGCAGATCGGCTGAACTGAGCTGTGTTTGGAGAGTTAATTGTTTCAAACATACACTAAAAAAAATGTGTCTAGGTCACCCTGCTGCGCAGTCAGGGATGCGACTGCTTTAACACGACAATCTACTACTGTTCATGTGTAGTCAAGGTGCTTTAGATCCCACTGGGCGCATTCACACCTGTATTTAGAGCTGCTCAAATGTGACTCGCCCGCCCAAGTGTGAAAAGGTCCTGGGTGTTGCTATTTCTTTTCCAGAAATCAATCACGTTATGAGTGTTAGGTAACAGAGCGGGGTGTAAAAAAAAGGGGCTTAAGTGAGCCGTACTCACGGGGACAGTCCATCTCGTCGCTCTTGTCCTCGCATGCCGTCCAGCCGTCACACTGCCAGGACAGTGGGATACACTGCATCTTTCCACTGCGGCAGGCGAACTGCCCAGGGCTGCAGCGCTGCTCTGAAATACAACAAGAAGTTTTTTTTTCGCGCGGTCAAAACCCTGCACGTGACCAAGGCCTTTTCCAAAACAAGACAAAACCGTTGTAAGTCCGACATGACACGATCTTAGATGGTGATTTTTGGGTGGTACGGAATAAGCAAGCAGATTAATGTTCAGTGACGACAATCAAGTGCAAACTGGGGAACTCACAGCTAAATAAGACGAGGATGTTTGTTCTGAATAATGTTTAATACGTTTGTTCAGGGACGTAAATCAACCAAGGGAGAACATTTCTTTCCTGTCGCAAATCTAATCATGTCAAAGATTAATCGTGCCTTCGAGCTACTGCCTCTTCTGTTTGAAGCTGGACGTTGACAAAAACCTACTGCTAATTTATCATATTACCACAAGATCGGCCCACTGGGGATAAAACAACAGTGCTTTTGTCAGCACGTCGTAAAGTAAGAGTTGAAATAAGAGGGCAACTGTAAAAAAACAGACCTACAGGAGACCCATACATGGTGTCTGTCTTAGGGCTTTTTGTCCATTTATGCCCTTCGGTATGTGCCGCAGGTCTCCACGCTCTTATGTTAAACACATATGGCGTCAAGAGTTACTCATGTGATGAAACAACAGGTCAATCAGCAAGCTCAACAGTGACAGTGTTCAGGGGAGACAAGGCTGCTAGAATAATATGGGACTAAGATAATAACACAACCACATGTGTTGTGCTGTTTATAAAAGGAACTGCTTGTATGTTCTAGCAAGAAAAAGTAACTACACTAGTAGACTTGCTTACCTGACAATAATCTTGCCAGAGCTAGCCGCGGACCTGAAACAAACAGAGACAACAGAGTGACTGTCCTGTACGTCAGCTTCTTTGTCTTTCGGGAAAAATTACAATCAAACTTCAGCCTTGACTTAACAAAACAAGCACGACAGCTGATAAAAAAAAAAAAAGGTTTATCCTGATTCTGCCGTTCACTGCGTCGCCAATGAGGAAACCTACCACTTACATTGCTTGGCGCATGTCAGTCATTCCCCATTTGCCATCTGTGTGTTAGGGTACAGGTGGTACAGTGCACCTACAATGGAGCTGGAACACCCACTCGCCTGACAAACACGGCAACACTATTTTTACTTGGGAATAAAAGGAGCTCCGAGCTATTTCTAGGCTGTGACTGTTGTTTCATCTGTGCGCCAACCATCTCAGGTGACCCCCGTAACCCGCACAAGGCCACGACCTACACGGCGGCAACAAGAACTAGTTGTATTAGTGCTATAATTCTGCTTCACAGATTAATAAATATACAAAAGTGGGCTTGTCTCTTGGTTTTGAAGTGGAAAATATATGTCATAAGGCTGGATTCACTTCTCTCTCCAAGCGAATTGAGTTAAAACATTTCCCTGATGTTTTAACTCCGTGACGACTTTTCATTGGACTTTAACACAACGGGACGATTGTTCAAGCCTTCAAAAACCATCATAAACCATATTATTAAAAATCTGAAGCGCAATGTGCCCTTTTCTTTTCACTCTGCTACAAACCTGGCTTTATCAGGCTGCGCCAACATTATTTTGCAGGACATCCTGCTTACTCTATTGTCAAGATTTAGCCACGCGAAACAAGAACGGCCATCTAGCTTTGCTCCAAGCTTCCCGTTTGTCAAAAAGTCCCCGTGTAGTAGTTCCTGAAAAACCGTAACCCCGTTAGAGAGGGTTTAAACACAAAATCTACGCCAAGGTTGAAGCCGTGCCATTAGCGCACGACGAGAGAACACACTCAAACGGGAGCGCTCTGCCAAAAAAAGGTGTTTTAAAGAGCCCCTGTAACACGGCAAACGTCACCTCGTCTTAGTTAACGCTAAGTGGATTGAGATGCATTACAGACCCGGTCTCCCGTCTCCGTCTCCTGGGACTGAATGTATTATCGTCATCAAGCCTGGATGTGTGTGTGTGTCACAGTGATGGATAACCAAGTATCCCAAATACATTAGAGAAGGATCACTAATAATTAATGGGTGTATTTATAGAGAATACATGTAACGAGGTAAAAGGTTAAGGTTTTGGCAAGACAGTTGGATGCAAAGATTAGATTTAACTCGTGTGTCAATATCCAATAGGCATCAACACTTTTTTTGACGAGCATGCCGGGTGAAAGGGATGTGAGTGTTTCCTGTACATGGCTGCCAGATGCCAAAAACAAGTCCTCTGACAAAAATTTACATATTTTTATTTTTGCAGACTTGTTGGGAAGACGAAGAGGCACATTAAAAAAAATAAATCCTGAATATTTCTATCTGTATCCTCTTTCGGCTATAGCGATATGTGCCTGGTTTCTGTCTTGGCTGCATTTGAGCTAAAAACTGAATAAAAGACTGTACACCTGCAAACACAGACTTTACTCTGGGGCAGGCCAGTAGCCTACAGCTTTAAAGGAACAGTATGTAAGAAATGTATTTCAATTAATCATAAAATGGCCCCGATATGTCACTAGACATGAAGAAATCACTGACAACAGTGTTCTGGCCAGGATATTGTCATTTAAAAGTGAAAGTTGCAGCCCTCAACTGATGTTGATGTTGTCATGTTGTGTTTTGGTCTGAGGCGCCACCCTCCACCTATCTACCAATCACGAAGTCAGTAGAGTTTCGTCATCCGGGTTGCCAGCTCTGCTCTAGTTACCGCAGCTGCAGCTACGAACGTGTCGGATAAAACATGTATAACGTTACTAAACCTAAAAGACCTCGTTATGAATCCGAACTACGTCGTGACAAAGTCCGAAATAAAACAAGGATTTGTATAGGAGATGCCTTTGAAAGATGGAGACGGCTGAAAACGGAGACGAATTTGAAGACAGACGCCAACGTTGCTAATTTTCTCCTGGCTAACTTACTTGTACATAATGTAAATGGACATTTCAAATATTCACGACAGTCGAACGAAGTTATGCATGTTCGTGCAAAGTAACGTTACGTTAGCGCATACAGAGGAGGTGGGTCATCGAATTGAAAAGGTAAGGAATTGTTTGGGAAATAAAAACGGCGAGTCGTCATTGCTAACATTAGCGATGCATTATGAGCCCGTTTCTCTGTCATTATGCTGAAACGCCGAGGAAAACAACATTGAGTAGCCTAACGTTACCTCGGCAACCCGGCAACCTCGAGTCAGGGGGGAGGTTGGAGGGGATACACCGTTCTACAGTATTTTGAAAGTGATTGCAGTACCAGTTTTGGCCACAATCCTACATACTGTTCCTTTAAATGATCGGGTAACACAAGTCGAATTAGAACAGCTTCTATCTGTATCAGTTTCATGACATTATCTGAATTTCTAGGTGATTGGGACGCTGTCTGAAAGCTCATCTTTCCCTCCATGTTCAGTAAGGATTTCATTGGGATAGAAGCCTTGCTGCATGCATTTGTTGAGGTGTTTTGCTTTGGAGGGGGCCACTGATAGCTTGGAATTAACCACAACAAATCTAGAGTAAGGTAAAGCATGCTGTGTATATATATATAGTCGTACGTCGGGATGGGAATAATGACAATACAAGCCAAACGCAACAAGAAGGAGGTTTGGATTTAGTGAAGGACAAACAAGACACAAAATACTTTACTGAGACTTTTTTTTCCTCGCACAAGCTTTAGATTTATTATCATTCTGTGATATGTGCTCCTCTACAAATGAGTGAATACCGTTTGGAAAGCAAGCCTCTGCAGCTCTTATATAACCAACGGGAAAATACAACAAAAACTATGATGAGACCGCCCCGGCTCCACACTGAAGTACACCGGCCTTGTGCACACTCTGCATCATCTCCAGCCGCTGATGATTCATACGAGCGCGCAGGTTTGCTGTTAAAAGCACTTAGTGGGACGTTTCCTTTGTGTCACTTCACATTTAAAACTAATATTTTTTTTTCTTTCTCTAAGCTCTAAGCAATGATGAAGTCCCCGCAGGTCGGTCACCCCTCCCTCAAGAAGCAGCTACAGTCAAGCAGTTTAGAAGTGAGAAAGAAAAACACGACTCGAGCTATTTTAACTGGACGCGATGAAGTTAATCGCATATTTCTATTTTTCCTGTTTTGCAAGTTTCAGTTCTGATGTGACACGAACACCGCTTGAACACGGTAAAACAGGTTGCTCTAAAATACAGTTACAACACTTGCAGAGTGTAACGCTATTAGAAAATGGCGTTCACTGACATAAGAAGGGATCCTTTCTATGTTTCCTGGACATTTTCAAATCCTCTTGACGCACTTTCAACGATACAGGACGGCGGCAGCAGCGGCAAGAAGTTACAGGTGTGACGGTGGAAAAGTCTAGGTCTAGTAGTAGGTCAGAGCTATTTGGGACCATCCTGCAGCAGGAAATAATTCATCTGTAAAATGTATTATTTACCCCACAGCGGAGGCGAAGTGGAACCATAACTCAGCTTCATGTTTGGGTAAATAAAAAATTTTGGGGCTATCTTCTTTACCCGTACTGGTAGCTGCCAGGACACACATTATTTACTCTGTAGTAACTTGTGGCGGCATTTCAAATCCCCTTTATTTAGGTCAATGCAAGTTAACCGTCAACCACGACTGTACTCTCAGGAGTAAGATGGTTGGCTGACCGTTGGTTGATGCTGCCTGCCAAAAGTCAAAACGCTGCCAACTTGTTTGGTGTGCCAAAAAAAAAAAAACAACCAGCTCATAAACCTGCTGGGAAAGAAAGGTCGCTTAACCCCATGAACAATGAACAAACTTTAGCCGACTGGTTGCTCGGGTTAATGTCAGCGTTAGGAAGCTTTAGAGTCTTAATGTCCGTACCATACAAATTCACCCAGGCTCTGCGCGTGACGCCTCTTTCGAATATATCTGCCATTGTCTGCATTTTCTGCCCAACTACAAAATCATACTGAAACATTTTTAACCATGAATGCGCCTTGCCGCCTTGCCCGCCTCGCTCGCCTACAGTTTCAGGTTTACAATCCTGTCTGTGTATCATGGGAGTAAACCAGATCGATCACAAGTCAGGACACGCACGCATGCTAACCGCTCAGCCTCATAATCGTTGTGTACTTGATCCCAACCATTTCTGCTTTTGCATCTGCAAAACTTGCACAAAGCTGTATAACGTTCAGTATGATGTACGTGCACACGAATCATGCAAAGCTGCAAACTGGCCAATAAACGCGATTCTGATGATATATTTCTGACCTAAAAGCACAACTATATGCTGTGATTCTCCCTCATATGGAGGGTTTATAAAGTCAAACTACATTCGAATATGCTGTGTGTGTGTTTTTTGTTTGTGTAGCTCGCTGGCAGAAATCCAGAAGGAACTGCACAAGACAAAAGGCTCTTCACAAATCTTTGGAAGCCATTTCCAAAACGGGATAGTTGCACAGCAGCCATCAAGAATAGCTGAACAAAATTTTAACATTTGAGAGGGGTTTATCGTTCGTGCGATAAACAAGTTCTTTATAGATGTCGAAACATTTAGACTAGGTTTTAGGAAATTGCTCTGTGATGAATATCCTGTCTGATTATGTAAGACACTAATAGATTGTTCACTCCAACCTGTGCGTCTATGTATCAACCTATATTCCAGCCAACTTATTTTGGAGCTGAGTGCCCAAGTCGTGCTCGTCAAGCCTGCAAAAGCACACCCTGTGATACAGCCAGGCACAAACTATATTCACCCAAACAACGAGGGGCCGTTTATAAACACGCAGAAGCGAAGCCCACGGAATACCCTCTTTAACAGGATGCTCACAAGCCTGAAATATGCACAAAAGAGGATCTTCACCAGTCAGATTACTCACTTAATTTATGTAACCAAACTGTGTTGTGCTGACTCTTGAACATTTGAGCAAATCGTGAAGTTTGTTCTCTGGAAACTGTACACTCTGACTGTAAATGAAGCCTCTAAAAAACAAACAAAAAAAAAACCTCGACACAAATAGGAATCACACAGCGTTTTTGTACGTGCTTGTGTAATTTGTTTTCTGGGCAGGAGGTCACTCCTTTGCACTGCGCCAAACAATTATGCGTTTATCCATGAGCCAAACTGATAACGGTTAACTCTAATCCACACGATTGTCAGGATCACAAGACCCGGCCTGGAGGAAACCACAAGATGCATTTGTCCTCTTGGTGCCTGAATGCACTCAGAGGAGGATACGTAAACATGTGCGTGCACAAACAGGCATCTAGTCGAGACAAATGACCTAAAATAATTCCCCTTTTGGGTTCATAAGACATTTTGCGACAAACGCGTCTACTCAGAGAGCTGCAGTCTGTGCATTTCCTTATTTTTTTACATGGTTTTAATGTGTTTGTGTCTTCGGCATGTGTAGCAGCTGGGACATATGATCACCAGCCACACAATATACAGTTTTGTCTTGATTTATCAAGTTAAAAAGGTACAAAAACACAAGACAAAGCATCTCAAGAGGTTGTTATGACAAATCAAATTACTGCGTTATTAATAATTAACCACGAAGCTCAACGATATGTCAGGTTTGGTGATGCAGGAGCATGAATCTCTGACATGCATTTCAAATTATAGCTTCACAGTGGAAGCAGATGGAAACCAGTGGATGTAAGGGATGGGTAAACAAAACTAAATTCACAAACATTTTCCAATTTAAACGACTTAAAACACACAGCTTGAATAATGGGGAGAACCATCTTATTAGCATTTTCCTTATATGTAATAGCACCAATATGTGTTGAAGCTAGCTAATAGTTAAAAGGCAACTGTTTATTTTGAAAACAACATATAGTGCTACCTGTTTATTTATTTTTTTACTGAAAATACCATGGACGTGTGGAGTATATAAATAGTTTAATGGTTTTATTGTATAATATTTGACTGTTTTAGTTAGTTTAAAAAAAAAAAAAATAACCATTAAAGTGCCGATAACAAGGCGGTCCTCCACGCTGACAGCAACAACACATAAACGGTTTAAAAACCACCTGAGTCCCCGGTTCGTCCAGAAGGCCTCTCCGCCGGAACCTACCGCCCTCCAGCCCACGGCTGTAATCTCTTCCCCCCACTTTCTAGTCAAGCCCACGGGAATGTCCACCAAAGAAAAAAAACATATATATATATATATACACAACTTTGGTTATATTTACCTGTCCGTGGTGGGTCCGTTAACGTGAGGACGAAGAGAAGAGAGAAGAGGACGAAACTGCTGCTGTCAGCCTTCGGCAACATTTATCCTCCATTCATAGTAACTCCTCTATCCAGAAAATTTAAAAATATACCGAGGATCTGCACCGCTGCCGCCGCCGCCCTCTATCGAAATTATACCATTGAGCGTTTATAACAGTTTGGGCCCATTTTCACGCACTTAAAGTATTAGATAACGCCAGTAACACGCGCAAATGAAGCATAGTCGCACCTCGGGCTGTGGTTAATCTGTCCGAGCAGCTAACGTTAGCTAACTGGCGCTACCGTTAACGTCGTCCGTCCTCTCCTGCCTGCGCTGCTGCTGCTGCTGCTGCTCGGTGTGGAGCGGCGCTCATCCAAGATGGCTGCGGCCTCCCATCACAACAATCCCAAACATGCAACGCACAGGATATCAGCTGGAGGAGCCGTCGGGGCGGAGTTTAGCAGCTTATACCCGGACTGGCACACGGCATCCGATGGGTGTGTGTGTGTGTGTGTGTGTGTGTGTGTGTGTGTGTGTGTGTCCGTAGGAATCATTATGGGATGAATCCAGCATTTAAAACGTGATTACTGGCTGTGATACAACGGCTGAGTTTATCAATACAACATCACGCGCTCTGGACAAACAGGAAGCAGTGCCGATTTTAAATTATGGCCGTGCAAATTAATTAAAAAAAACATAATTTACTTCAATTTATTCAACAAATGTACACATCACTGCTTTTAAACTTTTTTTTACACAGAAGCCATATTCTATCTTTACACAAAATAATAATAATAAAAAATAAAAGTAAAAAAAAAAAATGTTATATTACTTTACTACATTTTTCCCTATATTTTATTTTATTTTTCTAATTATTTTATTTTTATTTTTTTAGCTATCTTCATGTGTTTTTCAAAGAGTTTTATTCATTTTTATATTTATTTTTATTTTTATTTTTTACAAAAGAAGCCATATTCTAGCTTTATATAAAATAATTAAAAAATAAAAATAAAATATTAGTAAAAAAAATTATTTTACTTTACTACATTTTTACCTATATTTTATTTTATTTTTCTAATTATTTTATTTTTATTTTTTAACTATCTTCACCTGTTTTTCAAAGTGTTTTATTTATTTTTATATTTATTTTTATTTTTTTAGAAAAAAAGCCATATTCTAGCTTTATATAAAATAATTAAAAAATAAAAATAAAATATTATTAAAAAAGATGTATTTTACTTTACTACATTTTTACCTATATTTTATTTTATTTTTCTAATTATTTTATTTTTATTTTTTAACTATCTTCACCTGTTTTTCAAAGTGTTTTATTTATTTTTATATTTATTTATTTTTTTTACAAAAGAAGCCATATTCTAGCTTTATATAAAATAATTAAAAAATAAAAATAAAATATTAGTAAAAAAAAATTATTTTACTTTACTACATTTTTACCTATATTTTATTTTATTTTTCTAATTATTTTATTTTTACTTTTTAACTATCTTCACCTGTTTTTCAAAGTGTTTTATTTATTTTTATATTTATTTTTTTTTACAAAAGAAGCCATATTCTAGCTTTATATAAAATAATTAAAAAATAAAAATAAAATATTAGTAAAAAAAAACTATTTTACTTTACTACATTTTTACCTATATTTTATTTTATTTTTCTAATTATTTTATTTTTAAACTGTCTTTTTTTCAAGAGTGTTTTTAATGTGCAACTGAGTTACTGTGACCAAGCAATTTCCCTTGTGAATAAAATCTAAGTCTTTGCACCAAAGATACTTGCCCACCTTCAGTACATAACATGTACTTTTATGACCTTCCTCTCCCTCTCTTCAGTCTGGCCTATTTGACCTTATGAGACAGGCCCTGGATCAAACTCCAACACTACAACCATCAACAGGTTAGCCCTTGCCCTTGAGGAGGTTTTATGGCTTATTATCATAATAGAAGTTATTACCTAATATCTTAACAGCTGCCTTCAGGCTTGAAGCACAGTACAGTGCGTGCACGATTCGCATCAAGCGTTATGAGCTGTCATCTTTGCCACAGCTTAACGTCCCCACCCCAAACAAAATGGGAGCAAGTATTTATATAATCTCCATAAAACGCAGATGACATTGCATTTGAGCAGGCTCACTAATTCACGCCAGGTTCACGTTTCGCAGGGGAAGAACTTTTCACCTTTACGGCAACACCCCCTTAATTGGGCATGAAACTTTCTCAGAAATATAAATCACAAGTTTTCAGGTTGGGCTTAAAATAACACTCATGCCCTTGTTCACTGGAAGAATAACAAGTGACATTCGTTCGCACTTGAATGTAGGAGGTGATCCACAGTCTGTATTTTGTGCAAAATTTTTTAAAAAAGTGACAAAAAGGACAATAAAGTTAAACACAGAGTGGGAAAACAGAGATTTTTTTGTTTGACTAAAAGGTCTGTTTTCTTATTCTTCATATTAGCTCCACACTGTAGATTGTGTCCTTAAATCTTTGCAGTGATGTTGTCTTAAGAAGGAATTACTTGAGGGCTGGTATTTACAAAATGAATGACAATACTGAAAAGATGTCCACATACCGTTTTAAAACAGACTTAAAGACACAGTCCAGCACTACTAACTCCCCCTTCTGGCAGTGAGAGTTATTACACAAATACTACCATTTTTGTTTGTCCTCGCCATCAGTTGCTTTCAGACTCTAATCCTTCCTCTGAATCAAGAATTTATTTATCAGGAGCATCAGAACTTTTTGTTTGATGCTTCATGTATTGCATTTAACCTTTTCCTGATTGCCAGAGACGATAAATCCATAAAACCTTAAATACATTCATAACTCTTGTTCTTATGCAATTAACTCCACCATACTCCTAGTTGTTATAAGCTGCTCCATCTCCATGGTTACGGTTGCTCCCTTAAGTTATGGCAAACAATCATTGCTGCTTAAAGTAAAATGTTTTGCACCATGTAGCAATCATTGTCACAGACAAGACTTGCGGTATGTTCTGGTATATCACAAAAGTCCTACACTACAGCTTTAACCAGAAGAATCAGTAGCAATAAGCTAATTAGCTTATAATACATTCGGCACCAACTGAACAGAAACGGAGTCAAAACTATTTGACAAGTTTGATTTACTCCTGGAAGAGACCTCTGCACTGAAAACATTGACCTGTCTGTAATACTTCTCTGTCATCGAGGTCATGATATATCAAACACTGACCTATGAGCCATGACTCCCCTGAGATGGTGAAACTGTAAAACTGCAGCATGTGTTGCACAACTTCCTTTAGCAGGGAAAAAAAACAAATAAATGAATCTGACCCCTCTAACCTCCAATCCTCTTGAAAACAGACTGACAGTCTCTCAAAGTATTTCTGGCTATTAAAACTGAACAGTACGACCAGGATTGTGTATTTGAAGCTTGCTTAATTTCATTATTCTTTGTTTCCTTACTAACACCAATAAAGAAGAGTTTGTAGCTGACATGCGGCGATACAAAATATTCTGTTTTACAGACAATTTTTATTAAAAAAAAAAGAAAAGAAAAAGGTCGTACAGCTGAGACCAGCTCCGCTTGTAAAAATATCGTCTTAAAAAGAAGATACAAAGCAAAAGGAAACATTGATCATTTACACTGAACTTACACTGAAGGCCAGTGTTTTGTTTTTTTACTTAACATCAAAATAACAGTGTGAGGTTTCTATCACAGGAACACACTGAACTGTAATAGTAACCTGTATGAAGTGAAACCTAATTTATATGTGTGACTATCAGAAACAGTACAACAATGTAATAATAGTGAAAAATGTAACTTTTACTAATTTGTCGATGCGTCAATGATTTAAATAAAAGTTTTCTAAAGAGGACCAGCGGCACAAAAATTGTACAAAAATTTACTAAATCTTGCATTTCGGAATAAAACAACAATTAAATAAATATAATTTGGACAGTAAGACATTTGTTTCAGTGATATGAACAGAAGAAATGTCCCAGACTACCCAAATGGCTTTTTGTTTTGTTGTTTGGATCACAAAATGTCTTAGTGGTCTATAATATTTTTTATTTAGCACTGTCTCCATTTTATATGATCTCCATGACACATTTTGAAACCAAATGCTTACAGGGTCTAGACCAACCGATCTGCATTAAAAAAATAACAAAACTATCTCTAGAAAGTCTTCAGTTCACTGTACATTTCTCTTGGCTTCAGTCCATTCAGCAAAAAAGACATTCTCTCTAATTTGAGAAAACTAGGACTGGAAAATAATAAACAAAGCTCTCCACATCA
This sequence comes from Chelon labrosus, assembly GCF_963514085.1. Taxonomy (NCBI): domain Eukaryota; kingdom Metazoa; phylum Chordata; class Actinopteri; order Mugiliformes; family Mugilidae; genus Chelon; species Chelon labrosus. The sequence goes on from NC_140355.1 coordinate 12,118,389, forward strand.
TTTTTTTTTTCTTTTTTTTTTTTGTAAAATCCCAGCAGAGAAGAGTTTCTCTTGCTTAGAAAAAGTCTGAGGCTTTCCGCCTCTTGGGAAGTTGCAGCAGATTGTCTGTGAGTGATGTAAGGTCCTGAGAGCTTGGCGTCTTGGCTTTGTTTGGTGTTGGCGTTCCCGAAGGAGTGGCTGGGCCACCAAAGGGAGACTTGCAACCTGCAACTCCGTGTGAGGGTGATGGGGTGTAACTTGCTCGTAGTGCTTTGTCTGTGTATTTGCTAGATGTCCGATTCACGAGCCTCTGCAGAGCAGGCGTGAGGGCTGGGCTCAGACCTTTAGGCGTTAGACTGCAACACAAAGATTGAAGTGCTCTATTAGTTCATGATACTCAAGAAATACTGTGGAAAACTGGTGGTGTAAAATACATGGTTTCAAATTTAAGCTTAATTTCTCTTCTGATGGATATGAACTGACAGAAGTCAAGTATCATTACCTCGCAAGGTTCTCTGTGACCTTTCGCAACGCCTCCTGCTTCTTTGCACGGTTTTTGGCAGCAGCTTCATTGGCCATCTTCAAACCCAGCCTCTCTCGTCTTCCTGGTTCTGGGATCTTTTAAAAACAACAAATCACGTCAACATTTTACAACTCAAATAATTAGAACTGAACGATCAACATTTCTCCACCAGCGACTTTTTATTACCTTAAATGATGGGCCATGATTCCTCTCAACGTATGGCGTGTCTGATCCATCCAAGCGAAATGGGGTGCTCTCGATCTCTCCCCAGGTCATCAGAGGAGACTCAGCCACACCTGAAAGAGCAAAAACTTTTAAATATCTACTCCAAGTAATAGGAAATTGCAAAATGATACCAGCGCTAGAGGAAACAATTTACGCTCAGGTGTATTGCTATACTGAGGACAATAATAAAACCCATTTACCAGGTGCAGGTGAAGGAGACCTTTCAAAACCATATCCATTCACTGTTGGGGAATCATGTGGGATTAGCTCTTTCCCATCTGGGCCAACTTTACCCTGTTTAAACTGCACAGAATAGATGACACATTAGATGAGTCATTCGGGAATTAAACATTTGTTTCAACTAAAGAACAGACTGAAATTCAGAGACAGCAATTTATTCAGAAATGTGGGGCACATATAGGCAACTTTGTGCTTCATTTATAATTTTACATACAGTAGCATATTCTGAAACTGTACCTGTGCATTGAGAGCTGCAGCCTGTTGAATCTGGCTTTTGTTGAGAGCCTTGCTGAATGGGTCTCCGGTAAAGCGGGTGTTCTTATGAACTACCTCCCTTGGCTTCTTAAAGAGGGCATCGTCATCTTTAACACCTGATAATAATAATAAAAAATAAAGATGCAAAAAACATGTAAGAATCTATTTCTCTCTCACAACTCAATATGCTCACATGTCAATGTTTAATGAGGCATCAAGCAGAAAAAAAACACAACTATCCGAGTTTGATCTTCTTACCTTCTGGATAATACATCAAGGCATTCTTTGCTTTGTACTCCCACGTCTCTAGTCCAGCTTTGACACATTCAAGTGCTGCCTTCTCAACTGAAGGCAAGGCAAGGTTCTTTTCATGGCGCTGGAAAAAGTTAGGAAGGGTTATTGAATGTTACACAGAAAATCTCAGTTACACACAAAAAAATCGTGGGATGCATGTAAGATGCAACAGTTTATTCACAGTATCACATTTTGATCTAAAGTTTTATGACTGGCATGGCAGTAACCCAGAAGACTTAACTTATTTATTCTGAATTTAGCTAAAATAATCAGCACATACAAACCTCTTTGTATTCCGCCTCAGCCTCATACAACCAGGCATGCTTCAGCTTCTCCTTGTCTTCTGCCAGATCCATTATCTGCTCAAAGGATGCATTATCCTCACTGGTATTTTTTGCAAGAAAACGGTCCAGACAGGGCAGCTGCTTCTCTTCACTGTCTTCATCCTTTCTCTCTGTAGTCAAATCATTTACAAGTTAGTTGAATTTACAGTTATACACGTCCATATTTAGACCAAGTGAGGAAGAGAGGAATATACAGTATGTAAAACTATTTAAGTAAATTGCAACAAAGGGTTTTAAGCTGAGATAACGCTCTGTAGCTCTGAGAATTATTATTATTGTGTTTTTTAAGTAAAGAAACTTACCCCTATCCAACCCTTTATTGCAGGGAGTGGAGGAGGGAGATCCTGTGCGACCCACTGGCGTCTCAAAGCTAGCAGGAGTTACATCTAGCAGACAAGAAAGACGAAGGGAAAAAAATGTGTAAGAGAAATTCGTGGGAACCAAATAAAGTATTTGCAATTTGAACCTAGTATAAAGGCTAGTATAAAAACTACTATATTATCATTAGTTTGTGGAATCAAAGTACAAGAACTGTGTTCATTTTCTATACTCGTTGAACTAACAGGGCGCAGAAGACTGTGGCGTAGATTTTGTCAAAGACGATCCATATCGGATGGAAATCTCTCTCATTCTCTCGAGGTCTCCACTCTCCTCCGCGTCAAGATAGTCCTTCTGGGCTTGCAACTTTGTCACGTCTGGGAAAAAGTCCCTCTGGATGATCTTCTCTAAGCTCTGTCAAGAAACACACAAGTACAAAAGGTACAATTTAGAGCTAATATTATCAGCGAGTATTAACTTGTGTCAGATTATCAGCAATATGATTTAGCAGTAGAGAGATGCCTGGATTTGAGGAAATTGTTGATTGTCGGCTTGCTATAGCCCAAAATAAAAATAATGAATAAAGCAGGATCTGTTCATCAGTTTCCTGCCATTATAAGTCTTAACTGTTTTAAGAAAGTTAGTTAAACGTAACCTCATCTATATATAAAACGTATTTTACTGATATATCTTGTCTGATGTCCTATCATGATGAAAATACTGCTACTGACACCATCTCCGGCTTTCCTTACAAAAGCAAAATGACCCCCTTTCCCCACCATTTTCAGTATACAATCTATTGGTCACTAGATTAGTTTAAAAACAAACAAATAACAGTATTGTTCAGCACTATGACGTCCATTAAATAGAGCTAGCAGTGTTGCTCTTATGCTAACGTGCGTCTCTCGTCCCCGGGCGTCTCTGTTGTTACTACAAACAGCTTGTCATTTACCTCAATGTACTCCTCTTCATCGAGGACCTTTCTGTTCAGCTTCGTCTTCTCGTTCTCCTCGGGTTGTTGTCGGAGAGCCACTGTTGTGACCGCTGAAGGTACCAGGGTCCCGGACAACGCTCTCCTGACGCTAGCGCTGCCCTCCATTGTGGGTCCTGTTAGCCTCCTAGCCAAACAGCTAAAAAGGGGGTCTGTCTACGACAAACACCGACTGAACGGAAACGGAGGGCGACTTTTCTACGTGACTAACACCTTTAAATAACAGAATCCGCGTGGTAGATAATTAAACTGTTAAAACAAACTGAACACAGCCTACTGTTACGTCTTGGCTAACTTTTAGCCTCCTCAAAACACCAGCGTAGAAGCAACGTACTTACGTAAGGTCTGAGTGGTTGCGTCACCGGAAGTTCGCGGCTTGTCAAGAAACTTCCAGTATAAGAGTTGAAAGCGTATTTTGCCACATCAGCCTTTATTGTGACAGGAATGTAAACGTAAAATAATATGTACTGTGATCAGAGTAAATATGTGTAAATATGTCCTTGGACAATAATGCAACTGAAATTACAGCCAAAACGAAATCTACTATGATTTTTAAGACAATTTCGATGACATACACTATAAACAGTATTTGTATGCTACCTATATATGCTGTAATCTGTTAATCCTGTCATGAAATAGTTGTTAAATGTAATGAAATATTTAAATTACATGTGGGTGTTTTCAGTGTAGGTTAAATTTTAAATTGCGTGGCTTATAGCTTGAAAAAAACAAAAACAAAAGAAAGTTAGATTTTTCCATTAAAAAAAACTTTATTTGATGTCAAGGACACTTTTTTTTTTCAAAACTTGTGCAAACCACAAAAAAAAAGAAAGAAAATGAATTAACTTTCATTGTTAGCATACAATGCCAGTACTTGCACACACACAACCAGTCAGACTCACAAAGGGGCTTCCTACGTCGCATGATTTGTCTGACAGAAAAAGCTATTCTTTTTTTTTATTCTAGGTTAATATATTTTTTTTTGGCTATTATATTTAATGACAGTGGCCAGCAAAATTCTTTGTATTTAAACAACTCTCTTTTTTTTTAAATTGGTTTTAATTTTCTGTGTTGCCCACAACAAACGACAGTCTCTTCTGACGTCTCCACTTTGCTCTTCGGTTTTTAAACCAGACCTGTGTTGCAGAAAAAAGGCAATTTAATTATATTGTTTGACTCACATCTTGTATTGTCCCATTACATAAACAGAAGAGTGTAAACACATAATTAACCAACACAGAAATTTTATAGAAACACAACACATAATCAGAGCTCCACGGCTATAGTATTTAAACTTGCACTCATAAGGTTTCACCTGCTATAGCTGTAGTTGGCATTTTGACACTTCATTATTAGCTGAATTTGACAAAGCAGCCTTACCTCTACTCTTTCTTCTCTTAAGTGAGTGCGCTGTGCTAGTTTTTCCCTCGTGTTCACGTCTGGATACTGGTTCTGCAGGAACAGCTCCTCCAGCGCGTCCAGCTGCTCCTCAGTGAAAATGGTGCGGTGGCGTCTGGTTCGCCTCTGCACCTGACCGGGCGTCTGCTCCTCCGTGTGAGCGTCTCCCAGCAGCCTGCACTGGTCTGAGACCATCGCCGGGGTCCATCCGTACTGACAGGCTGCAGGGAAGAGATCAGATTTGAGGTTAGGGAGCAGAATAAGCACCGCCAAAGACTAAAACCACTTTAAAACGTTTATAAAGAGCTCAGGGTTTGGTCCTACCTTCATGAATGAAATCAGTCTGAAACATATCTGCACAGTGGGAGCAGTAGCAGCAGCACAGGCAGGCGTGATGAACAGTCTCTGTCTGGCCTCCAGCAGGGCTCACTGTCTTGTCTTTTAGTCCGAGACCTCTTGTTCCACATGTCCGCTTATCTCCATTACTGTTTGGATATTTGCTTAGTATGTTTTCAATAGTGAAAGGAAACTTTTGCCTCTCCATCCTGATCAGTCCATTCATTTCCAGGGAAATTCCAGTAAAGCACAAAGCAGTGGTGATGACAGGATATTGCCTCAGTCGCTCTTCTCCTTCTCCCCTCGCTACAACAGCGTGTCAGGCCCTTATAGTGAAATTGGGAGGCCAAAAAAATAGTAAAACTATAATCCCCCCTATGGACCAGACACATAAAACGGTTGAAACTTAATTCCTAGCTAATCTGGGCAGTTTTGTGAAGAGGTTAGGGAGGACGGCAGATTCCGTTAATCTTGCTTCAGTCCTTTCTCCAAAAGAAATCAGATTTCACTGCATAAAATGAGAAGTGGAGAGCTCCTAAGATCCTTATTGTTGAGGTTTTAGAGAAAAGGGGATTGCTCGGTATTAGAAACCTGGATTTAAAGATGAACGTTTTTTTTTTTTCGGTGTGGCCAGACACTTGTGCATGCTGAAGCCGAGGATTAGCTCTTAAATTCATTTCATAAATGTCACTTTCCTGTTTAGCTTTATCAACAGTCGAGTCTTAATTAGATTTGTCCAGTAATTACACAAGTTGTCACAGACAACAACAGTGCATACTAATAAGTAATTAGCAAGTTACAGGATGAATGGATGACTCATTATTGCCGTGTCAGTGACGTGTGGTGACACTGATAGATTTGCACGTTTGGCTCGATACAGATAAACACACATGGCGAGAGTAAATTCAGAAAAAAAAAGGTGGTTTGTATTCACAATCGTGCATCGCGTGCCTTATCTGTGCCGTGCAGTCTTTTCAGGCTGACTTCTCTGACAATGTGCACAGCTGAGGTAAAGCTATTACAGGTTAAATTCATCCCCCCCGACAAATCCTGTGATTTCATACAAGGCAATACACCTTTTTTTTTTTTTTTTTTTTTTTTTTTTAGAGAGAGAGAATTAATGGATTTCCACAATCTGTGTTAAGCTCCCTTTATAAGGGCTTTTGAAAACAGATAACAATAAACACCATCTCATCCTTTTCACTTGGGTTTAATAGCGTCCAGATTGTTGATGTATAGTTTGCGGAGCGTGTGAGATCGCTATCTGCGCTTATTGTGGCTCTCAATAGAAGGAATTGTACCACACCGCCACTGGTTCAAACAGTTCAGAATTCATTACTGGGGATTAGAATGATAAAGGTTCATTTTGTTGTTGTAAGCAATATTTGGTACAAGAACTAAAGTGAGGGAAACCACCAGCACCCCATGGCAGATAAAGTTTTTGTGGATTTTTTTTTACTTTGATGTTTGTCTCTTCCATTTAACATGATACTCCCCTGAAGGGATGCTCCAAAATTTGTTTATTTCAAAACCACATGATTTTAGTAGCCCTGCTTCTAACCTTCAAAACATAAGCTTGAGGAGTTGTAATAGGGAAATAGCAAACTTTGCATTATCATGATGTGTTGCTGCAGTATTGCACAGTTATCAAGCAAAATGGGAACTGTGTTTTTTGTTTTTGTTTTTTTTCCCAGTGTAATTATCACAGACTAACATGCCTTTTAGATAATGGGTTTGTAGTCGGACATTTCCCATAGCTATTCATTTAAAAAAAAAAAAGTGAGAGGAAACATGAGAGCGTGATAAATAAAGGGCACTAATCAAATCATCACAATTTAGGAGTATAAATACACCCACACGCCGACTGCTGATAAACGAGCAGAGGACTGCGCATTGCATCAGACTGTTGATGTGTGAAAAATGCTCAGTGTTTCTGCTAGAGGCTCGACTGGGACCCGGCAACCTCCTGGGGAAGCACAGATTGCAGCTGTGCAGCCAGGAAATGCAGAGGATCACCCTTCCTGTCTTGTGCAAAGAAACGCAGTAACTGTACTAACAGTCTTCAACAGTAAGGAATGACATGTAAGGGATCAGAAGAACCACCACGGGGAGGCTGGAGCTCTACAGTGTCTCTCTCTTATTGTGTTTTTCTCATAAACGTCCCCTGGGATTTCAAAATGAGCTGTGGGACCTGGTGTTTATCTGTAGTTTGTCTGGCATCAACATCAGCCTGCACAGTTAAAGTTAAAAGGCTGGCTGTATGTTTTCTTATTTAAATACGTTTGTATGCCAAAATTTAAATATGCATATATATTTATATGCAGATATGCAGTGGAGGAGTGATACTGTACTGAATTTATAGGATGACGTTACATGATTAAAAGATATATGCATATTTTCTCAATGCAATGCATCCTATTTTTCCACAGGCTTTTGTTGCAGTCAAGTACAAATGCCTGCCACCATCTTAATATACATTTTACTATGTTTTACACTGATCATTGCCTGTATTAAGAAGCCTGTAAGTGCAGTTTTAACAATAAATGATTGAACAGAAAACATTAATCTTTGAGGAGAGTCATTGGATCAAATGTTTTAAGAAATAAATCCAACACTACGTTTTCACCAATGCACCTTAAATGCAAGACAGAAATTAGTCCTCAAACTCGTTGTTTTTGCAAAGGTACTGGTCTAATGTATATTTAGAAATAATAATAATAAAAGAAACAAGGTCAGAAACTGTAAATGGTCCCAGACTATCTTCTTTTGGGCCTTCCAACCAAGCATGTAATATTAACAAATAAGAGATTGTATTGTACCGTATTGTTGTAATGTTTAGTTTATTTACTAATTTGCATTGTTCAATGGATTTTTAGAATGGATTCATTGTTAATTTGTTGTAAAAGCAGAAACTAATACAATTTTTAAATAGTTAAAGAACAAAATAGACTTTATTTTAGTCATAAAAGGCGAGTTTACCCACCCCACCATAGAGCAGGATGGAGACTAGTGCAGAGTAGTACGCCCCCTTGTGTCAAAGGACTACAACGCCCAGTGCCGTACGGCGGAGCGACACGGCGCGGCAGGCAGCCCGCCACTCGCGATAACTTGCGTCGGGGGCAGCAGCTGAGCGGAAAAGGCGGGAGAAGACTGCCGCTTCCGCGTCCGCGCAGCACAGCGAGACATAACATAGGGGCAAAATGGACGATAAGTTAATATCGGCTGTATTTGATTACCCAGAGCTGTACAATGTCACTTTGCCGACTTACCGCTGCACAGAAAGTCGGGCAAATGCTTGGAGAAATATCAGCATCGCACTGGGTCTCTCGTGTAAGTATTTGGTTGTTTTTTTTGTTTATCACAACTTTACTGTCAGTTATTATTTGCACTGCCGACGTTGGCGTGGGAGACCAAACAGATAGAAATTAATTGCAGTGTGCTTCTAGAGATATTCCGCACATCCGCTGCGCGCAGTTTGTGGCTTTTTTTTTTATTTTGTATGTGCACGGCTGCTGCCCGGTGGCGTGGATGCCAGCCGCGCGTACCGTGCTAGCGGTAGCAGGCGCAGCTCGCACGCCGTAGGCCGCGCTGCACCGAACGGCACGGTCGAGTTCCTCTGCGCCGCCAAGCCGCGTGTCCGACACACGGGAGGGACACACGGCGCGAGGAGGAAACCTGCGCCGAGCGTCACGGGCTCGCCCGTGTTCACGCGTGCCTTCCGTGTCGCTCGTTAAGGCAGGAGCTCCATATAAAGTGAAAGCTTCTCGAAGTCTCAAGGAAGCGGCGGTAGCGGCAGCGCCACGGTGTGCTGGAAATGTCAGAGCCCGGGGACGGAGGCCCCCAGGCTTAAACACAGCCAAGTGCACGGACGGTTTAAATAAATAAATAAATAAATAAAAACACTCATGACCTCCAGACTACATAAAATTATGACTTTGACCTTCATTTTTGGAACTTTTTCAAGACTTATAATCCAATTATTTTAAGTTTTACTTGAACAAAGTAGTATTTTGTCCTCCCTGCTGTATTTATATTACATGTTACACACCAAGCAGGCAACTCTACATACAAGTGTTCACACCTATTGTTAAAATGCATCCCAATGTGTTTATTTGTCATCATTTGGGATGCTGTAGAGTTGTGACTACCTGCTGTCTCAAAACAATGGATCACTATCATTACCGCTGTCTCTAGCCCAACAGCGGTACATTTCTTGATCGCTGAGCGGCCCATTCATCAGGTGATCTCATGCATGGTTCGACTGGAGGTTTGTCACAAACTACAATTACAGCATGACTGAGCATTAGGTCACTCATGATGTAGCCATCCAGGTGTCCGTGCAGCAGACTAGTCACTTAAACTACACGCTTTTTGTAGTTTGAGTGACGTCCGAGTTGCGGACTGCTTCATCTTTGTTGTCCACGCTATTAAACTGGGTGCATTATAAATATAGGCAGCAGAGGTTTTTTTCCTGTGATTTCCTGCTCCTTACACTCTGATATTTTACTTTTCAAGCCGAGGAGTGTAAAAGAAAATGGAAGAACATGAGAGACAGGTACCTGAAGGAAGTCCGAATGGAGATCAAAACCAAGAAGCAAGGGGAAATTGTACAAAGCAGATGGAAATACAGACAACTCATGAACTTTATCGCCCCCTTCACCGGATCAAGAAGTGGAGTGGCAGACTTCTGTAGCAACAACGACGATGACCACGACAACCCCGACAACGAGTCTGCCGGGGCAGAGGGAGAAACCACTTTGTCCGAGGCAGTCAAGACGCCGCAGAATGCTACGAAAGTCCCCGGGAATCCACCTGACCTCAAGCCCCAGGTGGCATTGGTAACGCAGCACCCTGCAGCATCTCAAGACACACAGATGGCCCAGATGGCAGTTTTAGCCAAGGGGCCTTCGGGCCCAAGCGTCACCCCCAGCAGCAATACCGGACGGAAACGGCGACTGATTCAAGAGTCGCTGTCGCCGCCGTCTTCTCAAAGTACACCTTCGCCAACAAAATGGCTGGTCAAAGACAATGGCGCCCACTCATTTCCCAGCAGGCCACGGGATGAGGATGAACTGTTCCTGCTGAGCTTTGTTCCCGCTCTGAAGCGACTCGCGCCACAGAAAAGGTGCGAGACAAAAATAAAGATCCAGCAGATTATGTACGAAGCAGAGTTCAACATAACTCAGCAAGAGTCTCAAGAAAAAAAGGTGGAGCAAGAAACAACGGACTGATCTAAACATTTTTTTCTGCAAACCTCTGCCACAACTAAAATATCTATTTTTCTTTCTTGACAGCACAAAGTGGTAGAGACTATTTTTCACATGTCTCAATTTGGTGTGTCTCAATTTGTGTATTTATTAGACAACAAAGACTTGCGCAACTTAACAGAAAATCAGACAAGTATTAACATCTTCATTTGCATATCTTTACTGTCAATAGAGTAAATTCACATTTATAAAAGTTGTTTCATGTTCAGCCAACCTTCATTTTTAACTCTGTAATAATCTACAGTATTTTACATTTAATTACATTGACATACGGTGAACTGAGCAAAATAAAAGCTTTTACAGGTCGGAGCGAACACTGTTTTATAAATTACTTTTCTTGCTGCTTACATGCATTAACACATTTCTTTTTAATCACATCTAAAATAAATAGACGGCACTGATATGATGAACGTGTGTGATTTTGATCATTTTTGCTGACGAGACGCATCATTTGTGACGATCTGGTACAGCTGAATGAACGGCAAAAAAAAAAAAAAAAGAAACCATTCATTAAGGCTGCGTCCAATATCACTCCTTCGCATGTAAAAAATATCTATTATAATATACAACTCATTTCAGATATTATTTCGTCTTTTAGCAGCTGATAGTGAATGTGTTCATGAGAAGAGTCCATATGAACAGTCCTCTAGCGGTATTCACAGCCTCGTACGTAAAAACACTTATTTAAGGGCGGAGGTTACAAGCTGCCATGTGTTTGTTGGAGTTATTAGAACTGGCATACACAGATGATAAGCTAACATACTGTAACTTAGTTGTATAAAGCTTCTAATTCTACAATATGTCTGAGGTTATTATACTTTAATTATGCCTTTATGTTTTCTACATCAGATAACCTGGTCGTTAGGCTGCTGAACCGGCTAGACAGTTCCAATGGTTGCCTAGCGACGTTCTCACAACATACAGCTAACTTTAACACGTGGCGAGAATGTAGTATTCACGGCATACGCTGACGAGTTAGTTATTTGAAGGCATGGTACGATCTTAATTTTCTACTGAGTGACATGCTACGTAAGGAAGTAGTGAATGTTGGACACAGCCGTAGTGAATGTTGGACACAGCCGTAGTGAACAAAGAGAGGAGGAACATGGAAGATGCTCTTCCTATGATTCAATTCTACACGTAAAGAAGCCAGTAGGTTCCTTAACAGCAGGTGTGTATGGATAGGTCTTTTAAACAAGACGGCATGATAAATTAGTAACAGAAATAGCCATGGATGTAGATTTTTGAAGTTGAAAACCGTTATCAAGCAGCATGAAGTTTGTGTCGATGATGGCTATAAACATAAGGCCACCAAGGTTTTGAGGTTTGCCTTAGGAGCTTGAAACGGTAGAGATAACTTTATTTTGGAAAGCCTGCTTCGTTCAAATCTCATACGACTTGATGTCAAGGAGAGAAAAATCAGCATGAGGCCCAAAAAGTTTGGATCAGTACCGCTAAACGTCGGGACAAACCACGGCGACGCGCCACGATGTCTCATCTCTGTCAGATCATTCGGGGGTTAACACGAGATGGTGACTTTCCACACGTTCATGCAATCAGCAGCCAAAACATAATCACCAGAGCGACAAACAGGAAGAGTCGAGACAGGAACTGCTCATCCATGTGCTGTGGTGTCCCAGGAGCCGCTGTTTGGGGAAATTGTTAACAGAGGTTACTTGGTACATTGTAGCTGAAAGACACAGACCGATCGTTGAGGAGAGTGGAAAAACATAAGTACCTGGAGGAGGTCTTCCGTCATTGATGTTAAAGGCTGTGGCAAAAATACCGAATGGAAAGGCACCGATTCCAAATGACATTTGGAAACCTCCATCGCCAAAGCCAAATCCCTGAAAACCCTGTAAAATATATGTTTTGTTATTAAAATGACAAAGTGTGGATCTTCTTAAGCGGCAGCAACATCTTCACCATATCCGTTCAACACACGGTAAGTGAGATGTGACGCAACGGTCGGTGCACTTTGTTGTCATTCTCAAGGGACACGCTGCATCTCAGCTCTTAACATGTAATAGACCCCAGTGGGAAATGTCCTTTTAATGAATAGTTAATGAATAGAGCAGAGGTTTACACTACAGCACCTTCATCATCGGACGTAATGGTTTCATCATGATGTTGCTGACGTGGCACTAAACAAAAAAAAACATGTTTGAAATGAAGTAAGCCTAAAGGTACTTACACCACGGTTTTCTGGCTCAGGTCTTTGTCCTTGTGGTCGGGGTGGAGTTCTTTCTCTAAAACACAAATGCACATTTTATAAAAGCAATCCTTGTGAATACACCACTCATGAGGTTTAGAGTTAGTCAGACCTGTCCTGCCACACTAAATCACCCACCTAGGGTCCTGCTGATCTGTGCTTCCCCGCCCATACAAGGGGATCACCTTGTCTCGACAGATGCCCGCTTTACACACTGGACACACTTGTCTGTTGGGTCGGGTCTCCAACCACTGCATAAAGACAAAGAAATGTTAAGTTCTTCCGTTCATAAAACTGCATTTGGCATTTGAATGCGGTGAAAAAAGTAAAGGGAGGTTCAGCTTACCTGATGCAAACAAGGCCAACTAATCAAGTGAAGATGCAAAGGAGGACGACAGATGGACAAGGGGAGAAGATATAGATTAGTTTCACTTTACATATGCTACATGACAGAAAAGGCATCTTGTGTGTATAGAAAAAGGAAATAAACAATTTGGGGTTTAAATTCTACTGAAATCTGATGTGAAGCCTAAGCTATGTTTCGAAAGGTGGTGGATCTGGCTACAGGGGAAGTGGAACTGATCTAAATAATATGTACGTTACACAACAAGCTCTACGTCAGCATTTGCGGAAAATACTAGGTGTAAGCTTGCCATATACAATCAAACAGGCGACATTAACAGATGACAGAGATACACAAATCAACTACTATGTCAGGATTCATGTGTGTTTTTAAATATCTCAGTCTTAATGCGTGTGTAAAACAGGTTGTGCTTTACAAACATACACAACACAATTACTGTTAAGAGGACGCCCAACAATGAGAACAACTGACGACGTTAGTGGTTTCAAAGTCTGACTTTCACAATTTACGCTGACCTCTAGGATTTATACCGATAGGCTGATGTGGCCTTTTGTTCAATAACTTGCTCAATAATATGGGAGGCAGCTGTGAGTCAGATCAATCTTACAAAAAGCGGTTTGTCTGGAATCCTCCTCAGTCTCTTATGACCTTAATACACCGATTGATTTGGATCACAATTTAAAAAATGTAAACACAGCCAGTGACTCTGTTCTTACCAGAAGAGGTGTCCACACAAGCTGATCACCGCGTCCTTGGCGGTGTCCAGACATATGTTACACTCAAATGTGCTGTCCTGGTTGCCGCTGTCGGCCGCAGTCGAGCTGCTGGATCCGGGATTTGGGCTTTCAGTGGCCGCAGCAGAGCCAGAGCCAGAGCCAGATGGAGCTGGAGGAGGTGGAGCAGCGGTGGCCATTTGTTTACGATAACAGATCTGCTAAACAACGAAGGGTAGGTAGGATCGAGGCGACTCCGCTGGCACCCGGTGCCTCAAAGTACACGCATAGGAAGATCCAGTAGACGGGATGTGTAGCTAACGAAGAGGAGAGTGAAAGAAAACAAATCAAACCAAAGTAAACAGCTGCTAGCTAGCCTCCATCTGGAAAGGGGATCCTTAAGCTAACGTTAGCAGGCGAAGAAGAGGTCTGACATAAACTGTCAGTTTAACTGCCTGACGGATAAACCGAATAAAATGCAACAAACACAAGGATGTTAATCTGTGTTAATCTAACGCATCGTTCAAAATATTATTAGTTGGTAAAGAAAAATAACAACTTGTGAGGAGTTGAGGAAAATATCCTTACTGCTAGTTGCCTCATACATCCGCTGCTCTACAAACCGGTAGTAGTTCCTAGGGGGACAGGGGGCGTGGCTACAGGCTGGGAGGGGTTTCTATGCCCTGAGTTACGCCTTCCAGGTTCTTCGGACAAAAGGCTCCGCCAATCAAGAATGAGTATTTCTAAACTGGAAACGTGGTTTAAAGTTGCTGACATCTTGTTTCCCTATAAAGTTAGTTTGTTCTGAAACTATACAATATATCTGAAGGGACTGCAGAATGACACTGGGAGTTTCATTCATCACATTTCATATTACATTTAGTTTCTTTCTCCCCATGGTATATGAGTACACAAACATAACCAGGTCTAATATTTTTTATTAAAACACAAATTGAAACAGAGATATAAATAGCTACTGCTTGGAAGCAGAGACAATTTTGCAATTTAAAAAATTTTACAGGAGGAAGTTACAAAACAATTTTTTACAACACGCAATTTAAGTAGAAAATTTCAAGTATTTAGTACTTATTGTTAAAGTATTTAATTAATTAATACTTATTATTTAATAGAATATACATATTTGAAGGTCACATGAATTCTTCAATTCAATTATGTTTTATTTACATGTTGCTCAACAAAATACATTATATTACAAATGATACATTCAAATACATACAGAACCAGGACACGATAAAACTATGTCAATATACAGTACCCGAGTGTAAAGATTTTCGTTTTCAAGAGTTTTATCATCATGATAACAAAAGTTAATCACGTGTTGCCATTTTTACCCAGATTTACAATCCCGTTAATGCGCTTTGAGTTTTATTCCTGGGCACTGTTGACAAATATTCTAGTCTAATCTTAGATAGTGTCCATTGACTTGCACTTTGAGTGACTATGACCAACTGTACGAAATTCGTCCACCATTACCTCCTCAATCCTTGATGTCACAGAGCGCTTTAGGGTCCGTTTGAAGTCATTGCCAATGAACACATAGAGAACTGGTGAGATAAAGCTGTTTGCTGCAGCCAGGGTGGCCCCCACTTTCAGCCCATTTTCAAGCACTTCTAAGTTGTGGCTCTTTAAGTCTAACTCCAGCAGAATAAAGGTATGGTAGGGGACCCAGCAGCAAAAAAACGACAATATGAGCGCCACCATGATTTTGTAAGGCTTTGTTGACTTGATGGTCAAGCTTCTCAGCTTCATCCCAAGTACCGTGCAGCAGAATACAATCATTAGGAAAGGAATCAGGAACCCACAGATGAATCGAGTCAATACCACTGCCTTGTGTTCGGAAGGGTCACTGTATTTAGTGAAGCACTGAGTGACCGAGCCTTTCACTGTTGTTTGCCGAAAGATCAACGAGGGCAACGTTAGGAGTGCAGAAAGGACCCACATGAGAAAGACAGCTCCAAATGCTTTCTGCACAGTCCTGTGATTCTGCGACCATACGGGAAATGAAATCATTACACACCGATCAGCGCTGATTAGAACCAAGAGGAACACACTGCTGTACATATTGAGAAACAGGGCAGAGGAGGTGAGCTTGCAAAAGACCTGCCCGAAAGGCCAGTGAGACGTTATCATGTAGAATACCTCGAGAGGCAAAACGACACAGAACAACAGGTTTGAAACGGCCAGACTGATGTACCAAGTGGTGATGACCGTTGTCTTCATTTTACAGCCACAGATCCAAATCACCAAGGAATTTCCTCCAAGCCCAATAACACATATGATGATATTGACTGCCACCAAAACGAGTTGAGTGGGAGAAGTGTGAGATCTACCGAAATCCTGTAGTTCATTTGTGCTGATGTTGTTCTCTGTTCCATTTTCAGGAGTGTAATCTTCATAGTCTATGTAATCCACATTCATGCTGGCCACTTTTCCTGAAATATGAAGAACCACAATGTTTTTTTACGAACACAGATAACTATAGCAATTCACAATTTTATCAAAAAAGCAAATTTTTGTTTTTCATTTAGAGTAAATTAGGTACTCACGTTGTGTCGCGATGTGAACGCTCTCACTATGAAGTACTGCCTTCCTGAGTCCCTTGCAGCTGGATGTAATTTCTCACTTCTGTTTCTTGGGCAGTGTCACTGTGACGAAAGTAAGAAATGTGGCCACATAGGTCAAAATTGTTAAGAAATCTGGTTGCAGTGCCCGAATGGGGATTCCCACAACAAAAACACAACTAACACATTCCTGAACCAATGCCATACCTATCAAAGTTCTTAAGTTACACTGTAGTGTCTCCAAAGACCTAAGTTTAATAGTGATTTATAATTAGTATCTGTATCTACATCCATTAACATCACAAATATAACACATTGTTTCTGAAACAACCACGCACAGAAAACAGAATTTACTTTTCACATTAAAGTTGAACTGCTGTTTTTTACAACCTGTTGAAATGAACGAGTTTTGTGGCAGTTAATGTGTTATTTAGAGGCTGCGTTTCGGTGCCCCAGTCACTCCCACTATATGGATATACGTGGATCTAAATATCTGACGAATGACTCCAAATAACACCAAAGTTATATGGGTGAGTAAACGATCTCGTATTTTATGCCAGAAATAAGGTCTAGCTTGTAAAAAGACAGTAGTTCCCCTTTAAGACCCCCACTCAACAAACAGTTGTTGGAGTTGGATTCTACACATGTGTTAAGCAATTCAATATTTTGTTTCAGTTTTACATAAAAGAAAGCGTTGTTATAGACAATTTGACGCACGTTCTCAAAACTCACATGACGCCGTTATGCAAGAGAACAAAAATGCTGAGTATCAGTGAATGAATCACAAGGCAAACAGACAAAAAAATCAGTTTGCTTTAAACACGTAAACAAGCATTTTATACTGCTACCCAGTTTTATATGAATAGAAGTAGTGATTATACAGAATAAGAACCTTTGTACTTCTATAGTGTAATAATATTTACAGTATTATTATTAACATGTTGTGCACTATAGTTGACCGAGGTAGAGTTAAAATACTTTAGTTGTGATTGGGTAGTGAAAGTGGATGTTCTTGTTTGTACTTCAGCGCTTACACAACGATTTAGAACAAAATGTCTCACGGCTGTTATTACTGGCTACCATGCAGATTCATAGTATACAGACAAAACAAAATTAATTTGTAAAAAAACAATGCGATACGTCTGGCACTGTTTGTACTGTTTTGTATTGTCTGCATAAGCTTGGACATGCACACTTAGAGCTCAGTCCCTTGTATTGTACTTACTAGTCCTATGTCTTCATGTAGCTCCATGGATCTGGAGGAAGATCCTCTCATCTCACTGTGTACTGCACCTGCAATATATGATTGAAATGACAATAGAAACCTGTTTGACCTTTAACCTTTGACCATTGTTTAACATAGTCAGTAAATTACACCACACATGTGCTGTGTACATGTCCATGCATGAGCCATACATAACTTATACGTTTGTTTGACACTGGCACTTTCAAGTGCAATATTGAATAAATGATTTTAAAGAGAAGAATCTCAGTTCTTCCACCATTGGCATCTTTATCTCTTAAAAATATATATGTTTTTTTTATTTAAATATAATCTAATTAAAAAATACTCAGTAACATGACAACTACACGCTGAAGAAGACACTTGGACAGCTGCAAAAAAAACTTAGCAAGTCCAGCTGCCTTTGTTTTAGACAAATATGCATTGTTTTATGAGACTCTCAGAAATGTGGATTACTATTACTGATTCCGCTACAGTTGATTTTATTTGTTTTAAACTGATGCATTACATCTAAGGTGGCAATTTTATTTATTTATTTATTTTTTGGACCAGTAAAATCCTCACAATTTAGAAGATGGACCAAAGTTTTCCCCTGAATATTAGTTAGAAACTACCGATTGTCATATCCCTGTGGTAATTGGTCACTAAGAAAGACCAAACACCTGAATGATCAACTGTGCAAAGTTGGAATAAAAACTTAGAATATTAGTATATAAAGATTTTGGGTCTCTTAAATGATAGATATGTACCTAATACAATGTGTATAGTATGAAATGGGACAATAAACTGTAGAAGAAAATACTTTAAAAAACTATAAATTATTGACTTAAACTGTAAGTTTCGTTTTTGTAAGTAGCCTTCTTAAAAACAGTACTTGATTTAATGTTAGTCCAGCAAAAAATGGTCTTATAACTATGACCGTACGATGTTATGAAAAGACGTCTACCCTCCATCGGTTTACATAAACTGAGCATGCGCAGATCTGATTACTTTATCCCCGCCCACTGACCGTGACGTGTGGTCCTCTGTTCGCTTCAGGCTCGAGCTCTTCTCCTTTGGAGGAGGCCAAGATGGCGGCGTAGGAAACGGTCTACAACAGTTCTCGCTCTGTCTTAAAAACTTTTTAAAGCAGAAAAACTAAAGTAAGAATAGACAATTACTGTTCAGTTTGCTCCTAAGAGAAATGACAAGCAAGCAAGGCTACAAGAGGATACACGCAAGTACTCCTTCCTCACCTTCTAAAGCTCCCGACAAAAAACTAGCAATGGAGTCAGACGCAGCAGAAAACATCATCGCTACGCTGAAAATGGCCATCGAGGCGCAAGGGGCGAACATTGAAAAGAACTTTAGTGACCTGAAGACTACTATCAACTTCATCTCTGAAGACATCAAGGAGCTAAAAGGGAAAATGTCTCACACAGAAAAAAGAGTCGGGAAAGTGGAGGAAAAAATCCAAGTTCTGGAAAACAAGGTGAATGAATTGTCACGGTACAAAAGGAGGTGGAACCTGAGGCTCCACGGGCTCGGCGAGGAAGATGGCGAAGATGTTCGCAGAAAGGTGATTGAAATCTGCCAAAATATGGCTCCTAACCACGCTGAGAAATTTCCGGAGGTGCTTGATTCAGTGCACAGGCTCGGAAAGAGACATGACACCACTTCACCACCTCTGCCCCGCGCCGTCATCATGCAGTTCACCATGAGGCATTTTCGGGATATCATCTGGAAAGCGGCTAAAAAAAGCGACTACCTGATGGCTAAAAAGCTGAGATTCAAGGAAGACCTCTCTCCTGAGGACCGAGAGCGACGCAACCAGCTATGGCCGATAATTGAGAAAGCACGCAAGGAAGGGAAGAGCGCTTACTTCGTGGGAGCCCGAGCGTTTGTGGACAGAAAGGAGATCCACTGTCAGCCAGAGGCTGCTGATATCAGTGACATGTAATTCCGCATAAGCTGATGTGACTCTGAGGCTATATCCAGGTTTATTTTTTTTTACAATTTGAAGTTGATACTGACGTTTCAGATATGATGATAGAAGTATATATTTTTCATACAATTACTCAGGGTCAAAATTTGTAATGTTCATTTTTTACATGCTAGCATGTTGTTGCTGCTAAAACTCGTTTTGCACTTTATAAGACAGAGCAGTTCTGTGCTCTTCAAAGTTACACTTTTTCAAGGTTAAAGGCTAGTTACATTTCAAAATTTCTTCTTTATCTTTTGTTTCTTTTAATGCTCGAGGTTTAAGGGATAATACTAAAAGAAAGGCTTTATTGCTCTATGCTAAAAGCTTGAACACTGACTTTTGCATGATACAAGAATCACACTCTGGACCAAGTGATGAACATTTTTGGAAGTCTCAATGGGGGGAGGATTTATGGACGTCGCATGGAACAAACCACTCAGCGGGGACTCTGACTTTGAAACACAAATTCAATGGGAAAGTTATTTCATCAGTGTCAGATCCAAAAGGTCATTTTGTTTTGCTAATTGTTTCATTGAATGATCAGATATTTCTATTGGGTAATCTTTATGGTTACAATAACAAACAGGAAAATATGACCCTAATACAGTTAGTGAATACAAAGATAGATCATTTGATAAGTAAATATACAGACCTAAAGATCATTTTTGGAGGAGACTGGAACTGTTGCTTAAATGATAACTTAGATAGATGGCCAAATAGAAGTAGCGATTACAATACGTACATGTTGGACTTCATGAATGAAAGAGATTTGGTTGATATTTGGAGATACAAGAACCCTACAGCTAAGGAATTCACATGGAAAAATAAGCAAGGCACATTACAGTCACGTATTGATTACTGGTTAGTATCTGATTCTTTATCTGAGTACATAACTACAGTTAAAATGTTGCCAACGCCTTTGACGGACCATAAATCGATCTTTATGAAACTGAGTATGTCTGCCAGCCATCAATCAAAGAGAGTTAATTCATACTGGAAATTAAATAACACTCTTTTATCAGATGAATCGTTAGTAAATGAGATAAAAACGAAAATATGTGAATGCTGGGAAAAGGCATGTGCTGAGAATGTTTATGGTAAAAATTGGGAGTTTCTCAAGTTTGAATTGCGCTCTCTTATAATGAAAAGAGGAGCTGAGATGGTTAATAACAGAAAAAAGGAAGAATCAGAACTAATATCTGAAATTATAACATTGTCATCTCAACTACCTGAGAACTTATCTGAAGACAATAGAAATAGACTTCAGATATTACAATTAAGTTTAGATAACATATACATTCACAAAGCAAAAGGGGCCTTTGTGCGTTCTAGAAGACGATGGCTTGAAGAAGGTGAACAAAATTCTAGCTACTTTTTCAAGTTAGAAAAACGGCATAATAACTATAATAGCATGGTTAAACTAAGAACTGATGGGGACGTCACACAGGACCCAAAGAAGATCTCTGAATTGTGTGAAGTATTCTATAAAAATCTATATAAATCAAAATTGTCAATGGATAACATGGAGGACTTCTTTAATTCATTGGGTGATATTAAGGGCATTAGTAATTCTAACAAGATTCTGTGTGAGGCTGCCATCAGAGTAAATGATATTGAAGATGCCATCAAAAAATTAAAACTTAATAAGAGCCCTGGTAATGATGGCCTCACTTCAGAATTTTTTAAGCTGTTTTCTGCGGAACTTTCGCGCTTTTTGCATATGGTGTATTTAGAAAGTTTCGAAAATGGAAAACTTCCTCCTTCCTTAACTCAAGGGTTGATTACATTGATACCTAAACCTCAGAAAGACACGTTGCTGTTAGATAACTGGAGACCTATCTCACTCCTTAATAATGATTATAAAATCATTGCAATATGTCTAGCTAAAAGATTAAAAGAAGCACTCAATGACATTATTGATGAAACACAGTCTGGTTTCATGACTGGCAGACATATAACAAACAACATAAGGCTTGTACTTGATATTTTGGATTATTCTGAATTCATTCCGGAGGATAGTTATATTCTGTTTCTAGATTTCTATAAGGCTTTTGACTCTCTGGAACATGACTTCATGTTTAAGGCCCTTGATATTTTTGGTTTTGGGGATGTTTTTAAAAAATATATCAAAACTCTATATGCAAATGCCAATAGCTCTATTAAACTTCCTTATGGCACTACCAAAAGGTTTAACATTGATCGTGGGATCCGTCAAGGTTGTCCGATTTCGGCATATCTCTTCCTTCTCCCTATGCAATTATTATCCATTCACTTTAAAAAGAGTAATGTATTGGGTCTCTCGGTATTTGGTAGAACACTGTCAATTACCCAGCTGGCGGATGACACAACCCTATTTCTAAAAGATAAATCCCAAATTGATGAAGCAATCAAAGTCATTAACATCTTTTCTTTGGCTTCGGGTCTCAAACTAAACATTTCAAAATGTGAGCTTCTCCCAATTAAAAATAGCACAGATACCATTATTTCAGGGGTACCGGTCAAACACAAAGTGAAGTATCTCGGTATTATTATTGAAAAGGACCAAAATTCTAGACTATCTGAAAATTTCGATCCCCTCATTGCTTCAGTTGAACAGAGATTTAATCTTTGGCTTCAAAGGGATTTGTCCATCGCTGGTAGATCATTAGTAGCTAAAGTTGAAGGTCTCTCCAGACTTATTTATACGGCTATGGCGCTCGATGTCTCAAAAGTCCAATGCAAAAGAATTGACAAATTAATATTTGACTTTATTTGGAAAAAGAAGATTCATTATATTAAGAAGAATGTTATGATAAATACTTTGTGTGCAGGGGGCTTTAATGCTTTAGATTTCACCTCCCTAAACTCATCCTTTAAAATCAAATGGATCAAACTCTTTCTAAATAATCCCAACTCAATTTGGAACTTTATCTCTGCTCATGTGTTCAACCAAGTTGGAGGATTGGACTTTCTACTTAGATGTAACTATGGTATTTCCAAGCTCCCGATCAAACTATCCAATTTTCATAGTCAACTCTTACTATCCTGGTCAATGTTGTACTCACATAATTTCTCTCCCCATAAATATTTTATTTGGAACAATGAAGATATTAGATATAAAAACAAATCCTTATTTGTTAGAAGATGGTTTGATAATAAGATTTTATTAGTCAATCAGTTATTAAATGATAATGGTCAATTATTTAGATATGAAGAATTTATTTCAGTATACAATTTTCCTGTTACCCCCAAAGAATACTCCATTGTATTTGATGCGATACCAGATGGTGCTAGGAGGCTTTTGTTATCTAGTCCAAAAGGTATAAATTGTAATCTCCCAAGTCTGAATCCCCATGATTTATATATTGGTAATCTGTGTCCATTACTGAGTGATAAAGCTAACAATCGTTGTGTTAGAAATATCATTCAGAGAGATATTGTTTCCAAACCTGCTGCAGTCTTCTATTGGAATAATTTATATAATGATATTGATTGGAAGAATGCTTGGATCCTACCAAGAAAATTTATTATTACGAATAAAATACGAGAGGTTACACTTAAAATAATGCATAGATGTTATCCTGTCAAAACTAATTTAATTAAGTACAAGATTGATATTGAGGCACACTGCTCCTTTTGTAAAGACTCAGATGAAACAATATCTCACTTATTTTGGGAATGCACTTTTAGCCATGTTTTTTGGATTGATCTCAATAATCTCATAAATAACAAAATTGACTCCTCTATGAAATTTACTGTTCAACATGTATTATTCGGACTTTCAAAAAAAGATATTTTTAATGTAGACAAATTATATATTGTGAATCTTCTTGTAATTCTTGCTAAATATCATATTCATTGTGCCAAATTTGTAAACCATCGTCCAAATATTACTATTTTCAAAGCTATACTATCTTCCTATTATAAAACTATAAGACATTGTAAAAACACTAAAGCTATCAAAACCAGAAGGATATATGATAAATTTATTAGAGACTTAT
The DNA here is from genome assembly GCF_963514085.1 of Chelon labrosus. Taxonomy (NCBI): domain Eukaryota; kingdom Metazoa; phylum Chordata; class Actinopteri; order Mugiliformes; family Mugilidae; genus Chelon; species Chelon labrosus. The sequence continues at coordinate 12,141,616 of NC_140355.1, forward strand.
AACCTCGAGCCTTTTCTTTTTTTTTTTTTTTTTTTTTTTTCTCTTCTGATGACTGATTCATATGATGTATGATTCCTTTGTGACTACCTTTGTCCTTATGTTTATAGTTGTACTGTTGATATGTATCAAAAAAAAAAAAATAAATAAATAAAAATCTGCTCCCGAAAAAAAAAAAAAAAAAAAAAAAAAAAAAAAAAAAAAAAAAAAAAAAAAAAAGAGCTCTTCTCCTTTTCCAAACTACGCCATTCTCTCAAGATGGCGGGTGTTGTTGCGAAGAAGTGTCTCAGTCCTCTGACTTTCCTCACCAGGAGGCTTTCTGCTCCGGAGTTTATCACTCAGTGCTGCTATCACAAGAAGGTAAAACACCTCGAGTGCTTATGCGTTACATTAAATGGAGCCGGGGTCACGGTGCTACGGTGCTGTAGCTGCTGGTTAGCTAATGTTTATATGTATTTCAGTTAGCTTGGAGTAACTAGGTTAACGACACAGCTTAATATGAGTATTATAGGTAGAAAACTGTTTTTCTTTTATTCAAAGATGGTGTTGGTTAGTGCGTAGCTAGGGGATAACCACATGAAGGTCGCTTACATGTGCAGGACAATTTCCCTGAAGTTACATCAGGCTGCTTTGGGTTATCTCAAGGTGGGTGTGACAGACAACAGAAATAGTTAACAATATTTGTTTCATGCTAGCTAGTTACCACGTTTAAGACCAGAATAGCTCTAATCCACCCTCCATCTGGGCACTGCCACAGTTTTAATACTCACATCCGATTAATAAGCTTTAATGGTGATGGAGCACAGTGTGCTAGAAAAAAGGTAGATGTTCAGTAACACCTGTGGAAAGGCTTTGTATTCTCCTCGTGAATCTAGTGTTTTACAGTTATCTAACAAAAGCCCCATTCAGATGTCCTTGACAAGTGTGATGCAACATTTGGAAATGGGGCTGTGGCAATTGGGTGCCATAGATTGTGTACTGTCTTTTGTACTTTTTCCTAGAAAGTACTGTGACTGTAGGTCATCAGCGGGTCAGCCTGATTCATTAGGTACACTGGTGAAAACGGATGCATTTTAATATAACCATCCTACACTAAAACTTAGCTTCGTGAAGATGATGTCATTCAGCATTTGTTTAAAAATAACAGAGAGAGCCTTTAATTCAGTTGTGTCTTCATTTTGGAGGTTTGTAGTTTGTCGTGCTATGTAAATATACACGTGTTTCTATAATTTGACTCTATTTTAGTGAGTGGGCTAGGGTAAATAACAAAAAAAAAACATTTGTGTGTTTAATTCAATCCAGTTTACAAGCTTACATACTCTATAATTACCACCATAAACTGAACATTATAACAGCCATGAAGGGGGATTTAGTGCAGGACTTTCATATTAGGATGCATTCATTTTCACCGTGTTGGTGTACCTAATATTTTGGCAACTGAGTGTATATTTGCCGTTGTTTGAAGATGTACAACAAAAAGTACACCCACCGATCGTATTCTACAATTCTCGTATAAAGTATAGTCTTATATTGTGATCCTGAGCCTCTAAATGTTATCTTGGTCAGAGTGACTCAGCAGAAACGAGAGGAGGGGGCAGGAGGAAGGAGCTGGTTCAGTGGACAATGAAATCCAGTCCTAATCTGTTTATTTCAGTGTCTCTTACGTAAGAGAGGAAATATGTAGCCGTGTGGCTACAATGCCAAGACTTATATACGTTATATATTGTAATAGGATGCAAATTGTATCCCAGGATGCTGCTGTCATCTGGCATCCTCTCAATTGTTTTAGTGCCGTTCATTCCTAACAACGGTGTGTATTTGTCTGAAGGTGGTGGATCATTACGAGAACCCAAGAAATGTGGGATCGCTGGACAAAAACTCCAAGAAAGTTGGGACCGGCTTGGTGGGCGCTCCAGCCTGTGGGGATGTGATGAAGCTTCAGGTATGTTTGTCACTAAATGTGGACGAACTGCAGCCTTTTGTGTAAACTATAAGATGTTAGAGCAGCGCTTGGAAGAGCCACATGCACAGCACTGACGTAGAATGGTCTTAAATCATATCCGTTAGTATGGCTAGAGAGCTTTTTCCAGTGTTGTTAGCATGAATAGTACCAGCTGCTGTTACTTTAATTCACTGGTTGTAATTTTCAGATATTGGATCATAGATTTGTTTAATGTTTTTGACAGATTGAGGTGGATGACGATGGAAAGATTGTGGACGCCAGGTTCAAAACTTTCGGCTGCGGCTCTGCCATCGCCTCCAGCTCTCTGGCCACTGAGTGGGTGAAAGGCAAATCTGTGAGTGGACACTTTTTTCTTCCTTTTTTTTTGGGTGGCGTTATGTTTCAGTTCTCTTATTTTTGCTTAGTTTTGCTCGTGTCTTGAAGCTGTGTGATGTGTTTTTTCAGGTGGATGAGGCTTTGCAGATCAAGAACACGGACATAGCCAAGGAGCTCAGTCTTCCCCCTGTTAAACTTCACTGCTCCAGTAAGTATCCATCGATCCTTTTCTCCGTAATCCTCCACACATGTACGTAGACTTAACCTCTACTTGTTCCTGCCTCAGTGCTTGCGGAGGATGCCATCAAGGCTGCCCTGGCTGACTATCGCCTCAAGCAGCATGACGACCAGCAGGAGGCAGTCAGGGCCAACAATTAAATGGGAGCGTTCTCACTTTGAGCTGGACGCCGTTTCCTTCCTGCCGCGTAGAAGAGAAGAAGCGGCACTCCGGCGGCAGCACCTCACTTTCCCGCAACAATGATGACGCATACCATCGTCAAACTTTCCGTAGCAGTGTTACACCAGGCTTTCGTTACTAGTCTGTGGCCCTTTAACCTGTATACTGTATCTTTTAGCCTGTCACGTAAACGCACAATGTCTGACGCACTGCTTGGGTTGTTGGTACAATGGTGAGCCTTATTTTCGAGATTGTTTTTATTTTGGAAGGTGTGATGGAGGTATGGATTGAGGCTGAAAAGCTGTGGAAGTATCCCATCTGCACCCTGAGCACTGACCTTTTGATATGCAGTTAAGCAAAGTGGCTTGAAACAAAGAAAGGGTCCATAAGTTTTAAGTGTAATTTATGATATTTACAGATGTGTCTTTGGTAGTCTGCAATAAAAGTATCAACCAGTCATGTTTTGTTTTGAGTCCAGTTTATTAACCATTTAGATAATCTGACCTGTCACTCACGGAAAAGCGAGACCGTTGCACTTGCTCGTCTGAATTAAATGCAGTTGTAGTAATGCTGATAGTAAACGTGTACAGTTGCGTTTATGGTAAAGTGTCTATGAAAATAAGATGTAAACCGAAGTCAATCCATGGTAGTGTTTTCTGTCTTTGACTAACCTTAAATGTTTGGAAAAACCCGATCCATGAGTCAGTGCTCGGTGATTTGCACAGACGCATTTGAGACCACGCACAGTTTACAGTAGTGGCCATATGAGGGAATGTTTAGGAGTTGGACAAGGACACTGTCAGATTTCAGAGATCCTTGAGCAACACAACAATCCCTCCAGACAAAAAAATAAATACTTTTGTAGCATGAAACATGTTTATGAAATAGAAGATTAGTAGAATATCTGGTCAGAGTGAACTCGCTGCTGCATGTGTCTCCCTGTTACCAAATGAAATCATGAGATATTGCAGAATCGCCCTCTAGAGGAATTTAGCAACTCTTTCTGCATTTGCTTTAATAAACCATTAAAAATCTCTCAGGGTTTAATGGACTAATATCCACCCTCGGGTTCAACAGAAACACATTCAGGCCTCAGTGTTCATTGTCGTTAGAAGGCGGTTTTCTCTCCTGCGATCAGCTGAAGCGTGGCAGAGTCATTGTGAATGTGCAGAGAGCAGGGCCGCAGACCCCCGCCAGTCAAAGGCTCTCCTGAATCCTCTTCCTCTGGATGAGGCCGCTCTGGAGGACCCGGCTCCGCGGCTGCTCCGCTGTCTGGAAGCTCACACTGCTCCTTTTCCCCGGGGGGGAGCAGTGGCTGCCGGTCCAAGTTGCCACCATCTGGTTTAGAGCTTTCCTCGGGAATTTGGTCTGCTACTTTCTGGCTGGGCTCGCTCCTCTCCGCGGCTTCGACAGATTTATTTGCCGTGCGCAGGCTCTTGGCAGCCCTCATGATGTCAGCCTGGAGCTGCCTGTGAGAGTCCACAGGCTCGGCCTCCTCCACAAGAGCGGCTTTTTCCTGCACTTCGTTGAAGGGTTTGGCTCCTCCTGTTTTGTCCCTGTCGTCCACGTACATTTTCGAGGGGAAGGAGGAAGGGTAATAGGCGTTGACCTTGCGCCTGCGGCTCATGACGATTGCCCCGCAGATGATGAGGAAGACGAGAAGGATGAGCGTGGTTGCGACCAGGATGAGGAGCATGTTCTCCTTCAGGAAGCTCACGAGCTGATTCAGAAAGGGCGCCTCCTCCGTGGTTGTGCGAACCGGGCCGAGGGTCGTGGCCTGAACCTCGGGGGAGAGGTCGATGGTGGGCTGAGAGACATTGTTGCTGAGGATCTCGTCTTCATCTGTACTCCCCTCCATAGAGCTGAACGGATACACAGGTGTGGCGAGGCTGCTGCTGATGCAAAACACCACACACAGACCAATGCGGCGAAGGGCCATGGGGAGCATTGTTTTTCCTCGCGATCTGCGAACAACACCGAATGTCAGGACACAGTCTTCTGACTATCTGAATGAATTTCAGCCTAAATCCCAAACTGCTGATCCTAAGAGAGATAGCACTCCAAAATGAAACAACATTAAGGTTTATTGTTCGTTACTGATGTTGCTTTGTATTATAAAGTATCACGTCCAGTGTAAGCTGCAAATCGGACACTCGTTTAAACAGCTTTTTTACTTCCTCGTTGCACAGAGGATTCAGGTGAACCCTTCAGAGCTGCTGCACTAAAGGACCTCTGATCTGCTTAGCTCTGTAACTCAAATGCAATTTGTAATACATGCTGGGCCTGTTGAATGAAAACATCTGTGTAAGCTCTATCCAATCCTCCAAATTTAAAAGCATGCACATATTTCTGCAGCATTTCGAAAAAAAAAAAAAAAGTTCTGCATCCTTCATAACATATTTGCCCGTGCAATGAGCAGTTTCAAGATGCACTGAAGCTAGCCTAGTTCTAATATGCATGTGTTATAAAGTATAGGATCACTTTTTTGCACGCAGGGCATGCACATAGTAGCCAAAACCCAGAATCCTGCCTTAGATAAGAGTAAAACGTGAATATTTTGCAGGTTTTGTGAGTTTGGAGCGGGTAAAATAAGGCTAATAAAATAATAAAACGATATACATGTCAAGATACTGAAGCGCTACAAGAGAGGATCTGTTTTTTCGCAGACTGGGTGGACGAGCCCTTTAAACGCTGTTGATCTTTGCTATATTTATTTCTCCTTGGATCACAGTCAGCTCTCGGCTCAGTCTGTGTGTCAACTGGCAGCCTCTCTTGCACTTTTATCCCTATTCTCCTCCATCTGTGTGCAAGCTGGGCCACATGGAGAACTCTGCTCTCATCTGGACAAAAAAAAAAAAAAAAAAGGGGGGAGTTGGAATTTCTTTTTTTTTCTTTCAAATTAATCACCGTCTCACCGCAGACCAAATACACACTCCCTACACATGTCTGAGCAATCAGACAAATAAAACATGCGCGCATAAGGTGGTCATACGCACGCACAAGGACCAGATCTGAGAATTAAGTTAGAAAGCAAAATAAAGGTCTTCTTGTGTTCCTAAAAATGAGGCTAAATATGGACTCTATTAGGCTTTAATAATCACTCCGTTACTTCCTGAGTCTGTACGCCGCTCTGAACTCATCATGAGCCACCCACTTCAAATGATCATGTGAGCTAACATAATGTCAAGATGCTCCAGCGTCTCAAGCGTGCGGCATTCAATGGAACATGTAAATTTACAAGAAAACACATTTCACTCACCATGTACTGAGACAGAACGCAGGTCTCTGCCGAAATCCCCTCTGTTGGAGGAGGAGTGAAACCAGTCAGGAAAAAGTGAACTTACAAAGAGCGCTGCAAAGAGCTGCAAATGCTCGGGGAACCACACACCAACTACTGTAGTTTCAGATTTCAGAGTGGAGGTTTGTCTGGATGGTGGCGTAAAAAAAAAAAAGAAAAGAAAAGGAGATGTTAACCATGAGGACAAATCCCTCCTTCTGCCTTTTCCACCGTTCTCCTCCCCCTTCAGATTCCCCGAGAGTGTCTGGGCTCTCCGGCCTGCGCGCAGATTGTTCTTGTTAGGTAGGAGTTTATAATGTGCTGTGGGGGCAGGGACCTCTTCTCCGCTCTCCTGTGTGGCTGACTGGATGTGCAATAAAACCAAAAAAAGTATATAAAGAGCACGGAAGCAAACCTTCAACGCAATGTTTTCATCAGAAGTAGCTTCTGACTGACAGCCCGGCCTTCTCTTAAACTCCTCAAGCTCCTGCAATGATGACAAACAGCAAACCTCTTGGGGTAAAAAAAAAAGGGAGTCAGAGAGCGAGTGACCTGCTAATGAGGAAGAGGTTAATGTTTCCTGTGTGGACAAAACACCCGTAACAGCCACACGCACCGGAGACCTTTACAAACAATGTGTTTTTTATCCAGTGGCAAAGCAATTAAGCTCACACGGTGTGTGTGTGTGTGTGTGTGTGTGTGTGTGTGACCACTTTAGGGAGCGAGCGTGACTGCGTGCTAGTGAATGCGTTTTCTGGCAAGTCTGCTGTGTTTGTGATCGCCCAAGACAAGTCTAGCTTTATATGGTCATCAGGAGCACGGGGCGAGGTGCTGCATCCCACCAGGTTTACATTTGTCTCAGCTCTGCTGATCGTCGCCGGCGTCTGTTTCAGCTGCTAAACACGAAGAAGAAGAAGAAGAAGAAGAAGAAGGAGGAACACGGCCTCGTGGATCCTAATAAGCATTCAGGGAACTGTTTTCTCTTCACAGGAAGGGAAGTGAATATGAAACCCAGTCCAGGGCAGAAGAGAGGCCTTTTGTGAAGCCTTTCATAAATAAGGGAACTGAGTGAGTTCACAGAGCTCGTAGTTTTATTATGACTGTTTGCCATTTCAAAACAAAGAAGGACATGTTACAATAACATCAAGTTTAACACGGAAAATGTCTCGTCTGCCATTGTTCATCACTTTCGCTCTTTCGTTGAACATTTTCAGCAAATGAAACGAAACGCGGCGGTACATTCGTGGTCAGATATCCATTTGAGTGAGTAAGCAAGTGAGTCTGTAAAACCTGCTATTTTTAAAATAACCTCCTAGGATTGGTACAGCTTGTCCTGTGAAGGGTCGTGGGGTCTGCTGGAGCCTATCCCAGCTGTCTTCGGGCGAGAGGCGGGGGGCACACCCTGGACAGGTCGCCAGTCAATCGCAGGGCTCAGCAATGTCTTTATGATAAGAATAAATCATTTATTGGGTTTTAATGGAAATCTAATTTGTTCCCAGTTACTCATTTCTTTCCAGGAAAACTTGCAATTAGCCAACAACAGACCCCGTCAAATAAAACATTACAGAAAGGTTAAATAAGACATTCCTTTAATAAATTATCGCACACAATTGAGTTGAGCCACATTAGTCAAAGCCCTACATTCATGCTATGAAGCCTTGGGCAACCAGAGTAATTCTTGTAAACTGAACAGCGTCTGCAGAACAGTGATCCTGTCTCCAGGACCCAGCAAAGTGAAATACCATCAGGACTCAGCTCCGGATGTTTAAAAAAAAAAAAAAACACAGAAAAACACACTTTGATCACTCTCCTCGTCCTGTTTTCAATTCTCCGGTGTAAGATTATGCAAAGAGTTTAGTCCAAAACACACACCGCATTGACTGACCTCAACAAACGCCAGATATATTCAGTGAAAAAACCCCCAAAAGGACTGTTTTCAGTTTGGTGTGTGTTTGTGGTTTCCATGTCTCTTCCTCCCCAGAAATAGGCCGTGCAGTGAAGCTGAAACCGCCACCATCAAAGGGGAAGCATGAGATTATTCAAACATTAACTGTTTCCACATCACTGGCTATCAGACACGGACTGATGAAAAATGTCAGAGAGTGTAAATCCCTCTAAACGTAACGGTCGTTGTCTGGAAGGAAGCTGCTGAGTGTGAGGTTGTCCCCTACGTCCTCGTCGCTGTCTCCACCCGCGGGGAACACCAGGATCCCGTTGCGGACCGGGTTGCGTTGCCTTGTGTAGCTGTGATTCGTGTCAGGCAGCAGAGAAGAGATGCACATCATCTCTGTATCCTGCTTGGGTTTCTTGACCTTGTACTTCCTCGCTGACAGCTTGGCGCAGAGGGTGATGGTGGAGACCATGAAGATGGTGGCCAAGGCGGCCATGATGGCGATGACGATGAGGCAGTTCTTCACCACGCCGCGGGTGGAGCAGGGTTGGCCAGGGGTGGAGGTGCTATTTGAGCCTTTGCCGGGCACGGCTGTCGTTGTCATTGTCGGGACTGGCAACCTCTTGGGCTTACGAGGGATCAGGATTCCCACAGGAGTGGAGGAGTTAGCAGTGGTGGAGTTGTGAGGATCAGCCGAGACTGAGGCTGTTGAGTTAGAAAACTGTGACGTGGTCGTGTGGGCACTCGTAGCAGGAACGAACGGAGGCGTAGAACTAAGCTCTGTGCTGGTTTTGGGTGTCTCATCCGAGACATTGCCGTGCACGGCTGTCGTTGACGGCGTCATTGTTGGAACTGGCAACCCCGTGGGCTCATGAGGGGTCAGGATTCCCACAGGAGTGGAGGAGTTAGCAGCGGTGGAGTTGTGAGGATCAGCTGAGACTGAGGCTGTTGCGTTAGAAAACCGTGACGTGGTCATGTGGGCGCTCGTAGCAGGAACGGACTGAGGCGTGGCACTCAGCTCTGCGCTGGTTTTGGATGCCTCGTTTGTTGAGAGAGGCGGCGACGAAGTGGACACAAACCCAGATGTTGTCCCAGAGGGAGCGTTTGCAGTCACGGTGGTGATAGTGGAAGCTGAGGGACTGGTGAGGTTCAGAGCGTGGACAGGAGTCTGGGCAGACTCATTGGAGGTGGTGGAGGGTAAATCTGATGCAATGGCAGGCTTACTGGTGGATGTGGGCTGCGGACTAGATGCTGCTGTTGCCGAAAATGCTGCAGAGGCTGTCGAATTAGCCTTCGTCTCAGCAAAAGCGGTGGTTGGTTTCTGATCCTCTGTAGCAGCTTGTGAGGCTGCTGCACGGTAGGTAGATTCACCTGCAGCTGTGGTCACTGCTGTGGAGGTATGAAGCACGTGTACACCCGGGCCGCTAGTCGCTGCGGCTGCATTGTTGATGACAGTTGAACCAACCGTGCCGTTGTCTGAGCTCTTGGGTTTGTTGCTGACAACTGCCTCGTCGACCGCTCGACTTTCCAGTGTGGATGACACCTCTGCTGTAATGCGGGGCACTGTATCGACACTTCCACTTGTTGTAGCAACACCAACATCTGCAGATTTGAGAACTGGAGCCGTGGTCTGCTGGTTGTTCATCTTTTCGGGCTCAGCGTTGAAGGCACTGCTGCTGGTTTCAGGCGTGAAAGCAGTCACTGACTCCACAGCAAACAAAACACATATTCCCCATAGCAACGCCGGAAACGTCGTCTTCACGCCGAGGAGCGTCATTGTTGCACAAAAGATCTGAAAACCCCCAAAAAACAGGTTTAAGTCAAACGGCTGCGGTGTGGATACGGTGGAAAGACACACACATGCAGAGAAAAAAAATGTGTCATGTGTCGTCTTGCGAGTGTCATCTTGTGATGAAACAATCATGTGTCCTTTACCACACCCGCTGCTTTACACAGGAAAAAATAAAAATCACACTACTACTGCTGAATTTCCAAAGTAACAGTGATTAAGTTCTCTACATAAGAACTCAGGGTTGAAAGGGTTGAAAAGATCTGGCAAAGATGACAACAATCACTTTTCTTGATAGGAAGAAAACTGTGTGGATAAATCTGTCTCTTTTGGTAAAAAGCTACAAAATAAAAGCTGAACAGAACATTTTAATTTTAATTAACACTGACAGCAGATCCAGAAACTATCAGAACACAGAACAACATCGTCCCTGACATGTGCCATCGGCGACTCTTGTCTTACCTTGCTGCTGGTGAAACAGACTGCCGGATGTGAGGAAAGCGTCTGATAAGGCTTCAGCTCATCTCAGCGTCTCTGCGAGAACATCCTCACATCACTGACACGACAGACTGACTGCGGCACTGCTTGACAGAAGAAGAAACAGGAAACTACTGCATGTTCGCTGCAACATTGTCAGATAATTCAGGAAGACGCCTCCTTGTGCAACGCACACATTCGGCTTACGTCAGCCGCAGAAAGAAACAACTCCTGAGCGGTGTTTGTGTTTATTTCTGAAGACTTGCACCAACAAATCCTGCATTTAAGAACTTTTTTTAATCTATTTACAAGCAAAAGATGTGATTTATCTCACTGCTGGAAAGCTGAGTTCAGGTATTGCTGTGGTGGTTACTACTTTATTTAAAGCAGCAGGAAGTTCTCAGTTCTGTAAACTGTCATGTCAAACCCTTGTTCACATTTCTGTCCAAGTTTAAAGCGACACATCATGTCATTAAAGGTTAACCACAGATGTAGAAGATCAGGTTTAACTCCAGGTGTACGTGTTATATAGTGAATAAAATCATGTGTTGAGTGTTGAAGGATAGACTGGCAACAGCAGTCACACAGTGTTGAAACAGAAAATGTTGGTCTTGTGTGGAAATCATAACTGTCACTTCCTGTACTGGTGAGTCACAACGAGATGTGGTTATAAAAGGATTTGAGTCTTTTTTTTTTTTTTTAAGTGACAGATAAACTGTTTGTTTATCATGTTAAACGTTGTCATGCAACAAAGGGGGAAAAAAAACTACCGTGTGCTGAACGGCCTCCAACGCTACTCATATGTAGTGAGTATGACAAATCTAAAAGAAAAACCCCTAGAACTACATAACCGCATAAACGCACACACACCACAATTGTTTTTGTCAGTGGATGCAGCCTTTGGTTTTATTAGGGTACTCAGTAGTTTAGATAAGAGTCTAATCAGCTTGGAACATCTTGATGTGAGGATGCACAGATCAGGCATAACATTATGACCACTGACGGGCAAAGTAAAGAACCATCTTGTGACAATTCAATGTTCTGCTGGGAAACTTTTAGACCTGGCATTCATGTAGATGTTAATTAGGCATGTAGCACCCACCTAGACCAGACCAGGCACCCCCACCTCATAGCAATGACACTCCTTGATGGCAGCAGCCATCCCCAGCAGGATGCAGCCTGACACAGGCACACACACAAAAACAATTTAGGAACAACTCAAAAAGAAAACATGAAAAACAGCTCAAGGTGTTGACCTGGCCTCCAAATTCACTAGATCCCAAACTGATCAAGCATCTGTGGGATGATCCACAGAGGCCCCTCCCCTCAAAGGCTCCCCCAGTAACATTCTGTTGCCAGACACCACAGGACACCCTCAGAAGGCCCATGTCTATTCTCTGATGAGTCACGGCTGTTTTAGAGGCACAAGGGAGGCCGACACAATATTAGGAAGGTGGTCATAATGTTACGCCTTGCAAAAATTGTAATCTCCTGTGCACAACCCTCGTCATTAGCCTTCGTCTCAGCAAAAGCGGTGGCTGATTTCTGATGCTCTGTAGCACTCTGTGAGGCTGTTGCATGATGGGTAGATTCACCTTCAGCTGTGGTCACTGCTGTGGAGGTATGAAGCACGTGTGCACCCGAGCCGCTGGTCGCTGCAGCTGCAGTGTTGATGACAGTTGAACCAACCGTGCCGTTGTCTGTCTGATGAGTCACAACTGTTTTGGATACACAAGGGAGACCAACACAATATAAGGGTTGTGGTCATAATGTAGTGCCTTGCAAAAATTGTAATCTCCTGTGCACAACCCTTGTCCGTCAACCTCCTCCACTGATTCTCTCTAGGATTCATTTGAGGTCTGGTCTTCCTCTTTTTCTATTTTTTTTTTTGCACGTCTCCAGCAGAGAAGTTAAACTTAGTTGTTTTTTTTCATTTGAGATTTCAAATCAGACGGCAGAAGTGAAATAGTGCAAAACTGTACGTCTCCTCGTTGAAGCCAAGAATAAGGAAGAAAAACCGAAGTTTTAATGTGTAAAATCTTTATTATGTGCACAGAACTGTTTGTTTGTCAGGGGTTCGGTGAAACACGAGCTGGGTGAGTGGTCCCGTCCCAACACCAACACGCACTGGAGAGGCCAACGTCACCTTGACCCTTAACAGTGACAAGAGGCACCACTTACATTTTGCACAACATCTACACCAGAGAGATGCACCCTTCCCCCCCTCCCCTTTAAAACCCAAAATGTTGTTTTTTTTTTTCTTTTTTAAAGCCCAGAAGATCAGGAACAAAATGTTTTAGAAGGAATTCTTCCACATTCATAAATCTGATGGATATCAATGAGCAAACAGGTGGGAGGAGTTCAACGGCTATTGTTTAAAAAAAGAAAAAAAAAAAATCCAGCTACTATTATCTTTCTACCAGGTTGTGGCTGGAATGTACAACGGGAGAAAAAAGTAAATGTAAAAGCAGTGCATGAAACCGCACACAATTCATATTTGGCAACACAAAAAAGAACAATGGAAATACTGATGCTACATACAGTTGTTTGAGTAGTAACTTCTCATGAGAATGTTTTTACCACAAACAAAACAGAACAAAAAGTTAAGACTTTTCCTTCAACAAAGATGTCTTTTCTTCAAATGTGTACATGAGCTGCGAGAGTTCTTCCTTTTTCTCTGTGTGTGTGTGTGTCGGGGCGAGGTGTGAAACGGGAGACATGATGAGGAAAAAAATAAAGTTCATCTAGGAATGTAGGCTTGGTCTCATCACGGGGACGACGCCAAGCTCAATGAAACCGAATCTTGAGAGTTTGGCCGTGGCTGGACCCCGTCCGGTCGATTCTCTCCGAAAACAGCGAACGCTCCCGGTGAGGGGGGAGGGGGGCGGGTGGGGAGTGGGGGGGCCGCGTCCCTACATGGCGACCTTGGCAACCTGCTCCTCCAGTCTGGCGATTCGGCGGTCCTGAAGGATGACGCGGTCCCTGAGCGACTTGAACTCTCGGAGCACCTCTTCCAGTTTGTCTTCCATTTTCTGGAAAAAAAAACGAAAAGAAAGTTTAGACAAGTTATTTTTACTCGGCAAAATCCACAAGTGGCTAAAAAGGATTATTGTGAGAAATAACAGATTGGTACAGGGTATCTGCTTGAGCAGGCCTGTAGCTGTTAACATTTTCCTTTGCTTTCCAGTGAATTGTGCCAAATACCAAAGTATGTGCTGATACATAACTTTCATGAATTGTTCCAGCCATGATAATTACTGCGAATGGAGGGGAGCTGAAGTATCAGCACAAAGCTCAGCGTGCAAGGCTTGAAAGGCGAAACCTTTGACTCAGAGGAAATCATGAGCTATTTTTAAGACCAACTCAAAATATGTTAAAGAACAACTAAGCAACAGCAGACACTCACCACTGATGGCTGTGGAGAAGCATGCTTCTGCACGGTGGTGGTGATGGTTGCCGGCTTGCTCTCCGGCTTGCTCTCCAGCACGTTCGTCTTGACCACCTTCAGGTCCCGGTTCTTCGTGGAGACGTAGCCGTCTTTGAGCGAGATCAGGATGGGGCCTCCGTTCTTGCCGGCGAACCACTCCTCTGCCTCCAGGGCAGGATCGGGGCCAGCTGTGTCTGGGTAGAGGTCGTCCTGGAACAGATCCGACTGGGCAGGGGTAGAGGACACAGGAAATGTCACGGGGACAGGAAGACGGAGGAAAAATACTGAGGTGTGGACGCAGGGAAAGGAGACTGTCTATAGAGCAGCAGTTCCTTCTTATGATGAATGGATGAATGGACATACCTTACGTGGGACCGTCATGATGATTGGTTCGCATTTTCTCTCATGTAATTTGTAAAACCTAAAAGATAAAAATGTCAGAGACAACAGTTAGAGGAGTATCAGAGATGAATAAAATAGCAATTCAGCCCCAAACTTAAATAGAAGGATGTTTTTTAAAGTAGACATTGTACTTTTTGTACAGTTTATTTTAATCTGAAGCTTGTTTAAACAGACAATTAAATGGCAATGAATTACTTTTTTAAGCTTAAATGCCCCCATTGTCCATTTTCACCTTCTAAATTGTGAATGTTGTGAACAACAATCATCTATGACCTTAAATTAGTATTTTGCTCATTTCCAGCGTGAGTGCAGACATTAAATCTGGGTCAGCCACAGAACCCACAGGATCACCTACTAGCACGTAGCAAACGCGGCCTGCTTCAGTACCTGGCGATTTCACACTTGTTGACGTCCAGACCTCTTTTGGGCATATATCCCATTCCCCTCTGGGGCTCCTTGGTGGAAAAGGTGTTGAGGTAGTGAACGAACGGCGCCTCGTCCGTGATCTCAAAGTACCGAATGCTGCTGTCACCCTGAGGACAAACCCAAAGATAAAATGTGAGCTTTGCAATCTAAAAACCTGAAAAGAAAACAGTAGTATTTTGTTTTTGTTTTGTTTTTTAATTAAGAGGCTGCTTACCTTTCCACACAGGTAGACTATGTTGGTGTCAGGGTCATAGAAGGGCAGCAGAACTCCATTACTACTGTCCATTTCTTGAACGCATATCGGCTCATCCATGTTGTCCTGGAAACAAGTCAAGTCAAGTCACAGTTTAGAAGAATCTTAATTTGTATAATATGCGACTTAATAATGAACAACAATAAACTGACTCTGTGATAACACAACATTCACTGCCGCTAATTAGATCTGGCAAAGTTAATGTTTGAATTTAACGCCCCCAACTGGAGCTGAGGTGGTACTGCTTCAGAATACAGAGAAAATTAAAAATGTTTCCCTTGGGGTTAAAAAATAAGGGAGAATCGTCTCATGTCACAATCAATAAGCTCTGAAAAAACTCATGGACACCACTGACAGTGTTTTTATATAAATCATGTACAGGAATCTAAAAAGAAAATCACATTAGCCACAGATAACACAGTCCTAAACGTGACGCATCGGTTAGATTGACCACAACAACGTACAGCTTTCCACAGGGCTAGCTGGCGCTCGCTCATGCGGCTGAATCCGGTGGTGAAAATGTTTCCATCTGCTAAAAAGATCGCTCTCATTGGTCGAGCTCCCTCGTGAGCTTTGTCCTTCTCCTAAAAACAGAAACACACTTGTCAGACTGGGCAGCCGTGAGCTGTGGGCTTCATCTGTGTTGTGTTTATGGGAGAGATTATAACTCATGTGAACCCTTAAACCCCCCCCCCGGCTTTCACTTACCGCCACTATCTTCTTTTTACGGGGGTCGATGACGCGGACCTTCTTGTCCTTGCAGGCGGTGCACAGCAGGCTGCCGTTGCGGCTCCAGCTGACACTAAAGATAACGTCAGGGTGCATGTCCTCCAGGTTGATCATGGCCTCTCCCGTCCCCACATTCCAGATGATGATCTGGTTGTCACACCCTAAAATGGGCACGCACGGGGGTCAGCGCACGCATCTCCTCTGTCTGAGTTTATTTTCGGCACTATACATCACACAAAGCAATGCAAAAGCAGACGCTGAGATAATTGGTCGGATTTGGAAAACAGCTGCACGCCAGACTGGTGTAGCCAGACTCAATTCTCAACAGAATATCAGTCTGGTATGGACCGTTAGAGAAAAAACTCGGATACTCGGATGACTTCTTAACTGTCCATCACCAACAATTTGATTGGTCTGGCAGATCTTTGCAAGCTCCCTGCCCAAATTCTTCTTTTTCATGAGAAATGAGGTCACCGAAAGCTTCACTCAAAGGTTACCTGCACTGAGGAGGACGTTGCGAGCGGTGGGATGCCAAGACACAATGCCGACCCTTTTGGAGTGGCCCTCTAACACGACCACAGGCTCTGAAAGGGGAGTCTCCATTCCATTCTCAGGAATCTGCCACACCTAAAGCAGATTAAGAAAATTAAGACCTACAGGGAGATACACCTCAAGATATATCTAGTGTTGTTTTTCATACACATAAAAGCGTGATGCCCAAGATGCCAAATCAGAGGTTGCAGATTGAAGTGTATTTGGGTATATAAGTGCTACTCTGTTCAACAGCATAAACCTAATAAACCGGTAAAACATTCAAAGCTCATGTGACCGGCCAGAGATCAACCGTGTCCTTACCATGACTGTGCAGTCCTCCGAGCCGCTAGCAATGACGAGGTCGTTGTGAGGACACCAGTCGATGTCCAACACCGGGCCCGTGTGACCGCATACTGTCGGGTAGACCTTGTCTATGCGGCCGGTCTGCGAGACACGAGATAAGTTTACATTGCAAAGAAGATAAAAGGTGTGAGGTCAGGCACGGCAATAAAAGTCCGACTAGCTGATATCTGCTAAGAGAGATATGAAAATAACAGACAAAACAGGGTTCATCGTTGTGTTACACAGAAGTTATGTCTAGTCTTGTGCACGACACATTTTCACTCTCCAGCCCATTGCACACATGTCTGGGTAAAAAAATAAATTCTGAACTTTTGAATAAATACATTCAGACATCCTGTCAGACATCTTGTCACATTTAATGTTGCAAAAGCTGCAAAAAGAGGGCCTGTCATGTTCAAAAACTGAATTAATTTGTGGTTTTCGACCAAGACAAAAGAGACTAAAGAGACTAAAGAGCAATGATCGGATTCCAACTTTGATTTTCTGACACACAGGGAATCTGTTTTAAGCTTTGCCCTGTTATAACCCAAAATCATTTTCACGTGTGGACAGGGATTATTATTATTATTATTTTTTTTTTTACAGTGATGACTGGATCTATTATGAACGTCATAAAAGCTTCTCCAGATGTGGGATATTGCGCTGTAAATACAAATGAATCAAACCAGATTGCCCAAAATAATCTCAAAGCACCCATCTTCTGTGTGTCTGTGTGTGTGTGTTCACTGAAGCGACGGTAACGTGATAAACACACCGCATGCCTCCACTGCCAGGCAGATGTCAACATTGATTATCCATGTTTTTTTTTTTGTTTTTTTTTTTTACTAGAAATATGGGCCTCGGGGAACAGCAAGAGAGCATCACAACAGCAGCGAAGAGCATTGATTCATCGCATGTTCCAAAAGCTGCACAGCAGATTTGGATATGCTCTGAATCTGAGTATTAAAATATGTGCTGCACAGTTTACTAAAGCCAGAATTTACAACAGCCAATACTGTAACTCAGTCACAGTCAGGCCTGCTTTGGTCTATATGCTAACATTAGCATGCTAACACAATCCCAGGGGCTAATATGTTGATGTGTAGGTATAATGTTGAGCATGATCAGTTCAGTAATTTGGTTAGTTCTCTTATGTTATATAGCTAAAGATGATAAGGAAGTCTTTTGTGCAGGTACTTGGTCCAAAAAAATGAATCTGATCATGACGCTAGATGTAGAGCTATGCAAAATTTCTACAGTTTATATGAGCGATACACCAATGAGCGCATCAAATTTCAAGGCAGCCCATGCATTAGTAATCAAGCCATTTAAAAGCCATAAATCAATCTGCACTGAAGTCATCAAGATACTTCCTCTGGGGGCCGTGAAAGCCTGCTCATGGTTTCAAGGCAATCCATCGTTGCTTGGTTGGGATATTTCTGGCCGGATCAAAGCAATGAACCGACATCCCAGAAGAGCTCGACGTGGCTCTTTTTTCCTGTTAGTTCTTACAGCTGCCGTGAGTAGTAAACTATTAAATATAAGAGTTGGATATCTGGGTCTGGGTATTAATTGCCACTTGGAAGTGAAATGTATTTAAAGTTTAAATGTGATTAACTTCAATATGACACGAGGCAGGCTTTATATCACAATGATGCAAAGCAAGTGTGCACAGCTCCAGCCTTGAAGCCTTGAAGATGTCTATTTTAAATCAAACTATTTTCTATTGGCAGACAAAAAAAAAAGTAATGGAAGTAGGAAGAACACCTCACCTTTTGTAAAGGAAGGACGAGAAAGGCTCCACCCCCGCTGGCGTCTATGATGATGGCAACGAACTTGGGGTTGACGGCGCAGAAGGAGCTGTCCCATGTGACCCTGGACACTCGGATGTCATCGTAGCACTGGTCGTTCCTCACGGCCTGACCGAACACATGACGGAACTTGCTCTGTCGCACGACTCGCCGCAGCATATCTGCACAAACAAGCGTAAGCACAGTGAGACGGAGCGGTCGTGTGTTCTGCCTACAAATGTCCTCATTAAAAACTCTAAAAAAGAAAGTATAAAGCGGCGCTGAAAGTGACATTTTCGCGCGCGGATGTACGGAAAACAAGCATCCATCTGAAGCACGCAGAGAAAACCTTGAGATAAATTTGGTTCGGTGCCAGCGCGCTCTGTCTCATCTGAGATTATGCTTATTAACTGTGACTGAGCAGGCGGAGGAAACAAGTCGGCTCTATCTACGGGCCAAAGCTGGAGGTAAACTGTACAGATGACACATTTTCCTCCAGCTGTGTTTATCTCCTTATCTCTGAGTAATTTTCCAGACTTGTGAGAGACCAGGAGAAAAATCCCAGGTTCTGTAAAGGTTGTTAGACTCAGGCAGATTTCAGCTAAATTAGCCCTCGACTAACGGATATTTAACTCAAGAAATCAAACTTGTGGCACGGTGTCGCTTTGCAGCCTGCTCTAACATTTTAGAAAGATGTATTTGAACATCACACTTGGTCAAAATGGGCAGTTTACTACTTTTGGGTAGACATTTTAAATGAAATTCAAAGTCCTGTCCACGGAAAACGCAATATTTTAGGGCGTATTGATCAAGATGCAAGTGCAAACATTCAGATGCGTCATTCCGCATGTTTCATTTTTAAACTACTGCATCAGTTCCTGCAAACACACCACAGATGGTCTGTTGTCGCTCAAGCTCGTGGATATCATCTCAGCCGTTGCTCCACACTGAATGATGATATTTTGGCTCAGCATATATCTTTAAGGATGTTTTTCCTGTTTCATTTTTAGCGCACATTTCTGCCTCAGGAAAGGTCATCTTTTACAAGTGGAGTTCAGTTCTCACAGCAGGTTGGCTTATGAAATGGGACTATCGCCTTCAATAGATTTATACTATTCTAGTGACACGCTTCATTGTGCGCTTATGGGGAAAATATAGCGTCTGGGGGCGACAATTAAGCTGCCAGTCTGAGGCGACATGCAGAGTCATTATACAAGCTGCAGGGGTTTTCTCCAGCAATCCACAGGTCTGTCATCGCACCAAACCGCCTGCCTCGCCACATTCAGCCACAGATTTTGACAACGGAAAAGCTGACTCACAGCCTTTGGGACCTAATATAGAAGCTAGGATTTTTCGAAAACTTTGCTCGGCGACACAGGAGCATATTTTATAGTCTGACAGAGAACTGAATTTAGGAGGAGCATTAAAATTGGTCTATAATTTAGAGCCGTCGTTGAATGGAATAGCTGCTTCGCTGGCGGCAAACCATATTTAGGAAGTGAGTGTCAAGTTTTTAAATGGTGGTTTAGGTAGTTTTGATTGATATATTCATTTAATTTAATATATTATTAATAACTGATGTTTAGGAACATGTAAAACGTAATTGCAACAATTAAAATTTGGCCAAGTAAGACTCAAGTTGCCACATAACTACGTAGGACTCTGTGTCAAGACTGTGTGTGTGTGTGTGTGTGTGTGTGTGGACAAACAGATCATGACTCATTAACACTTTTATCTAGTTCAGTTTCACCTAGTGTAAAGCGACACGTTTATTTTTATGGATTTATGTTACAATTTTATGATTCGTATATATTTAAATAAACATCTAGATATGCGAGTAAAAAAAAGGAGATGGGGAACACTGTGAAAACGTGCACCGACCATACAACCTCAGTTAACTTACTACGAGTGTGGTTCAATCTGAAGACGTCACGACGCACAGATTCATGCTTTTCATGCAACGCCATGCTGCATCTCTAGCTATTACTATCGGGTTCACCCACATTTTCGAGGTGGATGACTAGACTTCTAATGAATCAGATGCTTGCCCTGGACAATCCCAAGACAATCCACAGCACTGTACACACAGATCATGTTGCTGCAGGGCTGCACAATGCCTGGACAGCACTGGAATACAATTTTCGGCTCATCAGGACAGCGTGTACCCTCGGCTGATATCAGTGCTCTAGTATTCAGCAGCAGCAGCTACCTCCAGGCCCTTGTAGGCTTTAGTTGGTGCCATAGATTACAACCCTGCACAACAAGGCATTACTGAGCATCACGATGCTGGCCTGGCTGGTGGCAGTGCATTCAGGGCTTGGTATCGTAACGGCAGCTATAAATCAATGCACAACAGCTGTGGTCCGAGATTTGGAGAGGAGAATTTAGTGTCTGATCTCTCATATATAAATAAAGTGTAGTCACCAGCCCTGCAGGAGTCTGACTTCTTCTATGTCTCCCATTTTATCTGTCTGGACAAACGGGGCTTTAAGGGTGTGTCTGTGAAGCGCCACTAAATATGCAACAACTACCACTTTAGCTCATAATAATACCGGCATGTTGAATATTTAATGTGCACCGACAGGTCGTGTTCAATGGAGGCTGGAGGAGCTGCACTGTGCTAACGTTAAACAATGGTCGCTGGCTAATGTTAGCTGATGTTAGCACGAACCTCTGCATCCTCCCAGTTCAAGCACGTACGTGGCTACACATTAATATATTATACACAACCCGAAGTTCACCTGTGAGTTTACACCATCTAGTCTAATCTAGCCATTTTTAAACCATGTGGTAAACGTTGAGGGAAGGCTTTAAATGCTAAAGACAACTTAGCTAGCAGCTAGCTACGCTGCCCAACCGAAACAAGGGGGTGGAGATTTGTGTTTTGGTGAGCACTGCCCAGATGTGAGTAGCCTGAACGCGCCACAAAGCCCACGTTTATTGAAGGGTAACATGTAAATAAATAAGGTAAGATACGTAAAACAAAAGCTTAAAGTACACGTGAAGGCGATAATCGTGTAAAAAAATGTTTCACCGCACTGCTAGGGCAGCTCGGCAGCTGTGCCGGGGGCTGGTCCCGTCTCACACAGCGGCGGACACTGAAACGTTTCACGGCGAGCAAGGAGGAGGGAACCGGAGGGGTGTGTTTTTTCTTTCAAAAGTAAAAAACGCATACACATTTACTAACGGTACAGTGTTAGTGCGTACAGGCCCAACGCTTAATAATTTGCAATTTCAGCCCACTAGTGTCTCTTTGCGTCCAAGCTGCTGTTGGGTTAGCATCAGCTAAGCTAGCTGCTAACTATTAGCTGCGGTGGACCGCTGCCAGCTGACGCAAGTGCAGATATTTCCACCCAAGGATTTTGGCTGCTCCCATTCTCAAAGCCATCCAGCGAGCTACATGGATGCTGCACAGCCCCGGCCGACGGATCACACGCAACATAACATACATGCAAAAAAATAAAATAAAAAAAAACACTTTTAAAAAATCTTTCTTACCTCCTAAACCTATGCAAGATTCTCTTACGCACGGGGGTAATCAATCACAACACATGAATCTGGTAGTTTAGGCGCGCCCTTCTCCTGCAGGACGTTGCTCTTGTATCCCTTGTCTCCACACACACGTAAAAAAAAAAAAAAAAAAAAATCCCAACTGCAATGCTCTTATTCCTTCGCTTCGCTGCAGATTTGTGGCCGGAGACAGTGTTTTATATCTAGTGGTATTTCAGGATGCCCGTGTAGACCAACAGAGCATCTCCTATCCGCTCCTCACCTGCGAGAGACTAGCAATCTCCTTTTCTCATTTCGTTATTAAATTCAGTAGGATACGTTGACGACTGGCCACGGCACATGCGCAAAACGGAAAAGTCAGATTTCCTTCTCCTCTGAATGGGGATGGGGCTGCTGGAAAAGCTGGATTCCTCGTGTTATCCACTTCACGTCTTTAAGCAGACGACACGAATCAGATTATTTTGTTCAGTTGTGCAAAGATATGCATTTTGTAGCCAGCAGCATCTTTTGTATCAGGATCCCTCCCCTCCCCCCTCTGTCCCATCTCATCCCATCCAGGCATGTCCTGCCTAAACACAATGAAGACCCCCCTCCCTATAGACTCACCCCTACACACACTCTTAACAAATCCTCTGTTTCAATTTCGGTGATTCTGAATTTTGTGGACACTGAAGTATTTGATTAAATGTCTGTGATCTAAAAACTGGAGTTTATTACAGTTTCACTTATTGCCAGATGCTTTTTAAGATGAGTAAATAGAAAATCTAAGATGTTTAATATGGGTCTTCATATTTTTTTTTCTTTGTACAAGCTACAGAAATTCAAATCTTACTTAGAAGGCTTTAAATCACATCACACTGTCTTTAATAAAGTCCAAAATGGGCTTCCATTATTAATTTATAACCCAATGCAAACGGGACATCCTAGATGAAAGGGTCGCAACAGTCATGGACTCACATATCAGCAGTGTGAAACAGCTGAAACCTCTGGAGACAAGTAAGTGGACCTCGGTTGTTATTGGATTTTTTTGTAGACCCATTATAGGAGACTCTTTTTGACATTTATTTTATCATATTTTCTTCAGATTGTGTGGTTTGTTCCTTGATGATAAAAAATTGCAACAGTTCTGAATAAGTATTATTTCCTAATCTTATTTTACCTAATCTATCTTATCTCCTAATGCATTAATACTCAAATTGACATTCAAGGTTGGTTCAGAGTCTCCAGTTTAAGATTTATGACAGAAAATTAAAATAGTGCATGTTTTGTGATTAAACTGAGATCCTATCAAAGTTATAGACTTTAGTTTCATTTAGTGGTAATGCATCAGCCGCTATTATGTATCAGCAAAAGGAGGAGTTACCGAGTTACCCATCCATCAGACACTCAGTATTTTTACATTAATTTACCATTTTGTTTTTCTACATTTGGTGAATGTAAGTACAGCATTTACTCTGTGTCTAGGTCCGTTTTGTTCTCTGTTAACCCTCATGGGAAATATCTGGTTCTATAGATCCTTTAGGTAAATGCTCCACTTAATACACCAATTTGTTGTTAACTCTATCTGCCTGCTGTTTAGTGCTGGGCATGGGTTAGGGGTAGGGTTAGTTTAGATGGTTGCCTTATCTAAACTCTGAGAGCAAGGTAACGAAACCATTAAACCAAACCAACAAGCTTAAAGAGGTAAAAATACTCCTTAGAGTTGAAAGGATCTGCAGTAAATTCTCTGGGACTTTGGTATGACAAGTGAACACTTTCAAATTACTCACTGGTGATCCATTGGTAATATCAAAATATTGATTTAATCAAAATACACATTTTTAACTTCAATAACAACTATTCAGTTGTAGTTTTAGTCAGTATTTCTCAACAACCTTGACCTTAATGTGACTGTTTGACTGTTAACTTTAGAGTAGAGTATATTAGTTCTAATAGGTTTCATAGATTAGCAATGAATTGATTTAGCTCAAACGAATGTACGGTTTATACTTCTGCATCAATTTGACGGCATAGCTACGGCGTCAGCCCACACACTACATAGACACTACCCAGACAGCAACGCAGGCCGCAAGAGCTGTGATTGGTCCACTTTGGTAGTAGCGTGTTTCTGCTTTAGTTTTTCCGGGCTTTTTCCTCAATCTCCGCAATTTTCAGATTGATTGTTTTGGATCAATAAAGATAGACCACATTGAGGAAAGGTTAACTGAGGAGGTTCAGAGATATGAACATTTGTATGACTTGTCTTTGGCGAAATTTCAGCGTTAGTCTCAGTTGCCATTGTTGAGATTGAAGCAGGAAGTATAAACAAATATTAATCCGGCTGGAAAAAAGACAGCGTTTGGGTTTTACGATTTTACAGAGCGCACAAGTATAAATGGCTTGCATTGGTGTAGGCTACATGCGTAGGTTACACCCTCTATGTCCCACAGAGGTATAAACCGCACTTAAATCATTCATTCTTAAAATTTAAATCTCTGAAAGTCAAAAGGAAATTGAAAAAAAAAACATGTATAACTGAAGCAGTGTATGTAGTCTGGAAAGCACACTCTCATTTCAACACGCATGTAATGCTTTGATGAAAAATAGAACAGACACACTGACAGTCCAAAGTACCTACCTTTCTTTGGGGGTGGTTGCACTTCTGGTACTCTTTCTTTGGATCTCTTTGGGACATCAAAGGTGTTCTTCATTTGAGATACTTTCACACTTGGACTCTGTTCAGCTATCCGAACAGGAGCTTTGGCCGCTTCAAGTTTGGCCCGACTATGATGTCTTTGCATTTGGTTAGTTTCTTTAATAATTTCCGACACAGGCTTAAAGGAAATGATCTCACTGCCATTTCCTGCATCTCTTTGGTTACCGTATTCACTTATATCTTTTAGGCTACCATAGTTTTCGTGACTGTTGTTGCTGACCCGTGTGCTGACTCTTTCAGATAAGAACTCAGGGTATGATTCTCTTCTCCCTGAAAAAGCAGGGGTTGGTCTTTGAATTTCATTGTCTGATGTGACCTCGGGTATGGGAAGAGTCTCAGTGGAGGCAAAACGATTAGAAGACCATTTATATCTGGACCGTCTGTTCTGTAACATGTCCAAGTCTTGTGTCTCTTCATTTGGAGACAGCTTTGCTATACGCGCACAGTAGTCAAAGTCGACCATATCTCCATACCGGTCATCCATGTGGCTAAGCGAAAGATGGTCCCAAGGGCTGAGGTCAACTGACAATCGACGGATGTCAGTTGGTACGGTGTAAGTGCCCTTTTCATCCCACAGCAAGCACATATCCTGATTAACTGGAGTGTTGTATGGGGGGTCTTGGTTAAAATCAAATGTGTGTCTCCTCCTTAGCCTCTCTTCAGAACGCAGACAATCTTTGCCTCTTCTTTTCACATCAGTAGACATTAATTGCGCAGTTTTGAGCTTTATGAATGGGTTTTTAGGTTTTTTCGGGACAGGTGGAGGTGGACCTTTAACTTTAGGCTTTTCTTTAGGCATAGACTCGTCTTTAGAATCGCATGAGGTGGACGTGGTGTCTGGCCCCATTGGTGAATCGGCCATATTTGTGTCTTTCTTAGCCAACAAATAAGTCTGAGGAGGAGGGGTGATGACTGCAGAGAAGCAGACAAGCTCACTTTCTCTCTTTAAGCTTGCAACCTGGATCTTTCCATCACAGCTATCATTCTCTGATGGCAGAGGACAAGGGGTCATACCGCATTGTTCCAGTGAAAATGAGGGACTGTCTTGCAGTTGTGGTAGGACAGAGTGAGGGGTCATAGCCTTCGGAGGGTTAGAGTCTGTGGCTTTTTCAGACGCTTGGTTGTCATCTTTCTTGGTAAATGAAAGAAGAGTGCCCAGGACTCCAGCTTTAGCTCTCTTAGAGACAGCACTAGCAAACGTGTTCTGCTGGGACTGATCCACTTGTTGATCTGCAGAAAACCCTGAATTGTGAATTTCCTCATCCAGATTTTTTGATTTGATTTGTGTTAACTGGTCCTCGTGCTTGATGTGAGTAGAAACTTGCCCCGTACCGTGTTCATTCAAACTTTGCTCCGTCTCTGCTTTTCCTCTACCAGTTGTCTGACCGTGGGCAGCTCCAACATGACTGGCTCCTTTTAGCTGACACCTGCTGCCTGTCACTTCAGCCAAATGTTGACCCATTTTCCTCATGAAACCGACTGCGGCTGAACTACTAGCATGTGCATCGGCAGTTGTATCTAAGCATGTGTTAGACTTTCTTCTGCTTTTCTGTTCATTACCCCTTTCTTCAGGGCTATTCCTGGACGCTTGTAGACTGTCATTATTGCAGGTATCAGAATTGTCTTTTTCATCTCCTCCCGTAATAGATGATCCAGGCTTCTCTGTTTTTATCCTGTGGCCGAAAACAGTGTTATTTCCTCTATCAGATGGCGTCCAAGTCTCATCCTTTTCCAGCACTACAAAACCTTCCTCATTAGTGGGATTGCATGAGGCTGTTAGACTCTCGGTTTGAGTCTCAGGACCTAAGTTGCAATGGTCAGTTTCTAATTTCTTCTGAGTTTTCTGCTCCTCCATAGCTGTCGTCCTCGTCCAGGCCACAGCCTTGCTCTCAGAGCCTTGCTTTTTGTTTGAAGTTTGTCTTGACTCCTTAGTTTTTGACTCCTCTACACTATGAGTGACACTCTCCCTGTCTCCACCCACCCACTCTCTGCTGGTGTTCGCCTGCCTGCCCAAAGACCTGATTGGCTGCCCAGTTTGGGGGTCTGTACGTGCAGGGGTGACTGTGAGCTCCCCTGTGTGCCCAGTGGCCGGGCTGCCGACAGTGATCCCTCTAATCCTGCCAGTACTTGGAGGGGTCCCAAAAGTGGCATCATCTTGATCTTTGCTGTCGTCCTGCTCTGCAACCTCTGACTGCTGTGTGTCTCCTGTTTGCTCTGACCAGTCTGAATTATCCAGCGACTCTTCATCTTTTTCAGACAGCTTCTCCAGCTTCTGGCCCATGGCTGTTGTTCTGTCTTAGCATTAGGGAACGGGGAAACACACATGTCAAGACACAGCAGGATATTTATAAGTGAGTCAATGACATAATGAGGATGCCCTGCCTTCTTATCCCATAAATTAAATAACACAACAAGCATCGCTGTCAGTATATCTTGGACTTTTCTCTACTGTCCACCCTTGCCCTCCCAAGGCCTCTCTTTCTATCTCGTCCTATTCTGTCGGAAAGGAATGCTGTGGTGGCTATAATTAAAGTAGGTCTGACTGCTGCCAGTGAGTCAGGAGGCCAAAAAGGAAACAAGACATGTTAGATAAGAGGTCAGCTGCCAGGTGCCAAGGTCAGACAAAAGAGTCAGAGCAAATATAATCTGGTATCTGCCGACAAATACGTGAAGAACCATAAATCCCTGAAGATTGTTTTTATGTCCTTTGAAACTAAATTAATTTAAGTTCTGAATTTGTATCACTTTTGTATGATTTGTAAATTTAATGATTCATTCCGGACAAACATGTCCGTTATGTAGACATCACGCACAGTCAATTACTGCTGGAGACAAGGCGTGTTTGTGCTACGTGAGTGCCTCCCTCAAGTCTATCTGAATGTTTATGATTGTTGTGGTGAC
This sequence comes from Chelon labrosus, assembly GCF_963514085.1. NCBI lineage: Eukaryota > Metazoa > Chordata > Actinopteri > Mugiliformes > Mugilidae > Chelon > Chelon labrosus. The sequence goes on from NC_140355.1 coordinate 12,168,731, forward strand.
GGCGACTGCAGAAAGGCCACCCGGTATACGTGATTCAAGTCACAAACGCTTTCACTTCTGAAGTGAATTGTTTGATGAGAACAGAGTTTAACCACAGGCATGATTGATGGTGTGACAGAGATTATCTCAAAGGAAAAACAGCTCGACTGGCTTTAGTGGCATGTGGAAGGGGTATTCTTAGCTTACAAACAAACAACTACTGTAAACGCAGGGGAGAAGAACAAACGTGTTGTTGAATCAGGTATACTTTGACTGCACTAGTAGCCGATTTAGGCTTTATCCTGCTAGGTCATAGAAAAAAAGTGTTGAGCTGCCATATGAACACTTTCCCTCCTAATAAATAATAATAATTTTGTTGGTTGAACGTTGAGTAAGAGCTGTTTCAAGCCTGAGAAGCATTAAGTGACTATTCATTTCTTTTGGCTTGTCTTCACAACAAATATGCACATAAATGAAACGGTTCTCCTTAAAGAGTAACTACCATTTTTTTACAACATGGACCTTACTTTTGGCATAAAATATGATCGTTTACTCACCCATACAACTTCGGTGTCATTTGGAGTCGTTTGGACGATATTTAGATATGCGTATATCCATATAGTGGGAGTGAATGGGGCACCGAAACGCAGCCTCTAAATAACACATTATCTGCCGCGAAACTCATTCATTTCACCAATATTTTGTTATGATAGGCTAGTGCTATTCCCCGTTGAGTCTGGAGTTACCTGTTATCTACGCGGATCTAAATATTGTCCGAACGACTCCAAATTACACAAAAGTTATATGGGTGAGTAAACGATCGTATTTTATGTCAGAAATAAGGTCCAGGTTGTAAAAAACGGTAATTCCCCTTTAAAGCTTGGCTCCTGTTTATCTGTAATTTATTTTTCTGGTTCTCCCAACCTTTAGTTGCCTTGAGATTTGTGGAGAGATTGTGGAGTAGCCTTATTAATTCCATAACAAAAGACAATAATTTAGATAAAATCTTATTATAATTTGAATATCAAAATATAGTAGCATATTAACTGCAACACCTGGACATCATGTTGACGACAATCATCGTTTATCTTCTAAGCTAAACTCACAGGCTAATGGCTATAACTTATAAGAGGAACTGGTATGAATCTTATCGCATAATGCTTAAATGTCTATGTGTAGGAAATTAGTAATGTCAGTAATGTCTGTTCATGAAATTTCTGCAATGGCACTTTCGTCTTTTAACCACTGATCAACGACAGCTCTGGCCTTCTGATATGAGGTTGACAGTCCAATGTCGACTTGCAGCCTCACTGCATCTAAAGTGTTATTTTGAGACGGATGTGTTATAATGGCAACAGTGGGAGGCATCTGTGACATTGGCTTGCTAAACTCCCTCCCTCATTCTCTCTCTCTCTCTCTCTCCGTCCCTCTTTCCATGTCCCATTTCTCTCATGCTTCCAATAGTAAGCACACAGTTTATAAGAGACTTGTGACTTCAAGTATCCAAACTATTAGCCCGGTCTCAGGATAGGCTTTGTTTTTTTCCAGCTAAGTTTGTCCTTTGTAGAGTTAACTCTCTGAGTAACGCAGCGCAAATTCAAATTTAACAGGATGATATTCGGATGCACAATTTGCAGCATGATTTCCCTAGCCTTCTGTAAGGCAGCACAGTACGGTCATAAAAAGATAAATGTGCTGCTGCTACTTAAACGTGGCATGATAAATTCAGGCAAGCTCACAATAAACTATCGACTTTTATTATACTTTAACCACAGCTGTATATAGAAAATGTAACTGACCTTTAACGTTTTCACCTGTTACTGTAGCATTTGCCATAATAATCAATACTTAAAACTCTTATTTATACTGTCTGCAGTTTTTTTTTTTTTTTTTTTAAATTTCTCTAATCGGCCGTTACACTAACATATGAGCATCTAAACGCCCGGTGGGTAACAGATTAGAGCAGGTAGATACTTACAGAGGCTGATGTTCCAGACGGATGCACTGCCTGCCCGTCGTCCTGCAGGACTTTAGTCTTTCTGGGAGATCTCTCCTTGTGCTGTCACCTGCCCCATGATGTCAGACGGACCTCATTTGACTAATTCAATAAGAGGGCTTCCTGCTGCGTCCATTTGACTAGAACGGCAAGTGAGAGCCAGAAGCAGGCTGATTTGTTTCTTATCACCAATGTACATGCTTTGCAAAAAAGTACATTTTCAAACTCTTTTTGTCCAAAATGTTTTAAGACACCAAACTCTCTGCACTGAATTGAAACTTAACTGATCAAACATATTATGCACAGGAAATTGTTTATTTCCATGATAAACATTAGACTGGACACCATTTTAACAAAATGTAAAAAAAAAAAAAAAAAAAAAAAAAAGTGCATACACATGAACATTGGCAATGTACAGTACAGTACACAAAAGTTAACAAAAAACAAACAAACAAAAACAATGAATGTAAAAAAATCTTTACTCCCAGGGAGGTTTTACATTTTCTACATTTTCAACTCGTTTCAAGCTCAAATGCTTAGGGGCTGACCTATAAAGACACTCAATAAATACCTGGACCCCTTTTAACTTACAATATGTCTTAATGTCCTTGAGGCTTGGCTCGTAAATAGGATTGTCATTGTGATGCCTGCTGCCTGGGACTAATGCGATAGAAAAATCAAACATTGCCGTTTTTCATAGAGCCTGAAAACATTTGCCTAAATTAGAGATGATCAAAGCATTATTTTTTTAATCATTTTTTTTGGGTGGTGGTAGTGGTGGTGGTACAAACACGAGAACTTAATTACTTCTCAATACACAGTAGCGGTATCAGTGCTTTTTAAATTATGGATCACGTCTGCAAGCTAATGTACTCAAGTAGCAAATTGTAGAGAGAAAAATATATATACAGGCTGCTAAATTTCAAAGACTTAAATCCATCCTATCTAGTATTTTAATGTAAATGATAGTTCTCATTCCAGCAATTAAGGTTCTTCAGCCCGCTATTGAACCAGTACAATGTACCACAAGTTTCCACAATATCAAACAAATACAGTGTTATTATAGGGTATTAATAAATGGAAGTCCATCAAAGTATGTGTGCATTGATGGAGAGGAGGCGGCCGTGGATGAGCTTATGTGTGTTTGCATACATCATATTATGTGCTTATGTTATACATTGCAAGGAGGATGGTTATTATTGGGGGTGAGGGGAAGTAAATAATGTACAAAAAGGCAGACCGTCGACACGCTGACAGAAACCTTGCAAAGCCTGTGACACTTCATGACAGAGCTAAGGCCGAGGTTAAGGCACTTAAATACGAAAAACAAATTCAAAACGTGAAGCAAGCAGTCAAACATACGAGCTTAAATGAGAAACTGGCTTAAATTAGAAATCATATTTATAATAAAGAAGTATTGGGACACTTGGCGAAGTATGTTTTACTTGCTTTCTTGGCAAGATTTAGATGACGAGACTGGCTTTGTCTATTAACTGAAGCAGCCGGTTAGCTTAGCTTAGCATTAAGACTGGGAAATGAAGGAAAGTCAGGCTAGCTCTGTCTAGAGGTAACAAATGAGATTCAACATGATTAGTGAAGTTGAGATGTGCTAGTCTGTGGATTATCTTCTCTTAGCGTATGCTAAGCTAACTAGCTAATGGCTATATCTTAACACACACAAGCTTGTCATCAGTGTTTTGATCTTAAGTTTGGCAAGAATGCTTATGTTTTCCCTAATATAAACTTGCAGAAGGCTGTCTTTCACAGCAAGCTTCCCACTTCGTAACATTTCTCAATTGCAAATCTTTTCCAGGTGAAATGGTTCTATTACATATGTGTGTGGTATCAGTGGCTGCCAACAGCTTTCTTTAAGTGCCTTGTATTACAAAACGCTGAAGCGGCCACGTGAAGGAAAGAACCAAAGTATCTGAATCTAATTACTGGAGCAAACCTGCAGCTCTCTTGAATTCAGTTAAGGGAGAAGGAACAGGGGATGAATTGTTGTTTGTTTCTACTCATCTAATCAAAGAAAGCAAAGTCTGCAAAACAACAACGACAAAAAAAAAAAAAAACCCACAACAACAGTAAATTGCATTCATTCTTTGCACAGTTTTCATTTCTCCTGAAGCACCCCGGTCTTTGAACACAGTAATGTATCTTGCATGTGCTTTTCTTGCATCCAAACAGGCATCGTTCGGTACGATTCCAGCACACCCAGCGTGCCAAAAACAGTAAGAACGCAACATCAAACAAAGGGAAAAACAGCAACTTTGGATCGGTGGCACAATTTTTCGGAAACGGTTCAAACAAAAATCGTACAAAACCAATAATCTACGTAAGACGTGAAGATTGTAATGTCTGATGATTATAGATAAAAGAAACTAAACAATTCATGTGAATGGACTCCACAGGACACTGCAAGTAAAGGATGTAACTACTTACTTAAAGCATTCTGTGTTTTTTTTTTTTCATTTTGGTGTCTCTACTTCTGCTTAAGCGAATTAAACGTAATGCAGCTACTGTTTGGATCTAAAATATGTCTGTGCACTGTGTGAATAGATGCTAGACTTGTGCTCAAGTGTTAAATCTGTTTGTGTGTGATTTGCGTGCTTTTGCAAATATTTTTAGGTTTAGGGAAAGGTAGTTTTATTCGATAAGTGACTGAAAAGTTAAAACAGGTGCTTATTATGGGAGCCTCTGAGATAAATAGCTGCCCAGATGCCGACTGGGTACGAAAAGCGCGATATGGCAACATGACATGGCTTTGGTTACATCAGAAGGTTAAATTTAAGCTCATGCGTGTTTCTTAATGTCTGAATGTTGTAATGTCTTCCTGTGCTCTTTCGTTCTATCATTCTTTCAGGCTTAAAACAAAGAGTTTGGTTCAGCTGAATGAATGTATCGTCCTTCTAACGAACTAATGCACATTTTTCTTGCGACTTACATTGTAATCAGTCATTTAAATGGCAAACGTTTTCTTTTTGTAAACACAAACTGAAAATCAAAAGACAGGCTTAATATTTTTCCGTCTAAACACGTTGAAGATATGTTTTTGTAACACTGCAAAGTCATGCGTGGGCTAAACTGAGCGCTTTAAGTACATGATTACATTAACTTTATTGGAGGAGGAGGTCAGGGTGAACCAGCCACTGAGCAGAGAGAACAAAACAGTCTTTGACCAAAACAGTCTGAGATACTTGTGGTCCGAGGTACGACGCTTTACAAAGAGGCATAAAAAGGCTTGCGTATGGTTCAGAAATCATTATGCTTTCACATGAAATGCCCTCTCGTGATGCAAAAGCAGCTGCAGCAGGGGAAAACGTATCGGTGGGAAAAGTGAGGAGCGAGTAGATGCGGTCGAACAGGCTCAGCTATAAATATTCATTGAGCTCCTCCATGAATACTGTTGATGAGCAGGACTGAAAACACACAGTACACTGACAGAAGCGTGTTACTTCGGGTATTTTTCTTTTCATCAACATTAATGTGCTAAGGTTAGCACTCTCAGGAATCATAAAGAAACAACAGCTAGATCTTACAAACCACCGATGTCTTGCCAAAACCTGTCTGCTGAAGCTAAAATGGCAGGATTAACGCTCATCTCCACTGGGGATATCCTGTATGCAGGACGGGACAGGGAGGTGCAAAGAGCCAAGATGGCTGTCAATCACGTCCGAAGGAGAGGTGAAGGACTTGAGAAAGTTTTTCCGTCTCAGCTTGGCCAAAAGCATCCAGGCCTTTAGCGCATGGTGAAAACATCCAGCGTCATCTGCATCCTAATGCCAGCGGTCTGTAACGGGGCACTCAGAGCGCTGCTGCAGCTTGTTCAAATGGAGCCATGACGCCAAGACATTACAGCAGAGGTCAGCGCAGACCTTCGTTTGTGTTACATCACCAAAGCAGTGGTCATCTAATATCTCACAGCTGTCACAGTGGTTGAGGCAGTGGTAAGCCACTTTCCTCCGTCTCATCACTGCTCAAGCCGCCGCATTAAGGAAGGGACCCCACTGGGAATTGGCCCTCCATGGCCATGCTCGGCAGCTTCTCAAGCTGCTCTGCCCTCTGTCGCATCAGTTCCAGACTAAACTCTATCCCCAGTCCCGGCATTTGCAGTTGGGCCAGAGCCTGTTGCGGGAGCTCCACTGTACCACCAGGGTGTAATTTAAAACCTTGAGCTTCAGTCACATTGAAGGCATCAGTGCTCTCTCTTAGGATTTGCTCTCCCACCTGCGGTTCGTCCATGTCGTCCGTGTCCGCTGGGCCGCGGTCAGGAGGCATCTCCTCACAGTTCATGGGCGACACCGTTTTCTGGTGGTTGGTCAAAGAGACAGATGGGACGGCGGGGGTGCAGGTGGAACAGCGGTAGACATAAGAACAGGGCTGGACCAGGTTCGGCGGGAGAGCTGAAGGGGTTGGCAGAGACTGCAGGATTGGGGTGGAAGCAAAATGTGTCCCGGGTGGATCTATGCATATGGAGGGGACAGTGCAGTGTCGGGAGGGGTTAAGGCGGTGCGAACGGCCTCCTGCTGGACGGTCACAACGCCGTCCTTGGGGTAGACGTATGCAGTCTTTACAGGACTGATAGGAGGGCTTCACTTTTAAAGGGTTTCCTGCACCAGCGCTGTCCTGAATGAGCAAAGATTGGAACAGAACATTTGGTCAGACATGAAAACGGTTTAATCATCAAAAACTGCGGCAAAGACACTTAACCAAAAGGTGTAACTCACGTCAAAAGCTGCAGGACAGCTGCGCTTGGCGGCTAGGCGGTTGCTGTTGTTGGTGTTCAGGTTGGCTAAGCCTAACCGGCTCTCCTCACTCCTCTCAGCCTCCTCCCCCGCTTTCTTCCCGTCAGAATTTCCAGGCGTCTGAGCCAAGGCCGCCATCTCAGCTTCCTCTTTCTTGGCTTCTTCTTCATCCTCTTCCTCCAACGTACTGAACTCGAGCCTCAGTCTCATGTCTTCCAGGGGATCGAGGCGCCCACATGTCTGCGCTGCCGTGCCCTCCCCAGGCAGGGCTAAATGGGCCATGGGGAAACCCTCGTCCTCCAACAGGGCGTCTCTCTCAACGTCTTCAATCTCAATGAAAACTCTTTCCATACCGAGCAGAGGGGGACCCCGCACTGGAGTGGAGGGCTCACTGTCCAGTGCAGAGTCAGACAAACGTCTGAAGTAATAATTATAGTTAAGAGAGTCTAGAGGTTCCATCTCCAGACCCATGCCCCTGCATGGAGACGCCCCGCAGCCTCCCCAAGCTTCTTCCTCTCTGAGCACCGGTGTTTCCTCTCCACCAGCACAGTGACCAGAGGCTTGTAGATCATCTGATCCTTCCTCATCTGCGCCAGGCCTCCATAGCTTGTTGTGACGCTGTTTGCTGTGAAGGTAAAGAAGGTAAAAAATAACATACGGGCATCTTGTCAGCAGCATGTGTGTTACCACTGCTAGCAAGTGCAAACCTGACTCAGACCCTCGGACGTGCTTACCTGGCGTCCAGGATTCCCTCATATTCTGCCAGCTGTCTCATGAAACCAGCGTTTGGCTGAGCTATGCTCCGTTTCTGCTTGACAAAGTTGTAGGCTTTCTCCAGAGACCAGCCATACTCCTTCATTGCATAGGCAATAACTGTAGAGGCAGACCGGCTCACCCCCATCTTACAGTGCACCAGGCACTTGGAATTATTCTTCCTATTAGAGAGGGGAAAAAAGCAAACATTTGACGAAAATAGCTGACAACAGTTCAGTGTCGTAGTCATTAAAATTAGCACATGACAGTGTTTTGTTCATGGGTCTCAGAATACATCTATGCGCACTCCACATGTCTTGGGTTGGTATTTCCCATTTTTATTTTTACAAACATCCTTTTTACCTCAAGTGAATACAGTCAGACTGTTGCATAGCAACCAGACTGATCGCACCATTTCACATCTCCGTTACTGGCACAATTCACATGTGTTACATTTAGGTGGGAGAAAAAACAGCGTGATCGCAGCCCCAGCACTCGAGGAGAATGACGTGAGTCAGTCAAACTGTGATGCCTAAAAACTAAATCTCCATCTATTAATAACAAAGTGCTGCCGGAGCACAGCTCTGCCGTAAACGTTTCTTTCATGACTGAGAGCCTGATATTACAGTTTGTCATTTATATTTTGTCCAATGCAGACAAAAATCAGTTTGATTTTACGTGTAGGGTCTCACTTGGCCTTGACAATAAAGTTGTAGGTGTCGTTCCAGTGGGCCAGCAGGTCGGTGGCGTCCTCGTCGTACACGCGGATGTTGTGATAAGAGAACATCCCCGGGAAGAAGTTGTCGATTTCTCTGGTAACATTCAGAATATAACCAACCCTGCAACCAAAACAACAACAGCACGTTAGCTTCACAATGGCTGCTGCACTGATTAAACTGACAGAGAGCTATGCAGACATGTGCATCTGTTTTAAACTGTATTTTATTCTTTGCTTGCCAAACCCGGAAACTGTAAGATTGAAATATTACTTTATTAAATTTACTGGGTGCTCTCAAAACAGCGTGCAGATACGTGTCCTAACCTGAAGTAATGGCCCCGGTTCAAGACTTGAGCTTGTATAAATTTTCATGTGATATTTAAAAATCAAACACTGGATTTTACGGCTTTTTTTTTCATTTAATGCCATCAGCTCACCCGCAGTCACGCAGTTCCTCCAGGTTGGAAGCGTTCCACTCGGAGCCCTATAGAGGAATAAAAGCCTAACCTTAATTGGAACAATTGGTTGGCTAAATTAACTGGCAATTTAATATAAGAGTGCAATATTAAAACAGTTAAAGGAGGTCTTAAAGGGGAACTACTGTTTTTTACAACCTGGACCTTATTTCTGGCATAAAATACGATCTTTTACTCACCCATTTAACTTTTGTGTAATTTGTAGTTGTTCGGGATATATTTAGATCACCGTATATCCATATGGTGAGAGTGACTGGGGCACTGAAACGCAGCCTCTAAATAACGCATTATCTGCCGCAAAACTCTATTTCACCCATATTTTGTTATCGTATGCTAGTGCTATTACCCGTTGAGTCCGGAGTTACCTGTTATCATCATCCGGGGACTGTAGATTGCTCTACAGACCCTGGATGATGTCATCTGTGAGCGCCGCGCGCTCGGTGCCCCAGTCACTCCCACTATGTGGATATACGCAGATCTAAATATCTCCTGAAGGACTACAAATTACACAAAAGTTATACGGATGAGTAAACGACCGCATTTTATGCCAGAAATAAGGTCCAGGTTGTAAAAAACAGTAGTTCCCCTTTAAGTAAAAAGAGAAGGAAAAAACAACTAACCAAATAAACGTGGTCAAATATAAGTGTGGGCTTGTCCATTTGTCCCAGGATCAAAAGCATCTCGTTGTCTATGAACTCCTTGTATTCTTTGAGGTTACAGCTCATGTGCTGCTCCAGCTCGTTACGGATCTGAGGACAAGATAAAGTTACAAATTCACTTTCCACAATAAGACATAGTAGTTTTGTTTTCAACAAGCAAAATGCATGAAAGTGAACTCAGGACTTTACATAATGTCTTCTATCAGAGGGTCTGCCACGAAAAAAAACAACCGTATTCAAACTGTACACATGAAACAGCTGATTCTCATCTTCTGCTAACGTGTCATTTACTATCTAATATCAAAAGATCTAAAATTACCCACATAGTGGCGGCGTTAATGTGGCGCATACCTCCTTCGACGTGATGTTCTCCAGGTCTTGAAACATCATGATGTTGCGTAGTTTGGCTTTAATGAGACACTCTGTCCTCTCTCGTTCAGTTGGCCTGCACATAACAAGTCAGTACGTCAATGTCTGAATGAAAAGTAGCGTAACAGTGAAACATGTTACCACTGCTGAGGACAAAGGGGAGAATCAGGAGAACAATAGCGGCTGTCCAAAACCTAAATGTACTTTATTGATAAGACATGGACATGTTAGAGCTAAATGAGACAATAAGGTCTTAATCAGACATGGAAACGGTTTTAAATCTTCTTCCACATCCTGATCCGGTGTTAGTACTGTAAGTGCCTCAGAAATCATTGACCATGACTAAAACTGTTTCTGTTGTCACACGAAGCCGTCTGCGGGGCCTCACCGGTCTACGAACATGGTGGGAGAGTCTGGCCGGGTGGTCTCCAGGTCGGTCATAGCATTCCACTCATTGATGCAGCTTTGCTCGGAGGTGATGCAGCTCTCATAGAAGGCCATCCACGTGAGAGCGATGCCCCCTGGGAAGTAGTTGAAGCGGCGGGACACCTCGCATGCCTTGTGGAGGACCTGCAGGGCAGACCTGCAAGAACAGAGAGCGAACGTTGACCACCAACAATCCCTACAACTAAAAACACAGGCAGACTTATTTAGCGGTACTTCTGACAACTGACCAGCAGATGGCACGTTAATGCTCAATTTAGATCAGGAAGTTCATTGTAGTGATGAACTTAGTGGGAAATTAAAATGAAATAGTCAAGAGTTTGCCATTTTACCAATAAAATCAAGACTTTTTGACCTAAAATAGACTTTATTTTGCATTACTGTTGAAGCTGAACGTTTCTGAAAGGTTTAAGGATCCATTTAGACGCAATCTGTGTGTGTGTGTGCTGTGAAATCAACCTAGTTCAATTAAATTAATAGAAATCTATTGAATAATAAAAAGAATAAGGGCTTTTGATTTATTTTGTACATAAATACACAACTCATACATGAATCAAAAGCCAAAAACAGCATCCATCCAGTATCAACAATGTGTTCACCCTGTCCTTTCAAAGCACACACGACTCTGAACACAGGACAGTACTCCCAGGTGAACATGAAGAACTTACTCACCACATGGCCTGCACAGACACAGGCTTGAAGACATGTGACCGCCCTGCCGTGGTCACACTGAAGCCTCTGAGGAGGAAGAAGAAGAAGAAGAGGAGAGGGATGATCAGTACAAGGCTGGATGGAGGGTGAAGAGCGATGGGGGGGCACAGACGGGACGGGGCGCGTTCACTATTCAGGACACACAACAGTGGAACATTCCTCCAGCATACAGAGGCTGTGACAATGTTAACAGGTCAGCAAGAACCGCTCTCACACACTGAGGAAAAAAAAAGTGTGTAATCCACTCCTCTGCCACTGGAGGGCAGCAAATATTAAAATGCTGAGGATGAGCCAAACATACAACTGGCTGAATGTCATCCGCATGAGACTCGTGCCTCACATTTAAAACTGATTCATATTATGTATTTGGATTTTTAATGAAAGTTCCCAGTAGAAGTTGTGTGCATTGTATATTCCACCGCCTGATTTCAGGATTAATTACGAAAGAACACACTGAAACTTACCCGTCTCCATCTAAATGTATGTTTGTGTCACTCCACAGTGGCAGCACCATCCCAATAGAGCAACTTTTACTGCAGATCATAAGAATATCATTTTAAAAAAACAGTCTGGTTAACATGTAGTAAAAATGTAAAGCTGCAGAGAGAGAGAGAGAGAGAGAGAGCGATTAATTACCTGTCCTTGTCTGTGAAGTCCATTCCCAGGACAACGTTTTCCTCTGTATCTTGATGGCCATTGGTGTAGATAACGACCATGTAGCGCACTCGGTCCGACCATCCGCTTTCTAACCGCACCGCCTGCACAGCAAAAGGAGAGTTTGTCTGAATCGATGTTGCCTTAAATTATTGTGTACATCACTGACAATGTGCCTACATTCTGTTGTTATTCTTGCTATTGGAAGTGACGCAGACTAAGCAACGGCAACTGTCATCCAGACAGGCTTCAAGATATAAAAATACTTTGCTTTGTTGTGCCCGGCATGGTTTCGCTCAGATTCTGTTCATTTAGAGAAGGGAAGGACACGCTACAATAAAGCATAATACAATAGATAACATTTAAATAAGATGAATGTCTTACTGTACATATGACATTTGAATTTCAGAAGTTTAACTATCAGACAAAAGACGTGTCCTGTTTCACTGAATCTAATTTAAATTTCAGTGCATGTTGCACAGGAACCTCTAAGTCTCCTCTAAGTAATCCTATGCTATGCTACAAACTCAGATTTAAGAAGTCAAACCTTGTTTATAAATGCTGATAAACACACACATTAGATCACCCCAGAGGTATACTGACCAGCTTAATGCGATCTTCAGACCGGAGGATCTTGAACATGACCTGCAGGTGTTGAGGTAAATCACCTGGAAGTGAAGAGTTGAGACAGATTAGATGACTGGACGAGTGCACCGTGAAGAAGCTTAGGTTAATATAGTTCAGTGGCGGCGCCGTCCAAATCTCTCGGGGAGGGCAACGGTTGGCAACGACGGCTAAGATGGCCCATTCAACAGATAAATTAGTAGCACGTTCACTAGATACTGTCATGTTGCTTTGAACGATTAGTTTTTGCTGTTCAACTCGGGTGGCAATACCATCAGCAACCACTAGATGGCTACCATTGATCAGTTCAGCACAGTAGGACGTAAGGTATAAATGAAAAATAACTGACTCATCACAATCATCTGATTTTCTACGTCACATTTCATTTAAGATGCAGGACATCCAGAATGACTCACTAGTTCTATGACCACGACTAAAACAGGTCGTTGCTGACTGGACTACATTCATAGCAATATCACTAACAGCTAGCCTGACGCTGTGGTGGAAAAAAATCCCTATGCAACGCTGCACCACAATACCAAAACATGATTACCCGAATGGAAAAGCTGCCAATGGTGTGACACGAAGATTAACTAGACCAATTAACTGGAGTTTAGCAGCCAAACTGTTCTAACGTCATCACCACAGTCTGGAGGTCACCTATCCTGGCACAGAAACGGGATCTCTTACCACCATGACCTATGCTTTAATGAGCACTGCATGACAACCAAAGTACTGAGGAGTAAATACTGAATTAAACAAAGATCAGACTACCAATACAAAAAAAAAAAATATGAGATACACTTCATTCACTCACAATCAACACAATTTCTGGACTTTTGAACAAAGAAAAAACCTAAAGGTCATCTACAAACTGGGCATTCAGCTGCTTCTATTGTGCATTCATTGTTGATTTCCTTTCCCAGTGGGAGGAAATATGTTACATATTTCTCTCAATGAAGACAAATCTTAACCCTGTAACCTGCTATCCGTGCTGAACTATGGGGTTTTTCTGCCCGTGTCCTCAAATGACACCAGTCTCAACAGGGAACAATAATGTTGGAGACCGTAAAATGGCATAAAACAGCATTAAATCAGCAAAGAAAATAAAGTATAGAGCGCAAAGATCAGTCATTCTCAACATTATTATAGCTGCAGGACGTTTAAATGTCTCCTTCAAACGCATTTCCAGACCTCTATATTTTTTTGAAAGAGCTGTTGGCAAACGGCTTGAGATCCGTGCTGATCATTTTGGCATCCCTGCTGTTCAACTGCAGGTCACTTCAGGTCACGCCAAAAAAAAAAAAAAAGGTAATGGCTCCCAACACGGAAAAACAGACAAACCCACAGAGAGAAAGTACAATGTTCCTTTTGTCTGAAGCTTGTTTGTAGAAAGGATAAGGGCAAAAAAAAAAAAAAAGAAAAGAAGAAAGCTTCTTATGTGGTTCCATTTGTTCCTACCTGCGTGTTTGTGGTGGGTTGGCGTCTTTGGTTCTTGCGCATTGCCACCCTGTTGGAGGAAGAGGGCGGCTCCTTTGACCATGAAGAAGCTCTCGCTGAGGCTGCAAAAAGTGTAAGTGCAAAATAAATTCAGAGAGGTTTGGACAAGTGCATATTAATCCTAAAATCCAGAGACAACAATCAGTGCAATGCTTTATGTTTCAAAGGAGACAGAGGACCCGCCCTGCAGTTTCATAACAAGATGGACTGAAGGGAGAGAGAGGAGTGATGGGACATGTGCCGCTGCTACAACAGGCTTTCACAGGTACAGACATAGTTAAAAAGCCCGAGTGCTCACGTTTCATTTGCTCCGGCCGTGACAAGCTAACTCATTGTTTTCAGATTCTCTTCATTGACCAGCTCACACACATCAGTTAGGAGGAAATCCTACCATGTGCCCTCGCTCCGTACATGATCTACACCACAACACATCTTAGTTCTAGACTGAAAGGGGAAGAAGAAATGGGCATCACTATAGTATTTCTCATGACGGACTTGAACGTGTGCAAGTACAAGCACAAGCAATGCTGTCTCAGTCAATTCAAAATGCACCAAAATTAAACTACACACTAGCTACCCAGGTGTTCCTCCCACATGTGCAAGCTCTTCAGAAGCAACTAAAGCCACATCGATTTGTCCATGTATTCTAGCATCCTGTTCTTATTTTATTATTATTATTTGTAAACCATTATCTGAAAAACATACACCAATCAGGCATAACATTATGACCACCTTCCTAATATAGTGAGGGTCTCTCTTGTGCCTCCAAAACAGTTGTGACTCATCAGAGAATGGACATGGGCCTTCTGAGGGTGTCCTGTGGTGTCTGGCAACAGAATGTTGTTCAGGGTTCCCACTCCTAACCTGAAATTATTTTCCAGGACTTTTCCAGGACATTTTCAGCTGCTACAGAGACAAGTTATCATGTCATACACTAATACATTCCCCTGTCCCGCTCATTCTTTGGAATGATACTAGCGAGACTGGCACTTTTCAACTTACTGTAGTCCCGAGTTTTGTCTCTAGGCGCGGGGTCTGAAAAGTCGCTAAAGCCAGAAATTCTCTGCTAAAGCTAGCGACAAAATCAAATTTGATTTGCTGGTAGTGTCACGTGGGGCGGTGCGCTGGCTAGAAGCAGAGAAGCTCTGTGCCGTATGTTGCCCAGAAGACATGCATGCGCATAACTTTTAACCCGTTTGCATTCGCTCAGAAGGCAGGGGGAGGATAAATAATTTCCAGGATAACTTAATAATTTCCAGGACATTTGACCTTTTTTCTCATTTTCCATATGTTTTCCATGACTGGAAAATTGGTCAATCATTTTCCAGGTTTTACAGGTTTTCCAGGACGCGTGGGAACCCTGTTGTTAGTGGGGGCCTTTGGGTCCTATGGGTTGATGGGAAGGGCCTCTGTGGATCATCCCACAGATACTTGATTAGTTTGGGATCTAGTGAATTTGGAGGCCAGGTCAACACCTTGTGCTGTTCTTCATGTTTTTTTAAGTTGTTCCTAAATCATTTTGTGTGTGTGTCTGTGTCAGGCTGCATCCTGCTGGGGATGGCTGCTGCCATCAAGGAGTGGGGGTGCCTGGTCTGGTCTAGGTGGGTGGAACATGTCTAATTAACATCCACATAAATGCCAGGTCCAAAAGTTTCTCAGCAGAACAGAATCGACAAGATGGTCAATGTTATTTACTTCGCCTTCGAGAAGAGTCGATTTAAAATTGAAAGTAGGAACATTAAAGAATTTGTCAACCTCTTCTTAAATATGGTTTGCTCGTTTGCTTTCAGAGGATAATGACAACCATCTTCTTCTCATTTGAGTTGGAATCACACAAGGGAAGAACAAAGTTATATAACAAAAGCATATGAAATAGCTGCTTTTGGTACATACAGTGAGCCAGGTGCAGTTTGTGTACTCATGTAGTCCTCATTGGTTCATTGAGCAGGACAAAAGAGTCCTGATCCAGCCCCCTTGTCTTTACACATAACACGATGACCACACTCCACGTGATTGCTGACCAAACAATCCCATGTGCTTCGAAACGTCCCCCTATGTTGAATGAAGCACTCCCGGGTCATGACTGCGCTGCACCGAAGGAGAGCTCCATCGCGTCTTTTCTCACACAGAACAGAGCGCAGCTTTGTTTAACCACAGTCTCATTCCTCTCTCAAGCAAAAACACACAAAGCCTGGTATGACTGAGTGGGAGCATCACAGGGCCTTTTGTTTCAGCTCCACTGCTGTGTGCTATCGTTGGACATGACAGGGGGAAAATTAACTACGGGGCCTGAAGTGCTGAAATAACACGAAGCTCGGAAAAAACAACAACTTCCCTTCAACAGATCTACACTACAACAGAGAAAAGGCTCGACAGCTCAACTTCTGCTGCCAGAATTAAAGACTTTAAGATGCATTTGGCTGCACGCATGATTCTAAATCTGCCTTCAAATGTGAGTTTTAATGCCGTTTGATTAAATTAATCACAGATTCCAGACGTCCCATCCTGGCGCTACATGCTCGGTTTCTCTAATAAGTGTCCGCTGGAGAAGTCTGAGAGAACTTACATGCGACAGATCTCCGTCCGAGTCAGAGCAGCTTTCTCCACAAAGTGAGGCAGCACGGTGAACATGGCTTTATGGGAAGATTTCACAACCAGATGCATCCTCTTGGTTCTATTATCTACAGCCTTCTTAGAAAAACTCATCCAAAAAAATCCGCTTTTTCCAACATGCGTCCGCCTGTCTTCTACACCTGCGCATTCCTCTGACTCCTCTGGCTCATTTCAGCTCAACTTCATCTCGCTCCGTCCCTTCCTCTCTCCCTCCCACAACTTTTCTCTATCCATCTCGAGCCTTGAAGCCTGCGCCGTCTGGGTCCGCTCGCATTTGGCTGGCCCGTCTCCTCTCCACGGCGATCGGCTCTCCCTATGCGACGCTCCGCCACAATACCATCATTCATGCCAGGGCGCGCGGGAGGTGGAAATGTTACTTGGCGTCAGTTGCAAGTTTGACATGCAGAATCCTAAACCCCGACTCTACACTGATGAATATGGGCATCAGAGAAACACAAAGCATGACATGGCTGTTTCAGCTGCAACACATCCACACACACACACACAAGGAACACAAAGACACAGTCTGTGCCAGAGCTTTGCTGACACAAATTGTGATTTTCGTGACGTCAAGCTGTTTAAAGAAAAGCTTTGTGACAACAAAGAGCAACAGTCTCTGTACTCTTCATTATATAACTGAGCACAAAAGACATTTTTTAAACCTTGTCACGTTAAATCAACATTTCTTACAGTTGTTTTTTTTATCCAGTACAACAGTGAGAAACAACAAGCCATTAGAGAAAATAAGCTGGCAAACTGATACTGTCCTAGTCCTGAGGAGAAGACAATCAGCTTGCCAAAATAGCTTTTAATAGGCCAGGCAAAGTGGGTCTTTAACAGTCTAAGTCTCAGCACACAATTCAAGATGGTGAATGTATTGACAGTAATAAATCAATCTGAAATTAATATTAAGAATATTAAGTAAGCTGAAGTCTATTCGAGTGTCAAGTTTGCACGGGGCATAAAATAAAATCTAAAAAAATATAAAATATCCCAACAACTGTCTACAAATTAACAGAGAGAGAGCTGCCGATTTAACTGTGTTTTCATTTTGGAGGCTGTGGTTTGCAGTACTACTGAACTGTACTGTGTTGTACCATGTTTCTATTATTTTGACAGCTCCATATTAGTCAATGTGATAGGCTAAAAAACGGAAACACTTTTGTGTTTAACAGCAACACAAACCACGTCCTCCGAAATGATCGCACAGTTGAACCGCCACTTTTTTTACACTGTTTGAACATAAACTGAACATTATAACAGGACTGCAGGACTGTTACATTATGATGCATTCGATTTCACTGGTGCACCTAACGAACTGGCAATTGAGTATACATTGCGAAGTGAGAAATGCAGTACTTTTCTTTGTAAATGCGTCCTCGTAACCCTGCAGGCTTCTTACCTCTGATTATTTTTCCTGTCATCGTCACTTCCGAAATCCTAAAAGACAAAAAACAAAGAGGAGAATTTAAAGCTTGCAGCGGTAAAATGACAGCAGTAGGCGTTTGGCTGATGGCGAGACGCTTTGCAGAACCTTGAACCTTAAACCTTAAAGAGCAATTAAGGACCAAAGCGACAGTGGAAAGGAAAAACTCCCCTTGAACAGGAAGCAACCTTGAGCAGCTCATGTGAGGGGGACCCATCTGCTTAAAGGTCGGCCAGTGAGTGACAGACAAAAAAGAGGGAGGTGGGAAAATGAGAACGAAGGAAAGGAGGAGATTACATGTAGTACAATAGCAGTATTATAAAGCTTACAGGGTACACGGTGTGCTCATGAAGTTACCGCTAGTTGGGCCGTGAGATAACTTTCCTCCCTACTGTACTTTAATCTTCATCACCAGTACATTTTGCTGCAGTCTGATAAAACCAGAAAGTTCTTGGTGATGTTCAGCAGTCGGGATGAAGCACCCCAGCGCCATCTGCTGCTCCTTTCTAGCCAGTGTCGTGATCTCATCTGCTGTGATTGTCCCACAGAGCTGAAGGAGGCTGAATCCTACCTTCAAATGGAACAAATTCAGCATTTAAAAAAAAAAAAACCCGCATCCAAACATCACACTCTTTCTTTCTACAAGGCTGCCTCTTGCAGAATAGTGAGCGGTAACGCTGACGGGGATCCAAACCACCCACTTATCCTGAAAGGAGGAATGCCACAGTTTATTTTTGTTTGGCCAGCCTGCTTCGGAGCACATAATCCACAAGAAACTGGAGCACTAAGATGTTATGATTTCACCAGGATCTATATATTCGACATAAGTCTGCTGATAAGATGTCGGCTTTTACATGTGGGATTTAACTTCCAATTGTTTTCTGAAACTGAACTAATTCTGTGATTAATAACTGCCTTTTATTTCTTCTGTGGTGCTGCATATACTTGAGGTTGAGATTGTGGCAACAGAGGGATGTTGTATTTCTCAAAAGTTGCAGCAAACCGCAATCTTTACGCAAATGTATCTCAGTTGTTTTTTTTATTTTTTCTGAGATTAAGTTCAAAGACACTTCACTGAGTTGCTCTGTGGTTCTCACTGCACATAACAACAGCTGCAATTACCCTTTAGAGTTAACGACACCGCAAAACAAAAACCCAACAACAGTGAGGGAGAGAGAGCAACCTGAGTGCAGCAGCATGTTTGTGCAGCAGCAAAATGAGCACTTTGTCTTCACAGCTAAACCCCTACAGCCCACCCTCCCCTCCTCCTCCTCCTCCTCCTCCCCCCCTCTGCAGGATTTTGTTTACAAATCCGCTGCCACAAACAACTCTCTGCTCTAACAATGCCACGGCGCAGCAAGTTCATAGCGCACGCAGCAATGACGGAAGTAAGGTCAGCCTATCCCGCTGTGCATTAAACGCCGCACATAATGCATTGATAGAGGCTCCAAGAGAGCGCATTCTTGGCGTTTCCGCGCACCGCACCGCACCGCGCCGCACACAAAGACCCAGCCCCGGCTTTCCCCCACTCACCTCCCCCGCACTGCTGTTGGTCGTGCTCGCCGAGGATGCTGCACTGGGGGTGGGAGAGCGCTGCAGTGTCACCAGGGCCATGGTCGGTGGGCTGCAGTCGCGGAGAGGAGGAGAGGAGGAGGAGGAGGAGGTGAAGGGAGGGGAGGAGGAGCGCCTATCCTGGAAGATGCGCGGCTGAGATAGTCTCTGTCACCGGGGAGAAAATGCCTAGTCAGACTCTCATCCAGCAGCACCTGGCTCCGCGGCGGCAGCGGCAGCAGCAGCGGCGGCGGCGGCGGTGGTGGTGCTCCCTTTCGGTCCTGCTCCGTGCGTCTTCTGCGGTTACCGGAGTCCTCATGAGCGGAAAGTGATGACAGAGTTCCGTCGCTTGCACCGAGGCGGCGGACCCCGCGGTTTCATCCCCGGTGCGCAGACAGACAAACAAAACACGGTGCAGGTTGCGAGCCCGGGCAGAAATGACATGCAGCTTTGGCGGACGCCTCTGATTGGCTGGCCTAGTTCGCGTGTGCGCTGTCATTGGGCCAATGTTGTCAAGGTGACAGGCCAGACTAGGAACTCCCATATACAATTATATTCTGCTCTTGTTATGAAACGTCGATTCCCTCTTCAGTTAATCGATCATGTTTTGATATATAAAGCCTGAATATTCATAAAATTTTATAGGATATGAAGTAATGCCATAAACTGCCTTCTTCTATCCAGCCACAAGGCACATATTCATCTTAAAATACAATAAATTTGCACTCTTTTGCCAGCTTAAGATGATATTTGGACTTTATATTACCAAAATATTTTATCATTCATTGCTTAGTTAATTCTGCTTATTTTTCTTAATAAACACAATTTTATCTGTAAAATGGCAGACATTCATTCATTCATTTTCTGTAACCGCTTGTCCTCTGTAGGGTCACAGCGTAGACAATAGTTGGAAAAAAAAAAAAGTCTTTAAATCATGTTTTTATTAAACCAACAGAACCAAAAGGTATTCTGTTTCATTTCACATATCATATAAATAAAATAAAATACTCACATTTGAGAAGCTGTCACATATCAGTAAAACATTTTCAGTAACTAAAGGCGAGGGGATTTACATATTTATGTATATATATATATATATATATACATAAATACAATTGTGGACTTGCATTTAATAAAATTCTCTTAAGGTCAAGGTTTAAACGTGTCTGCACCGTGCATCATCATTTTCCAAAACTGTCCCTCTGTTGGCCCTCATGGCCTGCATGCATGAGAGGGTAAACAAACCAGTCCTAGAACAAGAACGCTTCTGTCGTCATTAGGCCTACCCTCAATTATCACTACCGGCCTTTAATGAGATTGTCCCCAGCCGTTCTTCACCCACCATCGCTCAGATGAGTCGGTCGTTAAACAGACAAATGTGGCCTCTGCAGGTGGTGACAAAAACACCCGTTTTTTTTTTCTTCTTTTCATTCTTCCCAGTCCATTTATCACTGGGCTGTGGATTGTCCTCTATCGTAAGGGTGGCTGTTTGTGTCGGTTGTCTGCCCTCCAGCCTCCTGGTCAAGACCAGACTCCTGCATACCCCTGCCCAATGTCTCAATGGGCAGGATCAGTGACGCAATGCCAGCCAGTAGACAGCAGCCACAGTACATAGACAGAGTCAGATACACCGACGACCTGAGCAACACCTAGAAACACAACATAAAAAAAACTGAGGAGGCGGGAATTTAAATCTGCAATACAGTATCACGTCAAGTATTATTTAATTATGATGAGGACTAACAAAGTGGAATTTTGCGCATAAACATGCGAGCGATGTGATGCATATTTCTGCCAGTGGTTTCCAACAATTTGACTCTAAGATTGTTTTTCTTGGCAAGAAATTCAATGAGGAAGAAGAATGCAAATTAAAGAAAAATCAGGTTTGTATGGAAAAAGAAGGCAATACTGTTTTTTGAATAAGTCATTGGATGGCCAAGACCCCAGAGAGAGAAAATTATGGGCTTTAACATACGATTCAGACATGATTTAACTTTCTATTGATGTTACATAAAGAAAACGTGACACATCCAATGTGAAGATGTGAAGATGCTGGTGCAAGTACAATGTGTTTGTCCAACATGTCATGCTGGCAACTTGGGATAAACATGGTCTTCTGATCATACATAGAAACATTAGCTGTCTCGCTTCCACGTCACCTATAGATTCTGTTAGACATAATTTCTGACGCCAGGGGTTTAAATAGTGGCAACAAGGGCTTCAATAAGATGTGTGACGTTATGCACATCACTTGACATTCTCAGATACGCTGATCAGCCACAACATTAAAACCACTGACAGGAGAAGTGAACATTGACCATCTTGTGACAATTCAGTGTTCTGCTGGGAAACTTTTGGACCTGGCATTCATTCATGTGGATGTTACTTAGACATGTACCACCCACCTAGACCAGACCAGACACCCACACCCCATAGCAATGACACTCCTTGATGGCAGCAGCCATCCCCAGCAGGATGAACAGGCACACACACAAAAACGGTTTAGGAACAACTTAAAAGAAAACATGAAAAACAGGACAAGTTGTTGACCTGGCCTCCAAATTCACTGGATACCAAACTGATCAAGTATCTGTGGGATGCTCCACAGAGGCCCCTCCCCTCAACCCACAGGACCCAAAGGCCCCCACTAACAACATTCTGTTCCCAGACACCACAGGACACCCTCAGAAGGTCCATGTCCATTCTGTGATGAGTCACAACTGTTTTGGAGACACGAGGGAGACCTACACAATATTAGGCAGGTGGTCATAATGTTATGCCTGATCGATGTACATCCATAAATGCTACATCCACCGATCCATGAGGAAAAAAAGAGAAACCTCATTAGCCGTATGTAAAGGTGACGCCCAATGGGACTGTCACGGGGCAGAACTGCTCGTGTACTGCTAGATAAGTAGCAAAACAATATTCTGATACTGTATGTTGTAATAGCAAAGTATATGCTGTACCCTGATGACAGATTTGAATCTGTTGGTCTTGGACTGGTACTTTAGCACTGGTTAAGCTCTTGGATGATTGTTAAGTAGTTAGATGTTCGACTGTAGAGTAATATTGCTTATTGTGCTTAGCAGACGAGTAGCTGCCCGTGTGGTCGTCCACACAGACGAATCCAGTTTCTCAATGTTTAATTTTGGATCGGGAAAAGGAACAAAACCACTCCAGGATTGCATTTGAATCGCTGTTACAAGTACCTCCCGCACACCTTTTCACAAATTTCCTGTTCTCCCCTGTTCTCGCTCTCACATTTCAATGTATATTTACAGGATTTTCCTGCTCTTTTTGTTCGTCTAACCAGAAGTACATTAGCAATGGTAACCACGAGTAGAAGCCCTCTAGCTGGAGGATTAGTAGACCAGCCAGAAAGTCAACAAAGGATCAATCATCTTGTGTGTTGTTGAACACCGCCGCCACCGCCATTGTCTCAAATGTCCCTCCCAAAACACAAACTTCTGAGATCATCTAGCCCCCACTCCTTTTTTTTGTATTGCTCCTTTAACCATGAATTGGTGTTGCATAGGAAATACTGCAGCTGCTTGTTGTAGGTTTTGAAAGAATTTGAAGGATTTTATCAACACGCGCCACTCTTCAAATTCTCTGAAAATAGGAAGACTTCTGCATACCTGTGCCACGAAGGGCGTAATCAGGGCCCCGACCCTGGCCATCGCACTGGAAGTCCCCACAGCTAAGGCTCTGTTTTCCGTAGGAAACACCTAAATACATAAAAAAAAAGGAGATTACATGTTACCCAATTCATCTGGCCTAAAAAATATGTTTAACCCAAAAAGCGATATCTACCTCTGGCGTGTAAACAAAAACTACTTGGAATCCTCCGGAGATAAAGGCTCTGGCGAGGAAGATAAAGACCGTAAGAGCTGTCCTACGCGGGCAACAAAGACAGATAGACAGGCAGTTAGAGATGTGATTAAATTCACTGCTGCTGCTTCGATATAAGACGACAAACTCACCTCCCAATACAAGCATATAATGGAAGAAGGAACAAGGAAAACATGAAGAAGCACAGCGCCAGGCTTTTCTTCCTGCCGATGTAGTCGACCAGCAGAACGATAACTAAGAGACCTGAAACAAACGGGAAGAACGGACAGTAAATAGCGGCAAATATGCAGTGAGAATAAAATGCAACACAATGAGGCTTTCTTTTAAACAACAATCTTGTAATCTCACTCTCCTTGGGGCTGGTTGGAGACATAAGCTTATATAATTTTTTTTAGTAAATCATTAGAGATTTACTTTGACTTTTTAGACTTTTTATGTTTTGAACACCAATTTCAAGTAAAATTTAAAAACAGATACATTGAAGGTGATTAACTATTAAACTATTCCCATTTAGAGTCTCCGTGTCATATTCCAAAGTAGAAAATGTTTTCTTTGTAAATGTCCTCTCCCCTATCTAATATGCAGCTTTATAACCCTTAAAGAGGAACTACTGTTTTTTACAACCTGGACCATATTTCGGGCATAAAATACAGTTGTTTACATATATCCATGTAGTGGGAGTGACTAGGGCAGTGAAATGCAGCCTCTAAATAAGCATTATCTGCCGCGAAACTCGTTCATTTCACCAATATTTTGTTATCGTACGCTAGTGCTATTCCCTGTTGAGTCTGGAGTTACCTGTTATCATCATCCGGGGTCTGTAGATTGACCTATAGACCCCGGATGATGTCTTCTGACCTGGATGATGTTGTCTCTGAGACATATTTTTTAACGCTCAAGTTTTCTCACCCAAAGTAGAGGAGAGGTGTAGGAATTACGTACAGCCATTTCTATACACAGTCTCCTGTTTTTGTGGGCTCAAAGTGTTGCTCGATTTAAAGCTGACAGTCTGCACTTTAGGCTCATATTCATAAACAGCTAAAATAACCAAAAATGTTTCAGTGCACATACGTATGTGGCCCTTACTGCATTTACTGCATCACAGGGTGCTGTGTTGATGCACAATGTTGATGCCATTTTCTCCATAATCAAGTATCAAATTACAATTACTTCAGTAGGAAAGGATTAGAAAATAATGGCCACCCTCTGTGTGTGTGTAGAAACAGCGTCTTGAAGCCTTCCAGTTTTAAGTGCACACCACACCTTTGACAAAATGCTAAAAGGGAGCGTTTCACCTGGGAATTCAGCCAAGGTCGTCCATAAAAGGTCTTTGTAGTCAGCTGTTGTTAAATATTTACATTCGAGACTGCAGTCTGGCTCGATCTTGGCCCCTTTGGTCACTGCAAGGGAGGAGAACATTTTCTCGGAATTTGAATTTTAGAAACATTGAGACGAAAACGAAGGAGGCGGCCACGTACCCTCGCATGAATCTCCGGCTTGGAACAGCTCAGTTGTCAGTAGGACAATGCCGTAATAGGAGAAGGCGTTCGCAAACCTAAAACAACAAAAATGTGTCAAACTAGGTTGTGCATGTAGTTGAAAATTCATACATGCATCTATGGGGCCTCTGCTATGGTTGTTGTTGTTTCCATTCGGCCATCATGTACCATCTGATCAGATCAGATCATTTACGGAACTGGCACTGAACACAGACAAAAAAGCCATGAAACTGTATTTTAACTTGCCACAAGATAAGACAGGAATATAAAGACTCTTATCATTTAAGTGGTGCACACTCCCAAACACATTTGCTCTTAGTCACATGACCACAAACCGACCGACCCGCAGTGCGCCCACAGTAGAGCTTTCCAGGCCAGCTGGTGATTCTTGTTTAAATAGTTACCTTCGATCAAAACACCTGATTAAAGAAGGACGACGGAGGGGACAAAGTAGAAAATGTGCTTCTCAGGCTTACCATATAAACCACAGAAGAAGAGTAGTCTTCCAGTACTGAGAAGTGAAGAGATCTTTAATCTGGCCACGTTCATTCTGTGAAAAATAAAAGCTCAACATATAAACAATAATCATTTTATTCTTCACGTTCAGAACCAATCATTTGTCTCCGTCCTTACCTGTTTTAAAGTGACCAGCTTCCCTGCAGGCATGGCCTTGCCGTTCTCTTTAGCGATGCGGCTCAGAGTTGCCAAGGCCCGATCTGTTCTTCCCGTCAGCACATCAAAACGAGGACTTTCAGGCAGCCACTGTGTCACGAAGAAAACTGAATTATTTTTCCATCTTTTTTATATATGTAAATATATATATTAGTCTATTAATCATCAACACACTTACAAAGCAGAAGCACACAAAGATGGCCATTGGTATAGTGGACAGGCCGAGCAGCCACCTCCAGCCCAGAGTGGGCATTATCAACAAGGCCAAGAGGACCTCAAATACAGCACCGATGGCCCAGAAAGCCTGATACGAGAAAACACAGAAATCTATTTGCTGTACGTTCAATCAGATCAGAGATTCAGATCAGAAATAAAGTTAAACTTTAGAATTACTAACAAAATGACCACAGTACCGCAATCATCATGATGCAGATGCCTCTTGCCTTCACTGGAAGGAATTCTGAGTACAGAGTCACCCTAAAACAGATGTGATGGTTTTCGTTTGTCGCAATGAAAGAAAAAAAAAAAACTCATTAAGGAATTGTTAAGGCATCTAGCCATGAACGGAGGCGGCAGCAGACTTACGACTGAGGAGCTCCACCAATGCCGAAGCCCACAAGGCCCCGCAGCACCAAGAGCCAGCCATACACTGGAGCGAACGAACTCAGCAGGCCGTAGTAGAAAGCCCAGCACATACAGATAGTCAGACCCTGGCACAAACACAGGACATACATAAGAATCAATCAATCAATCAATCAATATTTATTTGTATAGCACCGTCCAGCACCCAATGGTGCACAAGGTGCTTTCCAGGGTAAAAACAAGAACAAAAGCAATATTACTAAAACATAATTAAGACACAGCTGCACCGCAAAAAGGTGCACAAAGTGCATTCAAGTGTAAAAACAAGAATAAAAACAATACTACTAAAACAAAATTAGAACACGACTGTAACATAAAGGAGCAACAGTCCCAGTTAGTGGCTACGTGTGAAATGCCAGCCTGAATAAATGTGTTTTTAACTCTGACCTAAAAGTTGTGAGCTCGGTGGCATATTGAATATGAGCTGGGAGAGCGTTCCACAGTTTAGGGCCTAAAATGTGCAGAAGTCATGTACTGTATGCACGTAAAACCAGAAATGAAACTCACTACTTTTCTGCCATACTTGTCGGACACATTCCCCCACACGGACGAACTGAGCCCCATCCCGATGAACACCACCTGACGCACAAAAAAAGTGCAGCCGTTAGCACGCGCCACGAAGGCAAGAAGCTGCGGAACAGAACAGCACCGAAAGGGGACTTCACCGATGTTATGAGCGCCACTTTGTAGCCGGGCAGCCCCCACTCACAGTGCAGCTGAGGGCCCAGGATGCTCAGGATCATCATCTCCATGGCATCTGCTACCTGAGGACAGAAGCGGAGCGTGAGAGATTTGCGGCACCTGCTCGTCAGAGAGAAGTCATTCCTTCGCGTTTTTGGTCGGTTCTCACCCATGCCAGCCCGGTGACGAGCGAGATCTTCCACTGAAACTTTCCAAAGCCGATCGCCTCCAGTGCATCGTCGACCGTGAAGGTTTCTGAAAACGGGGGCAAACCGGTCACTGCAGATTGGGATTGCGTTAATGCGTCAAATGTTAGGTTTGACACATCTCATTTCACATCTCAAAGAGGGGGGCAAAATTAATTAATGATGTTATTTAACAACGAGCTGACAGCACACTGATTGGGGTTGAAGCTGTTTGCAAACAGGCCTCTAATTGGAACAAAATTGGACTGAACTGGCCCTGTGATAGACCGGTGACCTGTCCAGGGTGTAGCCCGATGACAGCTGGGATAATCTCCAGCCCCCCACGCGACCCTTCACAGGAACAAGTAGTTACAGAAGATGAATGAACGAATGAATGGCATTTATGATTATTATTGACAGACAGATTTAGTATTTCAGGATCTCCATTTTATTTTAGTTTATGCTTCCAATCCAGTTTTCATTTAAACCTTACCATAAAGTATATAAAGCAGCTAACCGCAACCTGCGTTTTAATGATTCCACAACAATTAGTATAGCAAAGAAACACAGGGACATCACATGTGTTTTGGTGACAGTAGTTTCACTTTCCATTGACAATGCAGGACTTTGCCAATTTGCCTCACCCTGTCAGACCAGCTGATCAACCCGGCTGGAATCACTACCTGCCTACTGTTTCCTCGTTTCCTGCTATGTGTACTTTTAATAATTATACACATATCAGACTAAAGGCAATAAAAACATTGTATATATATTAATAATAAGGATAGACTGCAGCCAGTGGTGTTGTACAGACCTTCTCTGGTTTTGTCAGAGCTGGGTGCAGACCGTGTGTCCCTTGCCGAGGCTATCGTGCAGATTTCGTTGTCTGTGCCCTGGTCCTCATCAGTGTGACCCACAAAATCTGCCTCACCCCTAAATGACAGACACACACACAAACACACACACACACGGGCAGACGTTATCACAGTCCGTCTAAAAATGAGGACTTGAGTCTAGGTCGCTAGGTCGTGGAAAACACTCAGGTGTGAAAAAGCATATTTGTTTTCCTGGAGCCCGCTGCCTTTCGGGATCAGACACATCTGAGGAGACTTCAAACATTAAATCTCTGTGTGGTTTTACCACTGCTCGGGTTCTGTCCAGCGCTTGTAGGTGATCCGCGTCGACTTGGTCCAGTTTTCCATTTCAGAGTGTCTCGTAGAGCTGTGAGTCACCACCTCACCCACCGCACCGGTGAGTTGTTTTTCGGACCTGTTGAGACGGTCTCTCCAGGTTTCAGTGAAGCACCCAATCAGAGAGCGATACCTGCACGGCGGAAGAGAAGGGGAGGAGTGTGCTATTTCAAGGACCTGTATGACTCCCCGGAGGTTATTTGGCTGGAAGTGTAAACAGTGTATTCTCATGTCTGGGTAGGAATAGGGAGCCGTAGGCTATTGAAAGCAAAATATTTGGAGCAGGAACAGGAGAGTCTTTACTGAAATACGAGACTGAGAAGTTTTTTTTTTTTAACCAAAGTGTTGCATGCGTAATGGTGAGAAATATTTAGGTACATAGGTTCTATTTTTTTTTAAAAAAAAATGCTTCCCAAGTTTTTTATATATTCCAAAAAATATTATTACTTTTATTTGTGAACTGTTTTCTTCCAGTCAGGAGAGGCGTTCACCTGCCCCAGAACAGGCTAGTCCTGTAGCTCATGTTATCATGATGCATTCCTGTGTAAAGCAGTAAAAATGGAAAAGTCAGACCCCTCCCAAAAAACAGACTGGGTCATTCAAATTGTGTCCAGAAACTCTAGATTAATAATTAAAAATCTTAATTGTTCAGATGTTAAAGTAAAAATAAATAATAATGATAAAAAAAAAAAGCAACAACGGTAAAAACAACAAAATGAAATCTCAACAAGTGAGCGAGACTTTAAATGTTTCACTCTGATTATTGCCAATAATTAAAATCCAAACAAAAATGTAAACAGCAGAGATGAAGCCAACAATACAAATCCCTCTCCATCCTCTTAATGAGGGTTTATGCTCTAATCCCGTGGGACTTGTAATAAGAACAACAGCAGACTCGGCTCAATTAATTGGTCACCAGCTCACTTAATTTCAGATCCCTTAGCCTCCTCTTATTCCTTGAATGACTGTACATATTCAAGGAATAAAAGCTGGTAAAATCTACATACCATATTTCCGATGGTTCTGTAGCTGCGTGTTTGACATAACCTTTGGCCGACAGCAGGTTGTGCTCTTAGTCTGCTGGTGTTTCTGCAGTCGGCCACTCTGAAGCCAGCTCCCGCCCCCCCCCAAAAAAAGGTTGCTGTTGTCAGAGGTACTTCCTAGCCGTGCGTCTGTTAGTTCACATTCGCTCAGAGAGCCACGTTTGTGCTGACAGGGCTATTTTATTTCCAGACGCTCAATGACAGAAAGGAGTTTGAAATTTCTAGTGTTTCTAAATAGCATGAGCACTTCCTGTAGTGTGTTTATGGGGGCTTTATGAAGATCTGACTCAATTCAGGCCTGCTGCTCCTCTGATTCTGGGCTATCGAATACCTACAGATGAAAAGTAGGGTATTAGAAGGCACAGTTTAACCCTTTGAATATTTTAGATTAGATTAGTAACACCCTACCACTGCTGATGTTGCATTTTAAAAAACAACAGTATGGTATCCTGTGGACCTAATTATCTGCCTTACGCATTACAAAAATATAAAGTAAGAATCAAACTTACTCCAGCAGAAAGTCTAAAGATATCACCTGAAATTAAAGTTTCTGTAGCTGTTGGGAGTCATTCAGTCCTCTGCACCCTTGCAAGCAAATAAGGCCGACCTGAAAATCTGTGGAAAAGTAGGACACTGTGAGGACATGCTGAGGCTCTGCATTATGGGACAGTCATAAATACAGTATGGGTAGAATACACAGCGCAGTGCATCCCTGCGTCCTCACATGAGCTGCTTGGCCGGGACCACGCGGAGGAGAACCTCAGCAGAGCTTTTATGATGTGCACAAAGAACCACGACATGGACTCAAAGGTAAGCTTTAGATGAATTTTGTAAATGATTTTAAATCTTGTGAGCGCATTTTTTTTTTACTAAGCATGTTTAAATGTAATTTGCTGTCACTAAAACAGCCGAGTTTGGGACGCTGTGATCTGTTCACTGAACGCACCGCATCTGAAACTAATAGCCCTGCAGCTCGTTTTGGCCTTGAGAGTCCTGCAGCGGTGACAACAATCTGTTTGCTCACATGAATAAGGGATTAGTTTAAAGTTTAGTTGTTCAGGACTAATTGAACCTGTGAATATTTATTTGGACAAATAGTGGATCGAGGACGCTCAGTGATTTAACCTGTCCTTCCCTCTTTAGAGGCAAGATTAGAGTAGTGATGCACCCGAGTCAACGATCACCGTGAATCAGTGCCACATATGGAATGAATGCAACAGTGAAGGCAGGACTCTGGGAACCATGTTTTGTGTGTGTTATCATTTAATGGATACCACAACTCAGATAAGGCAATGATATTCGAGTACTACTTGTATTTGCCATCATGCACACTTCAGCGTTGACAATCAAACTAGAAATGTCCCCGGTTCTTTTCCATCTTCTTGTCAAACTTTTTAAAAGGATAATTGGGTTTTAAACTGAATCCAATAAACAAATTAAGTTATCAATACAAAGTGGCCCCCCTTTGTTTTGGTTTTGGTCATCAAGTTCCTGTTCTTAGAGAAGAGGTCTTCTTTCAAGATCGAGTGAATCCTAGAAATCCCACAACATTTGCATAATGGATTACATTATGTTAATGGCCATTATTCCACCCATACTCTCTCACGTCGCCGTGCGTTTTGGCCGATCTCGAGGCGGTAACGTAAGATGCCTTTTTTCGTTTTGCTTTCAGGAAGCAGTGTTAAATTTTAAACAGACGGGAGTGAGAGGGCAGCGTTACTTTGCCCTCTGGCCTGTCACAGTTTGAAACACAAGAAAAAGATGTAATCTGTTTTTTAATTTAACTGCAAAGTACATGAGAAGGTTTGGGGTTTGGTCTGTCGGGTGTAAGCTCCATCATCGTCTCCTTCCCCTAACCTCCTGTCAGCTCTCAATTGCACGTCGAAATAAAAACTATTCTGAAACAGTTTCAAAAAATAAGAATATGTGTAATTAAAAAATGCATTTTTTTGATTTTGACAGTCACATAATGTACAATAGTTTAATCCCAGGTTGTTCTTGCTCTAATGAGCAGCTAGTAATTAGTTTGAAATGCATCTGCCTAATCAAAGATCAGTAATCGAATACCTGGGCTGTAATTTTGTGGGGAGGAGGGTGAGGATGGGTCTCTGGGTGGCTTAAGTTACTACATCCTTGTATTACATACCTGCACTCACACACAGACGCATGCACTTCCTTAAACACACACTGTAGCTGTTCAACACTCAGGTGAAGCGCCGAATGAATGTTTGCTGCCTGGGCTTCATGAATGTTTAAGCAGCCCAGTCCTTCCATAGCCAGGTAGCTCATTACTGCCTCATTACCTACAATGCAGGAACGCCAGTCGAGCAGGAAGCAGCAGCGCCACTCTCCTCCTCCTCCTCCTCTTAATCCTTTCTGTCCCGGGCCGTGATACCGGGCTTTCTCTCCCGGCCAGTTTTTGAATCAGGGACCGATGAGCGTCAAAGGAAAGAATCGACTATCAGTGAAATACCTGTGCTGACTTGAAAAGGCTCCGCCATGGGAGAACTCCTCGGCTACTAAAACTGCTGTCCTGGGTCGCATCTGCTCGGGTTATATACCTGCGGACTGAAGGTCAAAGTAATTTGGATTCATCAGCATCGTCACATAAGGCCGACTCAACCATGACACACATGGCTTTGGAAGTAAAGGAGGTAAATTAGTCAAACAAAACTTTGTGTGTCTCTAAACTTGGTGTGCAGGTGTGTTAGAGCCTCTATTTGCAGATTTTCACGATTGCAGCATCTTTCAAAGTATTTGGATGTGGAATTTATATTTGCAGAGAAATTACATAATACAAGTGACATTTGGTCTCTGTGCTTTCATTAGTTAGTTATATTCATTGGTCTCTCCTGATAGATAGAAGCCACTGCACACAAAACAGCGTCTTTAAAGCTGCACCGATCAATATTTGTACATTTTCAGTATATCACATGATAATGTGTAACTTGAAAGTGATAAATCCACAGAAGTTTAGCACAAAACGTCACATTCGCTTCCTTCATCTCGTTCTTTACTGTCTTGATTCACTCTCACAGCTCTCAATCAGCTGCTGCAATCATTGCTTTTTGTGTGTGTGTGTGTGTGAAAAAGCTTTAGTAAATCCTTCGTAGACTGCCTTCTCAGCACCAATCAAAGGACAGACAATGTTAGCAACTAGCTGGTGAACAAAAGTGGAGCATTTAGCAGCTTAAGAGACAGATGTTCCCCTCAGTGGAAACCAGAATACTGCAGATCCAGTGGGGGTGTATCCACCCAAATAAATTCTAATGTTGTTACTCTGTTTGTTTCCTGCGTGAAGAAAGTGCCAACTACTTTTGTAGTAGAGATATAGATACTGGCAATGGCTTTCTGAGCTGAAAACATGTGAACATTAGATCATCCTACTGCCACCAAAGGGCCAAAAAAGACAAAAAAGACTTTTACCCAAACAGTGCAATCAGTCCTTAGCTTGTTACTGTGTGCTTCTGTGAAACAGTACCAACAGAGGAGGTGACTGGTGCGATGGAGGCCCGTTGAAGGTCAGGTTTCTCTAGACACCTGGAGCCCCTTAAATGTGTGTTGCCCTGGGTGATGTGTGGTGTCAGTCAATGGCCCACGAGGAGCGCTATCTCTTTCAGGGAGCCTAACTGCCACTTTGTGGCTGCGTAACAGGATCCTGCACCGTACTGGATAGACAGGGACAATGGAGCGCCCTCTCGCATGATGGGTCTGCGGGTCAGATAGACTTTCCTGGCCGAATGTGATGCTTACTGCATGCTTACTTCATTGGATGACAAGTGGATGTCAAGAAAGCCAACTTCTTACCTCTGTGGCTCTTTGGTTTTCAAAAAGTGTCCATCCTCTTATGCACCAGGTTCATTTTTTTATATGACGTGCGTTCAGCAGAGGTCACACTTCCTGCGCACAAGATACCCAAAGAACCGCAAAGGGCCAACAGCAGACCAGAGTGTGTGAGACAGACCTTAGAGTTCAGGAGATTTCTTAAACGCTGATTTGAGAGAGACGACCTCTGTGGTGAAATTAGGACCAACATCAGCTTTGGGTTTATTACTTCTACAGTCAAACCTTAGGCTACGATCTCCAGTTTGCAGAAACATGTTTTGAAAAGTTTCAACTTCTGATAAAAGGCCTCTCAAGTAACTCTTTATTGTTTTTGGAGTGAAAAGCTGAAAAGCTGCTGTGCCAAATGGATGCCTTTCAGTGATGAGGTCTAATTACAGTAACTGGTTAAAGAGCATGTGATTGGTGGTCGTTGAAGATGTGTTTTTCTTTTTATTCATCATCATTTGGTCAGCAGGATCAAAAAGTCCCTGTTTTTTGCTGAAGAATTTCCCAAGCTCCAGTCATCAGACTCTCTGTGGATGATACTTTTGTTTTAATAGAAATAAAATAACTCCAGAAAGCACATGTTGTGCAGCAAAATGTGAACAAGAGAAGAGAAGACAAGTTTTTTTTATCTTATCAGGCAGCATATAATTTACCTACAAAGACAAAAACAAACACACACAAATACATACAGTATTTAGGGATTTCCTTTGTTGAACCCTCGCTACATTATTGATGGTTTCCTACTGAAGGAAGTAGAGACTGTAATCTATCAGTGTTTCCTGTCTTCCCTCCAATAAAACCAGATGTTCAGTTCAGTTCATTTCAGAACAGGTCCTGGGACACACACACACACATACACGCCAGGAACGTCAGGGTAGGTGATGTTTAACGGTTGTTCCTGCAAATTGTTGAATATTTTTAATGATTACGTCTTTAGATGTGACGTGTGGGATTTGAATTATTGGGTCACTAGACCGGCGGCTTGTTTCGCCGGACAATGAGCTGTCAGTGTCAGTTACTCTGACTTGGTGACAGGTCAACTTGGCAGCGACGGGAGCCAAACTGCTGAAGCGTACGGTGATAATGGATGACTCTTTCATAGCGCCATAATTAAAGTGCATTGCGTTGCTGATTATTTTACCTGGCACAAAGTCAGTGGCGTATTAAGCAGCTGAACATGCCCTGTGTTTATGCTTAATATTATGAATGTTACTACCTCTGAGCTTTAACTGATGGAGCTTATAGTTGAGCCAATTATTGCTAAAATCAGTAATAATATAAAAATAACGGGGAAGAATGTAGGAATGTTTGGTGTTCGCTTTGGTGTCCTTGCTAAGAACAAGATGGATGGCTCTTTAGAGAACACAGAAGCAGATTAGATAGCGACTGCTGAATTTAGATGTGTCGTGACCATAGAGGATGTAGCCAAGGCCACTGTCTGGAAGTCACTGATATTGGGACCAACAGGCAGGAAATGAGTCGCCCAGTGGGAAAGATATAGGTTGCCCAGGATTGTGGGCATTTGCGTGCATCTGCACTTGAGCGCTGACAACCTCAACGAAAACACGTTATCTATAGATCACACGATGTCTGGTTGTTCTTGCTCACACACAGAGCCTGGAGGAGAGGTGTAACCAGATCCTCAGGAACATGGAGGCCTCCCTGACAGCCCGGGATCGGGTGGGCATCCAGGATTTTGTTCTCCTGGACGCCTACACGAGTGAGAGTGCCTTCCTGGACAACCTGAGGAAACGCTTCCATGAGAATCTCATCTATGTGAGTCTTTCCTGTGCGGTGTCATTTTGGATAACCTGGCGTTTTCTCTTACTCTAATTAAACATCATGCCCTCGACCTTCCACCTGTTAATGTCCTAATGCCGCATTCCCTTCTGCTGAATCTGGCGTCTTGTGCTGCTGAAACAGCAGCGCCGGTGCTTTTCATTTGCAGAGTGAGCACTCCAAAGGTCAGTGCTGTCCGTCGGGTCATGACAAGTGACTCACTAAACTTATTGCTTTTGATAAGGAGCAAAATTACCTATCAGTGGAATGATACATGGACACCACGCTGCTGGGAGCCTTTGTTTAACGTTATGTAATGTTTAAGAAAAATGGCATCAGATGTAGAGGAGCTGCTGAACATGATGAGTTCCTTTCCTTGTCTTTCTCTGCAGACTTACATTGGCACTCTCCTGGTGTCGGTCAACCCATATAAAGAGTTGGACATCTACAGCAAGAAGCAAATGGACACATACATGGGAGTTAACTTCTTTGAGCTGCCACCTCATATGTGAGACTGGTTTATGTGCTAATTATCAAATGCAAGCATATAGTAGCAAGTAAAGTCACACTAGCAGACTGAGGTACCTTTTGTGAAGAATTCTCATTCTTGTTGCAGATAAATTTAACTTTAAATTCAATGAAACATCACAGCTTTAAAGCACCTGATGTCTTAGTTTAACCTATCACTCTACTTTCAGCTATGCGCTGGCAGACAACGTCTTCCGCACCATGCAGTCTGAGTTCAACAACCACTTCATCCTGATCTCTGGGGAGAGCGGGGCCGGAAAGACAGAGGCTTCCAAGAAAATCCTTCAGTTCTACGCTGTGAGCTGTCCAAGTACCAGACTCCTGAACAATGTCCGGGACAGACTGCTCCTCTCCAATCCTGTGCTTGAGGTCAGGGACATGGACACATGGGACCATTGTCAGAGATAAACACGATTCTAAATCATCTCTTTTTTCTTCGTTCAGGCTTTCGGAAATGCCAAAACCCTTAAAAATGACAACTCAAGCCGTTTCGGGAAATACATGGACATCCAGTTTGACCACCAGGTAGACTGAAACATTTTACATTTTACTGCGAAACAGCGTAGCACAGCTAGACAATGACCTCAAGTTTCACACTAAGCACTGACTAGAGAGTACCTCTCTCCTTCAGGGTGGCGCAGTTGGTGGTCACATCCTCAGTTACCTGCTGGAGAAGTCCCGAGTGGTCCACCAGAACCACGGGGAGAGAAACTTTCACATCTTCTACCAGCTGGTGGAAGGAGGAGAGGAAGAACTGCTCCGCTGGCTCGGCCTGGAGAGGAACTGCAAACAGTACCGTTACCTGGTGCAGGTCAGCTAGACAGTATTAAATTTATTAATAATCTGGTCCATGAAAAAAAACTGTGTGCTCAGACGTTTAATTCTTTGTCTCCTTCAGGGGGATTGTGCCAAAGTTAGCTCTATCAATGATAAAAGTGACTGGAAGACGGTGCAGAAAGCCCTCTCTGTCATAGAGTTCAATGAGAGTGACATTGAGGTGGGCACAATAAACACTGAGATTTATCAAATCTTTATATATATATATATACGTATATATATATATATATATATATTACTGGTGATTCATCAATCGTTTCACTTTAATGCAGCACCTGTTTGGAATTATTGCCAGTGTGCTCCACTTGGGGAATGTCAAGTTCGAAGCAGATGCTCGAGGATACGCCGCTCTCATCAACAACCAGGAGATGCAGTGGGTGTCAAAGGTAAATTCCACACAAACATTTTGTCTGTTTCCGTGCAACTTTCTGGCTGGGTGCCAAATAGAGACTTGTCGTCACAAAGTCTGACTTTGCTTTGCCTTTGCCTTGCGCAGTTGCTGGGGATTCCCAATCAGGTGCTACAACAGGGACTGACCCACAGGAAGATTGAAGCCAAAACAGAGGAGGTGACTTTATACATTAAAATTTAAAAACATGTTTAAACTTCTTGATAATATTAATATGCAACTAATAATCCACATTGTTGCTGCGACGTTAAAGGTGTTCAGTCCCTTCTCTGTGGACCATGCAGTATATGCCAGGGATGCACTTGCCAAAGCCATCTATGGCCGCACATTCAACTGGCTGGTCAACAAGATCAATGAGTCGTTAGCTAACAAGGTGAGGACCCTCCCTTGTGAAATGGAGAGTGAATTAGGCTGATATTGTTGGGGTAGCATAGGAAGCTTTGGCTTTTCCTGTGACCCTAAAAACACTTGGCACAATTTGATTTTAATGGTTTAGAGAATCAGAATATGAGCCTATGCGAAAACGTCTGTCTATACACGACCGTGCCATAAGGTCTAATCTTCTGTAAGAACCTCAAATCATACCATCACTGTGTATTTTATATAGGATTCCTCCAGGAAGACCGTGATTGGTCTGCTGGACATCTATGGTTTTGAGGTTTTCAACGTGAACAGGTGAGATCGTGCACGGATTTGCTGATTCTTCACCAACCAACGCGTGAGATAAAGACTTTGACGCTGACAGCTCCTGTGATTTGTTTCAGTTTCGAACAGTTTTGCATCAACTACTGCAACGAGAAGCTGCAGCAGCTTTTCATCCAGCTGACGCTCAAATCGGAGCAGGAGGAGTACGAGATGGAAGGAATCGAAGTAACGGCACCATCGTTCAATCTATCCGCTTGACATTTGTGCAAATATAACATGAAATTACAGAAACCACCGACATAATCCACTACTGCGGTTCTCATTCTCTTTCATACTCAGTGGGAACCAGTGCCATATTTCAACAACAAGATAATCTGTGATCTGGTGGAGGAGAAATTCAGGGGAATCATCTCTTTATTGGTAAGTATGCTAATGAGTGATTGTCCTGTAAAAATACACTACACATCTTAAAACTTCCTGAATTCTTGGTGATCTTCTGGTGTAGGATGAGGAGTGTTTACGCCCCGGAGAGGCCACAGATCTCACCTTCCTGGAAAAGATGGAGGAAAAGATTGGTGGTCACCCTCACTTTGTCACGTGAGTCTTGACGCTTTGGCTTTAGCAGAAAATACGTGGGAACAAAATCCAGCAATCAAATCATCACATCCTACAATGATATATATCATTATAATCCATGTTACCCTTCCTTTAGACACAGACTTGCAGACCAAAAGACGAGGAAAACACTGGAAAGAGGAGACTTCCGCCTCTTGCATTACGCTGGAGAGGTGACATACTGTGTTGTTGGTAAGAGATAAGATATACCATATACCAATATGCATCTGCCCCCATGAATAAAGTATATAGAGTAACATTAGTCATGGTGTTATAGTAAGGCTATTACTTAAAGTGCTGAAATGAGCAATGTTAGAGAGGAATTTGTGGTGATGCCGACGAAGAAGAAGAAGTACCAGAGTCCTGTATGTCTTATGCCTGAAGGAGTTTATTTAGGCTCGTACGAGGCGAACAGAAGATTCGTCATCACAACATAAGTGCATGAGTCCACCTCAATTCTAAGGGACAAGCAGTGAACTCAGATTCTTATACTAGAAAGGTGGGCCGAGGCAGCAAAGGGGAGATGTGTACATCCCATTGGCCATTGTACATAAACATGAACATAAGGACTCACACCAACTAGGAAATACAAAGTGTCTTCCAGGAACGGAGGACGTTATCATCTAACTCCACAGCTGTGCCTGTAGACAGCCAGACAGTGAGATTGAAGACGCCAAAGGGACCATGGCCTTGGCATGTTCCTCAGAGAGAAAATAGGGCAGATAACTGACCCCAACAGTAGTCTAACATTAACTACACATAGGGAAGAGAAATTATTCTCTAACAAACAACAGCATGCTTTTTTGTATTAATTTAATGATTTATTTGAATGAAGAAGCATACATGCGCTTCTCTTTGCTCTTTCTTTCAGGATTCTTGGACAAAAACAACGACCTTTTGTATCGAAATGGGAAAGAGGTAATTTTTATTTATTTATGAAGTCTTTTACCAGGCGATGCTCAAATTCAGCTGGCTGATGATTTTCTCCTTTAGGTTATGAGGCAGTCCAAGAACGCCATCATCAAACTTTGTTTTCCTTCTACTGAACCGGATAGCAAGAAGAGACCTGAAACTGTAAGAAGCATTTCCGATGATGAAGCTCATGACTCTCTGACTTCATTCTACAGTACTCCTAAACCTGACATTTGTCCTGTGACTCCTCAGGTGGTGACCCAGTTTAAGAGTAGCCTGGCAGGCTTGACTGAGATCCTGATGTCCAAGGATCCGTGGTACGTCCGCTGCATTAAACCCAATGAAGCCAAGCAGCCAGGTGAGGCCTTGCGTCCCAAAAAGTCAAGCTCACACTTTACACAGCTTACTTACAATCAGCCAGCACAAGAGGTTAAACGATACTGCTTAGTGTTGTCGTGTCTCCTGCAGGACACTTTGACGATGTGTTGGTGCGGCATCAGGTGAAATACCTGGGGCTGATGGAGCACCTGAGGGTCAGACGTGCTGGGTTCGCTTACCGCCGCAAATACGAGATCTTTCTCCAGAGGTAGCTTAGCACACTTTCAGTGCTCCAGTTTTCACCTAGATGCATATTAAGTTACTCTTCTGGCGGAGGACCTCAAGCGTGCACTTTCTCTTTTTTTCTGTTTCTACCTACCCTGCTTCTTCTTCTGTGCCCAGGTATAAGCCTCTGTGTCCAGACACCTGGCCCAACTGGAAAGGTACTGCAGCAGAGGGCGTGCTGTGCTTGATCAAACACCTGGGCTATAAACGTGATGAGTATAAGATGGGCAGGTAGGAAAATGTTAATAGACAGGTGCTGACTCATCCAGAAAACCTTGACATTCATCCCGCTGTGTGTCTCTTCATCTCAAGGACAAAAATTTTCATCCGCCACCCGAGAACTCTGTTTGCAACAGAAGATGCGTTTCAGGTCTGCAAGCATAAGCTAGGTGAGAAACTGCTGTGAAATCAGTGACAATACTACAGTAAAACACCCAAAACCTCTTCTTATAATTAAATTGTTTAAATTGCCTTTGTTGCAGCAACAGCAATTCAGGCCAAGTACAAAGGCTACAGGGTGAAAGGAGACTACCAGAAACAGAAAGAGGCAGGTGAGTGATGAAATGGCAAGAATTAAATCTTCTGTCATGACTTGACATCTTTTAATTAACCAAGTATTAGTAAACCAAATAAATCCATTTATACTACCCTGTCTCATCAAAATAGCCACTAAGATTGAGACCTGCTGGAGAGGACTGATGGCTAGGAAGGAACGTGAGAAGAGGGAATGGGCTGTCAAGGTCATCAAGAAGTAAGTTAACAGATTGAGGGATTGGTTTGAGAGTGTATTGGGATGGAAGCAGTGGCTTTAAGAGAGCAATCAAACTGTTTCATAGAGTTGAATGTTGTGTGATTACCTGATTATTAATCTGTTCTAGGTTCATCAAAGGTTTCATAACCAGAAATCAGCCAGCATGCG
The DNA here is from genome assembly GCF_963514085.1 of Chelon labrosus. Classification (NCBI taxonomy): domain Eukaryota; kingdom Metazoa; phylum Chordata; class Actinopteri; order Mugiliformes; family Mugilidae; genus Chelon; species Chelon labrosus. The sequence continues at coordinate 12,208,794 of NC_140355.1, forward strand.
TCGACAACACAGAGTACCTGGCCTACGTGAGGCAGAACTATCTCACTCGGCTGAGGGAAAAACTTCCTAAGACAGTCCTGGAGAAAGACTCTTGGCTCACCCCTCCTCCTATAATGCAGGATGTGAGTGTTGGATTTGTTTTTACACACTGCTGTAGTTGTTAAAGGTGGAAAAGGTATCACATGGAAAACTGCTTTACTTTTTGTAGTTTTCCAAGCTCCTGAAGAAGATCTACATTCGCCACATGGTCCGGAAGTACGTCCAAGGAATCACTCCCCAAAGGAAAGCACAGGTACAATCTGTCGTCTTTTGGCAGCAAGATAAACATTTAAAATAAGCTATCTCTTTCCTGCATTAGTCCAACAATCTGATTTAAATCCATCGCTCTTAATTCATTGTATACATTTAAACATGTACACAGTTTGTATAGACATGTGTCAACCTCATTTGTGCTAGTAAGAACAATCATCATGAAGTTCTGTTGGACACCATTGGTAACTGTATTTTCATATAAAGACTGTGGCAACTTTCTCTTTCTTTGTCAGTAAGGTCAGAGATGTCAGGGGTAAAATCATCCCTTTCTTTTTTCCTTCTTCCTCAAGCCCTCTAAACTTACATCACTGTTCACAAATGTACTTGGTTCTATTGATCCATGCCTGATCTTTGCATATCGGAGTTGCTCCTTTTTACAGTTGGTCTTAAATCTATACTCTTTCTCGTGGTGTGCCCCATGGATCTGTTCTGGGGCCTATACAATTTTCTATGTATTAACTTTGTTTAAGCTATATTTTTTGCCAGATTTACCAAAGGTCTTTCCTACCACTATTGTGCTGATGATATTCAGAAACTGCTTTACATATTTGTATGACTAGCATGGATGGCAAACAATATTTTACAGTTCAGTGCAAGAGACATTGCCATATGATTAGTCTAGCTTTGATATCATCCATACAATTCCCTTTTCATCTGTCTCAGCAGTTTGCTGCAACAACAACACAACTTAAAGACTGCTGACCAGGTCTGACAGGACACATATCTTATCATCTTCCCTCCACGTTTAGGACTCAGTGCTCCTGCGTACATCTCTGATTCGCTCATCCTAATGAAACCAGCTTATCACGCAGTTCTTCTGACTAGGGTGTACTGGTTGTCCCTTACGCTCGCCTAAAAACTAAAACTGATTATGCCTTCGGTGTTCTGACAGCATCGCTGGAAGGCTCTGCCTCTAGATGTACAGATCTCACAAACACTCACAGTCTTGTTTTTATTATCTTGCTTGTGTTTTCGTTGTTGTTCTATTGCTCACTTATTGTTGTGTTCTTAATAATATTATTTTTTTTAAATGAATTTATCTCTAATGGGACAACACTTGAGTCCCACAAATTTCCTTCAGGAAATATAAATGAGTTCTTTGTGTTTTAACATCATCTCTGTGTTTCCAGCTCCTCTTGAAGGTACAGACGAGCTCCATGTTCAAAGGGAAAAAGGAAAACTACCCCTTGAGTGTGTGCAGACCATTTGTGGATACCAGGATTGGTAAGACCACAGCTCTATTTTTCTCTATATGAAATGTAATTACAGGCATTTAATAATTCGTATTGCAGTATTTCTTGTGATTTTATATGCATAACAGAAAACACGCTACAACAAGATAGCTGCATGTCCTTGTTTTCTTGCCAGTCCTGTATCGTTTCATCATCATTTGTAATTGGCCTCAACAATGTTTTCATAGAGATGTTTAACCCTCTCATTGATTCTCAATATTTTCTGTTCAAGTTACAGATGACATAAACATCAAAGTGCTTCAGCTGATTCAACACGAGCTCATCAAGGTAAATTAACATTAGATTTTACTTTGCATCTCTGTATTTTTTTTTTTATTATTATTCATATTGTCTGATCTTTGTGCCTTCCTCTACAGTACAGTGTGCCAGTGGTGAAGTACGACAGGAACGGGTTCAGGCCTCGTCTCCGGCAGCTCGTCTTCACCCAGAAAGCCGCCTACCTGATCGAGGAAGCCAAGATCAAGCAGCGGATAGATTACAGCTCTCTGAAAGGTAACGAGCGAGACGATTAGACAAAGTCTGCAGGGAGAGCTTTACACGCACCCACTTGAAACAACCCACGTCAAGTTGCTTTTGTTTACACGTGATTTTTATTCTTTTGTAGGCGTGTCGGTCAGCAACCTGAGTGACAACTTCCTGATCCTTCATGTTACATGTGAAGACAACAAGCAAAAGGTAGATCTGTTAAGAGACGGGTGTTTATAGACATCTAATCAATGTCATATATGGATTTGTTCTTTTAAATTTTAAAACTCCCTTTAAAATAGAGTATATCACAATAACACAATTTGTGGATCATATTTAAATCTTTGTAACTTTGAGAAGTTTCAAAGTTGAGAGTTTGAGAACTTTATTCTCTGGGCAGTCTGCTTGAATCTGTGAAGGCAAGAAAGATATTCTTTATGCTCATTTAAACCAGCATTCATTTGATTTCTCAGTGTGTAATAATAACACTACATGAACCAAAGGCCTGAAAACATTTGTTTATTCAGGGGGATCTGGTCCTGCAGTGTGACTACCTGTTTGAAGCCTTGACCAAGCTGAGTGTTATTGCAAACAAGCAGAACTGCATCAAAGTGGTCCAGGGAAGGTATGGAGTCTGGATTGTATGTGGCAATATGTGAATAAGAAATGCATGTTGTTAAAAATTATAAATGGTCCAATATGGAATAAGGAATTGTTTTTGTGATGTTCAGTGTGAGATTTGACATCCAGCCTGGAAGAGAAGGGTTCGTCGACTTCAAAAGCGGTCAGGAGTCCATGGTGTACAGGGCAAGGAACGGCCACTTGATGGTGGTGAGTCTGGAGTTCAGACAATATTATTTTATTATTGAAGGGAAGAGAGACCTGACAAAGGTCTTTGTGTTTTATAGGAATCAACGAGAACAAAGTCGAGATGAAGATGCCACTGTCAAGGGGGATAACCAACGGTGCTCCTTTCAGTCTCAGAGTTGAACATCTTGAATCATCATCATCTTGTAATCCTGCTCAGTGGCTGCTCTTTACAATGCGTGTTTCATGTCAGCTCATTTTTATTTTTGCATCTCTAGGACAATGTTACACAATGAAGTATACGCTATTATCACACAGCTACTGCCAATATACCTTAGTTGTAGAGAGAACAAAACATAGCAGAGCCATGCCAGGATATCACAGGCTCTGATGGTTTCAGTCACCTGTATGGGAACAAACTGATTCATGGACACATTACTTAATGAAAACAGAAGCACTTGTTGTCATTGTATGTACTGAAATAATCTGTAGAAGATAATGGCAAAGAAAACGAACATAGGCTACTGTATGTGTGTGAAGCCACGACTGTAACATTTATAATACCTCAACCATGTTGTACCTTTATATTAAAACATGCTGAACCATAATGGATTATGGATGTATGTCTTTTGGGAGTGCAAAGACATCACAAAACACGTTAGCAGGATGCTTCTATGGGTCTCTACTGTTTCTTTTTGCAGGAAGCAGCTCCCCCTGCTGGACTATTCTGGCAGTTAAATAAAGTTTGTTATTTTATATCACTCACAAAAACACTCCTGATTGTCCCAAGTGTGTGTTGACAAGTTGTACCTTTATCTAGATATGATAATGAATAATCGAGAGCCTAGTCATGTTTGTGCCAGTAACCAGAACAAGCTGATAACAAATTGTTTTGAGCTCATTGAAGTGGGAGGTGGTTAGAGGTTGTCACGTGAAGATGCAGCTGAAAATATCATCCTGTGGTTGATGATTAAACGCGTGTTTGCAAATGAGTATAATCTAAGGTCCAAGGTTTTAGAGAAATGCTGAGTATTCACTCCGTGCAGCAGTCTCAGCTGACAGTTTGACACTGACATGATGGGAAGGCTCACAGTGACAGCGCTGGTCCTCCTGGCTCTGTGTATCTGCAGAACATTAGGTAAGTACACAGATGAATTATAAGGAATGTGATTTATATTTAGGGTTAATATATTAGTTGTTTAGGGACAGAGTATTTTAATTTAAATCTAAATTTAGGCAGTCATTAAAAAGAAATTACAAATGTTAAAACATATATAAAAAAAATCTGATTTATTTTTTAAATAAACGTATAATGTAAAAGTCTGTTTACATATTTTTGGGACTCCAATTTAAAATCAATAAAATAGCAATTTATGTTTTTAATCTAATAATAACCCAAACTAACCTCTGCATGATTATTATTATACACTATACATTAAACTATATGTATAGTTTTAAAATGTTGGCACCCTCCAGACTTAAAGGAGTTAATATTTCTTTCCTTTTTTTGAGCAGGACAGTCATGTGAACGAAACTGTGGGAAGAAATTAGACTCGTGTTCATGCCACACGACATGTGTGTCTCTGAAAACCTGCTGCACTGACTACAAACAGTACTGTGTGGATTTCTTGCCACACTCCGGTTCCATTTTCGGCGGGACGGATTTTCTCATTCTTGAAGCAACATTCAATAAGAGTTCACAGATTGTTTGCAGGTAAGACATTGTTTTACACCTCAGTGTTCCCGAACCTGCTACGGTTTGACTAAATGTTTGTAAATGAGGAACAATGACTCAACTACAACTAAAGATTTTCAAGTTTTAGAGCTTGTAGAGCTTGTAGATGGAACATGAGTTGACATTTTCTTTTTGCAAATTGCTATTTCAAAGATGAAGAATGGATTGTCATGAAACCTTACTTAGAAACGTATGGCTCCTTCTTTATAATGGCAGGTTCGACAATAGTATAGACACTGAGGGGTATGTGGATGAAAATAGCAGAGGCCATTGTATCTCCCCAACGTTATATGAAACAGGATGGATTCCTGTGGACATCTCCTCAGACAACGGCACCACATTCAGTCGGGTTGGAGCCTGGCTTTCCGGTACTGCAGCCACACCGCTTCTAAACTTTTTCTCATACTGCTGAAACACAGGGTTTTCCGTTTAAAGGTGGAATTTAATCTCTGATTTATTTGATTTGCATGTGCCGCTGCAGTACACACCGGCAAGTTAAGCTCTCGCTTCAAGGCGATTCTGGTCAACTCAACAAGGTGGCAGTACTACGGCACACCTGGTGTCGTAGGCACTCTTGAAATGAAATGGAATACCTCTTTGGTCAGAGCAGACAGGGTCAACATAGAGCTCTGGGGATACAGCGAGACAGGTTGGTAAAAGTGTATATACACTACGGATCATATGACTTTACTGATCGGAGAAAACACTGAATTGTATCAATTGTTTCTCTGTAGGAGAGTCCTACACAGATTCTTGGCGGGGTAAGTGGCAGTATCTATACTCACTTGAAAAGGATCAACCCAACAATGGCGCCTTCAGCTTTACGCCCAAACCAGCAGAGAACGGCTTCTCAAAGTGGGAGCTCGGCTCTGTGCGTGTTAGCTCCAGCTCCAACCCCGACGGCAAGTGGTACGTACAAACACAAAGATCATTATGTGTCACTAAATTCATTGCTTAAGTGTCTTAAGAGCTGTATATCTGTTATGTGTTTCATTTAGGAACGTCCAAGCGGCGTGGACTGAGGATCACGCTCTGGCCTGGCATCTGGAGCAGAAGTTCAGGGAGAACTCGGCCGGCTGGGCCCTGGAGAAATGTTTAGCATGGGACCAGCTGGAAAGTAATTTGCCCAACTTCCTCGATGAGATCATCGACTGCCCCTGCACTCTGGCTCAGTCGAGGGCAGACACGGGGAGGTTTCATGTAAGTGCGAAGAGTAGAACATTTAGATTTGGCTGCACTTACTTGCTACATCATTGCTGAAAATATGCTTACTTATTTAGTGGTGCGGAATTTCCCCATGAACAAAATAATAAATAATATCTAAATGAACTGAGTATTCTCACTCAGTTGTTCAGTGGATGAGAAAAATTTAGATGTAAGGCATGCCAATGTGTGGCCTGTACACGTGGCCTGGGTGCAGTTGTACACATCTTGTACGATTATATCACAGTTTAATATGTCTGGAATGAACTGGACGGAGAGGCTATCCAAGTATTGGAATCTTATTTTATGTGCTAGATAAACACGTGAAGTTGCTTTATGAGTTTATAATGTTTGGCCTTTTGATGATGCTTGACGCTTATCAGTTCAAAGTCAAAAAGATGTAATGGCAGCACTTCTAAGAAGTACGATAGGCACGTTTCAGTAGATTTGATATTCACCGTTTGATAATTTATACTTAAGGTTGTGTAAAGCTTAAGTTCCTGGTGAGTGACACATACAATATAGGCAGATAATGATTTAGTGCATTGATAAACTGATCTCTGTCAAGTTGTGGGTAAGCAAACTGGATCTTACAATTATGCCTCTGGACTCAGTAGTGAGCAGCATTAGCTATTTTCAAATTAAAACTACATTTAATGTAACATAACTGCTAAAAAAATCAAACTTTCATGAAGCTTCAGGCTTTAATAAAGACATATGTTACATCGAGGATGCACTTAAAGTGCTGGCACTACTGCAGTGAACAGATTACAGACACTGCATCTCTCTCCTCAGACTGACTATGGCTGTGACATAGAGAAAGGCAGTGTGTGCACCTACCACCCTGGGAGTGTTCACTGTGTGAGGGCTATACAAGCCAGGTGAGTCCTATTACCATTATTAGGCATCCTGACAACTGCCAGGCAAAGTTTGACATTGACAGATGATAAATCTGACAAGGCTGAATACCTGCAAAACGTATCAGTGTTAAAGGGAAACTACTGTTTTTTACAACCTGGACCTTATTTCTGCCATAAAATACGGTCGTTAACTCACCCATATAACTTTTGTGTAATTTGTAGTCGTTATCCATACAGTGGGAGTGACTGGGGCACTGAAATTCAGCCTGTAAATGACGCATTATCTGCCGTGAAACTCGTTAATTTCACCAATATTTTGTTATCGTACGCTAGTGCTATTCCCCGTTGAGTCTGGAGACACCTGTTATCATCATCCGGGGTCTGTAGATTGACCTACAGATCCCGGATGATGTCTTCAGACCTGAATCATCTCTGAGCAGCGCGTACTCTCAACGGTCAGCTTGTTTACCTGTAATTTGGTACTGCTATGGTTCATCCACAACCTTATTTAGAGGCTGCGTTTCGGTGCCCCAGTCACTCCCACTATATGGATATACCTTGATCTAATTATCTCCCGACTGACTACAAATACACAAAAGTTATATGGGTGAGTATATTATAATATTTTACAAGGTCCAGGTTGTAAAAAACAGTAGTTCCCCTTTAACTTGATGGGTACGGCTAATTAGCAAATGTTAGCATACTAAAACACCAACCACATGCACACGGTAAACATTCTGCATATGCTGGACATTGTAACTGTAAGCTCACATTAGCCGCTAACATGTTCGTGGTCAGTGGTTTTATGCATTGTTTTAACTGACCTTATTTATCACCAGTCCTAAGTATGCAGCAGGACAGCAGTGTTGCTACGACAGCACCGGCGCTCAGGTCCTGACAGCAGACTCGATCGGGGGCAGTACTCCAGACCGCGCACACGACTGGGGGTCACCTCCCTTCAAGAACCCCCCTCGTATCCCCGGACTCTCCCACTGGGTCTATGACGTCCTGAGCTTCTACTACTGCTGCCTGTGGTCTGACCACTGCCACTACTACTTCAAACACCGGCCCTCCAGCGACTGCAGGCGTTACCAGCCGCCCAACTCAGGTGAGTTTATCGTTATGGCAACCTGTGTTTCGTATGTTTACTGTCTGGAGTGAAGTCTTGATTTTTAATTTTTGTTCCAGCCGTGGTGTTCGGAGATCCCCACTTCGTAACATTTGACGGTGTCAGCTACTCCTTCAACGGCAAAGGGGAATACACTTTGTTGACCTCGGAGGAGAAACAGCTGACAATCCAAGGGAGAACTGAACCAGTGAATGGTGAGATACCGAAGGCCACCAAGAAAAGAAAACATTTCCAAAGCTGAAGCACATACTTCACATGAACTATTACTAGGCTCCCTTTTTCCTGCCTCACTGATCTGATTCTCTCACCATTAGCCACGATAAAAGCAACAAAATTGTCAGCTATAGCCATGAGAGAAGCCTCTTCGGACATCATTGAGGTGCGTCTGGCCAGCGGTCACAATGGCCTAGAAGTGCTGCAGAATCAAAAAGCCCTCTCCTTTGCTGAGCAGAGCTGGATGGACTTGCATGGTGAGATGCTGTTTGATCTGACTACTAAGATGCAGTGAAGTTATGGAAAACGTTATCAGTTTTTTCACTTTATTTAACAGTGAACATGATTTGGGAATTTGTAACTCAGAGCTCCAAGCCAACCAAAAATGTCTTAACCAAATTTCTTCTAGGTTTGTTTGTGTTTTCTCCGACCTCTACAAATGTGACCGTGATGTTCCCCTCTGGAGCTGGGGTGGAAGTGCGGAGAAGGGGGGAAACCATGACAACCACTGTCCTCCTGCCAGAGGATTTTAAAGACTTAACTCTCGGACTGTTGGGAAAGATGAACGGTGACGCCAAAGACGACCTCGTTCTCAGCAATGGCCAAGTCGTGCAGAACCACAGCAATCCGAACGAGGTGTTCGGCTTCGGGGCAAGCTGTAAGAAATCGTTCAAACTTCATATTGACTATAATGAGGAATTACATTCACTGCTTTACTGTGTGTAAAAGAGAAACCAGTAACATATTTCTGTTTCATGTGTTTTTGTCTTGCAGGGGCTGTATCCAACCAGTCGGCCCTGTTCACATATGATTCAGAATACCTTTTAGACACATATTACCACGCTCCCAGACATAATGCCAGTTTTATTCCAGTGTTTTCTGCCCCTGAGAGTGCAGATGATCCTCTGAACAATCAGGCAGCTGAGATTTGCACTGGAGAGGGCTCTCAGTTCTGTAGGTATGTAGGTATTATGGTAAACGCAGCATACATTTTTAGAGCTTCACTCATATAAGGATTAAAAATCATGATTGTCTTCTGTTGATTCAGTCTTGAGCATCTGCTCATTGTCACCTCTGTACCGCAGGTATGATATCCTGGTAGGCCGCAGCCCAGCTATGGGAAATGCAACCAGAATATCTTTCCAGAGTCACATTTCTCTTGTATCTGATCTAAAACCAGGTAAAACGTTTAACCAACAAACTTTCCAGTGATTATTGGCAACAACATGTTTTCACAGTGTTTGTCATTGTTGTTCCGTGCAGTGATATCCTGCGGGTGGCTTCCACCACCGGGCAATGGGGCCAGGCATGGGACCACGTATCTACAGGGAGCTACGGTGCGGTTTACCTGCAACGAGGGCTACTCTCTCCAAGGATCAGCTGAGCGAACGTGCCAGGGCAACGGCCAGTGGACTGGAGAAAACGCAAACTGCGTGGTTTCCAGTGTGACTACACAAAGTAATTAATAAACAGTGACATGTTGATCTTCAGAAATGAACAAATCAGCGGTGGCAAATGTGTCAGTGTGTGTGTGTGTGTGTGTGCGTGTCTGTGTACACGCATCACTTGATTCATCGAATCAGCTCTGAAGTATTGAAATGCACAAAAATTTAATGATTTTCACTTAAACATTTTAAATGAAGATTACCTAGAACTGTTTTTACTTTATTTTAATTTTTAACAAAGCTTCCTAAACTGTTTAGTCACAATGGAAGGACCAATTCAACCACAATATAATAACAGTAGTGCAGTCTCTCTTCTTGATGTCCTAGAATCCGAAACAAACTTAAAGGGGAATTACCGTTTTTTTATAACCTGGACCTTATTTCTGGCATAAAATACGATCGTTTACTCACCCATATAACTTTGGTGTCATCTAGAGTCATTTGGACAATATTTAGATCCGCATATATGCCTACTGGTTAGCGCTTTGGGCTTGTGACCGGAGGATTGCCGGTTCGAACCCCCGACCGGTAGAAAGCGGCTGAAGTGCCCTTGAGCAAGGCACCTAACCCCTCACTGCTCCCCGAGTGCCGCTGTAGCATGGCAGCTCACTGCTCCGGGTTAGTGTGTGCTTCACCTCACTGTGTGCTTTGTGTGTTCACTAATTCACGGATGGGATAAATGCAGAGACCAAATTCCTTGTATACACAAGTATACTTGGCCGAGAGAATCTTTAAAGTAAAGTAAAGTAAAGTAAAGTAAGTAAAGTATATAGTGGGAGTGATTGGGGCACCGAAACACAGCATCTAAATAATGCATTATCTGCCGCAAAACTCCTTTGTTTCACCAATATTTTGTTACGATACGCTAGTGCTATTCCCCATTGAATCCGGAGTTACCTGTTATCATCATGCGGGGTCTGTAGATTGATCTACTAACCTCTGACCTCATATATATATATATTCTAGTTTGTAAGTGATGCATATGACCTGCTGGTGCTGCTACAGAAAAAGTCAATGTATCACAAATAAAATATGAGATATATTTCAGTCTGGACCAAATAGTAATATTGTCTGGCAAAGAGGGCGTCATGATTTTGTGCAATTCGGATGCCATGGACAAATGTTGCAGAGAACTATAAAGCATATGATTTGAAAGAAATTAAATGAAGGATCCTGTTTTTGTAAAACTGAAATAATCTCTGTGAGGTCGTGGAGGTCTAGAGGCCTCGTAAAATAAACTCATAAATATCTAAATCAAAAGCATTTAATATGGAGACACTGGTTTGACTTTATTGGGAAACTTTTCATTTCAGGTAATATCGCAGGAATCGTGGCTGGTTCAGTCATCGGAGCTGTGGCACTGATCGTAATCATAACAGCAATTGTGCTCCACTCCAAAAAACAGAAAAGGTACCACACAGAATTAATACCTGATTTTATTCATCTGAAAAATTAATACCTTTAGATGATATGTCAAATTACTCATTTTTTTTCTCTCTTTTAATTTCAGAAAACAGCGCGAGATGGGAACAAGTGGCGCCTTCTAACCTTAACGCTCGTGGCAGTCCTTAATACATTCATATTTCCATCTACTAGAAAATGATTGTGTAGAAAAAATAATATAATCTAAAAAAAATCATATATAAATATCAGATTGTTTTATTCTCAGAAACACACATTTTGTCTGTTGCAGACAGCAGATACAAACAATATATATTTTACTTTGACTGTAGACCTTGTAAGTTACACCCATGCAAAATTATAGCATGAGGTTGAACAAAGGTCTGAGCGTGGTTAAATAATAACTACATATAACGCCTACTGTGGAAAAAAAAAAAGTGTTGTAGCACTGATTGCTGTATGTTTTAATTTGAACCGTGTTGTATGTTTCAGGTTTTTTAGTTCATATACTTTGCAGTAAGTTGTTCCGGTGCTGTGACCATATGCCTCATTGAGTAATTTAACTGATAAAACTCCAGCAAAGTGGTACTGTAATTACTGTATAAACACTCCAGTTTGTTGAATAAAATGTGCAATGTCTTAACTGTATACTTCTTGGACAATTATGTTTTTTCAAATACAGCTGAATGTAGCTCTTCTTATGCCTTTGATTCTGTCTTCAGTCAGTGAACAGCTGACTGATCGGGTTCATTTCTGCCTCTTTTAAAGATGATGTATATTTCAGATCATTCATCATTTCAGGCCTTCCATACTTTTTTTTCTTCTTGTCATTCTGGTTCCATCCAGCCAGAGAAAGCTATTCAGAGCTGTGTTGGCTTTTCAGGTCCTTTTTTTGGCCATTTATGAAAGGTTTGCACCTTGTGGTGAACCCTCTGTGTTGGCTCTCATGTATTATACTTGGATAATGAAATGCCTACCTCCCGGAGAGTGTTCTCTCTAAAATGTCCTTTTTATGCTGCAAATTTCACTGGCTTGATATTTTTCTTTCTGGACTGTACCAAATTTTGCCACTGATATTTCTGCCATCTCTCTGATGGATCTGCTTTGTCTTTGCAATCTAAGAACGGCCTGTTTCACTTGTATTCATGGCTTGTTCACAGCAACAGGTTCCAATGCAACACTTGGAAACAACACCAGACATTTTAGGTGCTTAAAGGGGAATTACCGTAACCTGGACCTTATTTCTGGCATAAAATACGATCGTTTACTCACCCATATAACTTTGGTGTCATTTGGAGTCGTTCAGATGATATTTAGATACACATATATCCATATAGTGGGAGTGACTGGGGCACCGAAACACAGCCTCTAAATAATGCATTATCTGCCGCAAAACTCGCTCATTTCACCAATATTTTGTTATGATATGCTAGTGCTATTCCCCTTTGAGTCCAGAGTTACTGGTTATCATCATCTGGGGTCTGTAGATTGACCTACTAACCTCTGACCTGGATGATGTCATCTCTTGTTTACCTGTAATTTGCTACTGCTAGTTTTTTGCAACATTGGCTGAATATTTTTCGGATACTGAGGTTGTGGACGACAACTTTGATGGACGTCCTTACCGTTTTGAGTCTTTGAGTATACGGATGAGGCGCTCGTTGAAAGGATAATGTGGAGGCAGAGAGAGGAACAGTTGGCCAAAGAACAACAAACCGCTGCACGTCCGCAAATAGATAACAGGTAACTCCGGACTCAACGGGGAATAGCACTAGCATATCATAACAAAATATTGGTGAAATGAACGAGTTTCGCAGCAGATAATGTGTTATTTAGAGGCTGCGTTTCGATGCCCCAGTCACTCCCACTATATGGATATTCGTGGATCTAAATATCGTCCAAACGACTCCAAATGACACCAAAGTTATATGGATGAGTAAACGATCGTATTTTATGCCAGAGATAAGGTCCAGGTTGTGAAAAACGGTAATTCCCCTTTAATAGATGAGAAACACTTGAAAAAGGAAAAGGATGTAAATGTTCCTGTTCAGACTCAAGCTTGCATCATGTTGTCATGGTGTGCGCGCTTCCAGTCCAGCATCATTTCTTCCACTAACATAGTTTCTCTTGACATAAAAGTACTTGTTTGTTGCATTAATACCTTTGACTAATTCCTTGGATGAGAGCGGCTGGACAGGCCACAGATGTTGGCATCAATAAATGCCATCCCTTTCTGATTTGCTCCTCTAAAGCCTAGTTCATTATTTGGGCAGCAAATCTCCCAAGAAGATGTAGCTGTCAATGTAAAAATTCCTCACCACCGCTCAACCGCGTCACTCTTTCTGTCCATTGCTTTGTCCTGCCCGTAAACACATCTTTAACTTCATGTTTATCACATGAAGTGGAGTTTATTTGGCTCTGTCTTCAGTCTCGGTTCTGGAAAACTGGAAGTAAGACCGTTGTTTACTGTGCGACTCTGAATGTACGTGCTGTTCCCTCGCATAACACAGGGCTGTGATTCCTGTGGACAAAGAGCACCAGTATGTGACAGGACTGCAGAGTCCGCTGCTGAATAAACTGTCTGCTCGCTGCTTCCAGAGTCATTCACCAACAACTTGCCACAGACACTCAAGAGATATAAATACAAATGATTAGCATTATCCTCCCCATGTCCAGGGGCAACAGAGGAGTGACGCCCTGGCTCATCACATATCAAGTCATTCTCATCCCTTACATCACACTTGCTGCTTCACAAGTGTTAAAATGCATCAGCTGGGTATATAAAGTGTGTGAGTGCAGTGTTACAGATGCCAAAGCAGCTTTCTACTCGGGCTCACTTTCCGTCAGCATTTCAGAACAACAAAAACAGCTGCTCTATTGCTCTGTTGTTTGGTGTCCTGGTCATCAGTCTAGACTTGCTTGTCGGTGTGGAGCTACACGCTGTGCTGTTTCAACAACACTTTCCTTCGTTCTGAGCTTATTTTCTAAGCTATGGGTGAGCAAAATAAAATATTACCCCGTCCCATTTTCCGTCGAGATGTGGACTGGGAACCTTTCCCAAACTGGACGCAGCCGAGCCGTATCTATGCGCAGGACTTTGGCCTCCCTCCTTTCCTGGATCCTAGTGATGTGGACTGGATAGACTGGGCGAAGAAGAGACTGGCATCTTTCTCCTGGCCAGGGTTTACACAAAGTCCTCTTCTGCCTCCATTCACCAGTCAGCAACCGGAGGCGTTGAAGCAAAAGGGTCTGAAGCAACTGACAGGCGGAGTATCAGAGATTCGAACGGGGCTGGACAGCTGGAAGATTAACCTGGACGTCAATCACTTCTCACCTGAGGAGATCACAATCACAACGAAGGAGGGTTACTTGCAAATTTCAGGTACTGCAGCGATCTTTTTGTTTTTCTTTATTGACCACAAACCATGATACAGTTACAGTTTTTGTTATCATGTTTCTCATTTGAAGGAAATCATCAAGAAAGGCAGGATGAGCATGGACTGGTTTCAAGGTGCTTCAGTCGTAAATACAAGTAGGTTGTCTGTGAGAATATAAATCATTTTGAGACCCTAGAATCATATATTTTCAGATCTCTACTTACTTTATCATCAAACACTTTCAGAGGGCAAGAGATCTGCAAAAACGTAGATATTCTTTTGGAATTAATAGACTTTAGTTACAGACACATGTTGTTTTCTGGGTTAATGAGCCTCAATGTGATGAACATATCAGGAATCATAAAACATTCCCCTTATTCCCCAATTTTTCTGTTCATCTGTTCAAGGTTGCCACAGGGAGTCGACTTGCAGCACATCAGTTCATCACTGTCTGCCGATGGAGTTCTGTCCGTGGAGGCCCCGGTCCCGGGGACGTCCATCAGCAGCCCGGGCAACGAGCTCGTCATACCGGTTCAGATCAGACAGAAGCAGGAAGGTGAAAAGTGAAACCAGTACAAGTTGTTCACAGCGACCTTTATAGCACTGACATCAGTAAAAAATAGTTTGTTGCAGCTGAAAAAAGACGATTAACTGACGAGCTTGTGGGTTCCTGCCATGAGATACTGTGTAATACTGTCAGCTGTAATTTTATGTGTCATAATTAAATTCAGGCTAAAACTCTTATTTTATGCAGAGAAAAACTGTCAAACTGTAGTATAGATTAGATTCATGAGTTTGAACCTGTGTACATTGACGCCTTGAATAAACAGCATTGTGAAACTACCCTTATATCACATAATCATCAACCAACAGCTTCTTAATAATAAAATAATGTAATGTTGTCTGTTAGTGTCTCTTCATGTTTCCAGTTCACAGGATTAGGAATCAGTTTAACCTGTATTGATTGGTCATCAATTCCACCACAGGAGGGCATTTAAGTTCAAATTATTGTAACACTCTTTATGACGCTTAAGTTAATTTATAACATTCATAATAATCAGCCTCTGTGCATCTTCCAAGTTAACCCTTCAGAGGTAAATACGATAAAAACGTAAAACTATTATTAATTAGACTTTCTCAAACATCACGTATTACATGGAAATCAATAATAAAAAGAAGAAATACTTCAAACTCACTTCACATGCACACATTTCTTCACACCCAGCCAGTTTTGGAGATGGTTAAATGATGGATGGATAAAGTTAAAGGTGGAAAGTTGTGAAGGCACATGCACAGTAGCAGCTTCATCTTTTCAAACGCAGGGGACCGAAAGAGTCAAGAAAAGTGAGGGACAGGCTGACCTGATCAAGGGGACATCACTCAAATGAGTCAACAGTGACATCTAGTGTTTGATCAGAATATTACATAACGAATTGCTGAAAAGACAAGAGGAGTGACAATCGTGAGAGTCCATGTGCTTTTCCACAAATAGAAATGTGGTAGGATTATTTAGCAGAATAAAGCAAGACAGGCATGTCTATAGGCAGAGAAGAGAACCTAATCATGTACGACACTGTGCAAACGTTTTAGGCATTTTAAATGTTTAGTTTCCTAACCGTCACGGGACCTCATAAAGGAACCACTTGATCAGGCAAAAATTCATTTAGGAGCATGGCAACAGGCCCAGATAAACAAGAGTTACATAAAAAGAAAACAAGAAGAACAACAAGCCTTGTCTCTCAACATCTTAGAGTCAATTCGGGATCACAGCGAGAGAGCAAATCAACTGAGACTCTAAATCCACAACCTACCTGCCATACGTTACCTTGATTGTTAACTGTGTGCAACATGAGTGACTTTCTTTAAAATATCCCTAGTTGTATCTTCACTGAAGTTAAATGGGGGTCTCTTACACTAACAACTTTTTCTCCACCTCTCTTGTTTTGGGTTGTCATTCAACAGATTCATGGGCCACCTTGAATTTATTTGGGGCAAAATCTTCTTGATTGCTTTCTTATCTTTTGTCCTTCCTCATCCACGCATCAGCTTAAAAAGACAAGTCAAAAATCCCTTTAAGTCACCTCTGGCAATAAGGAAGTGTATTAACACATTGAGCAGAAGCTTTGAGTCCAGGCCTTGTCCGCTGCAGCCTCAGCACATGGTCATCTCATCAAACTCGCATTGAAAAGCAGGAATTAAACCAGGTGCATTATGAATTCAGTTGTCAAGACGGAATGTAAGATTCCTACAAGAGCATACACGCATTTACATGTTCATGTCTTTGGCAATATCTCTTAGCTAAATTTTGATTTAAGTTCATCTACGATAAATGAAATGGCTGGCGAGGCAGGGAGAACAAGCCTGAACAAGCCTGGGCAGCACAAACTAGAAAATGTTTTTAGAGAATGCTAGAAGAAATTTGAAGTCGTCCTGCCTGATCAGAACTTCTTAATGTCTTAGAATTTGATTTTTCCTATAGGCGAGTGTAGATAAGCTGGCGGTTCATATTCTGCTATCACTAGATTGTTTCTTGTGGTGTTTAAATATGTTGTCTGGGCATTTACATGTAGCTACATGATTACTGTGGTTAGGTTAATAATCTTCCATTTATCTCTAATGAAAGGCTGAAGAAATATGCATCATACAACTGAGTTTTTAAAAAGAAGAAGCTTTGGGTAAATGCACTCTACGACATCTAAGACATTAAACATTACTGATGCAACTTTGTTTGAATCTAATACTGATCTACATGATATTATTCTTATCATACTGGGCCATTAATTATATCTAAAAGATCTGATCCAATGTGACATTACTTCAGCCTTTTTGAGAAGTGCCTGTAGTATCGTGGTGTCTCTTTAAAGGAAGGGGGAGTGTAGAAGAGGGACAGAGGAAAGAGATGAATAGAAGGCACCAGAACCACCTACCATGACCAAGTGCGCTGTAAATGTAGGACAGAAATTCGAGTGGAATACAAACGGATCACCAAGCGACATATTCGAGGGAAAACCATGTTTGGATGTGCCTTATCTGATTCAAGTATTTTTAAACATGGTGCCACACGCGATCATAGGAACACGGGAAAACTATTTTTCCTCCCAAATATCTCTTGCATTTTGAAACGGAAAAGGAGAGTGGCAGTGAAATACATCCCTGTGGTATCGTTTTTTGATTATCAATGGTAGGCATTGCATAATTCACCCTTATCTATCGGAGCCATTTGGTTGCTCCTCTTTGGGAAGAGGGGGACGCCAGGAAAAAAACGACTACATCCACTGGCTGCCTTCTCGGTGGTGCCTGCAATTGTTTGGCAATGCCCTTTTCTCTCTTAGGAAGGACTTGCAGACAGTAGCGGGGGAACAAGCAGGGGAAGGATGCATTTAACGCTGGATGTGTGCTGCATTCAGGGAGATTCGGCAGTAATAGCGGCTCTAACAGAAACAGCGAGTGCGGAGGGCCTGGGAAGCACCCAGCCCCACTATCTCCTCCTTTTCCTCCCCCCCTGCAGGACCATGCTTGCGTGAGGGATGAGGCTGTGCACAGGGACACCAGGCCAGAGCTGCGGCCTACTTCTCACAAGAGCCGGTCTCTCGACTGCAAGATCTGTGAACACATTGCCACCATCAAATCAGCATCTTTGGTACGCAGCTCCCTCTCTCCGCCGTTTGCATAAAAAAAAAAAAAATACGCCTGTGTGTACGCGCGCCGCGCGCGTGTGCGTTAGCGAGTGTGTGCGTGTGTGCGTGCTGCCTGCGCGGCGATGAGGAGGGAGGGAAGGGGTGTCTGTGTTCTCAGCTGTACATCTGTAGTCATGGCAACCAGATCCTGTTAATGGATGTCATTTTTCCATCCTCAGCTTCCTTCTCTGCCTCTGCTTTTATGTGTGTGCATTACATTTATATGTGTTCCATGTAAATCCCTGCCAGTGAGATTTAGTGATTGTCAGGGATTGTAAAAGATGCGGTTCCACATCTTCTCTCGACCCGAGATTGATGTCTTGATTGGTCTCAAGTCTATAGTGGCATCACATAAATGTCAGAAATGGCACTAAGGTGGTAGATCGATCAAATCATTTTGCCTTGTATCATCAAGAGCTGATTTTAATCAGGGACAAAATTAAACCACAGAATCACTGTATTTGGGATGTGCAGTTATCAGGGCTTAGAAGACCTTTTTAGTCTGCAGAATGTGTGTATGATGGGTTTTCTCTTTGTGCCTGCCCAGTTCCTTTTACTTCCTGCTTCCTGTGTTCCTCTGTCTAGGGCATCAGGTAGATCCAGGAGCATGAGCAGGACTTTGAGCTGCGGGAGCAGATGTCTGGGTATAAGCGCATGCGGCGACAGCACCAGAAGCAGCTGATCGCCCTGGAGAACAGGCTAAAGGCCGAGATGGATGAGCATAGGCTCCGGCTGCAGAAGGAATTAGAAACACATGCAAACAACACTTACATTGAGCTGGAAAGACTGGCCAAACGCCATGCTGCTCAAACAGACAAAGAGGTACAGCCTCTACGGCAGGTTCTATTTATGAATGAGCTGGACACTAGAGAGTGATGTAATTCAATTCAAGGCAAACTTGTGTCTCAGTGTTAAGGTAGGCAATCAATACATTGGATAATTGGATTATTTTAATTTCTCTTCACAGATTAAGTCAGTTGCATCAGAAGAGAGGAGGATCCAGCAACAGATTGTTGCTCAGCAAAAGAAAGAGCTGACTACTTTCTTAGAAAACCAGAAAAAGGAATACAGACTTTGCAAAGACAAGATCAAGGAAGTAATTATCATTGACAAATAAGTTTATGAAGTCACACATTACATCTGCTGAACATGTCCACCTACATACTCCTTTTACCCTGTCTGTGTTGTGTGTGTGTTTTATTCCAGGAGATGAATGAAGACCCTTGTACACCCAAGGAGGAAAAGCAGGAGCGTCTGTCTAGGCACAAAGAAACAATACAGCGCTCTCAGGCTGAGGAGGAAGCTCATCTTCTGGCCCAGCAGAGGCTTGTCTACGACCGGAGCTGCAGGGCCCTCAAACGCCGGAGTCTTGTCAGGAAGCATGAGTTTGAACAGGAGCAACTGAGAGAGGTAATGTGATTTCCTCTCATTACATAATGTGATATATACACAAGACTATGAGGACAGGCACACTTTTAGCAATACCTCTGGCAGTTCTCAGAAGATACTTACGCAAGAACATGTTGATGACCAAATCAAGTTCCTTAACTGCTTTCACAAATTACCAACAATGAATACAAGATACCAGCAATGAGGTGATATCCTAAAGCTGCTGATCTGACCAAACTTCCATAAACCCTGAAGCATTCAAGACACAATTTAATGGTATGACACAGAAAAGGAACCTGAACCCATCTAAAATGTGCACACTGCAAACATTAAGCCAACTACTAAGATTAATGCAAGTTGAAAAGGGTTTGAACAAGACAGTAAGGGAATACTGCAACCCCCACGTAAAGTTGTGCATCATCTGCATTGAAGGGTAGAAGAAGGCACGATATTTTATTGACTTATTTTAGCAAAAAGATGAGAACAAGAAGAGGTCCTAACACTGACTACTTACCTGTGGAGCCTCCAAATATTATAATTACATCAGCAACTATATGCATCAACCTGAAGTTGCATATTAAAAGTATCATTACCTCAATCCTCCCTTCCAGGAGCTGAACAAAAAGAGAACCCAAAAGGAGATGGAACATGCCCTGATGATCCGGCAGGACGAGTCCACCCAGGACCTGGAGCGCAGGCAGCTGCAGATGCTCCAAAAGCTGCGCGTGGAACTCATGCGGCTGCAGCACCAGACGGAGCTCGAAAACCAGGAGGAGTACAACGGCCGGCGGCAGAGAGAGCTGCATAGGAAACACAGTCTGGAGCAGCGGCAGCAGCCCAGAAACCTCAAGGTGCCGAAGTCTTCCTCTTTGCGTCTCTACTGTACGCAGTCATTTAGCGAGCTGATATCTGGCAAGCTTCGTTTCGAGACGTTTTGAAAGTTCGTAAAAAAAATGTGAGACGTTGCATTATGAATACATCAGTGAGATGTGACCTGTACAAAAGCTTTAATCATGTTGACATGAGAACTGCTTCTTCCAAAATACTGTATGTGCATTATGGTTTTTACAATTTCACATATTTTCTCCTCCATTTATCTGAAGATACAGTCAGAGAAACTCAAATGTTCAAGGGCATTGCAAAGGAGCGAAGGCATTCAGTTATTAATTATTTAATTACTTAACCCACCTTATCTACTGCAAATGCAATGATTTACTCTGCTTTTAAAAGGTAGACTGAGAATGTCAACAACCTAAATCAATCAAGCGAATTAAGAGAGGTATCATGAAACTGAACGTTTTATTAAGCATTGTTGTTTAACTTTATTTTGTTGTCATGTGTTTAAGTCAGATTGAACCAGAAACAAAACCTGTCCTGAATCCTATTCGGATTTTGCTTTTGATTAACATGAAAAAGTCTCATGTAACCCTCCTCAGACCCTGGAGATGCAGATCAAGAAACAATTCCAGGACACTTGCAAGGTGCAGAACAAGCAGTACAAAGCACTTAGGAACCATCAGCTGGAGGTGTCTCCAAAAGGTGACCATAAGACCATCCTGAAGGGCTTGAAAGAGGAGCAGACACGCAAGCTGGCTATACTGGCTGAGCAGTACGAACAGAGCATCAATGAGATGATGGCTTCACAAGCGGTACGAGAGTTGTGAAGAATTTTGTCATGAGCAGCACAAATGGACCTTGTTCGTCAGTTTCATTTTTGTACTTATATCAGGAGAACACATTGGCTCTTTACATTTAACTCATGGTGTCATAATGTGTGCAATAGCTTTTAAACATCACCAACCATCTGGATTTCCAATGCACTATTTAATGCCACTTTTGGGGAATCTTTTGATTGTTGGCCTGTAGTTTGACAAATGAGGATTTCAACGCCTTCATCTTTAACAACTTCTGTCTTCCTGGGCTATCCTAGATGCGGTTAGAAGCAGAGCAGGAAACCGAGTGCCAAGCTCTGAAGCAGCAGCTGAAACAAGAGATGGAGCTCCTGGACGCCTACCAGAGAAAAACCAAGTCACAGATGGAGACCCAACATGAGCGAGAGCAGCAGAAACTTGAGCAGAAGGTCTCCATACGGAGAGCGCACCTTGAACAGAAGGTAGGTTGAAGATCAAAGCCGTCCTAACTTCCAGTCTCAAGACATACTTGAAGTAAATGCAACATGATGCCACACATTATAAAAATGACCTTAAATCGGTTATCTGCATTATTACGGCAGCTTTTTTGGTTACATCTTATCATAGACAGTTTTTAACACACCTGGAGTCCCACTGATGCTACTGGTTGGCTGGGATAATTGCATAGATGGGGGTGGAAGTTGGGACAGTGGTGCTGGAACCTTACATTCTTCCATAAGCCAACATTAAATGAGGAAAATGGACGGTTTGTTTTGTAAGACATTGGGCCTTACAAACGGGCTGAAAGCTGAGTGTAGAAATCTGTCTGTGGTGATAAAGCTGCTGGCAAACACATTAACTGACACTGCCTTTACATCCTAATTGTTAGGGCTGACACACTTGGCATTTATGCTGTATGATTATAATATGATAAGAATTACAAAACTGGCTGCAGCATGGCTCTATGAATGACAGGGTCAGTCTTTGGTCAGTCAGTCTGAACTTTGGTTGAGAATGAAAAAACTCAACGACTACTTGGTGGATTGTGGTGACAAACATTTGTTTTTTTCCTCTACTGACGAAGAGGATGTAGTTTTTGTTTCGTTTAGAAAAATCTCAATTTAAATATTGCATGAGTGTCGCCATGAAATGTTGATTGTGAATTTACTTTACACTACTTTGGTTTATGAGTAAAATCCTGCCAAACTAATGACCTTTTCATCAGTCTCACCTGTACCCTGCACTGTAGCGCTGCTCAGTAAATGTTAGCACGTGCTAACCCGGGATGTTGAACATGTTAAATATTTAACCTGCTTAACAGCACCGTAGACTTTATACTGTCATTATGTGCACGTGTTGGCATGTTGATGTTAGCATTTAGCTTAAAATGCTACTGTACAGTGCATCCTAAGTACAACCTCGCAGGGCAGGGCTGTTAGCATGGCCATGGACACGTTTTGTTTTCTGACCTTAGCTGAACCCAAAAGAATAGAAAAGAGAACTGGAAAGAGACAGATTTCACATAATGCACTTACGGACAACAAGGCGTTCACAGAAGTATTGCGCTACAAAGTGAAATATTTTAGGCCCATGTGTAACTGTACAGGAATGTTAATGTTAAACTAAACGAAAAGGGTTCAACCACTGAGGAGCATGAGCAAGTAAAAATATGCTATTTGTATTTATATTTTATTGATTATTAATGAATAGTTTTGACCATAATATGCATGAAAGTGAAAGGATACATCTTCAAATTGCTTGTTTTATCTACAGAGAGACAAAAGAGACAGAAATTCAGTTTACTATTGTACAGTTTAGGACAAAAAAAATTGCTTACATTTGAACTGCACAATTAATATTAATCAATAATTAAAATAGCTGCAGAATAATTAGATTTTAGGTTGATAGAAAATTAGTGTCATCCAGTTTTTTCATTTTTAGCTAGGGCTAAGGAGAGCTAACGCCTCTGACTGGAAAAAATCATATCTATATTAAGTTTAATGGAAATCTAGGAAATTGCTTTTGTGACATCTAACTGTGAAAGAGTTACAGTTGCTGACAACAACACCTGTTGCTAACCACATACAAATACCCTTTTTTTGATAACAGATTGAAGAGGAACTGGCCGCACTTCAGAAGGAGCGCACTGAAAGGATCAAGCACTTGTTGGAACGCCAGGACAGAGAAATTAATGCTTTTGACACAGAAAGTAGAAGCCTCGGCTTTGGAAGCCTGGGATCTCTGGACTTCCCCAAAGAAGACAACAGATGAAAGTGGATTTATCTTTAGAGGACAACATATCCGTGCCCTTTTCACATCCACTTGTTCGTTTGTCACGGCCACGGTGACGAAACTGGATAACTTTCTCCGTTCCTTTTCTTCTCTCCTAGATATTGCATCTTCAAGTCGAGATGTCACGTGCAATGAGAGCTTCTTTTGGAAAAGTAAAACAAAAGTAAAACAAAAGAATCGACGACGACATGTCAATAAAAGTCAAACCTAGTCAGTGTAACTCGAAAACCTATGTGTTCAGAATAACAGACTCTTTCCTCCATGCCATTTCCTCCTTTTTGGTATGAATTGAATAAATCAGGAAATTTTAGTAAAATGGGCACTTTGATATGTTTAAGTAGAAACCCATCATGTTCATATGATGCTTAAATGTGTGTGTTACATGGAGGGACATTGTGGAATGTGAGCTGCGGACTCCCCCGTGGTGTTAAGCTGCTTTGTCTTTTTTATTTTTACTTTTTTTTCAACTATGAGTTCGTTCTCTTTCTTTTTTTTGTTTTAATCTCTGAATGTGAATATTACTGTATGGGGTCACTGGATAGTCAGACTTTGTTCACTTTATTTATTTATTTTTTTCATTCGGTCATCCTTTCATATTGTGCTTATGCATACAGTATACTGTGGTCCCTCACTTTTCTAGGCAACAGTCTTTTATTTGATATGTAGATTCAATTGGCATTAGCTTGATCAACCCGTTAATCACGTCACAACTCAAGATCCCACTTGGTAAAACTGCTTATTATTGCATGCACTTTAAGGACAAATTCAGGTTGTGAAGTGAAGCATGAATCTGTCAGAGATTTTAGCTGTTTGTAAATAAAAGTGATCATAGCGTTTAGTTTTTTTAATTTAATTTATTTTAATTTTTCAGTTATTCAGCCTATGGATACTGGACATAAGCGCCATATTTGATATGATAATTTCACAAATGCCTTTCTTTAAGTTGTGCCTGAAGCAGATTTTAGTTACGTGTTTGTTATATCTATATTTTACCTACTGACGCCGGCACCATTTTGTTTTGGGTTCATCTAAACTTGTGAATCATTTAATGTTCACTAATCAAAAGTTCTTGTAAAGGAAAATGGTGAGAATTGTGCTGTATAATTTTTGATATGAATATTTGTACATGAGAATATAGCTAGAATATACAGAGGCACTGGTCTATTACTGATAACAGATCTTAATGATAAAGACTTTGCTTTGTGTTCTTTTTTTGTTTTGTTTGTTGGTTTGTTTTATAATATAGAGAAATGGTCATACAATAGCTCAATATATTGCTAAGTCAAATCACTAGACTTTCAGATTGTATAAATGCTGGTGAATGGAACCACAGACTTCTATTATAATATCAGCGGTTCAACGAAAGCAAACACAACAACACGTACGTGGGTCTGGATTGCATTCGAGTAATTAGTGTCTAATGATAAGATTTACATATTTTTCGCCATGTTCATTATGGTCATTGAACAGGTTGCACAATTATTCCATTTCTACCGAATGGAACGATAATTGTTTGGTGCTTAATTTCTAATACCACCTTTAGCCTTGTAGTTTTTTGTCTTGGAGAGACGATTGATTTTTACAAAATGTAAAACGTGAAGCATTTTGAAACCCCCCCCTCCTGAGTCAAAACACTACTCATATGACATATTTAGAGTGCCCCATGCAGTGAAAACCCTCTTAAAAATGAAGTATATGTATGGAAAAATAAATAATATTTTATCATGGGTCGGTTTTTTTGAAACGCTGTTTAATATGGTGGTCTTGAATGCAGCCCTGTTGTGTTTTTGACAGGTCGTTTCTTTGCCTTTTTTTGTTTCTTTCTTTTCATTTCAGAAACACAGCTTGTATTAATGTTCATATTTCCTCACAGGGCTGAAAGGTGGAAGATGTCCCTTGAACTCACAGTCTATTTTAAAACGGAGGAACACAGTGACGTTCAGTTTGTGAAGGCAATAGAACTTTAAAACGGTCTTGTTTTACACGTTGACGCCTAAATTTCAGAATTTGTTACGTTTCGACCCGGAGCGTGTTCCCGAAGCTGAACGGCTCCACTAGATTTTTCAGCCTTTTACATTTTCATGAACTTTCTGAAATTTGATGAAAACGTTTCTCATATGCAGTACGGCCTTTTGTCGGGGTCACACACGTAACTGGAGCCTTTGTGGACGAACGGCTCCGTAGAAGAAAGTGACGTTGGGGTGCTTGAATAAGTTTGCCTGAGAGCTTCAGAACAAGTATGAACTTTACAATTTGTGTGAATTTTACGTTACTAGAAAGATGTATTTAGTTAGAATAAAGGGGACTTTCCTAAAGAACTTTATTCACCATTTCCTGTGCAGTTCAAAAACAAAATAAAAGAAGTTCTGTTGAAAAAGTAAGGGAGTCTCAATCAACATCCTGCATCTTATGACAGTGCATTTCTTTTTTTGTGTGTGTGGTTTAATTTCCTTATAATACCCTCTAATGTGGTGTGGGACTTCTCATTTTTGCTTTTTCTTCTCAGTGTGACGAGAGTGCCACGACCTATATTGTAACAAATGTTGTTTATTACAATTTACCGTAGGCTGCAAACACATGCAAGTCAAAGATAATGTGTTGAAACCAGAAACTTGAAGCGGGAACAAGAGGTGAGAGGGAAGTTGCTCTGCAGAGCGTCCAGTTTCCTTACATTTCGGGGCAAGCTTGCAAGATTTAGGTGCCAAATGTTTTTTTGGCACCTCTGTACTGTATATGCTGGCAGGAATCCGATTGTAGTTTCCTTGAACTGTCAACGTTTGTGGCGCCATCTGCATCAGTTGCCTGCCTCACCACAACCCCTCTTTTATCCCCTGGGGCAACTGGAAAGCCCCGAGGTTGGCAAGAGAGTGGTAAGCCTTTACCTGAAGCGGTGCTGACACGGTTGTGGTGGGTTGAGTTCCCCACGTCTTTTCTCGAGTAGTGAGTGGTTTGACAGCACTGTCTAAAGTGTTAAAACCAAGATGCGAGTGCCATCAAAAAACGTGGAGTTCACGCCAAGAGCCGTTTCACTTTCGCAGCAAACACAACCTGTCGCTTCTACTCAGGGCAACACTTTCCTGCACCGCACTCTGACCTCAAGTGAACCCTGTGATGCAGACAGCTTGCCGAACACATCACAAGCAGAAGTGACGGTCAATCCAAGAAATTTACTGGGTCGGTGATAATCTGATTAGTCAACATGTAAAAAAAAAAATAAAAAAAATGCCATTGTCATAAATAATTACAGTTCCGGCTCACCCACATGCTAAATAGATCTAAATAGATCAGCGGAGGATGCAACACCACAATATGTCACAATGTACTCATCCTCTGACGCGAGGCCTGCTTTTAGGACGCTTAACTTGTGGTGTGATGAAACTTATATATCGCCTAGTTTGGCTAAGCAGGCCCGCTCCTTTACGCACACATAAAAGTCTCAGATTGAGAAACACATTTCCTGTGACCTTGGCAGCCTCCTGCATGGGTGGCCGTGTGAAAATATTTATGACAAATGTGGTCTGAGGCTGTAACAGTAACGGTTACTGAGAGAAATTTAGTTATTTAACAAAATAAAAGAGAACTGTACACATTTCACACGTGTCCCTTATAGTTATCAAGGAATTTGGTGACTACAGTGGGGTCATTTTGTGTTGTAACATCTGGGCAGCAGTGACTGCAGGACTGGTGGTTTGAAAGGTTCAAATTATCATGTCACAGTGTCAGTTTCTTCTATTGAATTCAGAGAACAATAAAGGTTTCTTAAGGTGCTGCTTTATAAAGTAGAAAGATGCATCATCGGTATACAGCTTTGTGCAGTGTGGAGTCTCTTTCACAAACTTCTCACCGTCTCACCCATGCTCTCTGGGGAGATCTAGAAATCAAAGTGTTGTCTGACCTCACTCCTTATCTGATTTAGATGCATGTCTGACGCCGTCTTCTAAATTCAGCAGATCAACCTTCCTCAAGAGATTTAAATACACTGGCTAAGTATACATTTTTTTCTGTGCAAGAATAAAAAGGAAGTGCCTTCAAAAATGGTTATTCCGCACAAGTATATGTTCATCTGTGCATGCCCCTACATGCCCACACACAGGGCAGACATGAACGGACATTGTCCACTTGTTTAACGCAGGATAAAGAAGAAAACAGAAGAAAAAAAAAAGAAAAAGGCGCCTCTGAACGAGAGAAATTCTGGGAAATTTGGTTGCCTCACAAAGTGCACGTCATTTCCTCCTGTGACAAATGTGTGGTTTCTGTGTTTAAAAAAAGTTTTAAAGGAGTGTGATTATGACGAGTCCGCACAATTTGCCTGTGATACCGAGAGGAGAATGAATGGTCATGTAAAGAGTATGAATTTTCAACAGTTTATGGGATCAGCAACAAGTAAGTGTCCCTGCATCTGACTTTTATTCACAAATAAATTAACCTTAACCACATTTTCTTGTCATTGTAATGCTATTGTGGTTATTTTCGGTGACTTATAGCTGTTGTGAAACTAACTGAAGTTTGCAGTTTCCTGCATCAGTGACATAAAATAGTAACTGCTGGTGAATATTTAAAGTAGCTGACGATGTTTGACGGCATCTCAAGATGCTTTGTGTCATTTTATAAAACGACTGAACTGATAATACAGCTTGTCAGACTTGTGGTGCTCTTTTTTTTTTTACACTTGGTGAATGTTTGCTAGTGGGAAAATGTATTTTTGTCCCTCTTGCTCTGCACTTGTGGTTTTAAAACGAAGTTCCCTTCGCCAGTGTTATGTAGGATAACTGACCAGTTCCTTTCTCCTCAGCATTACTCTCTCTCCTGCTGCTTATGGCTGTTGATTCAACAAGAACTGTGGCAGCAAGCAGAAACCAGCAGTGTGGGAATGCTATGCAGCAGAATCTGAAGCTCTCCAGACTCGTACACAAGGAAGCTGCCGACCTGTCCAAAATATATGTGAGTACAGGCTTAAACTGCTTTGTCTTAGGGTGTATTTTTACAACATAATATGCTAACTGTTCCTTTTATTCTTGCAGATGGCCTCTCAAGGCGAAATATTTCAGTCCTACTGTAAAGTGTCAGTTAATGGCATCCCTGATCCCAACATATCCGGGATGGAGCCCTCAGAGAGGATAGTGAGCATCTACTCGCATATCCAAGCCTTTTTCCCACATTTCAAGCGAGTGCTCGAGCAGCAGACAGACTTGCAGCCACCTACAAGCCCGCTGCTGGCTCAAATCAGCCGAGTCACTGCACGCAGCAGGAACCTGTCAAGCCGCATAAAAAACTTGTATCAGACCCTCTTCCCAAACCTGCCTGCACCAGAGCCTGCGGGGGGGCCGACAACACTACCTCCATCTCAGAACATCTTCCAGCAGAAAGTCTACGGTTGCGTGGTCCTGAAGACCTACAAGGAGTTCCTCACAAATGTTACGAAAGAACTGAAGACTCTAAAAAGCAAAGTCTGCAGAAGGAGGACGCGAATTAATACACCCTTTTGAGGATGACCTGAGACTGGACGTAGAGAGTCAGTTTCCAGCAGCACTTTACTCACTGGTTGAGACTTAAAAATTGTATGTGAGTATGAAGGTGGCCGGTACATCAGTATAATAAAGCCTATTTATGTTATTTAATATTTATTTTCTTATGTGTTTCTGTAAAGAGGAATTCTGTTAAAAGCTTGAATGCAATGCATATTTAATTTGTCTATCATCTAAGATTCTATGTTAATATAAATTTACTTACTGTACAAAGAATTACCAAACAAATTCTTTGCAGCTGCTTTGTCACTTTCTTTGTACGACTGCAGTAAAGTGTGCCTGGATTTTCATGCATTGCACGTGCCTTGTTATGTTGGACTTTTTGCATTTAAAATAAATCAAAACTAAACGTACGTTTCCACGCAATCGTGTTTTAATTCAGACAAGAAGAAACGCTGCAAACGCTCGCGAGGCATCATGTGTTGTTTTGAGCACTGAACTGGTCCATCCAGAGGGTTAAAGGAAAATCAGGAAGCTGCTGAGACGCTGACTGTGTGATATCAGCTCAGAATGACGCATGTGTTCAGCATTAGGGTGCATCAGATAGGAAAGATTTCGTGAAACTGGCGGGCCGTCTGGCCGGTCACAAGGTGTGGGTGTGTGTGGGTCAGATAACTGTATGTGTTAACGGTGTGTGGCTTGCATACTTATATCCTTATATAGCTGCAAGTGTGTAATATGTGGGGTGGAGGGTTGCAGGAAAAAAGTCAGAAATACTCTTCTTTGAATAGATGATTAACCAGCTCTGTATGCAAACTAGTCATTTCATAGATAGCAAATATTTTGGTTGAAATTAAGTAATACTTTGGCAAACTTTTCTCCAGTCACAAGCTTTTAGGAAACTGGAAGTAGATGGGGGATTCACTCTGGGTCATGAATCAAGTTCCCTGTTATAACTCTGTCTTATTTAAAGCACAAACACAGAGGGTACCTCAGGGCAACAGTTGTCCTTCAGTCTACATTAATCATTCATTTTCACTACCTTCTTAATGCTTTACAGCTCCTCTGTGGTGATGGGTTAGGGTATCTATCCTATAGAGTCAAGTCATGCAGACTCTCGAATCCACCTGACTCATATGGTTTTGGTTTGTTTTCTGTACATTTGAGGGGTGGAAAAATGTAACCTGTGCAGTTTTGTTGGTAACACAAGCAAACCCCAACAGAACCCAGGCCCCGTTGCAGCTGGTGTGACCACAAAATCACCTGTCATCAGTCTGCAGCGCATAAGAAAATGTGTCGACATATGCTTAATCATTGGATGTTTTTTTTTTTTTTGTTTGTTTTGTTTTTTTGAGGAGGAGGGTATGAATGAACTTTCACACTCAAATGCAGACGCGGGGGACTGAGGTTATTACTCAGATCATTCCTCTAGGCACGTGACTGACGGTACAAGCAGCTTGACGCAAACTGTGCAAGGTTGTGTTGCCAAAATGGAAACTATTTGCTAACCTGCTGTTGCACGATCACCCCTGTATCACATTTGCATCACAAATGAACAAACACGTCCCGTAATCCTGAGCAAAAATAAATAAATAGATCAGTGCATAACTCGATAGCCTATAATGACATGCTTTAACAATTATAAACTCTATAAACTACAATATCATATCTTAGGATGTAACATGGCAACCTTTAAGAAGCAAAAATCTAAATGGTACCATTTCACAGACTGTAGTAATTAATCAAATAATTTAAATGAATTAAGGAGCACCTGGAAACACACATAAGGCAAGTTGAAAAGCCAGCTTTATTTTAGAGTTCCTGCTGAAGAAGCTGAATAAAGAATCAGGTGCAAGTTCATCATCATTTCACATGCAGTGCAATGTTTCCACCGACAGGGGGAGGTAGATAGCAATGACCAAATACACAATACAACACGAGTAAAACAGCACAGTTTCAAATAAATAATGGCAACACATTTGTAAGATTAAAGCTTTTTCCAGTATCTTTAATTATTTTTTTTATATATTTAGCCTTTTGTTATTGAGTGTTGACTCCGTTTAGAGGCACATGAAGGAGAAAAGTAGTGAACTGAAACAACTCAGCTGCTTCTAGGATGCTTTTGACTTCCCATTTATTCATTTCATTTAGATTTCTTTGTTTTCCACGTTTATGTACTTAGCCCTTTCAGTGCTCTGATGTTGACGCTGTTACTGGGAAATGATGATCATCTTTAAGTTTTAACTTCTGGTTTAAATACTTCTAGCAGGATGACGTCTGTTCTTAGTTTAAATAGTTGGATTAATAGGTGGTGTGACATAAAACCTGGTGCATCTCTCTCATTCACTGAGACTGTTTATTGAATAACTCACAAACACCGTTTATCTAACTCAACATGCACTTTCACTGTTAAAGAGAATGTCTACAACTGCATTTCCACGAATCGTTCCTTCTCAGGGTACATTGACTTTTCTGAGAAATCTAAATCTAACTATCAGTTCCATCATTCAAGTTCACCAAATGGTTTCTAAATAGCGCGTGCACCTTTAAAATGAAACCATAATCGTTGTACGATGCAGCATACCCGGATAAAATGCACCTGACTAAACGAAAACGTATATTAAGACTTATATCGTCACCTCTTTTTGAAATTAGGAGTAATTACATTCTGCCTTTAAGCACTTTATATTGCACGACAGCACTCCCGTTTCCTTTTTATCAGAAATCCACATCATGAACTGAAGCCAGGTCGGTCTCATGGGGTCTTTTATTGTGCAAATATAGCGTGCAGAGCATGCACCAAGAGTCATATTTGTGACATGAGTAAAAGGCATTTCAAGTTAACGTCTCCATATTATTAGATACATTTCAAGACAAACCTTTACATCCCTGATTATTGAGTTATTAATTTATGGCAACAACATCTTCAAAGGTTCTTCAAAGATTCATATTTGCATGCATAGAGTTGGATATTTGATTATTATTGCTTTATCCTGTTATTCATAGGCGCATAATGTCTGATTATCTCACATTATTGCTTACAATAAAATAAATACTTCTAACACATTACACTACATACACATTGTCTTTGGATTTGCATAGTTATTCAAACACGGGTAAGGCATATAGTCAGTGATAGCAACACACTACAGAAACAACAGACAGCTAATGCTATAGTGAAAGTGTAGCTTTGTGACTTTTCTGGAAGTCACCGCATATTGTAGTGTACCAACCTCATCTACACAGTGTTGTCGTGTCCATATTCAGAAAGCGAATGTTCATCCGCGTCTCAATGTCAAATTCACACAGCAACTGCAAAATACGGTTCTACGTTATTTCAAACTCATCCCGGTGCAAAGCGGCGTGATCCATATTAATGACTCCACATCTGAATGCAGTGTTGAAGTGAGTTGATTAGCGAGAACATAGCTTTAGCAAGCAAACTGTGTACCAACCTTGACGAAATGCTCGAACGTGATTCCCTCGTAGAACTCGTCAGGTTCCTGTGTGTCAAGAAGTGGAGTTACTAAGTTTGTCCCGGCAGATGATTAAACTTAAAGTGGCATTCTCAAAGATTTCCATTTAAATAAACGTGTTCGTTGTTGAATAAGCAAACACCATGAAGATTCAGTTTATGGCTCACTGCTGAAATTTCTGCAAAATTTCTGTATTGCTTAAGTTACTGATACGAATGCAGCTTCACATGAAAACCACTGACAATAAAACAATGGTAATTTTTGGCATTTTTCCTGACAGTGCATCGGTTTGAAATGTTTCAAATGGGAGTAATGGAAGAATAAGAAGCAGCCACAGTGATCTGTTAGATGAAGAGCTGCAGGCGATTGGGTGGCTGCATGCGTCCGATTTCTCAGCAAGGGAACCCTAACTCCATTCACTGTACCTTGCTATTTGCAGACTTGCACCAGGCTTGCTGGATGACTTTATTACTATTGTTCCTTTTGCTGCCTACAGAAATCCCTGAGCTACAGTATCAAACAGGTGTCGCTGAATCAGCCAGGACTGAAATGTTTGAGATTGCCACTTTAATGTAAAGCTACTGTTAAGATATCTTAAGATAGTCACTATAGCTTACTGTACATACCATGTGACCCATTGAAATACTGGCCACCTCCAGCATGGCTGCATCAGCAATGCTTTTGGCTGTTTCCTTTTCAAGGGTCCCGCTACGAGACAACAGCTCCTCCACCACCTGGACAGATGTGAACAATAGTTGAAATAAAATTAGACTGATGCAAAGGCTGCAGGATTGAAATCCCTGATATCAAAATAAACTGAGGGAATGAAATGCCTCCTCTCTTTCCTCATTAGCTGCAAATTAAGTGTGCTACAAAATGACTCTACTAGTGAAGAGGCTTCACAACCGACTGTGGAGTTACACACAGAATATAGAAATGAGGAGAATCTGCTTCTTAAACGACCTTTTCTTTTGGTCTTTTATGAGTGAAGACAGACTTACATGTCGGTATTCCTCGAGGGTTATCGTCCCATCGTTGTCAGTGTCGTGCATGTTGAACAAAACTGCAGAGAAAAACGATGCCATCAGTCGGACAGCAACAGATAACATCAAGAAACGTGATCACGTGATTTATGTCAAGACACACATCTCAATTTCTCCCTCCTGACGTTCTCACGCTGCTCCTCTGTCATGTGCAGCGACGGGGGCCTGAAATGAGACATGACGACCAGGAACTCCTCAAAGCCGATCTCCTCGACCGTCCCTTCACCATTCTGACGGTAGTTTCTGAAGAGACACGCCAAGAGTTCTTAAAATGTTACAAAGAGCTGTTTGTGATAATCGTCATGTCACATTAGAGCTAGTAATCTGGTGTAATGACGGTACCTTCTGTCAAAGAAAGCCTCTATGATCTGGGCACGGATCGGATTGCATGCTAGATCTGGGATTTCATTGAAGTGATCTCTCCTGTGGGCGTTAAGAGGGATTTAACAGGCATAAGACATGCATGTACGTTCCGACAGGAAGCCTGTTGAGCAGGTTTCCAATTCCAAAGAAACCTGGCGAGTTGTCAAGAGAAGAAAAAGAAAAACATTTACTTACAGAATACAAACACAAGATCGTCTTACCGTAGAGTCTCTTGATTGTGGCTGAGCTGTTTGAATCTTTTATGCAGGACTCCAATCTGCTCAAATGAAACTAAAGACAAAGGGGAGGCACATTTAAGACCAGCCACCTGTATGCAAACAAAGATTAACCACAATAATTTGCTTGCTTAGAATATGATAACAGCTGCTCTCTATTCAGAGCTGGGAGCTTTCAAGGCAGCACCCTTGGATATTCATGTTTGGCCACTCAGACTTTCACACCCACCTCCTTACGTGGATTGATTTGGTCTAAAATAACTACTGTATCACTGGGATTGACATGTTTCTCTGGTGATCTATTATTAACTACAACCCCCTTTGTAAACTGGGTAAAGTTTCACTTCCATTAACTTGCACTCTAAATTATTCATAGCTACTGCACCAAACAGACTGGTTTACCTTTTAGACATAGATGCTGGACATGTGTTATTACAGCAAATAATCGTCACCTCTTTGCTTAACATGAAAAATAGGCGGATTCTGCCTTTAAGATAAGACTGCGTTTATATTATAATGATACTTCCGTTACAGCGAGCTCATGTTTGCTTCCTGCGGTTCAGACTGGAGGCAAAGAAACTACAGAAACTATAATAATAATAATAATTACTCACAGCCCGTCTTTTCCGCCAGATCGACGTATTCCTGGTGACTAGGTACGGACTGTAGTGCACCCATAGCTCCCCGCAAAAAGCTCTTCCCGAGACTAGTTCAGTCTCAGCGGGACCAAAGGACGGGTCACACACGAACCGAGACCGGAATCGAGTTGTATCTCACGCGAAAAAAAACATGCTGAGGAATAATCCACATCCACCTGAGCGTTTGTGTCACAGATCCCGGTAGGTACTCCTCACACCTCTGCCACCCGGTCTGGTCCAGCAGGTCTCATCCTCTGCAAACAGCGCAGGCCACTTCCGCAACTACCG
Organism: Chelon labrosus; assembly: GCF_963514085.1. Taxonomy (NCBI): domain Eukaryota; kingdom Metazoa; phylum Chordata; class Actinopteri; order Mugiliformes; family Mugilidae; genus Chelon; species Chelon labrosus. The sequence continues at coordinate 12,243,492 of NC_140355.1, forward strand.
TCCTGATGACGACACGCACAGTTAACAACAGGCTGCTGGCTCAGTTCTTCATTCAGACTTGTTGTATTCGTTCAGAGGCTGCAGCCGTCCACCGAGACCTGTTTGTTGACTTTGATGCAGGAAGTTTCATGTCCAATGTCATCGCACAGGTTTGGGGTTAGGGTTAGTTCCACAGGTGGATCAGCCTGTTGCATGTCCACAACGAGCCTTTTTAAAGGTGCAGGTCATGATGCGGCAAAGGCAACTGGACATGAGTTTAATTTTTCATTTTAATTTCAGTTCTGCAGTTTAGGTTGTAACTAGAGTCTGTTAATGACCCAGTGTTCACCTACAATTAGAGGGATGTTATCCAGATAAACCTGTCGGTGACCTGTCTTTCTACAATTTCAGGTTCTCTTAAGGCCTTAAATTGTCCAGACTCAAGGTAGGAAACTTTCTGCACAGAGATTTTAAGACGTTAAGAGAAGGGCTTTCCAGTTTTACATGGATGGTCTTTCAAACTACCTGTACTCTCTGACTAAAATTCTTGAATCTAAATTAAAATACGTCAGACTGAACTACAGGAAATCGAAGTTTAAAGAGACTGTGATGCACAAGACATCAAGAATTTTTCATTTAATGTAATTATGTAGCCACAGAAACACACCATTGTGATAGGTCGATGAATTTGCAAGATTTCGTAGCCCTCCCTGAGCTTTCAGCTACATTTCATGTCCCATTTGTTGTCAGCAGACGGGTTTTCTTTAGGTTTGCATAAAATCAAATGTTCATATGTTCATTTTTGTTTTGTTTGGCCCCTTAGAGACTCAAGGCTCAATATGAATACACGATCTCTGTATGACTGAAAGCTCCAGAAACATCTTCTAAATCAATACTTCGTTTTTAGTGAAATGCTGTTTCTGGTGTCAAGAACAAACTTTAAACCTCATGAGATAAAAGGTCAAATGCTGCGTAGTGTTGTTTGTAGTCAGTTCCACATTGATTTCTTACATTATTTAGACCAAAATCCTGGATTTATTCAGCGAGCCACACCTCCCAGGTTAAATTCACATTTGAACACAATGCACACCATGTGCAAAATGCGCCATTAACAATAAGTCCAGTGTCGTCTGTCTCACACAGATGAGGAGTTGTACAGACTGACGGCTTGTAGAAGGAGAGATTTCCTGTAGCGCTCCTCGAGACAACCAAGTTGTCTGAGCCTTTTAGAGAAGGCGCTCCGTTGTCTGTCCATTATATGGTGGAGAGGGTGCTCATGGTTATCCATGACTGATAACTGTTTGTTCAATGTCCTCCTCTCCACCACTGATTCAAAAGTCTCCTGTCTGCAGCCAGTGACAGAGCCAGACTTCCTGATCAGCTAATCAGTGTGTTGGTGTGACTGGCTGCAATGTTGTTCCCCCAGCAGACTACAGAGGAGAAAAGGGTGTTGGCCACAAAGAGACTGGTAAAAGATTTCCACTGAAGAACATCAGCCTTCTCAGGAAATAGAGTTAACCGAGCTTGACGTGGTAAGCCACACCTATTATCAGAAACATATGAACTTCTTCCAACATTCGCTGGTTCATACATATTTATTTTCCTTATTATAACATCATCAGAGCCCCTCCGCGACCCTTCACAGGACAGGCGGTAACAGAAGATGAATGAATGAATGAATGAACATCTTCAGACGCAGAAAGAAATTCAGATGCAATTTCTTGTAACTGGTTGGAGCATAAGACAAAACATTTGTGCTGCAAGAGTTTAAGCACGTCGTGCTCCAGTCAAGATGTGGTATCACTGTTTGTGGTTTGGCCTGAATTTCAACATGTCTGAACAACGCTTACACAAAAATTAACCCACATGCATGTTTTCTTCACAAAGACCTGAAATGAAATCTAATGTCTATCAAATAGTGTTTGCTGAAACAAAGCAAACTACTTTGTGATCCTGTAATGTGAGAATGTATCTTGTGCAGGTGGAAAATGCATTTAAAGCATCATCGTAGAGTCTGAAAAGCTTCCATAAAGGATCACAGTTTGGAGTTACACAACGCTGCTGTGTATGCAATCACTGAAATAACAAAAGTAGATCAAGTTACATTCAAAATATAGATTATTATACTGTACATATGCATTAAAACCATGTAGTACCCATTCACACCACATGATGGCAGCCTTTTAACAACAATGAAGTGACTTGGGCCCTGTAATAACATATCAGCTGATCTTGATCCCAGTTTATCTTGTTTTCATCGGTGTAGGGGTAAACATGTGTGCGTGTTTGTTTGTGCGGGTGTTAAGCGCATGTATCTCACACGGTGTTGACTCACAGTCACGTTAAGCGTGGCGTTTATGACTCCAGGTCCTCTCAGCATCAGCTGTGTGGTGTGTGCTTTGTTAATCACAGGGCGCTTATCTAAAGTATTGTGTCAATAAGTGCATCCTCCCGTTGTCAAGCAACAGCTGTTGAGGATAATGGTGAAACAACAGGCACCATATGGACAATAACAACACAACTGAAGTCACTATAAACGACTACACTCAGATCCACTTCAGCTGTAACTGTATTAGACCAAAATGAGATATTGTTTCTGTGATCACACCTGATGATTGTTTTACACCTTGGAGCCCCACCACCAAGTTAATACTGAGAGTAACTGGCCGCACCCTCACACCTAGAGACTCACAGTTTGAAACCTGTGCTGGAACACTGTTTGGTTCAAGTGGCAACCTCTGGGGCTGAAAATTAAAGCCAATGTGACAGAAGCTGCAGTTCCTTAAAGTGTCCACTTGAGGCTGATTCCAGAAAAAGAGTCGATCCTCATAGACCTCCATAATAATCTTCTCAGCAGAAATAAACATGCTTATAATCAACAGTTATGGATTCTTTTGCTAATTATGTGAAATGATGTGAATTTCTATATTACTCAACGCTTAAAGTTATGCATAAGTAAGTGTAAGGCTGCTTTGATTGACATGTGGGTGCCTTCACAGGTGGTTAGCTGCTTAGTCCAGGCGTCCGGCTCTTTTCCACTCACGCTCCATCTCCTTTACCATATTTGAATTAGCTGGACGTCAGGCGGAGTCAGGCACTACCAAGATAAGTTTCAAAACCAGTATTCAGGAATCATACCTGTGTTCATTCATTCATTTTCTGTAACCGCTTGTCCTCTGGAGGTTCGCATAGGGGCTGGAGCCTATCCCAGCTGTCATTGGGCAAGAGGCGGGGTACACCCAGTGGTGCAGGGCAAACACAGAGAGAGAGACAGGCAACCATTCACACTCACACCAATTTAGAATCACCAATTAACCTAATGTACCTATGTGTTTGGATGGTGGGAGGAAGCTGGAGTACCAGGAGAGAACCCACACAGATACAAGGAGAAGGTCCCAGTCAGACAATGGATTTGAACCCAGAACCTTCTTGCTGTGAGGCATCAGTGCTAACCACCACACCACTGTGTCTTGAGCACATGTAAATTGCAATACTTCTCTATATATTGACACAGAGCCCCTTGTTCAACCATACCTTGATGTAGGGCATGGACCTCACTTAGTAATGTACTTAATGGTGCAGACTTCTACTACAAGTTCTTTTCAAGCTTTAGCTGTTTTGGCGCCTTAACTGCTGCAGCACACTAGTTGGCACTAAAGTCTTACCTTGTACAGTAAAAAGACTCTTGGTGTAGCAAATTGTCCGCACCACAAACAACTCTATTCCAGATGGATTTATAATTTGTAGATTTAGCTGCGGTCTCTAAGTGTGTGGAAAATTACTCATGTAGTGCTTTTCTAACCTTAGCAGCCACATTTTAATAATTCACCCATTCACACACTCTCCTGGACACAAATGCGCAACCCACTCCACCACCTGAGGCACTGCCGTAGTAATGAAGTTAAAAACATGTTTTTAAACGGTTTATTTCTCCACACATCAGGGGCCTTTCAGTAAAATAAGATGTTAGTGGTCGACCAAATCAGAACATTAGTTTTTATTGTGCATGGGGAACTGACGCATCTAGTAGTGCAACAATCAGTCTGGTCTACAATAAAAACAACAAAGCATTTGCTTTTCTTTATCAGCCTCTGCCCTTGAGATGCTCTTTCCTTTAATATCGTGTCACTTGCGGTGTGCGCCGTGTTTGTGTGTGTTGTTACTATTACTGAGTGCACCACATTCGATGGCTTGAAATAGATTTGAATAAAGACGAAGGGGGAAGGGAGGGGGGGGCGGCGAAAATAAGGAGGTGTCTGTTATACAGGGAGACAAAAAGGGGCGGAAAAGCGTGGCCAAGGAGAGAGGGCAGCCTGTGCCTGTTTTGCATGCACGGGGGCTTCTGTGGGAGAAGGAGTTGACAGGGCGCCGCAGTGCTGCCTCCAGCTCTCAGACAACAGCTGCTCAGAAAGAGGAGACGTCCTGAGGGTGCTGCGACATGTCTCGCTCTTTCTCCATCTCTCTCTTCACCTGTCTGCCTCTTCCTTTCACCAAACAGACATACGCTAGACACATGTGCAACACGCTGCCTTCTCTACATTTCTCAATGACGCACACACACGCGGTTGTGATGTTCATAAGAAACTGGCAGGCTGCCTGTGCTCAAACAAAACACTCAAAATAAACCAGGTATAGCAGGGCTGTGATTGAATCTGTCATTTGCTCTGCCTCCTTGGAAAGGTGTTTATGAAGAGCAATTATTAGCTGTTTAATAATGAAAATTAAACCGTCTTCTTCGACCGCTTTCCAAACGCTTGATGACAGACATTCAAGATGACAAGCCTTTGTTTGAGCATCAAAAGCCCGTTTGTTTGATTTGCATGCCTCTAATTTGGTCACTTACAAAGTTTCTGTGATAACTTTTGATCAGTTTCCCCATGCCAAGCATAGAAAACCAATTTATGTTGAGTCATTTTACAAAACATAATGAGATGGTTTGATATTTTGCTTTTGCAGACAAAAACCCACTAACGAACGGTTGCTCTTAATCTCACATTAAAACTTTAAAGAAGTCTTAATTTCCAATTAATTCCAGTTAATTAATCCAAATGAGTGCACGAGACATTTATAAATGGACATCTATACGTGAATATAAATGGACGTGATGCAAGATTTTGTTCGGAAACTGTTAATTACTTCCCTAACTTTAGAGGTGACCCAATTCTAAAATCAAAAACATCCAAAAAGTGCGGGTGGGGCGCTGAGACGTGAGTGAGGGAATAATTACTGTATCTCATAAGACGATACTCACTGAAAATAAATCCGTCTGTGTGGCTAAAAAGAAGTGAATGTAACATCATATTTGCTTTGGAAATGAGGATTTTTTTTTGTTTGTTTTGCATGACTGCTTGTAAGGCATTGTTGTCTTATTGCATCTTTTAGTGAAATGAACTCAGAAAGTCATTTTGCAGCTGTTTTTCATTTCGCTTTTGAATTGATAGGACATAAAGGGACAGACACATGTGCCCCCCCTTTTTTCTGCTTTTTTGCCCTTGGTTTGTCAATTCATAAAAGGAGTGGGGATTGCTGGGGCCTGGACAGGGCATGCTCTGATCTCCAGATAGAAAGAAATCAATCTCAGAGCACAAGCAGTTTAAAGATGAAAGTTACAGCGAACAGCATCAAGGTTGTAGAAATGTTTAAAAGTTTGTCAGCAAAGTTTAAACACAGAAGCCATTATGTTGTGGTCAGAAAGGCTCTAACCAAGAATTCAAGTTTTAATCATCGAACACAAATGGTCTTTTTCCTTCAGCTAACATGGATGAACCCTCGTCTCTCCCCGGACAGATGGGAGATGGAATCCCTTTAAGTGTCTGATCTGTAGTGTCTTCCCAGTTGGTCATGCCTGAGGACTCCTCCAAACAGAACTTGGCATTTTCATTAGTTGCCTGAACCACCTGTGTGTGTGTGTGTGTGTGTGTGTGTCTCCGTGTGTGTCCTCATAATGCAGTGATTCAGCGCGGAGGTTTTGCACAATCAGTGAGATCTCTTTAACACTGAGGAAGACCAGCCACCCACTGGAGAAAACTCATTACCGTGGCTTGTATCTGCAATCTCAGTCTTTCTGTCACTGCTCAAAGCTCGTGACCACAGGTGAGGTTTTGAATGAAGACAGATTGATAAACTGAGAGCTTTCCCTTATGGCTCGGCTCACACCTCACCTCCTCATTCTCATACAAAGCCTGTCAGCCGGCGCTCCGTGCTGATCATCAGTCTCACATTCCTTTGTACTATTACTCCACGGTAGTTCATCTGAACTCCTACACTTGTGGCAGCTGCTCCTTGCTCGTCTAGAATGTGAAAGCAACCGTCACTGCGACGCATTCAGCTTTCTGCCCCTCCGCTGAAATTCATGGTTTGATGGAGCCAAAAGGAGGGCATCATCCGCAAGAAGTGGAGACGCCGTCACAGTGTCAAAGAATGTCACGCGTCCTACATTTTATTTGTTCGTTAATGTATTCATTGTGGTTATTAAAATAAAATATGTGTGACTACCAAATGTATATCCAGTCCCTGTTGTTTCCTCACATCTGCATTTTACAGCGATGGCAAATTTGTCACTCCAGTGCAGATTTTGCCAGTCAAAACAAACAACAGCCGTCACATCTGTCAGCCGCGGCAACGTGGCTAATCACAGTGAAATTAGCACCAGGAGACATATAAAAACGTCTCTGAGGTGTTCCCCAAAGATAAGATGTACTTTTACTGATCCCTGTAGGATATCCAAAATGACACTGCAGCACAGAGCTACTGTCACATTAAGAAAGAAATTTCCATAAACATATACATCACATGTAGTGCACAGAACAACACAACAATGGAGCAAGAGAAAGACAACATGTGAATTAAGAAAACAACAGAGACAGTAATAACTAGAAATCTTCGTGTATATGCTGTTTATGTGCCTGAGCTCAGCCTGTACAGTATATCCATGTGCAGTATTGGAAGTATTCGTATATTTGCGATTGAAATATGTGCAATATCTGTGGTAAGACAATGTCACTGTTACAGGTTTGCATTTGTGCCTACACGCATGAGATCAGATTGTAATTTATTTTGAGCATATGCCAGTTCAGCTGTTGAATGTGTGTAATATATTACATATACAAAAATATGAGAGAAATTTCCCTTTGGATGAGCAACAAAAATTGACGGTAAATAAAGATGGATGCCCCATTTAGACTTCACCCATAGGGTTCCTTAAGAAGGGTTTTGAAGCTCAATGTGAGTGGCACCGGTTGTAATCATCCTTGGTTGTGCCTAAATCCTCTTAACTACAATTTTTAAAGTGGAGCTGAAGTGGATGGATACTGCTGAGCAGTGACGTGCTGGTAGTGAATCAGAAGAGCCGATTCCCATCCAGTGAGAGTCGGTTCCCCACAATTTTTTTGCTTGTTCATCTCAGCTCGCGTGAGGACGGGGACATTTATACCGTTTGGTTCTGTTTTTGCTTGTATGGATGTAATTGCAGTGTTTTGTTCATTTATTTGCACAATTAAAGTTTTATTAATCAAAATTAAAAATGCTTTTGTAACAGAATAACTGCACAAAATGAGACAGTTATTAGGCTTTTCATAAAAACATTGAATGCAAAAGGGATTCTCAACACACAAACCATATGTATTTGCTGTGTTGGGCTAAAATGTCAGGCTATAAATGATACCAAATAAAGAGCCAGTCAGGAACCAAAAGAGCCGACTCTTCTTTGGGAGCCGCGGCAAAAGAGCCGGCTCTCAGAAAAGAGCAGAACTTCCCATCACTACTGCTAAGGCAGAAAGCTTCCTGCCAAAGCACCTACCTGTCACTTAACTAAATTATGCATAACTGTAAGCCTTGACATAATCTAAAGGGGTGAGTTATGTAAGAATTCACCCTTGTACAGTTATCCAAAATTAGAAATTAGCTATACAGATCAAAACTTTTTAGTGCAACTTTCCCGTAAAGTGCCAAGTATTGGCTGCTCATATTAGAGCAGTCGTTAGGGCAGTGTTTAATTAATTCTTTCCCTTATTAGCTGCAAAAAGAATAAATATAACATATAGAGAGCGTTGCTCTTAGTACAGAGTCATGCACACTATCTTGACATGCAGAGAAATCCAAAGCTCACCTAACTGGAAAGTTTTTAAATTTATATATTTACCCTAAGTTACATGAAATCATAAAAAAAAAAAGCTGGATTTATTCTGACACTAACAGTAAAAAAGTGCAGTTATTCTTTCTTGGTAATCCTTCAAAAAGAATAAGTGCTGTGGTCGCCTGTGGCTTTGTGCTCACAGTCTGCCCTTAAGATGGATCACCTTATTGGCCACTATCTCTCTTCTATAATGCTCATTGGTGCATTGGTGAAGGGCACATTGGCCTTGTTGTTAAGCAGGCAGCTCATAGACAGCGTGTGAAAGTTACGCTCAGGGCTTTTAACCTATACGCTAATATCTTATTTAATGGTATAATTAAACTCATAGGGCAGGAAATAGATATTTACTGCCCTATGATATTCTCAAAATGGCACAAAACATGGAGAGTTTCCTGTGAATTCACGGTGAATAAATAACAATATGGAAAGGTCATATGGGGGATAACAGTATCCACAGTGTTTCATTAAGAGCGCTGCAGTTGCAGATTTAGGTCCACAGCATTGACCATACAATCAATCCAAGTCTATAACAGAAGTGTTTATGATCTTTAGGCTTTAAATGTCAACGTATTGACTAGTTTACATGTTAATTTCAGACCAACTCATGCTTTAACCTATTCAGCCTCACAAACACATCATGGGTTCATTACAACAAAGTCAACCTATACATTTTCTGCTAGCCTATAAATGTCAAAGAACCCAGAGATGTGAAATATGTGTACTCAATTACAAAAAATAAATATGAAATGAGCTGAAGGAAAAGTCATCTTACGTTTCAATATTTCTGTCAGTGTATGCATACTATATGTGGGATGCATACATTTTAAAATCAAAGGCAAAGACAGCTGTTCAAACCTTAAGAGACAGAATACTGAGTAGATGCGAGCAGTCGCAGAGGAGGGAGAGAGATGAATATGTGATGATTGGATGGAGCACGGGAACCTGTGATTTTGAATTACAGTCGACCCATCTGGACTGGGTTCTGCCCCTAGTGGGCTGATTTGATTGCTCACTTTAAAAGAGATAAAGTTGTTATTTAAAAAAAAAATAAAAAAATCAGATCATTTCTCTTCAGGTTTAAGTTGACCTCCAAAGTCAATTCAAAAGTCTGGAAAAATGAAGCTTCGCAAACCAGATTTCCAAATAAAAAACTTGCATGATCATTCTTCACCACGAGCTCCAAGGTAAAAATGTTCCCATTAAATCCAGTGCAACCACTCCTCAAATGCTGCATTGAAAACCAAAATGGTGCTTGACTGTGGTAAAAATATCAGCAAGATTTATCATCTTCACTATGTCTGAAACAACTTTTTGGTAAATTCATCCAACCGTCAAGAAATTTAAAGGGGAGCTACCGTTTTTTACAACTTGGACCTTATTTCTGGCATAAAATCCGATTGTTTACTCACCCATATAACTTTGGTGCCATTTTTAGTCCTTTGGAAGATATTTAGATCCAGTGGAGCGCCACGTATATCCATATAGTGGGAGTGACTGGGGCACATAAACGCAGCCTCTAAATAACGCATTATCTGCCGCGAAACTCGCTCATTTCACCAATATTTTGTTATGATACGCTAGTGCTATTCCCAGTTGAGTCCGGAGTTTCCTGTTATCTATTCGCAGACGTGCAGCGGTTTGTTGTTCTTTGGCCAGCTGTTCCTCTCTCTGCCTCTGCATCCTCCTTTCAACGAGCTCCTCATCTGTATACTCTGGCTCAAAACAGTAAGGACGTCCATCATAAACAAAGTCGTCGTCCGCAACCTCAGAATGGGAAAAATATTCAGGAATGTTGCAAAAAACTAGCAGTAGCAAATTACAGGTTAACAAGAGCTCAGAGATGACATCATCCAGGCCAGACGTTAGTAAGTCAATCTACAGACCCCGGATGATGACAACAGGTAACTCCGTACGATAACAAAGTATTGGTGAAATGAAGGGGTTTTGCGGCAGATAACGTGTTATTTAGAGGTGTTTCGGTGCCCCAGTCACTCCCACTATATGGATATACACGGCGCTCCGCTTGATCTAAATATCTTCAGAAGGACTAAATTGACACCAAAGTTATATGGGTGAGTAAGCCATCGTATTTTATGCCAGAAATAAGGTCCAGGTGGTAAAAAACAGTAGTTCCCCTTTAATTTGAAATTTTTTGTGTAGCTAATAATATAATTCAGAAGAGGGAGACTGACTATCTAGATCGTCAGTTAGATCACATGAGCACCATATACGTATGTACATGTGACAAAAAAATAAATACAAGTCTAAATCCAGATTATGAAGAAGGATTATTTTAAATCAGAGGGCCAAACAGTTAGTACAAAGAAATCCGTTTTCAGTTGATTCAGTTGTACTCTTGTGGCACAAATTCCCAAAGATGTTTGCGGTGAAAAACGATGAAATTGCCCAACAATCTGAGTACATATTTGATATTTGAGTACACATGTGCCGCTGCTGCTGCCAGCATCCAAACCTAAAAACGCCAGCGAGAACAAAGACTTGCAGACTTGCTCATTAACTTTATTTGGCTTTGTCCGTGAGGATCTGAGATCTGAGCCGAGACTTGGCTTCACACGACTTTAAACAAGCTCCGGTTAATTTAGTGCAAACAACCGCGTCAACTCCTTCCTGGATTTTTCAGAACGTACCTCGGGTGCCACCTACACCGGAGTCAGAAAGAAGGACTGAGAACTTCTGTTAGCTGTCACATCAAGGTCAGAACTTTTACAAAAGATGGTTGCGCATGAGATATAAAGTCTCTGTTGTTGCTGATCAAAGGCGTTTTCTCTGACATATGCTGTGATCCCTTACAGAAGAATCCTAAGTTGATATGAAAAACATATTTGAAGTCTTTTCTGTGTTACTATTGCTGCACATAAATATACTGAAAATGTAATTGTGTTGGTAAGTCACAGGGCTGTAACGTTATTGGTTAAACACATTAAAAATGTTAAAGGGCAGATCATAAACAACCCAATAGTATTCAGTACTAGTGAAGGTTAAAGCAGTATCTGTGTAATCAGTGTGATTTCCTCTTCTACATGTCCTTCCTTCATAAAAACACTGTATCCTCTTGGTCTTTGTGCAGCGTTCCTTGGATTTGACCTTATAAAAGTGAGCTAGACACTCGCGTGAGCCTGCATAAACATGCATCATCACGAGCCAAGGTCAGCACTGTGTTAATAAACACTCACAGCTCCTCGGGCCGTACCTGTGAGTACATATGCACTACGTTAAAATAAAAGAGGGATTAGTTCCCACAAAGCATATCAAATCAGGGTCACTAAGGAGAATCTCTTGAGACTTTTGCAAACTGCAGCATCCGAACCGCAGAGAAAACATATACATTATGTAAAAGAAAATGTGATGGAAACGTCGGGAATTATCACGGGAATTTATACGTTGTTAAAACAGATGTGGCCCATTGTCTATTGTTTTTCTTCATCCTGTACAACTCCAGCTTGTGAGACTCCCTCAAGACAATCGGGGAGAACTTCAAAAGAGCCTTGGTCATCAGGGGAGTTGTAGCTGGTTTGTTCCTCGTCTTCCTGTTTCTCTGGTTTTTGTTGCACAGGGGACAGGACGCATCCCGGAGAGAGTGATGCTTTGTATTTTGAAGGGACACCGGTAAACCAGGAGAGTCCTATTTTATACTGTAGATAGAGGATTGGTGAAGAGTTGGGTTTAGGCATGAAGAATGTGACTTACCTGTAGAATTTAAGAAGCTTTATTAAAGCCAGTAAATCTTTACTCTGGCTTTTTCAGAGCCACCCCTTTATCTGTGTCTTTTTAATACAACTGCGCAGAACAGATGCTGTTTTGTATTCTCACCTTCATGAAATTTCCCGGTAGCGGGGGAAATTGGTTCACCTGAAAGATGCTGACTATCATCTGAAACCTGAGAAGAATTCCCCGTCCCTAATGCATGCCCTGCCCCGCTGGGTTTTTGTTTGTGACCCCCGTCTGCTCATTTTTCCCTTTTATTCACTTCCCTGCACCGTGTGAAAGGCTTGACATTCAGCGGTCCGGCAGGAAGGATGGGCTCTTGAGCAGCTATATTACGTTATCGGAGGCTCGGTCTCTCCCCCCACGTCTCCGCTTAGCACTCAGAAAGGACCTGTTGTGTTGAGATACCGGCCCGTGTCGTGCTGTGCTGTGGCGCCAGGGTGATCAGCTGTAATGTTTAGCTGCTGCATTGCAGTCAAGGTCAGTGGATTAAGACTGACTGTGGCCCAGTTTGTGAGCATCCGGTGAGACCTGTGTGAGCTGAAGAGCTGCTGAATGTTTATTTTGCCCAAAGATCAGCTTTTGTCTGTGTTTTCATTTGTGAACTGCAGACTGGGATGGATGTAGCAGTGGTTTTACGTGATTCTTCTGCAGGGTGAGCATCAATCAGGCCTGACAGGAAGTGTGCGTTGCTACATTGATGACCACCTCCCATGAGTCTTCAGGTGTGTTGCCATTGTTGTGCTTCACATCACAAGAACAGAGCAGCTCTATTAATGTCTATCTTAAACAGACATATTTAACAAGGTGTACACACAAACGTCTCTTGAACTTACTTAAAGACGGGGTTAATCGTACGAGAAGAAGAAAGAGAAGGTCAATCGGATGAGTTTCCTTAAAGACTTTCAAACGTGTTGATGGTGCTACCATAACCTTCACTGTGATTGATGACGTCCATTGTGCTCCTGCCGCAAATACAGATTTTAATTGTTTATCAGGGTCATTATTATTCAGTCACAGTCAGTGACGCCAGCAGTAGATCCATAACAGGGTGGCGGCAGTGGTTTAATCAGTCACAGTGTGTCGGGCAGCAAGGCTGGACATGTGGCTTCTGAAATCTAAAATGCGACAGCCACACACACACTCTCACACACACACACAAAGATCACTGAGCTGCTTTGAAGGCTTTCCAAATTAGTTTCAAGAAGAAGCTTCAAGGAGAAATTTGCAGTGATTCCCGGCTCTCATGTGGCATTTCATCTGGCCAATCAGATTTGGGCGGCAGGTTCATGCGGCCTGATCCAAAGAGCAACTTTTTTTTTTAATTGTTAGTCCTCCAAAATCCTCCAAAAGTGATTGAAGAAATTAGGAGTTCAGAAATCAAGCATTTATTAATTATTTGCGTTTACCGCCATTATTTTGTACTGTAATACTTTAGATTACAGTCTCCAAATACCTCTTTTATATTATATGCAGGACTTATTAAAGGCCATAGGCTATGCCCGTATGTGCCCTGTAATTACCTGTGATTATTCAACATGTACCAAGTAATCATAGATCACACAGTAATTTATTTCTGCTTCTCCCCTTGAGGCAAATCTGTTACCACGTGCTCCCTGTTCTACTTCTCAGCGAGTATTTCATTGGTAACCCATACATGCGGAAATAATTACGCTCTAATCTGTGAGCTGTAATACATACCGCTTCCATTTTTAATGAGCTTACCTCTGGAAGCCTTATTTACTAAAATTCACGAAATCATTACAGGATTAACCTTTTTTTATCTTCACCTAACCATAAAGAAGTAACAATTCCAATCCCGCAGAGTGCATTTAAAATAAATGGATTTTCAGTTTAGAAACCAGTCCATGCTTTAACCTGCACCCCATTAAAGTTCTGCATATTCACACAGGCAGAGCCGCCCCGCCCTATACGCAGAACACGCGCAGCGCGTGGGGCCCCGCGATCCATGGGGGGCCCCATGTCGCACAAGATGACGCATTTTCTAAAAATGCGCAAAGGACGCGCAGCGCTCCGGCGGCGGAGAGACCAGCGCGAGCGCTCCGCTGGTCCTCCCAATCCAATAAAAACAGCCCAAACCACGAAGTTGCCACCTATGGAAACCTGTCACACTCCCCCGCCGGACATAAACCAAGTAGCCCAATTTTGTGGAAAAACCGCCCAATCTGGCAACCGTGAGTACCATAAAGAGTCTGTGATAAGCATAAACTCTGAACTGGCACAGCAGCTGTCATACGATGACCTCATTGATGACTTTGCTTCAAAAAAATGCAGACGGGTTAACTTGTAAATGCTTGTAAATACATGTACATAGTTGAAAATTCTTTGTTTTGTTACCCCAAATGAAGGTTGTAAACCTAAATGGCATTTTGTGCTCGTCATTTCTTTACACGTGTGTGTGTGTGCGCGTGTGTGTGCGCGTGTCTGGTGGGGGGGCCCCAAAAGACATTTCTGCTTAGGGCCCCAGTTTGGCCAGGGGCGGCCCTGCACACAGGTGTCTTCACCTGGCTCATTAGACCTCTGTTCGGGTACAGGTTCAGGCTGAGGGGCGCTATAATGAGATTTGCATGAGGTAACTAAATGTCATGTGCGAATAAAAGAATGGCATTTTTATTTATTTATTTGCACTTTTAGACACTTTCAGGTTAAAGAACTCATAACTCAAGCATTTAATTAAGCTACACTACGAATTATATTGTGTTTTTGTGAAATACTTTCCATATCTTGCAACATTGCATCATTGTGTGTCCTATTCTTGTGCAATAGTGCACAGTCTAATACAACTGAATTAAATTTATTATAAGTTTAAAATGTGTTTCCATCACCTGAGAGGACATTACATTGAGTTGCCTTTATTTCCTGTGGGCTTTGTGCTAACCACTAATCGTCACTAATCCTAACTCTAATCTTAAAAGTGTATGATTTATCCATGAGGAGTTGCTTTTTGTCTCCAAAATGGAGGTGCGTTTTCACAATGTGAAGGCGCAAACAGATTTAAGTCCCCGCAACATGAGTAACTAGCTCTGAATACATTCACTATTCATTATGCAGTCTCTCTAGATGTTGTGTTCACCATTTCATCGTGTTGTCCAAACGTTCATTGAGAATGATTACCACATTTAATGGACTGAAACAATGCAACATGTAAAGCAATCAATCATCTTTAACCAAGATTCATCTACGCGATGCAAAGAAAAAACAAACAGATGATCGCAAGATGAGGGAAATGCTCTCAGAAGGAACTAAAATAGTTTTGATGTGCTAAACAGGTCTCTGAACAAATTATTTCAAGATGAGATTGAAACAGCCAGAAAAATTTTAGTAACACCTGCAGCAAGTAGGAATTCCAAACCAAGAGCTCTCAGCTGTCAGGTTATTTATCATTATATTGCAACTGTTCATGCATAAAGCTTGGTTGTGGTATTTTGTCAGAGGTTGACAAGCTTTGCTTAGGCACAATTTATGATATTCGCGTACACACCACAGCCTCGCGTGTGTTATCAGTGGGCAACAGCTTGAAAAGTTTGATGCTGTTGATTGTCAGCCACATCACGGTGAAATAAATAAAGAGAAATCATGGCTGGTGGGTTATTGAACATGTTGTTCTGCTGTGTTTACAGCTCAGGTGACAGCCCAGGTTTGCCTGCAGGGTGACAGACGTGTTCTCTAAACTGTGTTATCCTATTTCTGTTTTCAGTCTTTCCGAGAAAAAAAGCTGCGAGGACGGGCCGCTCAAATATGCAGAGGCGGAAGTCACAGAGTGTGCAGGTCGAGTCGCAGCAGGTTGTTTTATAGATCAGGTTCAAATCTGGATTAACGGCGGCTGCTGAGTGAAGAAGGTCTTATTTTTTTTGTGGAATATTTAATGCGAGTCATGAATAATTGGTAATTTTTCTTTAGGTGAAGAATCCTTCCCGATAAAGATACGGACCCGCAAATGCACAGAGGGAGAAAAAAACTTCTTTGTCATCAGAATTAGAAATGCTGTGTTGGCCTAAGCAATTTAGTTTACGCTGGATGGGATTTCCCTCAAGTCAAACGGAGTCTGCCACGAGGATATAGTTCCTCACAAAAAGGCTCACGCACTGGGGGGTCTGTAGCACACCAGCAAGAGTGGTGCCTTTAAATATACACTGTGGCTAACACTGAAACCTCTTTGCAGTCTAAGTATTATCTGCAAAGAAAAGCTACAGATTCCACATTATCTGAACAAATTCACGTAATTATTTTCTCTTGTTAACCTCATTTCTGCAGGTTGATTAAGCAAATGATCAACACCGAGGTCAAGTTCCGGTTCAACATTTTGTGGAAAGGGAACAGTCCTTTGAAACGATGCCCATGTTTCTCAAGTGCAAGAAAGACACGAATGTCTGTTTAATCTAATTATGTCACATGGTCTTGTCTTGTTTTATTTGTATGATATTTTCAAAGGTAAGGGAACAGTTTAAGTCTATAAAGCTTCTACTGCTGTATCTGTATATTTTGCAGCATTCTCAATCAGCCAATCACATCTTTGCTGTCACTTTATATATCGTCTCCTCAGCTGCTGTCAGCTGTCATCTCAGTTTGAAATTGCAGCGACCCCACTTCATATCCAGGGCCCGGGTCGAGCTCGTCAGGATCCACTCCTCATCTCATCCAGATTTCTGGTGTTCTCTTCGTCTCATCATCACTACCTCTGTCTAGACCCCGCAGGGTTTCATATGCCGCACTTCGCTCGGCCTTGCCTTTTCACCGTCTCACCCACTTTCCTGTTTTTGTGTTGTGCACATTAATAAATAAAATATTTATTGTTCACTCGGAGGAGCTCTCTCCTGAGTCAAATGGTTAGTCCAACTATTATGTGCTAGTTGTGAATAAAAAGTCAGAGATACAAGTCTTGTGTTTCCACAATTTTATGAATATTGGAGCAGTTTCTGCCAGACCATCTTTTATTACTGTATCAATTTCTAATGCTGACATTAGTCATTATTCTTTAATGTTGTGCAGATGGTTTATAAAGACTAACAGATGAGGTTTGGGATTATGGATGCAGACATATTTTTTTCCTACGTCATAGCTGCACAGACATTGATGCAGCCGAGAACGCTCTTGTCTCTCTACGCGTCCGTGTCGCACATTTATCCGAGCTAAAGAAAGCCGATGAGATGTCATGCTGCAGGAAGTGGTCACTAAAAATGTGACTGCTGCACGATCCCTTTTTAAGAGGATCCACAAATTTCATTCACACAATGATTCCTGTAAAGTGTGATTTATGAGAAAAGTAATGAAATCTATTCACGAATGTGATGGATGAATGAATGTGTGAATGAGTCTGCAGCAGGGCACCCGGCTGGCCACAGGAACAGAGACTCAAGGATACGGTCTCAGCCTAGTTTATTAGAGTAATAAAGGTGCTAATTAACTAATTGCCACGGTTAAATCTTGGAAAAGTTTAAAGATGTTAATGGTTTTGGTGTTTATAGCCGTGTTTGAAAAGCCGGATAACCGCCGGATAAATTGTAGACCAGTCACAGCATGACATCCATAGAGATGGAGGCAAGCAGCAAATCAACTCTACCTGTACACATGACAGATGGACTGAGAGGAGAGGCAGTGAACCCCCCGTGCTTGTTTAGAGAGAAGCCACACTGTTATGGAAGAAAACAGAAATTCTGACAGACAGGTTTTGATTAAATTAGTGGGCAGTGCAGCGCTGGATGAAGGAACGAGGAGGAAACGGTGACTGGTATTGCTCACAGCGTTGCTACATCCAACAGTCTACCAGGCTTTCTCCATTCCTGCTTTGTAATCCTCTCACGTTTCATGGTTTAAAATGTTTCATGGTTTCATTTCAAATTACTTTATCATCGCTGGTCTTATCATTCATAAGTCTAAAGCCCTTGGCTTTGGGGGGGAAATGAGCTGCATCACTCTGACTCTTTAGAAGCAGAGCCTCTCCTGAACCTGCTACGGCATGCCTTTGTTTCGTATCACTCTCAGAAATTAACAAATGACCTCGAGTGGTGCTGCTGTATCGGTGTGTCCTGATTCCGGACAATACAAGATGAATCACACCTCACACATGCAATCCACACGATTGCAACACTCCATCGATGAGATTACAACGCAGCCACTCTTGGAAACCTAATCTCTCCATGTGATGCCTGGGCTTATGTGCACAGGAGAGATTAATATGGCAATTGCGCTGAAAGACCGGGCAATTCATGAGTAGTGTTTTAATAGCCTTGATATATCTAAATCAGACGGCTGCTCTCTGCACATAAATCTCCCTTCTTTGATAGAACAGTGCCACGTGCTAATTGGAAGGGTAATATGAGGAGAATACTATCACCTGCAGGCTGCATTATGAAAACCACCATATTGTTTGCATACTGTTTGCGTTCCTCGGAGATGGACAAGATATGTGACTGGGTGAGCACATTAAGGATTTACATTTGTAATCGCAGCAATAAATGTGGAGATAAGGCATGACAGCAAACTGTTGGGGAAACAGAAAAACAAAGAAGAAAAATTAGAGACAGAGAGACAGATGTAATGGCTTATAAAGAAGGGAGTTTCACCATTGTTATTCATAGAATTGCATGCTTGGATTAGGAGAGGTTTCTCTCCCACAAAACATTCTCGTGGCCTGAAATTGCCACTTAATTCAATGACGGGGCAATGAGATCGGGGCCTGATTAAAAACAAAATGGACAGCATTGGAACAGCCTGGCAAGAGCTGGATGGTGTATTACAAAGACATCTTTAGTTATTTTTTAAAAAAAATGTATATCCTGCAATGTTTATACATTGCTTATTTATTTACTTGTTTGCTTTTAAAAGTGTTAAAGGGGAATTACCGTTTTTTACAACCTGGACCTTATTTCTGGCATAAAATACGACCGTTTACTCACCCATATAACTTTGGGGTCATTTGGAGTCATTCGGACGATATTTAGATCTGCATATATCCATATAGTGGGAGTAACTGGGGCACCGAAATGCAGCCTCTAAATAACGCATTATCTGCCACGAAACTTCATTTCACCAATATTTTGTTATGATACACTAGTGCTATTCCCCGCTGAGTCCGGAGTTACCTGTTATCTAGTCGTGGACGTGCAGCGATTTGTTGTTCTTTGGCCAGCTGTTCCTCTCTCTGCCTCCGTATCCTCCTTTCAGCGAGCTCCTCATACATATAATCTGGCTCAAAACGGTAAGGACGTCCATCATAAAAAGTCGTCGTCCACAACCTCAGAATGGGAAAAATATTCAGCCATGTTGCAAAAAAATAGCAGTTAGTAGGTCATCTGGACCCTGGATGATGATAACAGGTAACTCTGGACTCATCAGGGAATAGCACTAGCGTATCATAACAACATATTGGTGAAATGAGCGAGTTTCGAGGCAGATAATGTGTTGTTTAGAGGCTGCGTTTTGGTGCCCCAGTCACTCCCACTATATGGATATAAGCAGATCTAAATATCGACTCCAGATGACACCAAAGTTATATGGATGAGTAAACGATCGTATTTTATGCCAGAGATAAGGTCCAGGTTGTGAAAAACGGTAATTCCCCTTTAATAGATGAGAAACACTTGAAAAAGGAAAAGGATGTAAATGTTCCTGTTCAGACTCAAGCTTGTATCATGGTGTCATGGTGTGCGCGCTTCAAGTCCAGCATCGTTTCTTCCACTAACATAATTTCTCTTGACATAAAAGTACTTGTTTGTTATCACCCTCTGGACCAAACAAGGCCCAGAATCCCCAGAAATCGTACTTAATGCATTGTTAATGATTGCACCTGATTTATGATTGATGCCTCCTCTCTGGATCCTGCAGTAACAACACCGCCTGGAATAACTGAGTGTGTATTAATGTGCACATTAGAGCATGGGAAATGTGCTCCAACAGCACTGGAGGGCAAAAACTAAACCAAGAAGGAGGCAGTGTCAGATCAGTATGTCTGTGCATCCTCCTCAAAACACAGTATCCTGTCCACTCATGAAATAACTCGAACACTGGTGCCTTTCTTTGGATCAGACAGATCCGTGTCTGAGTCAGTCCAGAGAGTTAGACCAAGTCTGTAAAGCTCAGAGACAACAAGATAATCTCTGCTGACCACGAGTTCTGGCAAAGCATCTGATCCCCCCCTTCCCCTGTGGGCAGCAAATGGCCAGTGTCCTATCAGGAACAGTCCACATCCAGAGGCATGTTCCAGAGATAAGAGACCCACAGGAGAGCGGGGACAATAAGCAGATGAAAGGTCTAGGAGGAGCTGAATCAACACTGAACTCAATAATATTGAATTTGTTTAACGGACGCTGCATCTCAGAGAGGAGCTCATTAACCATGCAGGAAAATCTTGCAGCCGTATTGTACATAAATCAAATCAATCATTCAATATCCTAACAAGAACCGCGTAGCTGCTGAGTGAATACGTCTCTGAATGCAAAATGATCACACCAACGTTTCGCCACCACTGCTCCTCGTGTGCGCAAAAGACGTCAGCATGCACGTGCCTCTGCAAAATGGCTTTGATCTTTGCTCCCAAGAGCAGAAGATTAAATGAATAGGAGTGAAAATGTCCTGTAGCACTGACTCAGGAAGCGGAGGAATGCATGTCTACTCACAATGAGCAGCAAAAACACACAACACGCACAAGGGCAGAATTTCAATCCAAATCGTTCCTTACAGTCGCAAATAAACTCTTGGCTTGGAAATGAACACTGAAACCCATTCATGCATAAATACATAAATACATAAATGCATAAATGAAAAAGCATTGTCTTGCAATAAATTAAATTGAAACTTCCTGGGGTAATCTTCATATAAATGTGTTCTACTCAAAACACATTCAATTCTGATCCGTATCGATGCTGGTCGTACTGCAGAGCAGCGATGTTACATTGCATCTGCCTCACATGAGTGTCTACCGGCTGGACCAGCACTGTCGGGATTTCCTTTCCCGTTTTCACTGTGGTAATTGAAACGGTGCAGGTGTGAGGCTTGGCGCTCAGGGACTTCATTAGTAAAGAGAGAGATTTTTACCTGACCTATTTTCAGAATACCCTGAGTACGGCAGAGTACTTTTTTGACACCCCAACTCCTGTTTTGACATGAGGAGGAAGGGTGTTTAATTTATTGCTTGGGCACGTTGATCCCTAGAGAGCATCTCCTGGTAATATCCAGACCTTGAGTCCTAGAGGTCTGCAGAGCCAAGGTCAGTGATGCTGGCGATCAATCTAAAATAGTAAATAACAATTGTAAATGGATGCTGGAGCATTTTGAATCCAAATTTCCTGCAAATATGTTTAATTCATGAAACTGTTTTTGTTTCTGTATTTCACACACAAAAGAAGAGATGATGATACAATCTGAGCTCCGCTTCTCCAGTCGAGATGAAAGAGACAGATCTTTTAAAAATCCCCCCGCTGATAGAATAATGCCGACAAAATGTTGTCTAGTTTGGAAATCACTTTGCCGGGAGCCGACTGTCACTGGAAGCAAGTAGGCAGGCATGAGTGGAATACCGAGTGTCACACAGAGATGGCTGTCACAGCTTCTGTTGCAGGATGAAATTGTGCAGAAATCCAGTAAAAAACTAACAAACTAATAAAAAAAGAAAAGAAAAAAGATTTTAGCTGCACACAGAACCTCGTCTCAAAGAATATAACGATGATTTTGAAGCTAGTAAGTGTGCCTGTTACAACACGATCAAATGAAATTAAACTAGCTGGAGATTTCTTTCCCCACAGTATTTCATAATTTGGTGCAATTATGCTTGTCCTTATTTTTCCAGCATATGTATAAACATATATATAATGTTCCAATGTTGGATATTCAACTTAAACATGTTTCAGTGTTTCAAATAATGACGTATAAGTTACTGGTTGTTTCTATTTCGTAAGAAACTCATGGATTTCTCCCGCCATCTGCTCCAGGCACAGCACGGCCACAAATTCAAACTAAACGTGTGTAGGTGTTCTCAAAAGTAGTGTACCTGAACAGTATTACAGGTTTCTTCCAGCACTATTCAGTCACACACACCCGCCCACAACTTTTTAGACAATCTCACTATGGCTGCAAATAGCCCAGATCATTCTCATAGCCTCATATCAAAGCTTTTTTTTACTCTCTTTTCAAACTTCAGATGCTGCCATGCAATCTGGATGGGTACTGCAGGCACTGAAGTAATTTCATCATACGTCTCTGCTTGTTTCTAGATCCCTACAGAAGCCAAATAAATAAATAAATAAATAAAATGCAAGATATTATTTAAAAATGAGATGGGTCAGAAATGTCTGAGTACACCCAATGGTACCATAGGTGTCTATTTAAACTCATTCAGTTTTCTGTAACCTGTCCTCTAGAGGGTCGAGGGGGGCTGGAGCGTATCCCAGCTGTACCCCCTGGACCACACTCACACCTACGGCCAATTTAGAATCACCTGTTAACCTAATGAGCATGTCTTTGGATGGTGGGAGGAAGCCGGAGAGAACCCACGGAGACACAGGGAGAACATGCAAACTACACACAGAAAGGCCCCAGTCGATAGATTGGAACCCAGAAACCACTTGCTGTGAGGCATCAGTGCTAACCACCACACCACTGTGCCGCCCCCTATTTAAACTGTTAATTTAGTGAACAAGTCACCGTAGCCAAATTTGCAGCCATTGCCCCCTCTGAGATATGTGCAGGAGCCGCCGCGGATGTTCACGCTGTCTCCTCTCATATTCGGATTTGAGCTCAAGTATATGCAAACAGATTTGAAAAGTTGCCATTTCCGCTGAAGATGCCGAAACTGACGGGCAGAATAACCTAGTGGTATGAGACAAATTAGGAATTTTGAACGGTGAATCATGCAAAGGTGTTCCAGTTGAGTGCCAGAATAAAAATAGAGAGCGGGAAACGATCGTAATAAGTTCCCCTTTGACTGAGACACCTTCAGTAATTCATTATCGAGAGCATTCGTTCTGAGACAGAGATGAAGCGTCAAATAAGTCACAGTAAGGAGAGCACAGGTGTATTAATTATGACTGTATACCAAGTAGGGGAGGTTCTCCTTGTGCGTTCTCACTGTCCAGGCTCATTGGGACACTTACTAGAACTGGACTATAATTAATACACCTGTGCTTTCCTTATTTGACAAGTCAAAATGTGTGCAGTAAGGCTAATTTGTCATTATGAAGCATTTCGTGGACAGAGAGCAGTGGGTTTGACAGAAACTGTCAGGCGGAGGCTTAACGAGATCATAATTAATTGTAAAATGCACTTTCTGAAATGTATCTGTCTTATTAAAGAAAAATACTGAATTTATATCAACGTTCAATAGAGCGGGGCGTGAAGTTATCCTTTTATCAGACAGTAACTGACGACTGTGACTAGCATTTGAGCATTTGCGTGACTTGTTTTGGTTAGCATAGACTATGATGCTGCTTCCTCTCCGATGAAACTGTCCTGAAGTTGTGTCCGATCCTTTAATGAGTCTGGAGTCGGCAACCGGCGCAGACGTAACGGGTCATGAAAGGCTTATTTCACTCCTCGTCGACTAGGGAGGCAGATTTTGATTCATCCCAAATCTGCATACCCAATTTCCATTTCAAAAGAAAGCAATCCTTTTAATTTCCATGAAATTGGGTGTCTATTAAAGGCTGACTTAGATAGGCCTACGTGGAATACAGGAATCGCTCCAATAGGATCCTGACTAGGAGGACACATGGGAAATAACCCTGCAGATCATTGATGTGTTCACCTCCATTCATGTGTTTTTTTTTTCTTCTATTAAGAAACATTATCTTTCAAATCTTCATAACCACCAGTTATTATCAGACAAATAAATGTTTTAATACTGGAATCTTTTGTGCCACATCACAGCTGGGGCTCTATGTTATTAACTGAAAGAAGATGTACATGCTTTATTAGGTCAGGATCGGGAAAAATAATCATCTCTTCGTATCAGTCCTTCTCCAATTTGCTTACTTTTGTATTGCTAATGGTTCGTGCCATCACCCTTAATCGCTTGCTTATGGTTTTAATGACAGATGAAATATTTAATGCAACTTAATATGATGTTGGTCTTTACATCTGTTGCCGCAGGATCAAAGTCAAAATTATGCAACTCCGCTGGATCATTCTCCGATGTTTCTGAGCAAGCACAAGTGTTTCGTGACCTAATTCTCCAAATACACCACCGAGAGCTTACATGACGGAGCCACATATGTAGGTCACCATGCCACTTTTTTGGTCAGGACTGCAGGGAAGAAAGGAAAGGAATATGTTGACTACATATATAGTATTCTGTTCACAGTCTATCAGCTCCCGCTTTGAGGACTGAGATGTATTCCCTTAATTTTGTAGAAAGAAAATTGATGATATTCAGGTTCGCTAAATCCTATTTGCATGGAAACTGTGTTTAATATCTGCCACCCAGAAACAGGTGTGTATGCTTTTCTCACTCATGAAATTGCCTCTCACATCAATTCATCTTTCTTTCCGTGACAGTGCATTTACAAAAAAACTGTTCAAGAGGTCGCAAATTTAGTTTGCCCCACTGTCTTGTCTCTCATAAACAGTTCTATCACTGGCTTTGTACAATTTGATTTTAGGCAACCTCTTGTCTAGTCTGAGGACAATCTGTGCCTGTCTCATGACTTCTGTTTTTATCCAAGTTGTTACGGAAAGTCTTAACTTTTTAATCACAGTCAAAAAAATCCAACGTTCAGAAACGTCTGTGTGACATTTGGCCATTTCACCAAATTTTCATGCTTTTTAAAAGTTATTACCTACCTGAAAATCTTATTGTTTGCTGTTGTTTATTGCTACCCTCCAAATAAAACTGACATCCCTGACTTTGTTTTTTGTCAGGTTTATCCACTAAGAGAAGGTTAAAAAAATAGTTGTTGATTATACAATAATCAGTTTAAGGCTGAAAGATGTTTTCAACAAACACTGATTTTCCGTGTTAATGAACAGGAGTCCTTCATTTTCATTTCAATAACAAACACGCAATCAAGTTCATAGAACGACAATAAAATAAAAAAAAGTGAGTGAGTGTTTTGCCAACCCCTCTATCCACCCCAGGTCATAATCTCCGTGGCCTCTGAATGGAGCTGTCATACTGAAACACAAAACTATGGACTCTAATAATCCCATTTCCTCTTTGCTAAGCATTAAGCTACACTGGTTAGCTTTGCTTTGCACAAAGACTGGAACGAGGAAAAGAGGGCGACACAGCTGGATTTTGAAGTTAGTTTTATTTACATATCGTTAAATAATGTCAACGCACTTTACCTAGAAGACAAAAACCGGGGAGTTGTTCCCCACTTTCTGTAAAACTCACGGGGTTTGAACCCTTCAAGCACCAGAGTGTAGAATTAAGGGAGATCTGTTAGCAGCCAGTTGATTTTCTTTGTATGCTATCACCTGTAGCCAGGAACTGTTTTATGTTAACTTCACACTAAATAGGGAGCACGTCCTTTTCCACAAAGCCAGGCCTCAGTGTTTCTACAGTAGCAAAAAACAGACAAACCGAACACTGGCTAAAGAGAGCGCTGCCCATCATGGTTTCTCCTTTATTCTTGGAAAGAGTGGGGTGGGGGAACGGTATTTAAAGGGGAATTACCGTTTTTTACAACCTGGACCTTATTTCTGGCATAAAATACGATCGTTTACTCACCCATATAACTTCGGTGTCATTTGGAGTAGAGCCGCGTATATCCATATAGTGGGAGTGACTGGGGCACCGCAACGCAGCCTCTAAATAACGCATTATATGCCGCGAAACTCGTTCATTTCACCAATAATTCCCCTTTAATTGGTTGTATTCTGCAAACTCACCACTAGAAGCCGCTAAAGCCTTTACTTTGGCCCTTTAATGAATTAGCTATTAGCTTATATAGAATAAAATGTCATGAAATGTGTATTTTCTCTTTTGTCTTTTTGTAAAGATTTCTGAGTGAATTTATTGGACCTTAACTGTGAAGGACATTAAAACTAATATCATATGTCAGGCACAGAGAGAAATAAAATGAAATGTAAATTGTGCCAAGTCACTATTAAGTGTTTTAAAGCACCTTAATTACCTTAGTGAGCTCTCACATCTGCTGCTGCAACTGTTAAACATGCTGATGTCACCTCTGAGGGGGAACGTCTTAGTCAAGACCTCTGTGCTAAGCTGACCATCTGCCGGCTATAGCTTCACATTTAGCATTCAGACACAAAGTGGTATCAATCTTTTATCAGACCAAGAAATCAAACATGGATTTTTTTCCAAAATGCCAGACTATTCCTTGAAGAATCAGGTTGGCATTTTGAAGGACTTCGCTCTCAACTGTTTCTCGCATTGGCACGGTCAAGTCAAGGGCAACAGCTGAACAAAAGGAAAGAAGAGGTCGAAGGACAGTGAACGCCGGCGGACCGACGGAGACGGCAGCACATTTAGAAAACGTGAATTGGTCTCGCTTGAAGGGCAAAAGAGTGCAGAAGATGGTGGAGGGAGATTGAAAACAGTTATAGTTGAAGGAGATTGCTTAAATAGACAGTAGAGGTTAATCAAATGGTGACACAAAGACGTCTTTGTGAAGAGTCCAAACAATGTTCCATTTGAATTTCTGATTAAATCTCTTTGACAAAGACGTGGGATGCTGAAACAGAAAAAGAGGCAGCTTTAGAGAATAAAAGAAACACAAAGTATGCAATTATACTGCTAGTTTAAGAAAAACTTAAGGGGTTGCGCTTAATTTGAAAGGGCATCTGTGGCTCCACAACCTAAATCATAACAGATTTCTCTTTCTAGCCCGCTAACTCTCTCTTCTTCAGATAGATTTTGAGGAAATCCATTAAAAACAGGCCTGAGGACTAAAGAGACGCAGGTGTCTCTGATGACATCGGATTCAAGAAATAATAAACAGGACAGCCTTCCAAACATTTTGTGTTTAGTCCTCACAGTCCAAAGACCACAATCTTTAAACGAGTAGATGATGAATTATAGAGGAAATTGGAAAATATGTGTGTTTTTCAGTGTTCATTAAAAACATGTCATCAGTAAAAAAAAAAAAAAAAACTTTTACCGCTGACGGGAAGAAGTCCTTCAAAGACCGCATTTGCTCTTTTGTCTTTGATGAGATCTGCATCAAGAGGATGTGATAATCGACTAAACTGACTATGATAAGAGACTAAATTAAATATGAGGGATGTCCTTGCCTGGCCAAATAGCAAAGCAAACACTGGTGCTAATAGCCAGAGGGATCCTCGCAATGAGAAAAACAATTTAATGCTTTATGACTCATTCCTTGGAAGACAGATGATCATTTAAAGGCAGTTGTTCAAAGAACATTTAAAAGCCATTTAATTGAACGTATCCCACGGCTGTCTTTGATAATTGTTCGAAACAGGCGTTCGAGGAGATTTAATGTGCTGAGTCGTGAAGTGTTTCAACTTTACATCGACACGAGACACGTGTTTTATGAAATATGGCTTTTCTCTCTTGTGGCTAAGTGCAAACCGGGTCTTCCTCTGGCTGATTTACGCAGCAGTTTTAAATTAGTTTGGATGTTTGGAGACCTTTTCAGGCTGAGGATTCGCTTCACTGCTCCGGACTGCATTTATTTCAAAATAATACAAAATAGTACAAAAATCCCAAAGGCAGGAGTTGTCATTTCAACATAAGTTGTGTAGCGCCTTCGTACGTGCTAAATGTCCGAACAAGAAATGTGGAAATGGGTGTGCAAATGTCATGAAACAAACCACTCTATTAAAATACCACTGTTGTTTAAATATCATCATGAAAAAAATAAAGTTTCTGTTGTGAATATATTGTAAGGTTTTTTGAACAACTCTTTTAATTTGTGCAATGCACCAAGGTCACTGTCAACAGCCCAATTAATTAACATTTTGGTGTGTATCCAGAATTATGAGTACTTGATTGCATTTTTTTTTTCCAAAGTGAACCATCAAATCTTTCTTTAAATATGCAGCGAGGTCACTGCTTTAGTTTGTTCGTGCACACAGCTAAACATAAGATGAGATTAGACAAACAAAAAGCAAAGTGTTGGCATTCTGGGCCTTTTTCCACATTCAAGCACAGTATTTGACTGTCGGTAACTGTTGTAGACCTTTTGACCCAGTGACTCTGACTATACAGAGAACATGCATAACATTATGACCACCTTCCTAATATTGTGTAGGTCTCTCTTGTGCCTCCTCTGAGTTGTGACTCATCAGAGAATGGACATGGGCCTTCTGAGGGTGTCCTGTGGTGTCTGGCAGCAGAATGTTGTTAGGGGGCCTTTGGGTTGAGGGGCCTCTGTGGATCATCCCACAGATACTTGATCAGTTTGGGATCTAGTGAATTTGGAGGCCAGGTCAACACCTTATGCTGTTCTTCATGTTTTTTTTAGTTGTTCCTAAACTGTTTTTGTGTGTGAAACATCAGAGTCTCCCATTTTGTTTCTTCTGATTAGTTTTTCTTGTTCAGAACCTGTTTGTTCTATGCATAGGTTCATTTGTGTCTGTCTGGGCATGGCTAAACTGGCTAATGTACGTGCACAACCAAGGCTCTACTATCAATGAAGCTCAAACAGTGTGCATACCCCGGCTCTTCATGTCATCCTTTGCCAGATTGTTCAGTAGCAGACATGGTACCAACGCTACGACCAGTCCTAAGAAAGTCCTCTTAGCGGTTTCTGAATATCCAGACCTGTTCAACCGAATCAACCAGCCACGCTTCATGACCCGCTCTCAACTACAGCAACGTTTTCATTCACTGCTCTCCTTCTGCTGAGTTTTTCAGAGTTCACCTGTAATTTTCCTACTATCACAAATCAACTGTAAGCCTTTGTGCATCACCTGCTATAGCTTATTGGATTCTTGAATAGAAGTGAGCCATCATCATTGTTATCAGTTACACTAATGCTTTTTGTGCTATCAGCTCAGCATTAATTGGTAGGTCAAATCCATTCTGATTGTTTCATTGAAACTACTAAAGTATATTTAAATCAGTCAGCAAGCAAACTAAGAACTATTCCCCTACAGAGAAAACTGAAGCGTTGCTTACAGGTGTGACAAATGAAAACTAATTGGGTGGTGGTGAAACGCCTTGAGGAATAACTCAAAGAACAAAAAGTAATTTTTTGAGGAAGCACAAACTCAGTTGATTGGCATCCCGTGTCTGTCATTTCCTGATGAACCTGTAAAGCTTCATCATTTACTTTGCACAGGAAGCTCGAACGCACCAAGTGGGTTTGGTGATTTGGCTGTGGTTTTCTTTCTAAAATAGACTTTGCAACTCATGAGTGCCCTCACCTCCCTCCGGCTCCTCGAGCAGCGATTGTTTAACCATGAATTCAGTCTCTTTCCAGCAGCATAGCTCCAGCTCAACAGCCTGTGGGAAAAATTTAGCTCAACTATATCCAGGAGGAAACGCTGGACTTCCTGAAATGAGAACGCGAGGGACAGTTTTAGCATACCCAAAGTTAGTTTTTTGAAAATGAGGTGCAGTCGCCCGAACAATACTGCTCTCCTTCTTCCATGCGATGAGCCAGCTGGTGGAGGTGCTTTCTATTTGCCTGAAAGTTTACGCCGGGAATAACGCAGTTCACAAGAACAAAGAGGATGTCTGAGGAAGACCAATTTGATACCTAAGTGAATGGATCTACCCAGAACTGTAATACAGGTGCAAAGTTATAGCTCAAAGCTGCAAAAAAGCTTCTGTAATGTTTGTCATCTACACTTAAACGTATTAGCTTGCATGTCTTGTGAAACACATTACCTAATATTTGTTTTTTGTCCAACCTATGGAAAAATAAAAAGGGGAACAGCAGAGTTGCAAAATTGTCAGAAAAATTACATCACCAGATCATCCTGTTGGTGGGAATCAAGAGGGAAGTTTCCTAAAGTGCTTACATCCCTAAAAGATTCAATTGCAGCTTTACGGCTTTCTGTTTTGTCTTTCCTCAAAAGTGCATTGTGCTGACATGCGCTACAATATCAGATACAATTTGCAAAAATTGCTTTCCGCCTGTCTTGTGTAGTGGAAAATGCAGTTAAGGGTGTGTAGGGTAAGAAACTTGCACCCTGAGTCTTTTTGTTTTATACAGCCTAACCCGCCTCCACCCTACTTCCATACATGAATTCACACATTTATGGAATTGTTATAAAACAGATCCAGAGTCCTGATCTGGAAGAGACAAAGTAAAGATATGCATAAGGAGAGTGTTTTTTTATATTAACATATATTAATGATTTTCTTTTACCATCACAGTCTTAGTAACAGAAAATCTGGGGCCTTCAGAAGTGAGGGCAGCTGGCCCCGTTGCACCCCTGCAGATCCACCCCTGAACCTCATTATTCTATAAAGGCGTCTCAGTAAAATCTCTTTATTGAAACACTCTGAGGGGAAAAGGCAGTGATCACCGATACCTGGGTTCTAGCAACGCTTCAAATTGGATGATAACATCTGCTGTGTCATTAAGAAGCCCAGCCAGGGGACGTTTGTTCCGTGAAAATGAAGAAGCAACAGATTGACATGTACCCTGTAGAGATTTCACTGTAAACAAATACAGCTTTGCTTATATCTCTCGAACAGTTTTTGATTATACTTAAGGCCTAACAAGCATTTTAAAGCCTTTTCAAACCTTAGAAAACATGTGGAAGCATCAGCTTATGTTATTATATCAATATTATAATATATTATATCAATCCCATGTTTTTACGGTGCATGTGCGTACTCATATACACAAGGAGAAGTGAAAAACATTGATCTTCTGGTGACAATTCAATGTTCTGCTGGGAAACTTTTGGACATGGCATTCATGTGGATGTTACTTAGACATGTACCACCCACCTAGACCAGACCAAACAACACCTCCACCCCATAGCAATGACACTCCTTGATGGCAGCAGCCATCCCCAGCAGGATGCAGTCTGACACAGGCACACACACAAAAACGGTTTAGGAACAACTAAAAAAACATGAAGAACAGCACAAGGTGTTGACCTGGCCTCCAAATTCACTAGATCCCAAACTGATCAAGTATCTGTGGGATGATCCACAGAGGCCCCTCCCCTCAACCCATAGGACCCAAAGGCCCCCACTAACAACATTTTGTTGCCAGACACCACAGGACACCCTCAGAAGGCCCATGCCCATTCTCTGATGAGTCACAACTGTTTTAGAGACACAAGGGAGACGTGCACAATATTAGGAGGTGGTCATAATGTTATGCCTGATCGATGTATGTGCCCAGAATACATACATATAAATATTACTGGTGCTTGCTCATAAATTATTAAGAGTCATTATGTTTCATCAGGTTTTCACAAGATGACAGTTTGTATAGTCACGTCTTGGATGACAGTCTGATTCACCTTCTCTGCTCTTACAAGGACAAACTCAGACATCCTGGCTGCTCTCTCATGACTGTGATTGTCAGTCGGCTGACTCCATATAAAAACGGCACGACACGAGGGCAAAGGGGAGGGCCGGACCGACCCTGTACAAACGAACCATCTGTTCCAAAACTATTGCTTTGAGAGATGGTGCTGAATCACAGGGATCAAACAAAAGAACTGTTTGGGTCTGAAGCCACACCTAACCCAACCTGGTCCTGAGTCAAAAGGAGAAACCTTGAGTCCAAAAGTCAAAACATGCAATTCAATTTACTTTTACTTATTTTTCATGCCGCATCTCTACAACTATCGTGACATGCATCAAATCCAGACCAGGAAATGTTGACATGCCAATGAGATACATATTGCTTTAATATTGCCAGCAGTGATTGAACAGCAAAAACTGAAGGATGTGTGAAGAAAACAGCTTTATTACTCCAGAGGCCAGCGAACCAGAGAACTGTAAAATTGGTCACAGAAATGGTATTGATCGGGCTTTTCAAAGCGCTGTTGTGACTAGACTCATAATGCTCCTTTGTAAATGCTCCCTCTCTGCGCCGTCCTAACCTCGCTCTGCCGGCTACATGTGATATTAATACGCAACGTGTGAGATGGGAATCTAAATGCAGGAATTTCATTAGTATTATGCAAAGGGAAAAGTCATATTCGAACAATATGATAAAACGCAAAGTTTATTCATACAGTAGGAACCTTGAGAAAATCCCCTCTGTAGGTAAAAAAAAAAAACCTTTACAGAGATTACATTTTTCCATAATTGATCCCGAGTCATGTAATTGTAAATATACATGGGACTGTCCATTCATTGTGCGGGGTGACCTTGTCAGAAACAGGGATGGTCCTTACATGGGTTCCAACCTGGTCTGCAGTGTAATGGAGACCTCCTGGAATGGGAGGATGAGCCCATGCACCCAGCTCGTGCAGACAATGACTGATTGTCTGGAGAATGCTACCCAACATAATGCATTACCGCAACATAATTGACTTTAGCGCAAGACAAGATTCCCAAGGGCTAACAGTATAGAGTCAAGGTCACGGTTTTGGACAGAAAGAAATGTGGGTATGAGGAGGGAACATGCGAACAAAAAGACCAATGAATCCTCAAAGAGATCCTTGACCTTGTTCACGGGAAAATGGACGACAGTCTACATCTCAAAATAATGAAACCCTGGGTCCCAAAGAGCTTCTCCTTGATATTTTTTTGTGCTTGTAAGATTTAATTCCCGGGAATTCAATCAGTCTTCACGGGACAGTTGAGAGATTGTTATGGAGAAACAGTGAAATACAGAATAGATCTTCCTGCCATACGATTATTCCATCACGAAATGCAGCGGTGAATGCTACTTCTGTCATCTAACGAGGCCCGCTGACTGAGACTGGCTCCAGTCTCTGGCCAAATGACAGCATATTTAGTGTCATCAGCCATCAAGCATCTGTCACTCTGCTGTGCTTCTTACCCTGATTGATGGGCACCCCCTGGTGTATAGTGAACAGCGAGCCATCCGAGCACAGTGTCAGTATCCGTGGTTAATGGCCCGCTCCAAGGCTTCCACGACTGCACAAAAAGCAAAAGTTAGCTGCATGTCTGCACCAACAGTTACACTTTAAACACACACCCAGACACTCGGAACCAGAGAGGCTACATGCAAACAAATGGGTAAACAATTTAATGTGATTATCGCAAGGCACGACGCATTCTGCTGATTGTATTTAAGACGCATCCATTAGTCCTTTTATCCGTGATGTCTGAAAGGAAGGATTATTCACACTTTATGACAGCAGTCTGAGGAAAACTTACAGCGGGGTGTATCCTGGCATTTCATCCTGAGATTAGACACAATAAATCCAGCAGGTAATTCACGTGAAACGTTTATTTATGTTAAGTGAAAGCCACAGAACTTTATGTGGGCCTGATGAATGTGCACTCAGTGTTCATTCTCTGTGAGGGTTAGTAACTGCTCTCGATGTTTCATTGTTAGATCCAGGCGGTGCTATAAAGACGGACTTCAAATGCAGCCACTCAAGTCCAATAACTTGTCCTTCTGGCAAAATGTTTATTGATGGAGTAATCTATCGCTGTGGAACAACGGCATTATGCAAGGGCTCAGAACAGAGCAAGATTGGGTTTTCGCAGTAAAGTAATGGTTCAGCCTGACTGTTGCACCGTGGAAGAAAAAGGGAGACTGAAAGTTTAGCAGAAAACAGAGAAATCTGTCCTCTGTGATCTGTAAAATGAGTTAACATCTTTAATCCCTGTGGGGTAAAACCTGTAAAGAGGCAGAGGGGAAACTCTCAAGGGATACTGGAATCAAACAGGGAAAGAGAGAGTTTTATTTGGACTCCTGTTTCATCATATTAACTTGAAAGAAATATTTATTCTTATAGTTCCCATTATTTGAGTTTTATGTTGCATTGATTAGCCATATCACGCGATAAAGGGTGAAACAATCAAGGGAATATAACAAATATCAGAAAGCTGAGCTCTCTTTTGACATTTCCCAAGAGACCTGTCTTACACCAGGTCCTTGCTATCGAACATGAAGGTCCCCTCAGAGTTGTTTTCCACCTGTCGGGCCGACTTTATGTCTGCTGGAATGGCAGTGCCCATGTTTTACAGATTGTGGGATTAAATGGACGGTGTACGGATAGCAGGCGGGAGATAGCATCGACACTCTGTCCTCCGGAGAACACGATGACAGCGACGTTGTTCGGTGTCCAAGTGGAGGGTCAGTTTAACCCGTACAGGAACCTATTTATTTCTACTTCCCATCGAGCTAACCCGCTGTGACACGTTGATTGGAGAGAACAGACAGATACATATAGATGTGACGATACAATCCACTGGGGAAGACTTTCCATGGTGATGTAGGCATTTCCCAGCAGCTTAAAAGACAGTTATCTGAGTCAGGA
This sequence comes from Chelon labrosus, assembly GCF_963514085.1. NCBI lineage: Eukaryota > Metazoa > Chordata > Actinopteri > Mugiliformes > Mugilidae > Chelon > Chelon labrosus. The sequence goes on from NC_140355.1 coordinate 12,277,651, forward strand.
GTTGGACCAATGGTAGCTTCTTGCCTGGGGTGACTGGGCGATGCAGGAGAAAAGAAAAGTTCTCTTTCTACCACATCAAACCACAGGATTAAAATTGTAATATACTGAGGTAAATGATTGCTTTAAGATTTGAGGTGTAACATCCTTAACTCATTGCAACCCCAGAGCTACTGCTGCGTATTTATTTGATTGTACTGATTTGCTGCACCTAAAATGAAATCTACATGAGCTACAGAATCAGATGATGCTGAGAAGTAAATTTAGTTTTCATTAATACTAAAGTATTTTCCTTTTTACATTCAAATGTGCTCAGCTGCAAAGTGGCAACCATCTGTTGATGATCACCGTAGAATATCAATTCACTCTGCAGCCAAACTGATTACAGACACTGACAATGGATGCCGAGATGTCCCTAAATACAAGATAGTTTGTTGATTGATGAGAAATCTTTGCAAAATGTTGTCATTTTGTGGTTACTGGTGGTGTTGCTATCCAATGAACGGATTACTTATTACAACAACTGCAAGATGAGTAAAAACTGACTATGTCATATGAACTAAAATGTAATAATGGGTCAGAGTTTTGTTCAAATCCGGTTTCTGCTGGGCCCAAGTGGCCAGAGAACTTGGCGGTGAGGTTGCAGATAGCAGCCGAATACCGTTCCTACTCTCCTACCTTACAAATGTGAAGGAAAACCTACAGTGGCCGCGGCAGGAAACGATTTGATTTGGGCTACTGGAGAAATATGGCGGTGCAACCTTGTTATATAAAGTCAATGGGTGCAACATGGTGGCCTCAGAGGACCTGCTCCCTCTGTAGAAAGAAAGAAGTCATTATAAGCTAAGAAAAAAACGCAAGGATTCTGATTTTCAGGTGGTTCTACACTAATGAAAAATCTTCTTCTTCTGTAAGTGCTTGTCCTGTGAAGGGTCACATGGGAGCTGGAGCTTATCCCAGTTTGGGCGAGAGGCAGGGGGCGCCAGTCTATCGCGGGGCTAACAGAGAGACAGACAACCATTCACACTCACACACCTACGGCCAATTTAGAATCACCAATTAACCTAATGAGCATGTCTATGGACGATGGGTGGAAGCCGGAGCACCCGGAGAAAACCCACGCAGACACAGGGAAAACATGCAAACTCCACGCAGAGAGGCCCCAGTTGGCCTGGATTCGAACCAGGAACTTTCTTGCACTCTTAGTTCAATTCAATTTAAATTTTATTGATATAGCGTCATCAACAACCCACCAATTTGCTCAATGGCTTTACACATTCCGGCCTGAAACCCCCAGAGCAAGTACGAAGGTGACGCTGGCATGGGGAAAAACTCCCTTTTACCAGGAAGAAACCACGAGCAGGACCCAGCTCATGTGGAGAAATCCATCTGCAGGAGGAACGAGATGAACACACATCTTTCATAGATATATACATCTGACTAAAGCGTACATGTAGAATCTGATTGTGATACAAACATATATATATAGCAGATGATGTTATGTGACAGTTTGATAATGAATATAAATAAAGCTGTTACTGACAGCAGTTGTTCAATCACAGGTGAGTCAGCTGCTATAATGTTTGAATATAAGGGACATCATAGGCAGACTGGAGAATGAATACATATATATATTATTTATGACTTATTTATTATTTTGCACATCATGCACACGCGCTGTGAGCGTTGTTTGTTTATGATAGCTGTCTGTCTCAAATCATTCTTCACTTACTACACTGTGCACACTACGCAGGCTGTGTTCTTAAGAGCATGAATCTTGACAGCAACATCACACTGGCTGATCTATCCAGATCACGCTAGCTGCCATACTTTGCAGCACTGTCTTGCAAGATTATACTTTGCGTGGATGTGTGTAAGATTTGAACGCTGTCATTATAACAAATAACAAATTCCTTTACGTATCCACAATAGAGGGTGAGAAGTATAAATTATGTCACATTCAGCTTTTGGACTGAAGTGCTAACAGTGCTTTCGTGAAGTGTAAATATGGAAGTAGGTGATTTGAGACACAAAGTCATTTAGAATCATTTACAGATGACAGAGTCTAATCATTTTTTCTAAAACCTCTAAAAGAGTCTGATCTACTTAAAGGGGAACTACTGTTTTTTACAACCTGGACCTTATTTCTGGCATAAAATACGATCGTTTACTCACCCATATAACTTTTGTGTAATTTGCAGTCACTCGGGAGATATTTAGATCTGTGTATATCCATATAGTGGGAGTGACTGGGGCACCGAAACGCAGCCTCTAAATAATGCATTATCTGCCGCAGTGTCTTCAGATTGACCTACAGGTAACTCCGGACTCAACATGGAATAGCACTAGCGTACGATAACAAAATATTGGTGAAATGAACAAGTTTTGTGGAAGATAATGCGTTATTTAGAGGCTGTGTTTCGGTGCCCCAGTCACTCCCACTGTATGGATATACGCAGACCTAAATACACTATATTACCAAAAGTATTCGCTCACCCATTCAAATGATCAGAATCAGGTGTTCTAATCACTTGGCCTGGCCCCAGGTGTATAAATTCAAGCACTCAGGCATGCAGACTGTGAAACAAGACATTTGTGAAAGAATGGGCCGCTCTCAGGAGCTCAGTGAATTCCAGCGTGGAACTGTCATAGGATGCCACTTGTGCAACAAATCCAGTCGTGAAATTTCCTCGCTCCTAAATATTCCACAGTCAACTGTCAGCTCTATTATAACAAAATGGAAGCGTTTGGGAAAAACAGCAACTCAGCCACGAAGTGGTAGGCCACGTAAAGTGACGGAGAGGGGTCAGCGGATGCTGAAGCGCATAGTGCAAAGAGGTCGCCGACTTTCTGCACAGTCAATTGCTACAGAGCTACAAACTTCATGTGACCTTCAGATTAGCCCAAGTACAGTACGCAGAGAGCTTCATGGAATGGGTTTCCATGGCCGAGCAGCTGCAGCCAAGCCACACATCACCAAGTGCAATGCAAGGCGTCGGATGCAATGGTGTAAAGCACGCCGCCACTGGCCTCTAGAGCAGTGGAGACGCGTTCTCTGGAGTGATGAATCACGCTTTTCCATCTGGCAATCTGATGGACGAGTCTGGGTTTGGAGGTTGCCAGGAGAACGGTACATTTCAGATTGCATTGTGCCAACTGTGAAATTTGGTGGAGGAGGAATTATGGTATGGGGTTGTTTTTCAGGAGCTGGGCTTGGCCCCTTAGTTCCAGTGAAAGGAACATTGAATGCTTCAGGATACCAAAACATTTTGGACAATTCCATGCTCCCAACCTTGTGGGAACAGTTTGGAGCGGGCCCCTTCCTCTTCCAACATGACTGTGCACCAGTGCACAAAGCAAGGTCCATAAAGACGTGGATGACAGAGTCTGGTGTGGATGAACTTGACTGGCCTGCACAGAGTCCTGACCTGAACCCGATAGAACACCTTTGGGATGAATTAGAGCGGAGACTGAGAGCCAGGCCTTCTCGACCAACATCAGTGTGTGACCTCACCAATGCGCTTTTGGAAGAATGGTCAAAAATTCCTATAAACACTCTCCTCAACCTTGTGGACAGTCTTCCCAGAAGAGTTGAAGCTGTAATAGCTGCAAAAGGTGGACCGACATCATATTGAATTCTATGAGTTAGGAATGGGATGGCACTTCAGTTCATAGAATGAGTAAAGGCAGGTGAGCGAATACTTTTGGTAATATAGTGTATCTCCCGACTGACTACAAACTAGACAAAAGTTATATGGGTGAGTAAACGATGGTATTTTATGCCAGAAATAAGGGCCAGGTTGTAAAGTCTCCAGACTATGTTGACTGTTAATGTTAAATTTGATTTCTGTTCCTTTTATTAGTCCCTAGTTTGATCTTTCTTTGTTGGAAGGCATCAACATGGCCATCAGCCAATCATAACTCAAGATAAAGGGGTTGGACCTGGATTGACCAGTCAGATTTCTGCACTGACTACATGTGCGTCAGTCCAGACCAAGCCCCGGGCAAACACAGATACTCAGAAGGGCGCAGCAATTGATGTCCTCATTATATTTTAATACATCACTGGAATGTGTCAGGATGTAAAAATTCAATAAGCACTCTTGTGTTGGTATCTCCTCTGATCCTGAAGAGAAATGGATTGCATTGCTATTGGTCATGAAGATGCTTGATGAATATTTCATCAGGATGCCAGAGAATTCTCACAATTGCTGTTAATGACAAAGTGTGCCATCTGCCGCAGCAACAGGTAATTTAAAAAATCCATCATAATCTGTTGTCACAGGCGGAACCGAAAACGACACAGCAACTCTGAAAACAGGTTGCAGACAATACCCTTGTGTCTCAGTTGTCTGTTCTCCAAAAACAAGCAGTAAGTTTATTTTCTTAGCTCACGATGTTGGAGTCTGGCCCAATGTCTTTCAGCAGCGCTGGAGGAAAAAACTAAACAGCAATACATTCAAGAACTGCAGGTTTCCCTGACATTTTAATTAAACAAGCTTTACAGCAGGATGACATCAGAACCCTCCCCTCACGTGCCAGCGCATTACACCCTTGGTTCACGTATAAACAGGGGAGTGTGGCACGGACTGACCGGACCAAGGACAAATCAGTGTCAGGGAGGCTGACCCAGCCAGAGCAGGTGCTCACGGTGAATGTGAAATGTGACGACACCTTTTACCATCAAATATTCATGAATCGCTGCGCATCACAGTCCATGTGTTACGCCGTGGTCTAATTTCCAATTACGCCTGCAGCTCAGGGATGGTGGAAAAGCCCAAATTCCCATGTTAGGTCATTTCTTAACACGATTCTCATCTAATAAAAAATAATAAACACCTTAATGAGCATGTTCTGAAGCATCTTTTGTTGTTAGGAGAAAAGTAAGAAGGTGACCTCAAGAGGGAATAAATATAAAACGGCGCCTTCCATACAGAGCAAGTAAGTAAGAGATGTGTTGTCTGTGCTGACAGTTTTAAGAGAGTGTTTTATAGGAGGGAAATAAGAATAAGCACACATCCATTCAGTCACTGTGTACCATTATCTCTTATGAATATTCCTGTGCTTAAAGATATTATTAGAAGGGATTTGGTATCTGATATGGATCTAAGGTGGTAAAAATATGGCAAGGATGTCACCTGAGATTAGATTTGTGGTCTGTGCATAACCAAACAGTGCAATATGTAGTTCTTCTATAATGCAAAATGAAAACTGTGCATCTACAATGTATCAACTTTTCTTAGTTTTCCTTTTTAAGATAAGATAGTAGGAATTTAATCGTATTATTGCGGCGCAGTTGAATAAAAAATACTGAATGCTTCTGTGGAGGTTTGTTCCCTTTTCCCTCTTTCAAGGGGAACTACTGTTTTTTTTACAACCTGGACCTTATTTCTGGCATAAAATATGATCGTTTACTCACCCACATAACTTTGGTATCATTTGGAGCTGTTCGGACGATATTTAGATCTGCGTATATCCATATAGTGGGAGTGACTGGGGCACCGAAACGCAGCCTCTAAATAACACATTATTTGCCGCGAAACTCGTACATTTCACCAATATTTTATTATGATACACAAACGTTGGAGAGGTTTTAGTGTGTAAGAAACAGCACTAGCGTATCATAACAAAATATTAGTGAAATGAACGAGTTTCGCAGCAGATAATGTGTTGTTTAGAGGCTGCGTCTGGGTGCCCTGCCACTCCCATTATATGGACATACGCAGATCTAAATATCTGATGAATGATTCAAAATAACATCAAAGTTATATGGGTGAGTAAACGATCGTATTTTATGCCAGACATAAGTTCCAGGTTGTAAAAAACAGTACTTCCCCTTTAAGGACTTTTTCCCCCCCTTATTTGAATCTATGATTGACGGCTACGTAAATTAAATTGATATGAACTCATTCCCCACTGAACAAACAGGTATCAGAGACCTTCCCTTTGTACATGTTGGGGAATGATTATCAAGTCTGATCACACAAAAGCTGTCCACAACACGACCTCATGGTTCAGTTTCTGAAACCAGAGCTTCTCTAGTCAGTTACAAAACCAATCAGTAATCCCAAATGAATGTTAGACAGTAAGCTGTTTTGATGCATGTGCCACTGATGAGATTTTTGGGTGTTCTTTCTGCACTGTTAGTTTCATAGATTGCATTTTCCATGTAGGGCAATGCTGTTTGTTTATTTTAAAAATGGTTTGTGTTGTTTTTTTGTTTTTTTTTGATAGATAATAACGGCAGTGTTTGAATATCAGGTTACCATGTCTGAAAAGTGTGCCACATGCCTTACAGGCAAGACGTAAATAGTACATATTGATCGTATGAAGCTCATTAAACTAAGAGACAGAAAGATGTCATTGTGGATCCTTGTCCATGTTTAACAGCAAGGACCAGTCACAGCTCTTGCGGTCTGCACAACAAGGCTATGGCGTTAGGGTCTGCGTAGGGTCTGGGCTGTCTCCATAGCTACGGTGTCAAATTGCATAGACCACCTATTACATTAGCTGATTGAGTATCTGTGTCAAACTACTCACAGAGGACTCAGATACTTCTGATAGACTCAAGCTCAAGCTCAAGTTAGTTTGCTTTGGTGACGGAAAAGGCAAAGAAAACACTAAGTGGAATCCATTCTAGCCCGTTTAGTGCCTTCGGCGAACTTTGACACCAGCATTTCGTGGTGTTTTCTCAAATGCATAGTAGTCTACTGTAGCGGTCCACTAATAGATAGATATCTCCCACTCAGGTCGAGCGACCTGAAATTAATCCGCCCACGTCCGTCTCTCCCACTATGTCTGTGACTGAGATCTTCTGTCCAGGAAGCAGTAGGCCGGCTGCACTCATCAGAAAGTCCCGGCCACTTCAACCCCCAACGTGAAATAACAAACTGACGGGATGCGGCGTGAAGGGTGATAGAAAACTGATCACACAACTGTAACAAATGCCCATGTCGCCCATACTAAATCCGCCTCTGGTTGTGTTTTTACTGTTTCATCATTTGGTCAGCTGCTGTCAGTGGCTGTCACCATGGAAACGGTCTTAGATCTGAGTTGGTCCCTATGTGGGTAAAGTGGCTAACATTTTAGTCATACAATAAATCTATTTTCTTTTTTTTTCCTCAGAATATTTAACCTGAGATACAGCACAAGACTGGCCTAACACTACAGTGGAATATAGTTTAAAATATACTGTACATAAATACATACTAATGTTCCGATGGTGGTAGGAGTTTCCCCCAAAACCAGGACTGAAAATTCCCATCTTGATTTTAGCGCTGTCAGCCTCACCAGTTTTCTCTCGCCTCCTGCTTTCGGGGCTGTCGCCTCTTTAGACTCGCCCATAGCTCATCGCAGACACCTAATTTGACGATGATAGGATGGATGTCTGGTGAGGAGCTTTCCACCAGTGGAAATCCCCCAGGCTGAGTTGATCTTCCTCTTTGTGATCCCCAGCTGAATGAGCACCATGGCTCATTTTTCACCCTCTGAGGCATACTTTAGCTCTCGAGCTGCGACAGAACAGAAATCCAGAATCTAAACATGAGTCAGAAAATATGTGCGAGTCCATGTATGAGGAGTCTGAACGGAAGCGGGCTGCTCATAAAGACTCTCCAGGCTTCTCCAGAGATTAAAATTTGTCGTTAATTATTTTACTTTTTGTCCTTGAGATCGTTTCCCGTTTAAGAATAGCAAATGTCACTGACAAGGGCATAGCATTGTTGAATGTTTTTGCCACTGCTCGATGTGTCAGTGCACAATCTGAAAATGATTTAAGTCTCCAAATCTGAGCCATCTCATATCCCCCTTATTGTGTATCCGAACAAAGCCTGTTATCCAGGTTTTGAAGAAGTTTGCCTGTCTGAGCACAGAGCCGACGGGGGAGGCTCAGGTGCAGCAGAGAGAGACAATCCCTTCACATTCAGGAGGGAATAGACCTGTCAGTCCTATAAACCCTTGAAGAACCAACCAGTGGAACCACATGCAGCTCTCCCCACACAAACAGCACACACCGCCACACTTATCTGCTGTGAACCAGGGTGGAAAGATAGTAACACGGGGCATCATCATGCAAGATGCAGGCACTCTCAGCGGGTGATGGTTTGTTTGTGTTCTCCGAGGCTGTTCTGTGTTATTGATTTGGATGCATCGCGCTGAACATGTCTGTGATTTTCTTCTGAGCAAAGAATAAAAATAAAAAAAAATCTCCCCCTGCAGTCTTCTTTATAGACATGCATGTTTCCAGGAAGGGATTTTTGTCACAAGCACATTCAGATTCCCCTTCAGTTCTGTTGCCAGTTTATACAAAACCCATACAGGGTGTATCGTCTGTTTACCTTAGCAAGACTTCCTGAAAGAAGACCCCTTGGGAAATATGTTCAAATTTGTTCAACCAGTATTGAAAAGTGCGACTATGAAAATATGCTGTCAGGAGCTAGGGCCACTTTGTACTCTGCTACGCTCCATCTCAGAGTTTTAAACAAATTGAATTGAAATCTTTGGAGGTAAACTCATTAGCCTGGTTGCATTGTTTTCTTTAATAAGCATCCAATGAAACACACACACTATTTGAATCGGTCCAGCAGTCTGGGCTACTGCTAACACAGCAGCTAGACACAATCTGGAGCGTATTGTTACACTTCAACACAATTATTCTCAGTTTTAAAGCACAGCTATGGTATATGTGAATATGGGTCCTGCCTGAAAGGATGAATATTGCTCCTTTTATTACAGAGACTGGAACATGTCATTGGTAATACTGAAACGGTTCGTTTATTCTCAATGACATGTCTCAGCTGGTTTAAGTCATATTTAAATGTCCGATTCCAGCTTTTCTGTTGCAATGCTGACTTCCAGATTTATTCCAAAGGGTTACGTGCCAGGATTGTTTCTTTTCACCTAAGATGTACACGCTTCCCTTGGAACCCTGCTATATTTATCTATGAAACTTCAAACTTGACATGAATATGTCTGAATTCAGTCACTCTGGATGGCATTACCTCAGCCTCCAGCACCACTCTAAGGTGCCTTGGAGTTATTTTTGAACATATTCAACTCGCACATGAAAATCTGGGTGGCTGTCTTCTCACAACATTGTCAAGTCATTGTCATTAGGAGCATCCTCTCTCAAAGTGAAGCTGAAAATGAGTCCCTGCATGTGTTACTTCCAGGATGGATTGTTATTGCTCATTATCCGGCTGCAACCAATGACAAAATCCTCCTGTTGATCCAGAATCTCTGTACTCAACCTCTTACTTGAGTTTCTTAGAGTTTCCAAAGTAGAATGGGAGGCAAAGATACTTCAGACATCTCTTTTGAAACCGGCTCCATCTGTCTTCAGGATGCAGGCAACCCTGCACATTTAACATGAGGCCTAAACTGTCCTTCTTCTTGAAATTTACAATCAAGGGTCTCAAGTGACCCTCGACCATCCCCCATACACTTATATGTCACCATTGCATATCATTAACTCTGTCTCCTTCGTTCCCTTTCCTGCAGGTATCTCCGGCTGCCTCGCTGCACGTTTCTGATCTGCAATTACTGGCTCCACCAGCACGCCCAGTTGTCATTGTTTGGTGTTTTGCTGTGTTCACCACCCCTCTCTCTCTCTCGCTCTTTCTCTTTTCTCTTTCTTGGCAGAGGCAGGCAGACGCCAGCCATGAGTCTGGTTCTGTCTGAGGTTTCTCCCTGTTGAAAGGTTCTTTCTCCTCCCCACTGTGAACCAGCTGGTTCAAGGAGGAATTGCTAGATTACGCTCCATTATGTTGTGATTTGGCAACTCATAAAACTGAAGTAACAATATTTGCTGCTGCCCTGGGGGCTTGATTACCTGGTTTAAGACAATAATAATAAAAACTGAATTTAAGTGAATTCCTCAATTGTTGCTACAGTCTGGCTCATGTGCACCGGTGCAGTGCAGAAAATAAATATGCTGGTTTGGAACCAGAACAGAGGCGAGGACAGTATGAATATGTGTGTGTGTGTGTGTCTCTCTCTCTCTCTCTCTCTCTCTCTCTTTCTCTCTCTCTCTCTCTCTCTGTGTGTGTGTGCAATCGCTGCTTTGTGAGAGCCGAATGAGGCTGGAGCAGCAGACAGCTGGAGAGAGAGGATCACTGCCTCATCCAGCGTGTCTGTCAGATGAGAGGGGGTCACCCAGGATTCCCTTGAAGCTGCTCTCCAGGAAAGAAAAGATTTGGCTCCCTTCCTCGTTTGCCGGATAGGATCAGCCCGTCGCGCTGCTGCTTGATCTTTTGTCATCGATTTTTTATTTTTTTTGGTTGTTTTTTTCTTTTAAGAAGATGCCGAAACGAGAGAGAAAAGTGAGCCAGACTACATCGAGAAAAGGCTGCGTGAGAGACGCGTTGTAGGAATCAGTGAACTCAATATCGAAATTATTTTTGCAGTTGATTTCATTGTTTTTTTCTTTTGGTTTCATTTCAGTGCGCAAAGGATCCAGAAGATTGACAAAGCAACATGCTTGTGCGATTGAATGGATCTAGATTTTAACGTGAATATCTGAATGACCATTTGAGACGTGCGTAAAGCGTTCCAGAGATACTCGAGCTTAGCTCAACAGGCTGTGAAGTAAAAGTTTTACATGTCATTTTACGAAATGGCATTGCCTGTTTGCTTCATATCCTGGTTACAGTAGGCTGCCACGGGCTATGCACTGAAACCAAAGGCGATTTAGTATCTGCATTCTCGGGTGAAGACGCACGCCCAGTGCAAGGTGATTGTACTCATATTTATAGCATTATCGAAAATATCCAAAATACGACGAGGTCTGAAGTTTGCGGAGGGGTTTTCCCTGTTTCATTTGTCTGGGATTTTGTCTAAAAATATCAAGGACAGTAGCAAAGGGTCTGCCAAAACTCCGGAGAGCTAGGCTATATGAAGATCGCGACACAGTTGTTGCTTTTCCCTCGCAGAAATGCCAGTGCGTGCTGTGACCACCAGGTTCATGTACAAGGGACTTTGCACTATTCCAGATATCCTCTCATACCGGACCCCTGTTAACCTGCCTGAAGATGAAGTGGAAGGTGAGACTTTTGCTTGTTTGCTTGGCTGGATTGTGCTCGCAGCCTGTTGTTGTGATGTTAACAGCTGTCACATCTGAATGCAACGGCCAAATCAGTTCAGGACCCCGGAGAGCTCCTGTCCGTGTGCGCTTCTTTTCATTTTCCACAAATATTAAATGAAACTGGTGAAAGGTTCAGCCGTGCAGGTGTTCTACGTTATGGTACAATATCTATACTGCTGAACCTTTGGAAGAAGAGGCACAGACAAGCTGAACGCTCTGTGGTCACAGTTTCATCTCTTCAATTGACCTTTCTTTGCGTTATGTTGCTTCTGGTTTTTGGCACAAAATGAATTCATAACTTAATCTGCTGCTTTTTTATTGTGGCTACATCAACAAAAATGCAAGTCTTTCTCTAATGGTTGTAGTACACCGCTAATTAATATTCTGCAGTATATAATACACAACATATTGTGCAGCATGCTTATACATTACTGTGTTATATTTCCCGGCTATATCTATGGCACCTATGAGGATTAATGGCACTTAGTGTAGGTAATCTCTGCTTTTACAAAAACACCAACCTGAAAAAGATCACTCCAGCCCTTCTCCAAAAAAGAGAGGAGCCTCAAATGGAGAAAAGAACTGCGATAAAAGGAAAAATCAATTACAAGTGTAAAATTGCTGATTGCTATAATATTTCAGCACAATCAAAGTCTGATGAAAAATGATAAAAGATGGATTGATTCTAAGGTTTAAATTACATCTTCTCGTCTTTGATGTCTTTTCATTTTGTCGTTAATAACTAAAAACTGCCATCGATGCTGTACTTATATAGGCCGCCGAAAAGAATCACTGGAGCATTAAATTCACTCTTTTCCTTTGTAACTGTGGTGCATAGCTGTTAAAAACTGAGGTTTTGTTTTAGGCAAACAGTCCTCACAATGAGAAAGCACAGCTGGCAGTGGTTTGGAACAAAGCCAGGCAGACTACAATGAAGAGATAAGTCAGATCAGATGTGATATCACGAAGTCTTTTGTGCAAAGGGAATTCCATTTCCCCTTCTTCTGTCTTTAGGTTGCCCAGGCCCACGAGTTGCTGCCTGCCCTTGCTTTGAGCCACTCATTTGACATTGAAAATTCACTATCTGCAATGAGGATGTAAATTTAATTAAACGGCTGGCTATTGAAAATAATAATTACAACAACAGCAAAATGGAAGTGGGAGTGTTGCATGATGCATGCTGTGCCTTCAGTGATGATACAGCTTTTCAGGTAATGGAGGACTCCTTTCAAATTGTTGTTTAGCAATCGAGAGTCATTAAATATTCAGTCAGACACCATTCAGCCATTAATGCATTTACCCAGGGAAGATTCACTGAGCATGTAATGCACTGCTACATTTACATGGCCTCGCACCTCAGCAGTGGCCAGAGTAAACAGCACTCTGTCTTTTGCAGCACCACTGGCAGGTGAAGTGTGTTAAAGAGCACTTCCCTTGTAGTTGTCGAGGGATAAAGGAGTTTCAGATTAACCTCTCACATTTACAAACCCTCAGCCAGTCTGAAGGTTTGAATCTACAACCTCCCACTTACTCTTTACACTGCTGCTGCACCGCCTCATACTGCAACCACAGTGTGGGAGCTGCAGCAAATGAATGCTGTTGATCTGTAAACAGTGCTGCAGTCCGGCGCCTCTGAATTAAAATCGCTCCTTTTTTTCACAGAACACTGAAAATCAGCCTACACATATTGTTTCATCCGCACAATCTTTAATTACTGCAGGGCACAAGTTCCCCCGATTGCTCATGTAATTACTCTGCATAATCATATTCATGATAATAGCTTTTTCTATGCAGTGTGCATACATACGTATACTCCCAAAGTAATTTGACATGAGTAGAATCATCTGTGATTCAGGGGGTGTCAGTCACCCCGAATGAATTTCACAGCAAATCATATTAACATTTTGTACAGGATCATTATTATTCTCTCATAACGCCTTACCGATAATAACTAATTTTAATGTGGAGCATAAGTATTTTTAACTTGAACCATCCTTCTATTCTTAACGACACTGATCACATGATTACGTTAACTTAGCCTATCATACTGTATACTGTATATTCTTCATCAGCTCATGAACACTAGACAAACTAATTGGATGAAAATTTTGAAATATGCATCAATAAATCAACAGGGTTTTTTTTTTCTTGGTGATATTTTGGCAGAGACATGCTGTGGGTTGGTATTCACAGAGGCAAAAAAAAAAGATCTTGCATATCATGCATATGTGTTACACAGTGGACTTTACACGGTACAAACTGCCCCAGATAAACAAAAACTAAAGAGTTTCAGCATCGAGTGGAGTCACAGATTATAGCTGGAAGAAAGTTATGAGAAAATAATGAGAGTTTCCAAGGGTCTCCGAGATGAAATGTGTTGACTACTAAAGGAAAGGTAAAGTTAAGTCTTAGATCTGTGGCTGGTAATCAAAATGTCCATAATATCACTTTACAATAGCACAGAGAAAGAAAAGGACACAATGCTCTGAGCTCCTAGCAGCACTTTAAAAGTTCTTCTCAAATTCGGCCGCTCATAGAAATTAAGCTTCCCTTATGTACACGCATTAGCGAAATGCAATATTGCTTAAAGGGGAACTACTGTTTTTTACAACCTGGACCTTATTTCTGGCGTAAAATACGATCGTTTTCTAACCCATATAACTTTTGTGTAATTTGTAGTCAATCGGGAGATATTTAGATCTGCATGTATCCATATAGTGGGAGTGACTGGGGCACCGAAACGCAGCCGACCGTAGCGGGTGCGCGCGGCGCTCAGAGATGACATCATCCAAGTCAGAAGACATCGTCCGGGGTCTGTAGGTCAATCTACAGAGCTCAGATGACAATAACAAGTAACTCCGGACTTAATGGGGAATAGTACTAGTGTACGATAACAAAATATTGGTGAAATGAACAAGTTTCGCGGCAGATAATGCGTTATTTAGAGGCTGCGTTTCGGTGCCCCAGTCACTCCCACTATATGGATATACGCAGATCTAAATATCTCCCAACTGACTAGAAATGTCACAAAAGTTATATGGGTGATTAAACAATCGTACTTTATGCCAGATATAAGGTCCAGGTTGTAGTTCCCCTTTAAATTAGCCATACCTTGAAAAATAATGAGCAGTCAAGATAAAAAAAGTAGATTCTACCATTTTTTTTTTTTTTTGTATATGTCATATTTCTATCTCCCACCTTTAAAGATGAGTAAATATTCAGATACCAACCTTCTTGAGACCGTTAGCTGATTTGGTTCAGTGTCTTGAGCTGCAGTTTCTCAAATGGCCACAAGAGGCTGTTTTAGGAGCTCTACTCAACTTTATCAAACTAACTGACAATGCAGAGTTTTTATATGTGTAGAATAAAACTAACACTTGATTTTGTCTGTACAAGACTTAGGTACCACCAAAGATGACTTAATTTCCTGTGATTTTGCTCATTAAACAAATTAATGTGACTTATTTATTGGCTCATTTAACGCTTAAATTAATGATTAAACCGAATGAATTAACCAACACAGATAATTATTCCAGTGATATACTCAACAGAGATTATGCGTAAATCTTCATAATCCTGCCGGCGTATTTCATTAGGATCACAATCGTACATGCAATATATTGATCCTCACTTAATTGGAGACTGGCTTCGGTGTTTGTGGAGATTAAGGACACTTACTTGCACTGCGCTGAACAGAGGGGACATTGTCCACGTCGGGGTGAGCTTTAGGGAGGCTGATAAAGTAGCCGCAGCCCTTAATGGATCTGGAGTTTCCAGGGGATGTTTTTCGAACAGATGGTTGTCTAGGTGGGCAGGGTCAGTGGCGAGGATTCCTGCCCTTCCCTTTGCCCTTGTGTCACGCTTTGTCAAAAACCCTGGTGTATACTCAAACCTTCACCCTTGTAAAAAGCAATTCTACTCCTGCCTCTTAAAAATCAGCACACACGCTTTTATGTTTGAACTTTTTCGACCCCTTTAAATCCTCATTAATTTAACTTGTAATTACACTATATTCTGAAACCTTAACCTTGGGATTTATGCTGTTTATGACTACCTGTCTGTGAGGCTGTGTAATGGAAAGCCCATTCATCTATCACAACTTACACATACTGTATGCTACGTAAGCCGCACGGGCTGTTTGTGTTAATGGAGATGGCTATATTAATCATGTCATGTGTGTGTTTATGCCGTGTAACACAATAAATACCGCTTGATGAATGTCTATGTGGACGTAAACCTGCGCCAAGTGGCTTCCCGTTTAATAAGCACTATATTAATACTCAGGTCCAGAGCCAAGTTTAGTCCATTATGCATGACAGACAGAACTAACTCAATACACCCATGATACTTTGACTAATGGACAATGACATGTCTCATTTTCATTGAAAAATAACACACTTAAATCCATACAAAGTCATTTCTAATCATGTGTGAAGGTAGATATGTATGAGGTAACTGCCATTACATTAACTGTACTGTAGACTTAATGGATTAGACTGATAATAGAGATCAGATATCAATAATAGTTCTCATGACGCTGTATAAAAGCCGGGATCTTACGCTACCAAAACACAGCCCATAACTTACAGTGAAACAGCAGATACTTTAACTACACATGTGGCGGCACAGATAAGACTCTCGTTTTATGGCTGAACAGCCGCGGGTTCCCGGCAGTTACACTCTTGGAGGTCTCCGCGAGCTTGTACCGCTCCTCGGCGCACCGCTGACAGAGGACGTAAACAATATTTATAGATCGCAGCCAACGGGAAAATCCCCCAGACATTGGGCATTGTAGTGGAGTGCAGACCATCTTCCACTTTGTATGCAAAGCTGCCTTCTTTTGTGGGCACAAATGGAGAACATTTTGCAGCAATAGCGTAAGCACTGGACTGTGTGTGTGCAGCTGTCAGTGATCTATAACTTTAGTCTGTACTGTATAACATTCATGTCTTCTTCTCTGTTCATTGTGGATTTGCCTACATGCCTTACATCCCTACAAACCAAGCTTTAAGACTTATGTCCTCCGTGTGCAGATGTTTCATCATTACTGCTGTTGCCATCAAGATATAATCACAGTTTCAAACAACAACACTATTACAATATGTTAATTACAAGACCGTGTCCTTACCCTCCCCTTGTCTGCCCAGTCGACAGCAGCCATATTTCATTTACATCATCGTGCCGGAGCGGGAAACACTTGGACACAAAGCAAATGATCACTATATAAATATAAACTCTATGTTCCCACTATCCTCCACTGTCACTCAGATGGGAGTGGAGCCGCGGGTCAAGTTATGCATGAAGATCAGCTAAAAGGTCCCCGTTGATAATGTCAGAAGGCCGTGCATCCGTCTAATTGGAACACATGTGGACAGACTCTCAACAAAACGCAAACGCGACTTAACGAGACGCGGCGCGGGCCAGAGGAAGAACATAAATATTGTCTGTTTACTCTTAAATCCACTCCGCGGTATTTTATGGCGAGAAATCCGTCACGCAACTGCAGCTTTCTAAAGATACGTAAACCACTGCATGTAATAAAACGGCGCGTAAAGCTCACAAATCTGGGCTGTTTACACGAGTGATACATCATCTGATTTGTCCATTCAAAACAGCGACAGCAGCTAATAAAACCACACATCACAGGACTCCTGCTCAGCACACACCTTGTCTTCAAGTTATAGAAGGGGTTCTTTTAGGTGCAGGTCTTGTGCAGCCACAACGTTATGACCACTGACAGGAGAGGTGAATAACACTGACCATCTTGTGATAATACAATGTTCTGGTAGGAAACTTTTGGACCGTGAGGATGTTACTTAGACATGTACCTCCCACCTGGAGGAGACCAGACCAGGCACCCCCACCCCATAGTTGCAGACACAGTTTAGGAACAACTTCCCAAACTGATGAAGTATCCGTGGGATGATCCACAGAGGCCTCTCCCCTCAACCCATAGGACCCAAAGGCCCCCACTAACAACATCCTGTTGTTAGACACCACAAGACACCCTCAGAAGGTCCATGTCCATTCTCTGATGAGTCACAACTGTTTTGGAGGTACAAGGGAGACCTACACAATATTAGGAAGGTGGTCATAATGTTATGCATGATCGCCGATATGCGAGTATCTTATTGTAAGACAACAAATGATAGTGTATCAAACCCTCCTGCGTCATTGTCACATTGTATTTTCCGTCACCACACACAGGAACTGAACACACAACAAGAATATGTGTGTCCTTTAACAGCCCCTACATCCACTGCACATTAAGGCATGTTTGTAATTATTTTGCAAAAGGCCGGTCCTCCTACAGAGGAAATTATGGTCTGTGCAAATTAGGAAATCAATACACCATTTAAGCAGCACCTTAATTCACTGTTATGGATTTGTTACAGAACTAAAAGTTATTTTTACCTCTAATATCAGTTGTATGCGTGGACCTATTTTCATTCTGCTGAGAGTGCATTAGTAGAGCTCAGCCACTTTAATACGATTCACGTGTTTTCCCGCCTTTCATCATCAGAAAGAAAGGATGTCAAGGGTGTCTTCCTGCTGTTATTGATGTATCCACCTGGGAGGGGCTCTTATTTAATGAAAAGGGTCTGACTCATCTCCGCCTGAATATTTCTATCCTCTAACCAATTTTCAGTAAGCCGCCTTTTGATGAGCAAACCGCCGTGTGTTCCCGATCTACGGAACGAGCTCTGAGACGTTTACTTTTAAATGGAGCGTCTCAATTAGGGCAAGTGACTTTCTTTGTGCTTTGTCACCTCTGAAGGTTGCTGTTGTAGAAATGCACATAACTTAGGATTTGATTTATTTACATCCCTTTCATCCCGGCGAGCGGCTCCATCTCAGACGGACACAGAAGATCCTGTTTGATCACTAATTAGTGGGAGGGTCTGAGTCTCCCTTTTTCCTCCCTAAAGTCTCTCAATGTGGCTGGACACATAAAAAAACAGATTCACCTAAAATCTGAGAACATTTGCTTTAATAGCGTGGTGACGGTCATGAGATGAAACCTGTTGTTAGAAGCGTGAAGTCATGCTCGTGCAGCAGCTTTGGATGCCCGAAGACTCCCCCTCTTCTCCTCTGCTCCCGTGGAGCAACGAGAACTCTTCATCTACCTCCCGCTGCAGCAACTCTATTATCGTATTGTTCAATGTCATGATCGTTACTGAAGGTGAAGAGGGTGTTTTTGAATTGGACAATCACGGCGGGGCCCTCTCGGTGGTGGTGATAGGCTTGCACAAGGTGGATGCTTGTACTCAAGGATAACATTGTTTGGTCTTTTGTTCACAAGGCAGCACTTGTTTTACAGCATCCTCTCAGTTGTATGAGAAGAATCCAGAAGTGCCCTCTTTTAAAATGAAAAATAAAACATATTAGTTTGTTTACCCAGGAAGTGGCTCACAAAGTTGGACCGGCCAAAAGTGGTCTCCCGAGAAAAATTCAATTAATTTTTATTTTATTTTATTTTTCCATTGCCAATAACAATTTGCCTGACACTCCCAGAGCAAACACTAAAACTCCTAAACCTTGGGCAGAACCCGGCTCAAACCATCTGCTTGTGACCAACTGGGTAGAGAGACAGGTGAGATAGAGGAGAAGGGAGGTAAGGAGAGAATTAGAGGCATACATGCTAGTCACATAGTTTTACCTGTAGAATCCCAATCAACTATCAAATGTTTGGTGCGCACAGATGTTTATATATATATCACTACAAATTGAGAAGATCTTCTGCAGTGGTGTGTAACCAGTAAGCTAGCAAGGAGCTAGGAGAGCTGTGACACAGCAGAGATGGGATATTGATGGACCTGTTGGTCACCCTGATTTTGGAAACAAGTGGCTGAACACCGTAGCGAAACCTCGCGGTTATAGAGCTTGTAAAGAGGGCAAATGTGACTTCACAGTGTGCTTCTAAAATGAATGTGACAAGAGTTGAAAAAGTCAGAAAGTATTGATTTTAAAACGCAACACCTAGTGCACAGTACAGAAATCAGAAATGTCTGGTTAACTTTTCTTGAAACGCAAGCGACACACTTGGGATATGTAGACGATTCACAAGAGTGTCGCCTTACTCCAAAGGCCGGGTCCGCCGGTGCTCTACATTTAGCTCCCAAAAATGAAAAAGGGATTTCCTCAGTGATTTTGTTAGGAGAGCTTCTGTGGCTTTCTGCCTCTGCCAGCGGCACTGACACTCTGCCAGCGTGCAGCAGCGGCTCCAGCCTCCGTCACGGACCATTTTCATGGATGTTTTTAGCTAACGGCCAGCATGAATCAGCCTGTCGGTCGGTCGGTCAGTCGGATAGAAAGGTCAGCAGGACCAGTTGTTCTTTATGTTCTGTTTTAGTTCACTTGGAAGGTCAGGAGACTTTTA
This sequence comes from Chelon labrosus, assembly GCF_963514085.1. NCBI lineage: Eukaryota > Metazoa > Chordata > Actinopteri > Mugiliformes > Mugilidae > Chelon > Chelon labrosus. The sequence continues at coordinate 12,297,108 of NC_140355.1, forward strand.
AGTCCCGACCTCAGATCTCAGTATTGGAAAAAAAAAAAGAAATCCTTTTTGATGTTTGAGACACATCAGCTAAGGGTATCCGTTTTATATACTGTACATTTGTTACGTTTTCGAAAGGTTTAGTCTTTAAACAATGAGTTTGGGATCAGGGTTGCTTGATGAATGACAGACAAAGGCGTTAATCAAACCGCACATCAAATAATCTGAGCGCTTACACTGAAGATCAACATATCAACAAGCCCGTCCAGATAACAGCCAGCATCAGGTTTCTGTTGACAGCTGTTGGTCCAACTTTGCCATGAAATTGTCAGTCAGTATTTCATTTTGTCTCTGAGTGGAACAATTTGTTCAACTGGTCATACCACTTCTGTTCCTGTCAACTCAAAAGGGAATTTAATGTATTATTTTTTGTGCATTTTATGAAATATGCTTTCCCCATTTTTTCACCTCAAGTCACATTAGTAATACAGGATGAGGTTTAGGGCAAATAGATGTTCCCAGTCCCCAATGTCCATGTGTTTTACATTTGACTTGACTCAGTTTTTCAGCCAGTGCAAAGACACTACACACAATGACATTTTTACAGTATTTTCACGACATTCATTAGCAATTTCACGCTAATATGAATAGTTAACATCGTTCTGAAACTGTTCTCCGGCTGCAGAGGGAAACGCAAAATTCATTTTATTTTTTTTTCTGTGACTACATACAGTACAGGGATTTTCATGACCTGGCTTTGGCTTTAGATAACAGAGAAGTTTAATCCTCACAGCAGCGCAAGGTTACTTTGATTCTCTGATCGAGGACTCACAGTGGAAACAAAGCACTTTGAATGCAGTTTTAAGCGTTTGCTATTATTACGTATCATGAGTTTTCTCTCTGTAGTTACAGCTGCAATGTGAAATATTCAACCCCCTCACCTCAAGAGATACGATAGTGATGTGGAGGAAAGATAATGACAATAAATGACAAAAGAAAATCATTAAACTTTGACAATAGAAGTAGAATGAAATGAAAAATGTAACTCTTTTAACACATGTGCAGTATTATTCAACCCCCGGCTCCAGTATTTTGTGGAGCATCCATTCGGTGGGTGCCGACAAGCCTCTTACGCCTTTCGATCAGAATCTTTGCCCATTCTTCACGTGCAAACGCCTCTAGCTCTGTGATGATTGATGCTCCTCCGTGCTGCAACCGCCTTCTTGAAATCCCACCAAAGATTTCCAATCGCATTGAATTTGTTGACTGAGAAGGCCACTCCAGGACGTTTCCAGGATGTTTTTCTCAACCAAGCTTTGGCTGAATCGGAGATGTGCTTGGGATCGTTGTCTTGCTTGAAGGTCCGATGATCACCAAGGTTTAATTTGTCAACACGAGGCATCACGTTCTTCTTTAAAATGGCCAGGTGCACCATCAAGATTGCCAGTTCCTGTCCACATCATTATTGACCCACGTAAATGCTTGACCATGGGGATGGTATTCTTCCGGTCATAAGCCTGGCCTTTTGGCTTCATCAGTCCATAGAGCTGTCTCCCAAAACTCTGTAGTCTTAGCCAATGTCCTTCTAGCATATTCTAGTCCACCTTTGATGTCAAGAGTAGAGTGCGTTTTGGAGTCTGTCCATGAAGTCTTTCTTTATTCAGCGCACGTCTTATAGTTGCCACTGAAGCGCTTGTACCAGGCTTCATCACATCATCCGGTAGGTGTCTTGCAGTCACACAGGCGCCCTGATGAAATTTTGGGCTTTCTTCCACGGCCAAGCAGGTTTGCATCTGTTCCATAAGTTTTAAACTTCCTTATAATACTCCCAATGGTGTCTGTTGGAATGTAAAATTCTTTGGAAATCCTCTTATACCCAAGGCCCTTCAGGTGTGATGAAATAATCTCCTCTCTCAGCTTTTGTGGAAGCTCCTTTGTCTTTGCCATGATTGCAACTTGAATACATGTGTTCATGTGTGGGGGTTATATATAGCTGAACAAATACAGGATAATTATATAGTTCCCAGTGGCTTAATTAGGTTTCAACTCTACTTCAGGCCATAAAAACTGTTATATAGGGGTTAAAATATACGTTTTTTTTTCTGAGTTGAGTTTCTCTCACTCATTCACTCACTCACCCACTCACTCATCTTCTGTAACTGCTTGTCCTGTTAAGGGTCGCGGGGTCTGCTGGAGCCTATCCCAGCTGTCATCGAGCGAGAGGCAGGGTACACCCTGGACAGGTCGCCAGTCCATCGCAGGGCTGAGTTGAGTTTCTGTATCAGTCAACTCATAAAGAAGTCATCCAAAGCAGAATTTTGCTCTTTGATAAATCCTTAAAATCTTGGGGGAGGGTTTTAATATTTCTGATGCAACTGTATGTTTACCTGGATCTCTTTTATGCTGATATGTTTGCAAGGATGTGTAATGCGCATTGTTATCAATTCATAATAGTGTAAAGTATTAAGTATAATACTGCCTTTGTTTGAGACTGTATCAGATATTTAAATTCTAGGTGGTGGTGCTGCGCTGTATTATGGTGTTCATGTGTCTGCCTTCTGCATTCCAGTAAAAATGAGCATCAGAATGACGTCCCACAGGAAATTAAAACATTGCTCGGTGCATTCACCAGCCTCCGTGAATGTTAACTTTAAATGTGCCAGAGTTAAGTCTAAATCCTCACCAATATAGAATAAAATCAACATTTATGATGGATAAAAGTGGATATCAGAGAGAGAGAATACGGTGAACTATTTTAAAACACGGAGTTCAAAGAAAAAAGGCAAACATTTGCATATTATCTGTTGTAATTAATTCTAATTGTTTGGCGAAGTAAACACATACTCGTGTCTCTTGTGATTGCATCTGCGGATTTTTAAATTTTATTTATTTATTTATTTAATATCCACTCCACACAGTGTGAAACAATCAGTAGTCCAGCCACCGCTCAGCTGGCTCAGTGAATTCATTATTTATCACTGGCACCAGAGGTCGCGACATTGAATCTAGGATGGTGCCTAAGGAAGATAGCGAAAGCTCAAGCGGCGCTGCTGTCTGTAATTTAGACAAATATGTGGCGTCTGATATGTCAGCATATTGTGTGGACGGTGTCACTTGTCCGCGAGGAACTCAATTTACATGTCGATGACTTTCCTCTTCTAACGGGTTCTTTTATTTCCTCACAGGAGTGTAGGCTGACACTACTTGAGTCTTAGTTTATGAGCTGCAGTCACTCATGTACACAAGATGGATGGCCGGTGTTTGGCCACTTGGGAGCTTGCATACAAATTACGTTTGCCGAGACACATACGTGCGTGTAAATTCGTTTTCTCAATCACTGAAGCACTTGGCACAATCACGTACTTTCAGTGCATATGACCTTCATCAGTTCATCAGAGCTCTTAGATTAGCAGAGAGTAAAATATATAGATAAGTTAACGCTTTAGGTTGTGTTGATGTTTCACGACACAGTCTGTTAATTCTAGTGTTTTCCTCCTCCGCATCCACTGTCAATATGTTTTATTCATAGGCGTATAAATGCTACCACTTCATTTTGTTTCTTGTTTTATCTGATCACATGACTTCTGAGGTAGCGTTGACTAGTCTTGAGGATCTACATCAAAAACAACCACCGAGGTTCTGCACCTTTGATGTGCAACCGCTCTTTTTCACCACTTCAAACAGAATACCGTGATGCAGGGCGAGGACAGGAGCCAAATGGCAGTGTTTATGGATTATTTACCAAAAGTTTGTGTTTAATTATCGGCACATGAAACCTGCTCGCTACCTGCTGTCACAAGCAGTTGGGCTATTGGACACGCTAGCAATTACTGGATCTGAAGGAGGTTTTACGAGAAAGTCAGAAAAGCAAAGAAGTCGCAGTCATAAGATCACAGTGGGAAATCCTTTAAAAATATATTACAGACCAGTTAACTGACTAACTGAACGCCTCTCAATCAGTGACTGTGTTTACATACATGGACAATATTCCTTCAACCCAACTGAAATCATTCTGGTCAGAGATTCCAACTTCCTAATATTGTGTAGGTCTCCCTTGTGACTCATGGGCCTTCTGAGGGTGTCCTGTGGCATCTGGCAACTGAGTATTGTTAGTGGGGGACCTTTGGGTCCTATGGCTTGAGGGGCGGGACCTCTGGGAATCATCCTGCAGATACTTGATCAGTTTGGTATCTAGTGAATTTGGTAGCCAGGCCAACACCTGGTGCTGTTTTTTATGTTTTTTTTTTAGTTGTTCCTAAATTGTTTTTGTGTGCGTGCCTGTGTCAGGCTGCATCCTGCTGGGGATGGCTGCTGCCATCAAGGGGTGTCATTGCTATGGGGTGGGGATGTCTGGTCTGGTCTAGGTGGGTGGTACATGTCTAAGTAACATCCACACCAATACAGTACCAGGTCCAAACGTTTCTCAGCAGAACATTGTATTGTCACAAGATGGTCAATGTTATTTACTTCTCCTGTCTGTAGTCATAATGCTGTGGCTGATCGGTGTACACGGACAATAAATAAAATGATCCAGTGAGATTACACCATACAATCCCCTCCTAAAGCGTTTTTCCTCCTCAAGCTTACTGACATTGAATTCTTTCGGTGGACCCACATTTTCAACGCCATTGCTAAAATAGAATCAGACCTCAAACATTTCTTTGTACAACTCGTTGTTTCTCGTCACGTCTCCTAATGTTTGTTACATGTGGTGGTTATATGTGGCATTTTTATTCTGGCTCAGGTATTATTCTGATTATTAGTGGAATCTCTAGCATCATATCTGTCCTGAAATGTTCAAATGCAGTGCATGCACTCTTACTGAGGACTGGGACGTCCAAAGTTTCAAAGGTTTCACCAGATCAATAACATGATGGAGTTGACTTTGTGGAGTAAAATCTAATTCTATCAAGATAATCTTTTTGAGGCTGGGGATTTTTTTATTTATTTTTTTCTTTCTTAACAAGTCCTGTGAATAAAACTAAACCCACTCTGTCTTCCCCACCAAGTCTAATGCTCAAAATGAATGCAATTAGTTTTATACTTAAGACTTAAAGTCTCTGTAACGGCAGCCCAAAACAGCATCAAATAGTGCCTTTGGAGTCTATGTTCAGCAGCAGATTTAGTGCAGTGGCGAGCATCTACGGCAGCGGGACACTGTGTGTAGTTGTGTCAGGGATTTACTCAAAATAAACCACAGTTTTACCGCAGTGAAGGAACGGGGCTCATGGAAAGAAGAAAAAGTTTTAAACTGTTTGCACCCTTCAAACACCAAATATTCAGCTACGGCTCCCCTTTTCTCAAAACATAAATATCTATGGAAGAGAGATTATACTTTTTAAGCTGTAACCCGAAGTGACTGTTGGAAATTCTCCTTTTACTTTAAACTCTTTATATAAAAATTCACATATTTCTAAGTGTTTAGCCTTCTCGCGTGGTGTGAAACTGTAAAGTGGTATCTCTGTATAAACGTGCTTATTCTGCGCCTCCTTCCTCCCCACAGAGATTCGTGAGGCTTTCAAAGTATTTGACAGAGATGGGAACGGCTTTATCTCAAAGCAGGAGTTGGGGATGGCCATGCGTTCCCTGGGCTATATGCCCAATGAGGTGGAACTGGAGGTTATCATCCAAAGACTTGACATGGATGGTACGTCTCAGTCTCTCCGCAGCACATAATCCAACACGTGGGCTGTACTGTACGGTGACATGTTTGTATTTCTGCTCGTTTCGTCAGGCGATGGCCAGGTCGGCTTTGAAGAATTCGTCACATTGCTTGGCCCTAAACTCTCTGCAGCTGGGATGCCTGATAAGTTCCACGGAGCAGACTTCGATTCGGTTTTTTGGAAGGTACTCGCCGTCACTGGTATCATCAGTCATGTCTCATCAACAACTCATTGCACAAAATCTTCATTCCCTGCTTTTAGTTGCATAATCAAACGTGTTAATGCCTGATTTCCCTGAAGACACATGCTCTACTATTTAATGCTGACCTGCAAATTGCACGTAACTCTGAGGGGAATTAAGGCAGAAGCTTTTAACTCTGCTAATTAGAACGTCCCTGTTGTTTCCCGTGTTCCCAGTGCGACATGCAGAAACTGACTGTGGACGAGCTCAAGAGACTGCTCTACGACACGTTCCGCGACCACCTCACTATGAAAGACATTGAGAACATCATCATGACAGAGGAGAGCCACCTGAACAGTCCAGAGTCCCACGTGGACATTGATAGTATGTCTCCACCAAAGATTTTATTTCACACATTGCTCAGACGTGTTAGGACACACGTGAGTGCTGATCATTTTTCTTTCTATATCTCTCCACAGCGAGCCCAACACAACAGGAAAAACACACATGTGTGCGTAAAAGCCTGATTTGTGCCTTCGCTATTGCATTCATCATCAGCGTCATGCTCATCGCAGCAAATCAAATGCTCCGCAGGGGGATGAAGTAAATGCACGTCGGCAACTGGAAACAGACGGATGCTAAAAATGGAAATGTTAACCAAAATACTTTATCATCTCTGGTTTTACTCACCTGACACCCACTGACTCCCATAATGATCCTGTCACAGCAGGAGATTACGTCATGCAGTGGTTCTGTATGACCACTAATGAAACAGAAAGGTATCTCAAGGGCTGATTAGAATTCAAAACTAGTAGTACAGTAGCTCAAGAGTCAAATGCTGAAGAAATTAGACAGGAAAGCAGATTTTAACTCAAATATTTTAGACGATAGAAACTCTGCTGTGTCAATGTTGTTGATGAGAACGCTGCCAACTGGGAGTGAACCAAATGATGACAACGTCAATGATAGCAATAAAGCAATACAAAAGACGGTTAGCTAAAAACATAGGGAGAAATCACTGAGCACTGTGTCCCTTGTCCGTTCACTGTAGTGTGTCAAGATTTTCTGTCCAGCAGTACAACTCACATACACTTTAAAGGGGAATTACCGTTTTTTACAACCTGGACCTTATAAAATACAATCGTTTACACACATATATAAGTTTGGTGTCATTTGGAGTCGTTTGGACGATATTTAGATCCAGTGGAGCGCCGCGTATATCTATATAGTGGGAGTGAATAGGGCACCTAAACGCAGCCTCTAAATAACACATTATCTACCGCGAAACTTGTTCATTTCACCAATATTTTGTTATGATACGCTAGTGCTATTCCCTGTTGAGTCCAGAGTTACCTGTTATCATCATCTGTAGATCTGTAGATTGACCTACTAACTTCTGACCTGGATGATGTCATCTCTGAGCGCCGCACGTACCCATGACGGTCGACTTATTTACCTGTAATTTGCTACTGCTGGTTTTTTGCAACATGGCTGAATATTTTTCCCATTCTGAGGTTGCGGACGACGACTTTGTTTATGATGGACATCCTTACTGTGTTGAGCCAGAGTATACGGATGAGGAGCTCGTTGACAGCGAAGATCCGAAGGCAGAGAGAGGAGCAGCTGGCCAAAGAACAACAAACAGCTGCATGTCTGCAAATAGATAACAGGTAACTCCGGACTCAACAGGAAATAGCACTAGTGTATCATAACAAAATATTGGTGAAATTAACAAGTTTCACGGCAGATAATGTGTTATCTAATGTGTAATGTGTTTAGAGGCTGCGTTTCGGTGCCCCATTCACTCCCACTATATGGATATACGCGGCGCTCCACTGGTTCTACATATCGTCCAAACGACTCCAAACGACACCAAAGTTATATGGATGAGTAAATCATTGTATTTTATGCTAGAAACAAGGTCAGGGTTGTAAGAAACGGTAATTTCCCTTTAACAAAACACAGGGATGGCCTAGTCAGTCCTGTCGCTCAGCCAACTGTTAGTTAGTCCACCACTTTGGTCGAGACGTTCATGGTCCTCAGAAGATGAGTTCTAATGAATTTATGATTTTGTTCTTCCACCATGAGGTTGATATTTTTGGTAATTTTTTAGTTTAGTGACACATCATAACAAATATCAAATGACTCATCACCTCGTCCATCCTAAACGTTAGCATGTTAACACTGTAAATATCTTGAAAATGTTGCAGTGCTAACATTAGCATGTAGCACAAAGCCAGGCAGTTTCAAGCTCAAGTGCAGTCTCACCAAGCTGCTAGCATGACTGTAGCTTTATAACAGATCATACTGTGAAGTCACACACAGATTAAACCTGTCAGGTGCACTGATTTGTTAGCTACTTATGTTAGATGCAACAAATTTCATCCAGCTAATCCCTGCTCAGCTTGAACTAAAGGCACATGAATGGAACAGAATAAAAAGTCCACCGCCCAAATTTTCTACAGTAACGAGTACAAGATACCCACCAACTGGAATAAACTGGTAAACAAGCACAGGAACACTCCAGAAAGCAAGCACTGATGACAAGAGAAGGATTGGAGACGTGCAGACACAGACTCTGATCCTCAGCCACATGCTACGAACTCCAGTCAGCCCCACGGGGCAGCAAAACCACACAGTCCATGTCTAAAGATGTCACGGTTTTCTAAGAATTAATTACATTGTTTTTGAAGCTCAGAGGGCGACTTCTTGGCTCAGCAGCTCGGGATTGATTTCTAAATCAAACAGAACTGTAGATTTAAGAATTACTCTGAAGCGAACAGCGACCTGCCAATTAAAGGCATGGCTCAGAAGAAAAATCACAAAAGCCCCTCTGACAAATATTAATCAAGATCATGTTCACTGATATTTCTGTAAAGAGCGCAGACACCGAGGAAAATATTGATCTCTTGACCAGCAGACAACTGATGTACGTGCTTTATATTCACAGTATGCCTGTGATACATGCACAACGTTGCGGCATAATTCAAATCTGTGCATTTATAACAGGCATGAGTCACAATGAAAGACATCTGAGTAGCTACGTGATCTGAGCTGTCAGCTATGAATAAATAGTTTAGATGTTAGACAAAGCTATCAATAGTAATATTTATAACAATGAGTGTACAATGCATGTACATTAAATTAGAAATAAATGTATGTATAAATGTGAGTGAGACCAATTTTGGATTTCTGCCGTATGTGTTCAAATAATTATGCAATTTGTAAAGTGATCCGTGCAAAAAAAAAAAAAGTATTTTCCTGTAAATGTCGAATTTTATTTTATTTTATTATTTTTGTGGATGTGCAGATGATATCAAAATACTTTGCAGTATGCTGTGAACAATAATTTGACATATCATGGGGGGAAAAAAAGTTGTTTTCTGGCTTTTACATGGACCACCAAAACAACATATTGTTTAAAGAATAACATGGTTATATTTTCTTACTCGTATAACATTAAATCTATGGGATTTTATTAAGAGTGTTAGCATAATGTTTTGTAAAAAACTAACAGAAAATTTTGGGGGAAAAAAATAATCAGATTTCTGATATATACATATAATTTCCAGGTGTACTGGACATTCAGATACAAGTTCTTGTGTGTATTAAGGCCATGCACTTACATTAACTTTTCTGATTTGTTGAGATTCATTTTTCAGAATGTTTTTTCTTCAACAAATATTTGTCAAATCTGACAGGTTTTACAAAATCCTATATATTTTTTCTTGCTCTTTTTATCTTAAAAAGCTATACCGCAGGAGGGAAGGTACGAAACGGCGGCAGTCACATTCGCAATAAAAACAATATTTTATCTTGTATTAGTAAAGCTGTTTGTGTAAAAACCGTTTATATATGACATCACATTACCTCTTCGTGCAAACATATCATGTAAGGTAAGGGTTTTGTGTGAATGTAAATTATAGTACATGTGCCAAATCTTAAGACGTATAAGAAAATATTGTGTCCTATTCTGTACGTTACGGTGTTTTAATGAGCAGACTTATGTGCACTTTGTTGATAGTCTTAATTGTTGTTGTTCATTTTAGACGTCTTCTGTTCTGTGCCTTTGTCATTTGGAGGTTTAAATACTGCGCTCTCATGCTACTGAAATAACTTCAGACAGAGTCAATTACACAAAATGTGTCACTACTGACAATGTTTGTTTTTTTTTTTTAACCGAAATGACTCATCGGTTAAAACAGTAAGCATTTCTATTTCATCTTTCTCTCTCCTTTCTAAAACCTCCACGCATTATTTGCTGTGCCACCCTAACGTGTGACATTACCTGTAATTTGAATGTTTAGATTGACAATATCCTGCACTGTTTTCTTTCTGTAACTGTTGCCGCACACGTAGAGGTTACTGCATCAATTATACACTAATGTAAGCGGTGTCTAGATGCATGTAGTCCAATAAAAAAAACAAAAAAACAAGTGCATTACAACTGAGCCAGCTGTTTGTTTTTCTGCTTGCCAATTAGAGGATGGGAGGAACCTTATAAAGGAATATTGCACTTCACGGTGTCACAGTCGCACAAATAGCTGATACTATTATCTAGAACAGGGAGGAAAGATGGGAGATGTGTCACTCCAATTCAAGGGACAATGCAAAGGAGAATTCATAAAGACATGGGAAAAGATGGTGGACACAGAATCTGACCCCAGTGGAGCGGGGGACATTCTTGATGTGTGTCCAATATTGATTGATGTGGTAAAACTACAATGTATCTGAAGGTGGACTGCTTAAAGAATATCTAGTTAATAACATATTTTTTAACATACTGTTGAAAGTTCAATACATATAACATAAGAAGTTAACGCAACAGACGGAAAATGTAATGGTAACTTGTGACCATGATGATGAACTTGTGATCATGCGCTTGTGAATGCACCACCCGTCACTGTGGGATAGCACTGGCTACGTTTACATGGACGATAATTCTTTAATCCAACTTAAATCCTTCTGGTTGGAGATCCTAGCTTAAACGTTTTACACGGACACTAGTTGATCTGGTAAAATATATGTGTTTACATGATCCAGAACGTATGTGCAAAGTGGTTCTGCCCAATGTGGAGTCGTCACTAAGTCAATGTAGTTTCCTATGGAGCATTTTATCAAAGGTTTACAATGCCAAAAAAAACAAAACAACTGAAAAGCCATTCTGAATAGGCTAGTTCTTTTGGACTGAGGTAATTACCTGAGGCATTTTCATTCAGATCGGGCTATTATTCTGATATTAGAGGAACACTGGTGTCTCCTCTCCTTTCATAAAGGCTGCTCCATTGTAACCTAGGCTAAAGAAGATAAAAACTAAAACAAAAGCTCATTTCCTTAACATAGGGGAGCTTTAATTGGTCGAGTACGCAGGTCAAGTCGCAATAAAGACATTTTTGCACAGCCAGCCTTACCAGGACAGCAGATAAAACACGTTAATGAGGATTCTGCTTTAAATATTTAAGGTATAGAACATGCCTTTTCTGGAGTATATTCATTAGAATTATAACCTGTGCAAAGAAGAATAGCCTCAATAAAAAAAAATTATTAATCCATAGTATCTTTACTATTTAGGGTTTCAAATTGTGTCTAGTTCCTGTGTCGGAAATAAAATGCAGTGACGAAATCCGGGAATCCCCTGGTGTTGCAACATAGAATTTTAGTAAAAAAAATAAAAAATCTGCTCTGAAATCACGCAATCCTTTTGGGATTACGTGACATCAAACGCAACTCCTTAGAGAAGTCTTACTCTCCAGGCACGCCATTGGTGCACCAGTTAACAACACTGTCAGGATTACTTTCCAGTACCTGTCTATTACTGCTAATCTCAGATACTGATTCTAAATAAATAAAACTAATATTTCTACTGATATGCAAAATGACATTTTTTATTTCTAAATTGAAACAAGTTTTTAGTGTCAATGAAAATCTGAAACCCCGATTAAATTAACAGTGATCCAGTGATTTGTACCACGCAGTTAAAGTCTCTCAGCCCCATTCAGTGTTCATGTTGACTCTCCATCCACCCGGAGGAGGAGGTAGGAGCGAGGGTGGAAGGTCAGGAATGGAGAGGAGTTGTGGAGGAACGTCACTTTCTGCTTGACCCTCTTCACTGTCTTCATTAGATTTTAGATCTCTGCAGAGATGAATAATTGAACAGCTGAATACCAAATCAACGGGTATAACCATTACTCATTACCGCTAACCGTGCAGGACTTGGTATTAAATCAAAAATGAATGTGCGTACCCTTTGTTACTGAGGGAAGATCGCTTCTTTTCCCTTCTTGACAGCCATTCTTCTATACTTCGCCCTGGCTTTATTCTGTCAACAGCGTCCTCTCTCCGCTGGTTCTCATCTGAGGAAGAAAATTATAAATATCACTATTTTATTTACACACCATTTTTATTACAGTTTGAAACATCTTCAACATTCCTCATCTAACAAATGTGTTTGAGGCATCAGCAATCTGGTGAGCATTTCAGAGAGTAACACAAAATGTTCACATGAATATGAAAAAATTATTATTGAAACCATTATGAATTGTGAATGGGCTGTGTATTGAAACATGCGCCGTGCTTTGCTTTAAGAATCTAAATTCACTTGAAATTTATCACATGGCAGACAGCACCATCATCTGGTTGTAGCTTACCTTCCACTTGTCTTTTTAAGATGTCTAAATCCTCTTCGGACATGTGAGAAAACCTGCAGTTGGGGCCAAAATCACAAATTCCTAAAAAAGAAAATTACAACTGTGAGTTTCTGATTAATAATTATTTATACATTTTTAGTCCGACCGTTTCTGTTACCTCTTTGGAGAAACTTCCTGCAGGGTTTCTTAGCTTGCTCGTCACACAGGATTGCTGTAAAGTCTGTGAAAAAGAAATGATTATGTGTCTATAAAGTTAAATAATATTCCAGCCTAAATGATACGCAGTTAAACACAGCCATGCGGCTATGATGAGAGGTGCAAGGACTTCATTCTCCAATCACAGTTTCAAAAGCAGTCTTATAAACTTGAATTTATATATACAAGCAAGCAGATTATTGTCTAGTTTAACACAAAAAAAACACCACATGGCATGACATTCTGTATAAAATGTAGGTTGACCTTAACTGCTGCCACTCCTCAAAGGTCTTCAAAACAAATGTCTCACCTCTAAAATGGTCAAACCAGGCTTTTTTAGCTCTGTGATGCTGAACACCATTCAGGTGTTTTTTCCTGTTATGCATGTTGTCCTGAAAGGACCGGTCGCAGTAGTCGCAGTAGTACCTCCTCCCCATGGTGCAGGTTATTTGTTCAGACCAGTGAGATGTCACTATTTTAATACCTGAAAGAAAGTTAACAGAAAAAAAATATATATAGTGTTTCTGACAACTTATCATGAATGATGTTCCATGAAAATAAATGAGAACTATATTGGCTTATTCTCATTGAGCTACAGGATGGCGAGTGATGTTGCTCTATCCTGCTATTAGCTGTGTTCTGCTAAACCTGTGTTTGTTTTGACACAACGGCCAGATCTACCTTAGCACAAAGCTTAATTTAAAAGCCCAGACAACTTCCATTTTTGCTGGACTTGTTAAATGACAGCTAAGCTAGCCCAGTGCTAAGTCATTTAGCAACAATGATGGCAAATGTACATAACTCTAGAAATATGCACTCACTTAATTAATTTGACATGCTAGTGGTATAACAGTCTTGCACTAAATCTTAGCTTAGCTTAAGGTTATGGTATTCAACATTTTCATAAAATGACAACTGTGTTTTTATTCTGGAGGATGCAGTTTGCAGTACTATTGATCTCTATTGTGTTGTACAGACACGTGTTTCTAAATCGTTCAAAAACTCCAGTTGGCCAAATAACACTAGTTTTTAATTCAATCCAGTTTTGCAGCAACGCAAATTGCATCCTCCATAATGATCATACAGTTGAATTACCACATTTCTTAAACTGTTTCAGCATAAACTGAACATTAAACCAGTCGTGAAGCAAAGATTTAGTGCAGGATTGTTATATGAAAAAGTATTAGTCTCCACGTGTGTACCTAATGTACTGTCCAGTGAGTTTATATGCAGTATATACTTCTCCAGTTGCATTTATTTTGCTGCCATCTACTGGTTTAGAAGTTGCATCGCCTGAGACTAGTTTTATTTTGAAAAGATGTGACTTCCTGCTATACTGTTTGTACCGTAGACATCAAGGCTACAAATAGATTTAACATTTAAACGGACACAGTGATACTAGAAATATTCCCTGTCAAATCCTGTAATAATATTACAAGATATCCACGTCTAAACCACCCTACAAATGTGGATAGTTAGCTAATATCCGGTTTGTCCCACTAATAAAGCATTTCCAGTACTTGTGTGCATTAATGTGAAGCGTACCATTGACGAAACTGCTTTCCTCCTCAGGGATATTTGCTCTGAAAGACCCCGCACGCTACAAAATACTACCGTGAACGCTTCCTATGGATCAGGAGCGGTCCTTTCGCAAGCTTATTATTTCTACTTGACTGCTAACCGACAAGCTATATACAGTCAATGCTAACAACTAACGTTCCAAAAGCGGAAACGGAAGTGTCTCGCTACAACATCCGCTCATGCGCAGTGTTCACTAAACCGCCGACATGTCGCTGGCTAGGTCTGCGTACAATCTCCTCTTCAGGAAAACATCCCATTTCGCTGTAACCGTCATGGTTGGAGCGGTTATCTTTGAACGAGTATTTGACCAAGGCGGGGACACGTTATTTGAGAAAATGAATAGCGGGGTAAGTGCGCTCTTTGGTGTTTTATTATCGCTGACCTTGTAAGCAAAGGGCGAAGCGGCGCTCGCTAGCATTAGCTAAGTTAGCTTGCCCGCTAAGCCGACTAGCAACTTCCTTTTAATAACTCTAATGCTTGTTTACAAATCTCGCAAGTTCGTGTTCAGTGTTTATCCTAACGTGACATTTATTACAGAAACTATGGAAACACGTCAAACGCAATTATGAGAACCAAGGCGAGGAATAAGACGTGGCCCGGGGTCAGACAAGGCTGAAGTGCAACTGTTGTCACACTTCCATTACCCATTCTTCCTGGGACTCCAACACCTTGAATCAAGCAGCAGTCAACATGAACAATGTTCCCCAAGTCATGACCAGGCTAGCAGCGGCTACCAGAGGACCTGTAGGAGCTGACTGATCCAGTCCACAACACCATGAAGATGGAGCAATGGTTCCTGTCGCCTCATCCCCGTTCCTTGTTTTTACCTGTAATTCATTTGTTCTCCTCACAGATTGTAAATTGTTAAATTAAACATGTGCACACGTCTTATAAGTCTCAACGAGTACTCATTTATCTTATTGCATATGACAGTGCAGTTATTAAAATCATAGGAACCATGAGCATTTGTATTTAATGTTCATTATTACTAATTTTATACACCCTGGTTATGTAATACGACTGCGTGAAGAACCTTGCATATACAAATTAAATTTTGTTGGCAAAGGGACATGGAGGTGTTTCTACATAATGCAGAGGCCCTTACATACATGCACTTACAAAAAAAAAAAATACACTTAATATATATATTTGTGGCCTTTTTGTCAGTTAAGTAAATAAATCTTTTGAACAGTGATCAGGCATAACACTATGACCACCTGTATACTGTGTAGATCTCCCCTGTGCCTCCTGGAAATAGGTATCTGTGGATCATCCATGTTCCAGTGCATCCCTCAGATACTTGATCAGTTTGGGATCTAGTGAATTTGGGAGACCAGGTCAACACCTTGTGCTGTTTTTCATGTTTTTTTTTTTAAGTTGTTCGTAAAGAGTTTTTGTGTGTGTGCCTGTGTCAGGCTGTATGCTGCTGGGGGTACATGTCTAAGTAACATCCACATGAATGCCAGGTCCAAAAGTTTCCCAGCAGAACATTGTATTGTCACAAGACGGTCAATGTCATTCACTTCTCCTGTCAGTGGTCATAATGTTATGCCTGATTGATGTATGTTGCTGAGAAAAACTGATCTGGAATGAACTTGTACGTCAGCCTAGAGAATTTTGTAGTATTTCTACACATCACATGCGCTAAATAACATGAACCAATCATGGTGGGTGTTGGAAATGCAGTCTATTACTGTGAAAGGGTTCATACTGAAATCACCAGAGTCATAAACAGTAATTTTTTTTTGCAAGACTGGCTTTTTAAGCACTTCTCCTTTATTACACAGTTCAGGATAAAAATAGACAAGCAGTAGAGGGGCCCACAAACAGGGCAGACACATGTGAGCACTGTCAGCTGCCATTAGCTCCAACATCTACTACATTGTAACAAACATGCATGCATCGGACAAAAGTGTTTATCATAATAATAATATTCATATCATATTAATGTTTACAAAAAAAAAATGGCTTCCAGGTAGATTTCAGTGACACCAGTCACTTGTTTTACTACAATTCAAATATTGTACAGTACAAACATTATAGTACATAGTGACTCACGCTACCCCCAGAAAGTTGTGTAGGCTTTGACATTTATAGTAAATAATTTTCACACATATGGTGATTTAAATTTGTCACTGCATGAAAAGACTACCTCTGAGGTTTGGTTGAGAGTTCTCAGTCAAAACTAATTCTAAGATAAGTCACAAAAGATTGCTTAAGCGTTATTACTGTTAAAATGTACAAATCAGTACGGTTCAATGACGGCGTCTCATGTAAACTTTTGACACGAGGTCAGGAGAGGCCGCAGCTGTGACAAACAACTGCACTTGAGTCTTGGGCCTCTAGAGAGCACACCAACACTGTTTGTCCTACTGCATAATGAGACCTGCACTTTCAAGAGCAATCCAGCAGTCAGTGACGGCTCACACTCTGGTTTGCTTTGAGAGGGCAAATAAAAAAAATGGCACCGGGCTCACAAAATTTGTGTTATGAGCCTTGGAACCGGAGAACAAAAACCAAGCAATAGTTTGGGGCTCTATGTAGAAAAAAAAAAAAAAAAAAAGGAGGAAGGGGTTTGTAGAAAGCATATTTTGCAATGACTACCATAAACTCCATAAATAAATAAAGGCTCCTCAGTGCATCAACAATACTCCACAACCCTCCCATAGGAGCCCGCTGCCTAAAACATACATAAAATCTTTGCAGTAGAAAATCTAGGAAACTTCGCTCAACATTGTAGAAACATTTATCATTTAACTCAGCCATGGAGGCAGCCTCAGTCTTTAGATACAACATCAGTGCTGTTAATGACACGTGGACATTGTTAACATTTTCTACATAGTTGTGGTACACGTGTGTTTCTCTATCTGGGGCCCATCTTTCTGCCATTGTGAAAGCGATGAACATTTTGTTTCTTCTTTTGTGGTATGTCACAAACAAGTATTTTCCTTCAGATTAAAAATTGAAAACTGTACTTAAATAAGTAAAACCATTTGTTAATGTTAAACGTTGGCACCGTGTAGACATGCTGCAGGATCAATGGCATCATTTCAGTGTAGCACACGTTTCTAACTCAAGTTCAGTTATAAAAGCACTCAGTGATTTTATCTTGTAACCATCCCCATAGTCTGGTAACCCACAGGCTCACACCCAAATCTGACAAGTACTGAATTTCAGGTGTGAGCATTTTCTCACAAATCGTCCTGAATTTGGGATCTATATCTTTCTTCATGTTGTAGCCCATTATGGAGGCCTCTCCAACTGGCTGCCAGGGCAGGAAATGTCTGTCCTGAATCTTCTGGGCTTCGACTGCACCTCCACCTTCAATACAGGTGGCCTTCATCTCAGCATTTCTTCTCCTCAGCTGGTTAACCTCCTGCTTCATTCTTTCTCTTCCGTAAGCCTCTATTCTGGCCCAGAAGGTAGCGTTGAAGTGCTGATAGAGTCTCCAGTCAGCCCCGTTCCACTGCAAAGCTTTGGCTCTCATCTCCGGGTTCAGTCGAGACACGGATGAGCTCCTGCGAGCGTTAAGCTTAAAATACAGGATGTCCTCCGTGCTCCAGCAGAGTAAATCCCTCAACAAAATAAGAGACTCTTCAAAATATTCCGCGATGAGGACCAGATGGAAATGTTTCGATAAGTTATGAATGTCTCTCATCACGCGGGGATCATCAGCCTCGAGGTTGTTGTCCAAACCGAAGTCAAAAAAGAGCAAATTCTTCAGGTAGAATGAGTTGTAAGCCTCTGGACTGTAGAAGGCCCGAGGATTGTTCAGAAACTCTTCCAGTTTGTTCTCTCCGTTGATCCTCCACGTGAAGGGAACCGCTCTGTGGTAGTAATGGAAGGCTGACTCAAAGAGATCCACGGGGTCACGCAAGATGGTGATGTACATGGCGTCTTGAGGCAGAAGCTTAGCTACTTCTTGTTGATTAAACCGCATGTGGTTGCAAACGATGTTGAAACACTCTCCGGGCCTGTAGTCCTTCACCTGGGAGCACAGGAAAGGTGACGGGTAGAAAAAGTCATTGCGACGGTCGGGGAACGCAAACCTGAGCTTGTGCTTTTCTCCAAATCTGAAGAGGATGTTGAGGATGGTGCTGCTGGCAGTTTTATGGGTCTTCATGAACATGATGTTCACTCTGGGCGAGCACTCCTCTGACTGGGTTTTTGTGCTTTGATGAGGCTTGGGTGAACTGAATGATTTAGCAGTGCTGTGAGGACACGTGTCTTCTTGGGGGCCCCTGCAAACACAGCATATTCTATGATATTTTATGCCAACGTATCATAAGAAAACAATGCTCTTGTTTTAAATATTTACCTGATGTCCACTTGTCTTGGGTTTGCCAAGCAGTACAGCACCAGGATGATGTTGGGCAACAAAACCCAGGGAATCATCCCTCGTATTACGGACATGCACTTTCTTCCTTTCATCATTAGTCCAAAAGGATACCTAAAAATAAAATTCAAGAGCATACACATTAATTCATTTATTTATTTATTTGGATCCCCACGATTTCTACTTTCAGTGCACACAAGTAGGGAAGCTGCGGTCTGGAGGCTAGAAAGGAACAGCTTTGAGGCCCTGAGGTCACTGGTTCAATCTCCCCTCTTTGTCTACAGCTGAGGTGCCTTGAGCAAAAGCACCTAAATCCCTAAACTGCTCTCCGGACTCTGTGCATGGCTGCCTACTGCTCCAAGTGTACTCACTTGGATGGTTAAATGTAGAGAACAAATTCCTTATACATATACAACGATCAGGCATAACATTATGACCTAATATTGTGTAGGTCTCCCTTGTGCCTCCAAAGCAGTTGTGACTCATCAGAGAATGGACATAGATCTTCTGAGGGTGTCCTGCGGTGTCTGATAACAGAATGTTGTTAGTGGGGGCCTTGGGGTCCTATGGGTTGAGGGGAGGGGCCTCTGTGGATCAAGGTTGTTCCACAGATACTTGATCAGTTTGGGATCTAGTGAATCTGGAGGCCAGGTCAACACCTTGTGCTGTTTTTCGTGTTTTTTTTTAAAGTTGTTCCTAAACCATTTTTGTGTGTGTGTCTGTGTCAGGCTGCATCCTGCTGGGGATGGCTGCTGCCATCAAGGAGTGTCATTGCTATGGGATCGGTGGTACATGTCTAAGTAACATCCACGTGAATGCCATGTCCGAAAGTCTCCCAGCAGAACATTGAATTGTCACAAGATGGTCAATGTTATTTACTTCTCCTGTCAGTGGTTTTAATGTTGTGGCTGATCGGTGAATGTATGGAAATTAAGTTCATTTGATTTAACAAGTTATCATCATGTTCTATCTCCCAACATTATTCAACGGAAGTATAAATTCAAGTCAGTGAACAATAAAAGGCTTCCGTTCACCGCCTGCTGGATGTGAATCCTCTATGAGTGTTGTGTTCTCATTGAACCATAGAGCAGCTGCATGATACTCATAAACATTTATGCCCCGCAGCAGTTTTTGCAAGGCAACCAGTTTCCCCGTTACCAAATCCCTCGAAGCAACTATGTCAGTGGGATTTGCAAACACGGCAGGCCCGGCCTGTTTAAATTAAACATTAGTGATCACATTTATTATCGTCAAAGACGAGGTTTAAAAGAAGATCCATTTGATAAACTGTGAAAGAGGAAAGATTAAAATCTGCTGCATCATTCTTACGGTCAAATAAAACACGCAGCCCCCATGTTGACACTTCAAACATGTTTGTGGTTCTTAAATTTCCTTTCCAACAAACAGGAGAAAGGACAGCAGAGCATAATAGCTGCTTGAATGAAACAGACATACGAATTCCAAAAGAAAAGCAAAACCATTCCCAGTAAATTTAGGCTGGTGGCATCATGTGAGCAGGTGTGTATGTTCAGACCTCTGCTCTGATTTCTTATCTTACCAACCGATAATCATCCACTTGATACATTTGCTGAGAATACGTCCAAGTCGTTCATGTCTTGTGAAAATGAACTTAAACAATGACAGGAATTTAATTTGATCAAGGCCTACGCGAATGGAAGATGTCTTCCTTTGACTAGCAAAACCCTATCAGACCATGAACGGCATGGCAAACAATGCAGGGTGTGGAAGTATTTGTAGAAAAAATAAAAACAAGCAGCCTACCTGGAGATGAGACCATTAGGAGTGCCAGGCTGATTCAAAGAAATCAGTCTCTGTTGTTCAGCGTGCTGTGCACACTCCCAGAAGAGGCATCTTATTGGTGGCTGGGAGGATGGAAGGAAGTCATGTGTAAACTCTCCTCCCACGGGGGTTTGAATTGGTTTGTAAAAAAAAGACGTCGAAGGACACACCTCTAATAACAGCAAATCTAAAAGATGTAAAATCCCAGAGGTAAATGTGAAAGGCGCTCCTGTAAGTGGAGCCTTATTCAAATTGTGCCATCATTGTGTTCTTAAAAGTAATATGGCCGCTGGTGGTTTGTTTGAAAGCAAATTTTGCCCCACAAAGTAAAGGACCACACCTTTATTCATATCTCGACCATTGTATAAACGGTTCAAACGCGGTTTCCCTTAAAGTGAAACTATTTTCACTGCACACCTTTGCCAGGTTTGATTTGCTGCAACGCTCACCACCCAGGTCTCAGCCGAGTGGCTTCATTTGCCTACGTTTAACCATCTAAAAGGCAGCAGAGATCAGAGAGGGTAGATGCACAGGTTATTTACAGATTAACTTGCTGTTGTAACTTGTTGGTCTAGTTATAAGAACGCTGGTTGATTGCCAACATATTTTCGTTGCTGTGATTAAAACAGCTCACTCCGATCACCTGCTATAGACTATACATCAGTTGGCTGCTGTATAGTCATTTATATTGCAGTTTTGGTCAGCACATGTGTCCACAGCCTGTAAAGTATGGCGGTAAAATATGGGAACTTAATTAATCAGATCTCTAATGTGGGTCTAATGTACACCGACCTTATCACAGTGATATCAATACTGTGCAAACCAGCTGCGCACTGGGCACTGGGCACTGGGCGCTGTGGGCGGACTGTTTTTCTTCAGTCTCCAGGCATCTGGGCTCAGGTGCTGCCTCGGCTGTTGACTTTACCTTTGGCTGTGAATGAATCATCTGTTTCAGTTCAGGTCAACCGCAGTTTGGTACTGATATCTGAATACGTCAGAGCACGTTCAGATGATCCACTCCAGCGAGAGATAAGAGCGGAGCCGCATCTGTCCAGTCGGGATGACGACACTGACAGAGGCTGCAGTTTGCATAACTTTGAATGACGAAAGAAAGGGGTGTCTTCTTACATGAACTGGATTTTATTGTATTAATCTACAATCCCACATATTTTTACAAGTGTACAAAATGTTCTCTACTGAAACACAGAAAAAAAACTTGAAACACAACAAATTAAAGCACATATTGAAGCATTACTGCATTAATAACTGATCTCAAATCAAAAGAGGAGCCACAGGTCAATAATGGCAGCATTGTTATACGCTATTGTCACTCGTAATGTTATGTATGTCTACATTACTATAGTGTAATACACAATAACCCCAACATCAGCTACAAAGGTTCAGGTAGGTATGACATTTTCAGATCTGGATTTCTTTTCAAGTTTTCTATGCTATGCTTTCTATGATTCTATTCAACCAACCACGGCCTTTCAGAGGATGACACTGAAACCACATGATCTGACATAACCAGTCTTCGTAAAAATCTTCTCTACAGTACAGCCACAGGCAGTTTCACCGCCCAGGCAGATTATGCAACGATCATAGGCTACTTAAGATGTATTGGGTGAAGTTTCCACGAAAAATCTGAGCAGCAGCCCGTGGCGTGTTTTGGGAACATTCTGGGACATAGGTCATAACAGATCCAGCTTTGAACACCTGCTGCTGTGCGTGTTGAATAACCAGAAGATGTTCTTGACCTCACAGAAAATTTTAGGTAGGACCATCTGGCACGTGTAAACAATGGAACCGCCTGAAGCGTGACTGATTCTTGAAATGGATCACGCCGAGCCGCTCTGTTTGGTGTTTGCTTAGTCAGACACGAAATGCAAGTTAGCTACTGCAAACAGTCACTTCTAAAGAACAGGTGGTTTAGCTGGCTTGCGTGAATCCACAGTAAAGGTTTGCGTTTTATCTGCTTTTTGTCTCGGGGACATCAATGTGCGAGGATCGTGAGAGACTGAAATGATAATCGTCTGAAACGTGACACAGCCCTTTCAACAGTTCGTGACTCAAAACCAGACACATAAATATATATCTTTTTACAAACCAATGACACTTTGATGCATTTAAAGTTACTCCACTGCACTAAAGTTGGCAAACATAATATCAGCAATAAATATACTGATTAAAACAATTTACAATCCCCCTTTAAGGGGGGTTAAATACACACAGAAAAAAAAATAATAGTTGTACAGTAGCTGATTGCTTGCAATGAATCTAGTTAAAAACATCCATAAGGCCCTTTAATTATTAAAAAGCAAATGACAGCTTTTATGTACAAGTAGGCCACCTTTGGTATTCAATCATACCACCACGCTGATTATCAGAATAGATTATCATTTAGAAACACGGTCCGTCTTTATGTTTTTTGGGGGTTTTTTTGCACAAATTATTGCCGGGATCACACAGCCAGCTAATTTTTTAAATAAACTAATGCTGATTTAGAGACAGACAGCAGCGTGTGCATTGCTGCGTTGTATAGTAGGATGGTGCTTTAAAGGGACAGTTATTTTCTTTTCCACAATTAATGCACAGTGCATAGAACAAATGGTTCGGAGACGCAGATAAGAGTACGAGCAGTCGTCACACTGATCTACTGTCTCCTTCCACTCCTGGTCAGAAAGACTGATAATGTTCTAAATATAAAACAAGGTTGGATCAAATCTGGTTGGACTGGTCGTTCATTGCTTGGCTTCTGTGGTGGTTTTTCGTGCCACCATGACTACAAGTAAATACCACGTACAAGCCCATTTCTATTATAAGTATCCCTTTAAGCTGCTCTTCATTACATTAACTTCGAAAAGAAGAATAAATCCATCTCACAATCCACATTACTGAGGCCAGTCTGTAATAAATTCTTCCTGTGCAGGCTAGCAGCCCATAGAAAAGACATTAATTTTCCACTATAGGGAGGAGCTAGCTGGTAGTGATACATTACAGACAGTGGAATGCTTACAGACACATCGGAGTTAGGGTCTCGTGACTCAGTAGACGGGCTTATAGAAAACCTGCCCGCCCAGCAGCCTACGCTTCAGCTCCTTCCACAGCAGGCTGCGCTCTCTCTGGGATCCCTTCATGAAGCCGCGGTTCTCTTGAGCACGCCGAGACAGATAGGGAATCACCTCATTGACGGGACCATAAGGGACATACTTGTAGACTGGAAAACCTGCTTGACCTGTTTTCAACACAAAGCACAAGATGCCAGTTTTAAAAAAAAAAAAGAAACGACGTCCGCTGTCTCCACCGTGCGTGCATTCATCGTCATGACTGACATGTAGCAGAGAAACAGCCAGAATGGTTACAAGACGTAATACAGTTGATATGCTGTTTAATATGAGTGGTAAAGTTAACAAGGTAGATATAACTGAGGAACAAACTGTCCAAACTCGCTCAATATTTGTTTGGTTAACAAATATTGGCGCAGTATATTAAAGCAATGTCTATTTTAAATTCAGAAATAATTATAAACACTGTACACATATAACAACCCACTATATTACTTACTCAAGACAATTATCTTTTTTATTAGAAGTTTGCTTAGAAGGATTATCTAATTAAACACATTTCCAGAACAGAATGTGTGAGGGTTGGATAAGGCCAGGCACCAATGTATTTGTTTGACTTTATTGCCAATTTTTTAAAATCTAAACTTAATAGTGTTTTTATCATAAGAATATTTTTTTCCGCCCCTAAATCCCTAAGTCACAAAAAATCAAATAATAATAAAAGGTATATATATTTCTTCTGTAAAACAAAATGTGTGTGGAAAAACTAATTAACAGTACATAGTATATCATATTACCATGAAACTTCTCCAGTTGATTACTTACATTAAAAAAAATGAAAAAAAAATGAAAAAAATTCAAAAAAATTCAAAAAAAAAAAAATTCTATTACACATTTTATGAATTTTGTCTTCCAGTCTTGAGATCTTGTTTAAATAATAAATCTTCAATATGTTATAACTTCAAGTAATGTCAAACAGAGGAAAGCGCAATAAAATGAACAAATAAATGATAAATTCGATTTTTTTGTCAAGTCTGAAGGTTAAGGTTACACTGGTGTGCAAAGAAAACGGCGTGGGTGATATCACGTATCACGTCAGTGGTGATATCACAAGGTTAAACGAGTCGTTATGTCTCCGTTGAGTAATAAAAGCTACATTATCCCCCACTATTTATCTGCAGTAAACCACATTCTTGCACCACTGTTTAAGCAGCAGTGCACATTTATAAAATAATAATAAAGAGCTTAAAGCCTTTCTCCCTGTTTTGAACTTAATGTTTGTGTCTCAGTTACCCGTGGTCTAGAACATTAATATCCAAGAAAACTGTACATTATTTACACAGTATTATGTCTGATAGCAGCCACAGGATTTTGGGAGGTGATGTGTTCAGACTGATAGCATGCCCTCCATCAAGACAGTCTGTCATAACATTCGGTTGCTCGACAGTTGAGGACTCTGAGAACTTGGGAGTGTTTGCTCTCAACATATCTACAGATTGCAGAGACCATGTCTCGGGGTCAGCAGCCGTCTGATTATAGAAAAGCTGACATGTGTAGGTTCTATGTTTCAGCCGCCACATGACCGTTTGATGTAAGACCCCGTGATTCTGTAACATTCTGTTTGCTCCTAGTAAACGAGCTGAGTGGGACATACCAAGCGGGAAGCTGATCTGGTCACACATGCCCAGCAGCTGTCCAAAGTAAACTTTGTTCTCAGCGGGTGAAAGGCCCATCTCGTTCATCCTGAAAGAAAAACAGGGTGACGCATGTTAGAGGGCTGTTATGCAATCAATACCGCGGCGAGGTGTTCCACCATTGATGTCACAATCTCTGCAAATCCTATAACCGCTTTGGAAAGTGTGCAAAGGATATGTTTTAATTAAAGCGATACCACAGGCATCATGGTTAGCCATTAGGGTTAATCCTTTATGAATGAGAGCTTTACATCTTTTGTATGTGCAAAGTCTGCACTTAGTACAGGCCATTAGCTTCTTTCACGCAGGACTGAGAAAAACAGAACGTACTTATCCAGAGTGAATTTCACTGTGTCCTCGTTGTGAGTCGCGACCATGACGTTCGCCTTCCTGCTGTGTTCAATTTCCTCCAGCACGTATTCCAAACACCTGGACAAACAACAATTCAGATGGTCAGGATTCGTGCGTTTCTCAGCTGAATCACGAAAGGCCTCGAAAATAATGAATCAAGACTTACTTGTGATACATCCTGTTAGTGGCCTCGTAGTCTGGGTTTATTGGATCTTCGTAGCCGATCTCCTCTGCCCTGGCTCTCTCTTGGTACATGTAAGCTCCACGGACGAGTTTGGCGCCAAAGTACCAGCCCTCTCGGCGAGACAGCTCAACGTCCATGGTCACGTTGTCATAGGCATCCTAATTAACATTAAAAAGAAAATAAACCATTTGTTATGTGTCCACAATGCTTTTCTAATATGGCTGTGACAAAAGAGCATTCACTAAAGAAAGAAAATGTTTGATGTTACAATATAATTAGGACTTTTCTCATAATTAAAAGAAAACAACAGATTATTGGGAAAAAGAAGTACAATATTGCTGGATCGGGCTACATTTCACAAAGCTGAAAACAAACATTCAAGCAAATACAGAGTAAGAGACTTGTTACACGGTGATGCAACATTGCTGTTTGTCAGTTGATATAAATATGACATATCAGTCATAAATTGTCAGGCTTAGCTGTAACGTGCTGCAGTCTCACCTTGAGGTAACACTGATAAGTGTTGAAAATCACCGGCTTCTCTCTGTTGAATTTTCTCTGCATTTCCAGCGTCAGTCGACTAATGGCCGGCTGGAAGTACGTCTGTTCGGCGTCCACCATCAGCCTCACCCCATGCTCCATGGCATACTGTAGCACAGAGCATTTAACCGTATTTTAATAAGGAATATCTTCCTATTCCTACAATCTTGTGCACAAGACCAAAGAAGGCATTTCTAATTAACTTAATTTCCATGATCCTTAAATGAACGAGGTTTCTGTGTTTCCTCTAACAAATATGTTTAATCAATAAAAAACTACATATTTTTTATTTGGTTCGCTCACCTTGGCCAGAACGTCCACTCTCTGCAGCATCCTCTTCATCTGCCTCTCCTCCTCAGATGTGAATTTGTTCAGTAAAGGTTCCAGGTGGCCCGTCTACACAACCAAAACACACAATTTTTTTTTTCAATCACTTGCTTGCCCCTAGCATTTTGTCCTGTGTTCCATTTCTGTGATCTAGTTTTGCTTAGTCCCACAAAATGTCATGTTTTTCATTAATCAGACGTATTATCTTGATGGAAAAAATGGATGGAAAAGATCCAAGACTGGTTCCAAGTCTGTTTCTGCCCTGCTGTTTCTTTTTTATTATTATTACTACATCATTAAACTTACAGTTACAAATCCCTGATCATTTTAGGCATCAGGTATGTTGTGTTCAGGAACAGGTAACACATTCATACCTCAATGTCTGGAAATTAAAAACCGTTTCAACTGGTGATCAGGTTCCAGTTGTTTAATAAAGGCTTTAAGTGCAGACTCTTTATTTATATCCAAATAGAAGGAAAGGTGTAGGAATTACAACAATTTTTACATGCAGTCCACTATTTTCAGGGGTTGAGACTTGAATATTTTTTGTAAAACATCTAAACTGACAAAAAACACATAGTCCAAACATATATGGACCTCACTGTGTGTGTGTGTCACCTCTGGAGAAGGGTATCTTTTGAAGATTATTTTCAGGCTTTCTCTGTGTTTTGCACATTCCACAGAAAAAAGTGAACCGACAAGGTGCCAGACGGCCATTAACGATCGTACACAAACAACTTTTAACCTCTTGAGATAGCGGCAGTCAATTTATTGTCCCGTCCCCTTTCCAAGTCAAACCACTAAAGATCAATATGACTCACCTCAACATTTGGCACCATAAGCAGATTTGAGATTTTTGTTGTGTCGTTTATTAAACTGTTCCAGTCGAGCAGATCAATAGCTCTGAAAATAAGATGTGAAAAATAAATTAAAATGCAGAGTATTACATTATGGAGTATTTTAAAGTTATATCTTGGACACAGATTAATCAGAAGTAAAGATTCTTGCACAACTGAGCGCATGCCCTACCCTGATAGGCCCAGCTTCTCTCCTGTAAACCAGTTCTCAATGTCATCTTTGGCTCCAACGCCCAGCTGAGTTAGACTTTTCTACAAGGAAACATTTCAACGATTAAAAAAAATCCAGTGGCACAGAAAGTCAAAAAGGCTTGAATGCCACCTAACACCTTTAAGACAACAGCGCTGCATGAGCATGCATGAACCTGCATTAGGCATTTCTGAAGGCCGGACACACCTTGAGTTGTTCCAGCTCCAACTTCTGTTCCAGTACCATCATTTCAGATTTGCCCTGTAGTGCTGCAAGTGTGTTAAAGAACTGTCTCCATTTAACCAGGACTTCTGAAAACTGGAGCTGTTTGAAGACAGAACAATATATTATGAAGTTAGAATATTGTATTTATAATCTTTATAGAAAGGAAATAACATGCATAATACATATTGTGATGTCAATAATTGATTTAGAGAGAATTGCACCTTTTATCTCAGTATTAATCAAGTGCTAACCTTGAAGCTAACTGTCAATTGAAGCCAATGCTCAAGTGCTACAAACTGCAGTTCCTTAAATGGCCACTTGATGGCTAACACCAAAAGCGAGTCAATCCACATGAAGTTAAAATACCCAAATTTAGAACATAAATATAGTCGTCAGCACTCCTCCTCAATAATGCATTTCTGCTTCTTTGCTAATTTTTGAATTAGCTTGGAGTTCGTTAAAGTCAAGCACTTGCAAGATGGCAGCAGGAGGAGCGCCACACTGAAATGTGGTTCATTTCCTTGTCACTTGTTCGTGCAGAAATGCTATTGCCAAACGAATAAAACTCCCTGTTAATATTAAAGCCATGAAGATTATCTTACAAGGAACTGAGGACGTCCCAGTGCAGTCATTTTAATGGCGGAAAATCCATCAGACGAAGCTCCACCTAAAATTGATAACAAACTTTATGTGTTACTGTGTGTTATGTTGATGTTGCATAATTGTATTTTCGTTTAAATGCATTCTGTAATTGATATTGCCTTTAGACAACAGTTAAAACATTTTGTCACTGTAAAAAAAAACAAAGTCTTACTAATATATTATTTACTTACCAGAGGCTTTAATGCAGTTTATAAATGTCTCCATCTGGTTGTCACATTTGGCCTCATCTGCATAGAAGTAGGTGCGAGCACTGATAACTCCGCCACGCCTGTCCCCAAACTGGCGATGGGCCTTGTACTTCTTCTCACGATGATCAGCACCTGAAGTGGCAAGCAATTTGTTTTAGCTTTTAACATATTTTGAAAGAAAGTTATATCTTGATAGATAATTATTAATTTGGAGCTATATATATCAGTGATAGTTTTATTACATTTCCCTTACTGAGATAAGACACAACATTCAGACTTTACAGCATACTGTAAAAAAAAAAATAAAAATATGGGACAGGATGCAAGATAATATTTAATTTCCTTTATGCTTAAAAGTGACTCTATAATGGGATTTATGGTGTCATCGTCCACATGCTTCATAGGCTCTTTTATAGATTATCAATTATTAAATTAATTTGAGAATAAACAGCCCACACCAACTCCCCAACAGAGCCCAAGCTTTATGTCAGTGTTGACCTGCTGAACTGGACATTTCAGGCCACACTAGATCCAGATATAACCAGAACTAACCGGGCAAGACCACATTGCCACATGACTATGAATACCAACCCTGACACTGGAGCCTAACTGAGGGAAATGAATATGAAAGTGCTTCAGCCCCACCTCCTAAGTGCACTGCAGTTCTTTAGTCAATGAAGCGTGCAGGAGCTGTTAAGTTGCATTAACATTAAATACATTTGCATTTTTCCTTAGGTACATACCTGGACTTTCTTTCTCTGCTTCAGAAACACATGAACTGAAAAAGAAGTAAGGAGTGATATTAGAAAAAGCAAAAAAATGTCTAATTATAGCAGTTTACATTATGGCGTCCACAGTTTTATAACTTCTCATGGCCTTTTTAATTTTTTTAATTAATTAACCAGACACAATGGCAAAAAAGAACACATCAGAGTTTGATACCCTTTAATTGTGTTTGTTTAACCCGTCCAGCTGAAACCTTGCCATGCAGTCATGAGGGTGACCTTTTTTTTCCATTTCCTTCTATGGATAGATACAATCTTAATCTCAACCAGAGCATACATAGTGTTTAGTTTCAGCATGTGTACATTCGTGCTCGGTGAAACAATCCCAAATGTGGTAAATTCCTTCAAGGGGCATTACATAACACTTCCTTGTGTGCGCTGGGGATCATGAAAGGACTGAGCACAAGGACTGCCAACCCTCCGGAGCGGAGGGTTGGCAGCCTGTTTAGGAGGCACACTCCCCAGCCGAATAACTGGCTCAGCCAATCACGGGAGAGGGGTCTGTCCTGGCTGACCAATAGAGAACAAGCACTGTTTTGCTGCTGGGAGTAAAACACATTAGGTTTTGATTGTAGGCTGTTTATCTGGGGGAGTCACACTATAAATTACATGAGAGATTAGAGGTATAACAGAAGCCATACCTAAAGTGATAAGATAACAATGAACTGACCTCAAAGTACAGCCCAGTCGAATATTTTGCACACTATCTTCTGAATGTAAATAAAGGAGCTAAAAGATATTTCGCAGACATATGATATGGACATGGGTCAAAGATCACAGAGTATTTACCTGAAGTGATAAAAAAACAGACGTATAACTTATACTTCAAATACAGACGCTATATTCTAAATCTGTACAATAGTTGGTATAACCTATTGGAAGAGCCAAGGACATAAAGTGCTGGGGCCCATATAATATGTACAGTATGAACTCTTCATGTGGAGAGCCTCATGACTCAAATGCCTTTAATGCTTTGGTGTAAACTTTGATCTGGCAGGTAAATATAAATCTAACAGTTCATATTAGAACAAATTCTTACTGGACCTGTTATAAAGATGCTGTTACTACATATGTGTATGAATATATACGTTGCTGCATTTTTTATTTATTTATGTAACTGCTGCTCTCAGAATGTGTCTCCTATTACAACCATGCATGGATAGGGGCATTGTGAATGGCTCTCTCTATACATGGCCTCTTCAAGGTCCTTCTGATTTCCAGGTTTCATTGTCGTCAGGCATGGGATCAGACCAGACCAGAAACAAACACTGAAGTGGAGCCGCTGTGCCCACAATATGTGACACCATACAGGGTGATACTCATAAACATAACTCGTGCTGCACTTTATGAATTTCAGTCGGCTCTGTCACATGTGATCATTACTTACTCCATTTCCTTCTTCTCTGCCTCCTCTTGAGTCAAGTCTTCTTCCACGCTGTAGTCCAAAACTGCCCCCACACCGAAGGCCTGGTTCTTCTGGATTAACGGTTTGATGGAGTTGTGGTCTTCCCCCGCCACAAACTGACCATAGAAGGTCATCTTCATCATCTTCTCAAACATCCGCTGACCAAGAAACTTCTTACTTAGGTCCATCAGCTGAAAGACAGGAGGGGAAGAAGTTGTCATGTAGTTAATTACATGACTTTGATTTTTAAATGCTATTTTAAATACTTTATACGTTTAAAATAAATCCCTTTTAATGTATGTATTTATGCATTTTTAAATAAATATAAAAACAATGTTTTTGTTATTACACGTTTGAGAAAAGATCAACTCACCTCTTTGTTCTTTTCAACGAGGAAGTCAATGGTGCAGAGTTTGAATACCAGCAGACTTCGGAGCAGTTCCACGTTACCTTTGCTTTTGTAGGCTTCCTCGGTGTTGTCGAAGTCGATGTGGATCTTCTTCAGCGGTGCGTTTGCAGCACTTTTGGTCTGACTAATGAGTTCAACCGGCACAGCTTCCACCACGGGGCACCCATCCATCTCTTTCTCTTCCTGGCTCTTGGTGGATGCGACTGTTGACCGACATCTCGCAGGTGAAACGCTTATTTTCCTGATATTGCCGGAGTTCGCCCTGACGAGGGCTGCTGCAAACTTAGTGTACGACATGGTGTCCTTTCCTTTCTGAGCTTAGAAGACCACAGACCGAGAGCCGATCCTCTTCAAGCCGGTACTGATGTTTCGTAATAAACGTGCTCCCTCTGCACATAGGAGGATGTCATGTCACGCAGGGGGGCGTGGCCTCCCTCCTTCTCACGTCACGTTGTTAGGCATCACGCGCGAACTCATGTTATACACTCCCCTCCAAAAGTATTGTAGCGAGGCAAATTCCTTTATTTTTGCTGTAGACCGAAAACATTTGGGTTTTACATCAAAAGGAGAATATGAGACAAGAGATGAGCGTTTCAGCTTTTACTTCCAGGTATTTACACCTGGATCTGATACTTATCATTATGTGTAACAGAACACCAAATATTTAGGCAAGCAAAGGTATTGGAACAGACAGATTTAAAACAAATTAAATTTAATAAGACTAAGTATTTAGTTGCAAATCCTTTGCATGCAACCTATTGACATCACCAAACATTTGCATTCTTTTGTGAGGCTTTTCCAAGCTTGCAATGCAGCCCCTTTCAATTGTTTGTTTTGGGCGGTTACTCCTTTCAGTCTCCTCTTCAGCAGGTAAAATGCATGCTCTTTAGGGTTTAAGTCTGGAGACTGACTTGACCAGTTTAAAACCATCCGCTTTTTGCTCCCGATGAACTCCTTTGTTGTTTTGGCAGTGTGTTTTGGGTCATTATCTTGCAGCATGGTGAAGGATCTCCCAATCAGTTTGGTTGCATCTTTCTTTAAATTAGCAGATTTTATTTATTTTTTTTCCAGTTCATTTTGCTGCTGCTATCATGTGTTACTACATCATCAATGAAGATTAATGAGCCTGTCACAGCATGCAAGCCCAAGCCATGGCATTGCCGCCACCGTGTTTCACAGGTGAGCTTGTATGTTTGGGATCATAAGCAGATCGTTTTGTTCTCCAAACTTTAGCCTTTCCATCACTTTGGTAAAGGTTAATCTTTGTGTTAATCTTTCCCTCACTGTTCCAATACTTTTGGAGGGGAGTGTATGTCATAGTCACTGGTTATAGTTTAATTTCAGGCTCATTTTCAGTGTTGTTATAAAACTAATTTTATTCTATCGCCTGTTAATACAAACATAAATAATTCCCATGCTTTCCCTTCAATTGCTTTATAACACTCAACACTGTCAAAATGAAGCAAAAGAGTGTGTTTATTCTAATATGTAAGACAGATATTTTGATCTACACTTCTTCCAGCTGGCCACCTCCAGCAGTTTCACCCTGTGTCACCTTCGCAGCTGTCTGCGGTTGTCTCTCACATGAAGCCCACCTTTTGTCCCTCATGATATCATTCCGCCTTAATAGCTGTTTAACTAATGGTGTTGTCCCTGCCAGTTTTAAACATGCAACTGTACAACCGGCAACTGGCATGTCAATTGTGTTGAGAAGGGAAGTTTTTATCAGCTCAGAATCATCACCAAATTAAAGCCATTTTATTTTATTTTATTTTATTTTTATCTCTGGAGGACCTGGAAACAGTTATATAATCTTCCCAGCTTGACTACTGCAACTCCTTTTATACAGGGCTGACCCATTCTACCCTGTCTCGGCTGCAGCTAGTGAAAAATGCAGCTGTGAGACTGTTAAAATCTTACTATTTGGTTTTAAAGGCCTAAATGGTTTAGCTCCACAATACATTTCCGACATGCTAATTCCATATTCTGCCCCCAGGTCACTAAGGTCATCCTCACAACAACTCCTCTCAGTCCCTAATTCTTGTCTTAAATCGAAAGGTTACTGGGGTTTTTC
The DNA here is from genome assembly GCF_963514085.1 of Chelon labrosus. Classification (NCBI taxonomy): domain Eukaryota; kingdom Metazoa; phylum Chordata; class Actinopteri; order Mugiliformes; family Mugilidae; genus Chelon; species Chelon labrosus. The sequence continues at coordinate 12,330,447 of NC_140355.1, forward strand.
AGTTGCTGCTCCAAAGCTCCATCTTCTGTCCCACATAAAGTCCTGCTCCACTATCGACTGTTTTAAATCTAAAATGTTTCCTCTTTTCTCTTGCTTTTAGTTAGGTTTGAGGTTGCTCTATGGCTAATTCTGTCTGATCTAATCTAAACTGATTTTGATCTGCTCCGAGTGGAAAGCACTTTGGGTCAACTGTTGTTTTTAAATGTGCAATATCAATAGAGTGACTTGACACTTCTTACCAACTGGTGGCGGTATTGTGCGAAATAACTGTTAACCACCCGCAAAGAAGACGAAAACCGCCGTCACTGCTGTTTGGTGTCTACCGGAAATTGAGAGTAGAAGAAGAAGCTAGCCGCTCGTTAAGGCTGCTAACTACCACGGAAGCAACCCCGTGTGCTAACCGGTAGCATTAAGTCTACAAAAGAAGACCTCTTCACTTACTTTGAAAGGTAATTGCACAGTTAATTAACAATAATTCAAGTATTGTTTTTTTTTTTACATATGTAATTTGCCTTGGTGCTATGTTAAAGTGTGAAATATATCCCTGGGTCTTAGCCGAAATCGAAAGAGCCGACCTTACATTATCAACAAAGAGACTGACCTGGTGTCACTACCGCTGTTGTTTGTATCAAGCTGTCGTTAACGTTCAAACCACACGACCGTTGTGCTGTCCGGTCGAGCCGTTGGTGTTACGTGGTTGCATATCAACGGTGCACGTTAGAAATCGCTTTCTTTCCGTTAGCAACGGTCGTTAGCTAACGCTAGCCACACGGCCGCGAGCTACTTAGCCGTAGCCCCAACGTTTTATTGAAGTGCAACATAAAGGTGAATGATTTGCAGCCACCTTCCTTTGCATTTAGTGTTGCTATTTTATTAATGCTCAGATGTATTAACCAGGAGATTTTTCCGATATTCCAGCAAATTATATTTTACAATGAATTATCAAAATGTGATTTATTTATTTTTTCCTGTGAGGCAGCAAACAGGTTTAGTCTGTTCAGCAAGTGTGTGACTAGACGGGATCATCAAGGCCCCGGAAATGTCTTGAGGAGTTTTGAAAAAGAAAAAACAAAGAATTGTGTGTATATATAATATATTTATGTACAACGCAACTTTTTATATAATTTTTATTTATAATATTGCAGCTAATTATATAATTTTGCACTTTTAAAACGATAAACGCAGTTTAAAATGCACATGTTTCCAGATTAGAGGCTGCATACAGGATCAATCATTATATGAAAAGGGCATGACTAGTTTGCGAGGGTCACCAGTTATTAAACTAAACACATGTTTTATATTTTTTTTGTTACCCGTCTCTTCTTATCAGTGTTACAGCTGGACTTAAAAAAATCTTATCTCAGACAGGCTTCTCTTCCTCGTTCCAAAACTTACAGCTGCAAAATACGCATAATGCATGTCTCATAGTCTCTTCTTGGTACATCGCTGCTAGCCTCTTCTTGTGTCTGTGTGTCATGTTAATAAAATTCAGCGAGTTGTAGCCATCTCCCTCCGTACACCACCAATATGCTTATCTTCACACTTGGAACGTGGAAAATATACAAGAGGGTAAGCTAGAGAACCAGCGCCTGGAACGTCCACTACCGAACAGCTGCGATCTTCAAAGCATGGGACAATGATGACATCCTGCACATGTAGATGGGGCTTAATGGTGAATATCTGTGTCACGTGGGTTTCACCTCTAGCCTGCCTCTTATGCGAGACTCGTAGTAGGTGCTCAACCTATTCGCTGCAATTAGAGAAGTTGTTCGAGACCTGTCCACACTCTTCGCAAGATCTAGCAACGCAGATCTCTTACAAAAGTCATATAAATCTACCAAAACTATATTGAATGGGCGCTTTGTTTTTTGCTAAAATATCAGGGTTCCCACGCATCCTGGAAAACCTGGAAAATGATTGACCAATTTTCCAGTCATGGAAAACATATGGAAAATTAGAAAATTATTTATCCTCCCCCTGCCTTCTGACCAAATGCAAACGGGTTAAATGTTATGCGCATGCATGTCTTCTGGGCAACATAAGGCACAGAGTTTCTCTGCTTCTAGTCAGCGCACCGCCCCACGTGACACTACCAGCAAATCAAATTTGATTTTGTCACTAGCTTTAGCAGAGAATTTCTGGCTTTAGCGACTTTTCAGACCCCGCGCCTAGAGACAAAACTCGGGACTACGGTAAGTTGAAAAGTGCCAGTGTCGCTAGTATCATTCCAAAGAATGAGCGGGACAGGGGAATGTATTAGTGTATGACATGATAACTTGTCTCTGTAGCAGCTGAAAAAGTCCTGGAAAATAATTTCAGGTCAGGAGTGGGAACCCTGAATATTTATGAGTAACATTTGTTACATACACATATTATCTTGTTTTTTTAAAGAAAAGACATTACCAGTTTAGCATTAATGTTAGCCAGACTATGTGAGAATTTTGAGCTAATATCAAGCTAGGAAAAGGGAGTGAAGTAATGGGTATTTAAGCAGATTGGGTGTCTTCATGTGATTCTTATAGTTTAAGCTTCACTAGCACAATATGAAACAGTTTATTAAGATTGTTGGACATTCATTACCCTGTGTTTTAAAGTTTTCAGGCTTGGATCCGAGGTCCTGTGCCATTTTTCTCGTCAAAAACTCGTCATTTACTACTGTCATGGCCGCATCCCCCGTTTAAAGATTTATTTTTTTTGGAGTTTTGGATTGGATCTAGGAATAGGATAAGGACCAATCCCACAGCTATTTGTGAAAGCAAGACGTGATCTTAAAGTCTGCAGGTGCCCCCCCATTCTGTGTCAGCAGTGCCATCCACTCCACCACCACCACCACCACCGTCATGTCCGAAGGCCGGATCTACGTGGGGAATCTTCCCATGGACGTTCAGGAGAGAGACATTGAGGATCTCTTCTACAAATATGGAAAAATCCGTGAAATTGAATTAAAGAACAATAGAGGCACGATCCCTTTTGCCTTCATCAGATTTGAAGACCCACGGTGAGTTTTTTTGGAAAGGTTTTTTGCCAAGTCGAATCACATTCCCCTTGTTGGACACCTTAAATTTTGTGGTATAATATCATCTCCAGTGACTGCCAGCAAGGGATAGATGGAGACAGCCTATCCAACCTATGTCCGCTAGGCGTACTTTGGTAAGGAGTTCTTTGCTCTCTTCTCTTAGGGATGCAGACGATGCCGTTTATGGAAGGAATGGATATGGATATGGGGATTCCAAGCTCCGTGTTGAATATCCTCGATCCTCTGGTGCGAAATCTGGTCCAATGGGGGGCGGTGGAGGAGGACCTAGAGGAAGGTTTGGACCCCCAACTCGAAGATCTGAATTCCGGGTCCTAGTGACTGGTAGGTGTAGCTCATGAGTCGTAGCCGGTTAGAATTTATCTCTCTCCCGGTGCAGCCTGGAAGTCAAGGCGACTGGTAGGAAGGTGGACATAGGCGCCGTAGGCAGATGTGTTTCTCACTTTCTCATGGCGGACTCGAGGACAAATGGACAAGTAGATGGACGTCATTAGTCGTAGGCAGATATGTTTCTCTCTCATGGCGGACTGGAGGACAAGGGAACTAGTAGAGGACGTCATGAGGCATAGACAGATACATTTCTCTCTTTCTCACGGCGGACTGGAGGACAAGGGAACTAGTAGAGGACGTCATGAGGCATAGACAGATACATTTCTCTCTTTCTCATGGCGGACTGGAGGACGAGGGAACAAGGGAACTAGTAGAGGACATCATGAGTCGTAGAAAAATACCTTTCTTTCTCGCGGCGGACTGGAAGACAAGGGAACTAGTAGAGGACGTCATGGGGCATAGGCAGATACCTTTCTCTCTTTCTCGTGGCGGACTGGAGGACAAGGGAACTAGTAGAGGACGTCGTGAGTCGTAGAAAAATACCTTTCTTCCTCGTGGCGGACTGGAAGACAAGGGAACTAGTAGAGGACGTCATGAGTCGTAGAAAGATTCCTTTCTCGCTTTCTCGTGGCGGACTGGAGGACAAGGGAACTAGTAGAGGATTTCATGAGGCATAGGCAGATGCGTATTTCTCTTTCTCATGGCGGACTGGAGGTCAAAGGGCTCAAATGGATGAGGTCAAGTCTGCTCCTAAAGTCATGAAAAACTAAAGAGTATACTGAAACCGGTCATGTTGGCTGAATAATCCCAAACACCGGGCTATAGTTACTGGTAGGTGTAATTTTATGTACCATTAATTGTATTATATTGTAATGTAATGTTTACACGACCCATATAAGCAGACTGCATATTTAACACAGAATCCTTCTAAGGTTTCATTTAGTTGCCTGTCTGAACTGCTCATATTACAGCACAGTAGAGTTACAGTAATTTGCCTAAAACACTTTCATTTAAATATATTTACCGCCTCTTTTATCAGCGAGGCTCTCTTTGGCCATCAAAGTGGGTAGAGTTATACCTCTCTAGAGACTTCAAAAGCAAAATAAATAGTTTTTTTCTTAGTGACAGTAAAGGTTTCTGTCCATTTAAGCATTCCCAACTCTTAATTAAATGCTTATCTTTGCACTGGAGGCCCAATCAGCACTGCCCTAATAACCTGCCAGACACAAAGTAGTTCAGTGGCTTGTTGTGATGCAGTTCAGACAGACCATCTCTTTTATCCTGGAGATCCTGCTATATACCTAAATATACACATTTGTGAGCAAAACCCAAACCTACTTCTCCATCTATTTGCATCTTGCTTCACTTTAAATTGGCATTAATATCAGACCTCATAAAAACCCTAGGACAAACAATAAAATCTGTCACTGCAATGATTTCAGGTTTAATGGGAGGCAATTAAAATAGGGGCACTAAATTTACCCCCCAGTCACATTGTTTGTTTGTTTTTTTTTTCCCTCCACATTCCAGGTTTACCACCAAGTGGGAGCTGGCAGGATCTGAAGGATCACATGCGCGAAGCAGGGGACGTTTGCTTTGCAGATGTGCAGCGAGATGGTGAAGGCGTAGTGGAGTTTCTCCGCAGAGAGGACATGGAGTACGCATTGCGCAGACTGGACCGGACCGAGTTCCGTTCACATCAGGTGAGTCCCGACGGTGTTGATTATTTAGTTGTTCTTTACCTTTAGTCGGTGGAAGGCGGAAATGTCATGAACGTTTCTTTTGCAGGGTGAGACCGCTTACATCCGCGTCTATGAAGAGAGGGGCACTCCTAACTATAGCCGGTCGCGATCCAGATCCAGGGGTCGCTATTCTCCTCCTCCCTACCATAACAGAGGATCGCCACCTTCACGCTACCAGTCTCCGCCCCGCCACGCCATGTCGCGGCACAGTCCACCCCCCAGGAGGCACGCTCCGCCGCACCATAGCCCACCACCACGTCATTATCGGTAGAAAGGCTCGCCAGTTATTGATGAATTTGAGGAAAATTTTTGTAATTCTGAATTTTATCTTCTTTTTTTTGTAACCCCAGGCCTCCTCACACTATGTTGATATTTCTTGATATACATTCCATTGTCAGAAACCTCTGAACAACCTGCTCCTCCCCACAGCCTTAAATCATTTTTCCCTCTGTTTTTTACGCGCCCATGTGTTATCTGGAAACAGGATTCTTGTCATTTTGTTTTTCTAAGATTGATAGCTGCATTCGACCGTTGTATAACACATTGGATGTTTCTTTTATAAAGAAATCCTGGGTTGTCATGTAACACAAGTTAATGATATATTGTCCAAAAGTAATTACACAATTCTGCAACTATCAAGTTAAATGGTCAAACTGCTTCTTAAATTAACAAAATTTTCCTTTTTGTGTGTCACATTTCCGTAGCTTTGAATATGAAGTTATTTCCAATATAAGAACCTGTGAAGCTGATCCGTATCGTAAAATTAGTGAGCCTTTTAGAGTAGTGACACATGCTGACCATGAGCCTCACCTGTCTTTCTTTTTAAACGTGTGAATTGCTGACTGAGGTGGCCTGTAGGTGGAGTGTAATTTGTATGCATCTCTGACGTTGCTGTTTTTTCTTTACCAATAAAAGGCAAACTTTTGCTGCGACAGTTTTCATTCCTTAGCCTAAAAACCGTTGAATACATTTGAGAAATATAAACTGAAGCTTGCTTCAATTTAAACACGATTCCATGATCTATTCTGAAACAAACTGTTATAAAACCAACACGTGTGATGCGACTACATTTAAAAAAACTTCATTCAAGGTTTTAACCAAAGGGTATAAAGCAGCTTGAGACAACTTTGTCCAAACTCTCAGCTTGCAACAAGTTATTTACCCTCAACTGATGCAATGAGTAGCTTCTCATTTCTTAAACAACCATGTTGAAAGACACGTCTCGTGCTTGTGGTAAAGATGTTAGTCTGTTTGAGAAGGGTCAAATCATTGGCATGCATCAAGCAGAGAAAACATCTAAGGAGATTGTAGAAACTACTAAAATTGGGTTAAGAACAACGCATTATTAAAAACTGGAAGGATAGTGGGGAACCATTGCATCAGGGTAAGAAGAGAGGTAGATGAAGTGATGCACCCATCATGCCTAGTGTCTACTGTAGAAGCCTGTGGGGGCGGTGCTATGATCTGGGGTTGCTGCAGTTGCTCAGGTCTAGGTTCAGCATCATTACGTGTCCAAAGAATGAGGTCAGCTGACTGTCTGAATATACTCAATGACCAGGTTATTCCATCAACGGATTTTTTCTTCCCTGATGTTCACGGGCATATTCCAAGATGACGATGCCAGGATTCATCGGGCACAAATTGTGAAAGAGTGGTTCAGGGAGCATGACACATCATTTTCACACATGGATTGGCCACCACAGAGTCCAGACCTTAACCCCATTGAGAATCTTTAGGATGTGCTGGAGAAGGCTTTGTGCGGTGGTCAGACTCTCCCATCATCAATACAAGATCTTGGTGAAAAATGAATGCAACACTGGATGGAAATAAATCTAGTGACATTGGAGAAGCTTATTGAAACAATGCCACGCTGAATGTGTGCTGTAATCAAAGCTAATGGCGGTCCAACGAAATATTAGAGTGTGTGACGTTTTTTCTGGCCAGGCAGTGTATATTCAACCTTAATCCTAGGATACGATGTGGTTGAAATGCAATCCATGTGAAAGATTAAAGGATTCTCGTCTCCATGACTGAATATGAGGCAGTTTGCTATTGCCAGTAAATCACTGAAACGTCAGTGGTTCAATCTATGAGCTCAGATTATTGGAAAGATACAAATTACTTTTAAATTTGTCTTGAAACAACTCTAACATGTCCACATGCGCGTTGAGAAAAATCTGACAGTGCAGCAGTAGGTAGAGGGAATGTAGTTCTCAGACTAGAGGAACATGCTCTCTTATTTACTGGACAGCCTGCTGAAATGTCATAGTAACCTCTGATAAGGCGAGGTGCACCCAAAGTGGACAAAAAAAAAAGGCACCGGAGCTTTCAAATATATGATTTATGTGTCTAAAATTTACATTTATTTATATATTTATATGATTATAACTGTGATAAAGTTAATTCATTTCCTGGAAAATACAGACAACAAGACACATGGGATGCAAAATATAAGATTTTTAATACACAATAAATTAATTATACTTAGTGACCATTTTAGAAGACACAGAAAAAAATAAAAAATATATTTATTTCCGATGGCGTACTTTGACCTTTCTTTTCGTTATAATCAGACTAAGCCCATATACAGACATTGTATTGCATTTAATAAATATGTACTAGCTTAGTTGTTTTTTATATTTTTTTGTACAGTAAGTCTTTTTTAACACACATTATACTGCAAATCTTCTGACAACAAACAGCAATACACAAACAGCAATACTCATGTTTTAGAAGAACATATGGAGACACATTAGCTGTGGTAGCAAAACACTGGAGTTCAAGCCACATTGAACCAAAGGCGGATGTGTTTTGGCTATTTAGTAAGTGGCACCACTTAAAAACATGTTTTCTGACTGTACCCCGGTTGGTATCTGGCTGTGTAGAGTGGTGTTTACCTGCTGAGATTTTGAGATATTCAGCTAAACCCAAACAGATCAGAGCAGCAGACATTCTTGGGATTTCTTTGGAAGTACTGTATCCCAGAAGAGGGCTCCAAGACGTTTGTTGCGGGAAAGCCATGCTGAAATTAAATGTTGCAGCAAGGCTGAACAAAGGACACACCATTCACCTCAGTTACAGTGGATTAGCAACAGAAAATATCTCAAAATCTGCGCCGCAAACCTTATCTACACGGCTACAAACCGCCGGCGACCACTCAACTTTTCATTTAACTGTGAAACGTTGATCATCTGGTTTCTACCCGGCTGTGAAAACTCTGCGACGGCTTCACATTTTCCTAGCAGATGTGGTTGACAAGTCTGACCTTCACTGCAGTACAGTACATTAACTCTTGAGTGTTGAGTTTACGCGTTCACTGTAGCTATGTGAACACCCCCCAAGGAACTAGAGGGCACCAGATCAAACTGAGCACAAGTTGGCTGCTCTTTCAAGTTATTAACTGAGGGGGAACCCATCATGCCGGAGGCTGTGTCCTGGGCACAAACTCATTTCACAGGAAATTAAATCCCGAAAAGACGCGGTAAGAGAAATGGCAAAAAAAGAGAATCTGACATTGGAGTTCAGCTACAAAAACAGAAGGTTAGAACGTAAGTGGTGAGCAAGCAGTTGTGGCAATGTTGAGGTAATAGTGAAAGAAAAAAAAAAAAGGTCCGGAAATACTACTGAAATGTTTGTGTGAGAGGTTTGGCATTTAGAAACAGATGAAGTTAAAGACAAGGCAGCCAGGATTGGTAGAGGCAGAAATCTGAAGGTGGTGATTCATGGACTAAGGTAGAAGGAGTGGATTTTAGAAAACTTAACGCTTAAAAAACTTCCTACATTTACACAGATCCCTTTTTTGTGAAAGTCCAGCGGTGACCACTGAGCTCCGTCTGCTTAAATTCAGTAGCCCACTAATTTATCATGCTATTGTTGTTTCCATAGTGTTGCTACCATGTTCTCGTAGACCTCCTTGAGACAGCGGTATCAGACAATTGCCTTAAATCTGATCTTCTCTGACAGTGCTAACTTGCATTTCCGAGTTATACAATCACAGAAAAGCCACAATAAAATATTAACTATCAACTTTTGAGAGTTTCAACTGCGCAGGCATGTAACAAGGAGCTAATGTCCTTCTATCTTAGGTCACAAACATTTCAGTCGCCCCTTGTGTTAAACAGATCTTAAGATGAAAGCGAAAGAGGGAAGTGCAGTGTGTGAAGGAAGCCCGCTGCTATCACTGCATTCCCCTTTGACTTCACCACCAGATGAAAATCGCAGTGTTGCATGGAAGCCGTTGGGTTGATGTTTATGAGAATCAGCAGCTGAAGTGTTTCAGCACGAGCAGCATTGTGGGGGGGTTAAGGGAAGAAGGCTGATCCGAATGTCTGCATTAACTGCCTAAACAAAGCCGATTCTTGCCGATGGGGTTGCACTGAAATAGAACGCAACACAGAAATCAGACGAGGGACCCAAGCAGGTTGATCCGCATGTTAGTCGATGTATAGGAGGAGCTCGGAGATAGAAGGAGCATGCAGTACCAGAGGAAATGGCGATACTTCATATGCAAACCATGTGCAGTCATGCTGGGCTGCACCTTGAGGTCAGGCCTGCATATTCTGCACGTCTGTTGTGCATCGGAGGCATGGCGAGGGTTGTCAATGGTAAGAGAGGCCAACGAGTGGTCCTCAAAATGGCTACTGAGACACAAGCCGGTGACCACACACTACTTGTGCACAACCGAGCGTTGACCAACCCAAGCATATACGTATATCCAAGTGAGTCACAACATGTTTAACCATGGCAGCTACAATTTCAGCTAAACAATATTATTAATAATAATAATACTAAAAATATATTCAAGTGTTTCACAAGATGTAGAACTTAACAAGAAGAATATCAACGCAGTGCAGAGTTTGGTTGCCGTATCCCTGAAAAAACAGCTACATTTAAGGCAAAATAAAGAACATCCTGAAGCAGTTTCAACAAGGGTACATTCACTAGGTGAACAATAACACTTTCAAAATATATTTACTGGCAATGATTGCATCTCCTGGGTATAGAGAGGAGCAACCGGAGACGAGTCGTTACACAACTATCTGGAAACACTGACCAGCTTTAAAGACCGGTTATCTGTTCGGATGGTGCCAAATCGTACAATGCTTTTCATAAACAACATGACATTGCCTCTTGAATATGTGACGTTTATGTGTCGGTATCTTTGAAGCGGTTTAGCGGGGAGGGGGGGGTCGTGGGTGTCGAACATCAGCAGCCTGCATCACTTGTTTTCTATGAGAGTCTGCACTTTGTGGACCAGGTCTCGGGCCATCATCAAGACCTGCGGGACGTTGTGTCGCTCAGCCATTTCTGAAAAGAACATTTAAAAATCATTTTGGCTAAGATATAAAACCATAATTAATAGTTTTTAAGCAACAGAATTTATTCTAGTTATGAATAAACTCTATTGCTTACGTCCACCATATTGTGCATTGACTGTAGAGTTTTCTCATCTTACCGTTGAAGAACTTGATGATGTCCGTGAAGTCCATGTTATTTTCCAAGATGATGTCTCTATACATCTCCACAAGCGCCAGAGCAATGAAGAGCACAAAGTGCTCAGAGGAGGTGTGCTTTGCTGCCCAGGTGGTTTCCCACACAGAGAACACATCATCGTACACCATTTCTGTTTGGAAAAGAACCAGCGAATCAGGTTTTACGCTCAGCAATTTCAAGCAGCTCATGCAAACATCATAATCTTTGGAAGTAATCTTTCTCCGCATCACCTCTTTTGAAGTCGAGAAGAAACCAGCGGTAACAGAAATAGAAGTGCGTGTAGTCTCCGTTCTGCTGCATCAGTTCAAACAGCTCCGAGTCCAGGATCTGTTGAGTATAAAAGCAAAATGTCACCGTTACATTTCAGCTTAAAGTGCATGTATGCGTGTGTTTGTGTAATACAAGCCTTTGATTTACTGTAGAATAAGACATGAAAAGGAATATTATTTTGTCTTTAGGATTGTATGACCCTTTTCTTACTCTTTCACCACAACATGAGAAAATACAACGTATAAGAGGGGCTTATAGATTCATGTTAGATTCATTCATCTTATAGATTCACATTGATCTGCACAAAAATGTGCCTCAGGCATGTTTGACCGGCATTGCATTCAACAAAATGACAGCACCCTGAGTTTATGATGCAAAAACATGTGCGTACCTGGATGAGAGAGCGCATATTGGCAAAGTGAGAGTCCATGGCACCCCCGTGAGGAAAGTTCTGGTTCATCCTCTTCATCAGTTCAGTGAAGCAGCTAAACGCCATAACCTCTGGGAAGCCCCACAAACAAGTTGTAAATTTTTTTAATGGGCACTCCTGCAAAGCTGATATCAAATCAAATGTTTTTACTGACCGTCATCTAGAATAACCAGAAGGGGAGCCAGGAGATCACACATGCCCTGGACGTAACCCGTATCCAGATGTTGCCACACGTAGCTAAAATGACAGCAGCATGTTTCAAATCATTTTGTTTTGGTTTGTCTTCTGGGTCGAAGCAAACTCTAGATGTATTTAGACATATGTACCTGCACATGATGTTACGCAGCCTCTCCAGGTTCTCAGGAGTGAAGTACCAATACGTTCTGTCGCAACGTCTCACGTCTTTGTCAATGCGATGCAAGTTGATCAAGTACATATCCAGCGTTTCTTGCTACAGAAACAACAGCACATTTAGTTAATATGTGTTTCTGATTAAAACAGAGATTGTCTTTGTCATGTGCGGTGCTTACAGAATAGGTTTGCTCCTCTGAGGACTCGTCGTATTTGGCGTCTCCTCCCACGTCTGCAGACTCTGGTTCGGTGAGCACGTTCTCCATCTCGGGCTCCTCTTCCGAAAGGCCCAGGTCAGTGCCCTCAGGACTGGTGTCCAGATGGTGATCTAGGGCAAGATCCTCAGATGCCATTTTCTCTCTTTGCGCCAGAGAGATAGGGGGTGCGGCGAGGCCCACGAAAGGCCTGGCTTTGAAACCCTCAGAGGTCACGCATGTTATCCCTGCAGGAATGTCTTCCATTTCCAGGGCAGAAGGAGAGTCATCTGAATCCGCAGTGTCTGGAGAATGCCGGGACGATAATGAAAGGCTCCCTCTTGATGCTGACTGGAGAGCATTTAGTACTTGCCTGACTGGAGAATTCGACCCAGGTTTTTCAAATGTAATCTCCGCAGCTTTTTTGGTCTCAGCAAAGTCACAAACCGTCGCTTCGGCTTCCTTTTTTTCTGGCTCTGAGGTTGCAGCTGTGATCATTTGTGAGGTGATGTTTTCAGACGTAGTTTCAGGCATCTTTTCGCTTTGTGGATTAGCATCATTTTCCGCTGTGGACATACAAGATGACGCCACCACCAGATCTTTGCTCTTGTGCACCTGAAGGGTCAAGGTCTGCCCGAGCGGGGGTGCTTGGAAATATTCGTTATGAATCTCTGTCTCCAGCTTCAGAACGTTAGTGTTCTCTGAAGCAGATTTCAAATTCATGTTTGTGTCGACTGATTTTAAAACTCCAGACTGGCCTTGTGTTGTTGCATCTTTCTCTTCTGCTTCAGACGTCTCGTTTGACTCATTGATTCCGGTCTCTACAACTACCTCGCTCTCTGAAACTGTCTCCACCTTCTGTGTCATATCGTTGTCTTTGGCTGCTGAGTCCTTCATATCCTCCCCTCCTGATTCACATGCAGTGAGTTGGCTCTTTACGGGCTGTGATCCAGCTGTAGCTTCCTCACTTAAGACTTCAGATGCGTCCTGCTCAGAGGTTGTAGTCGCAACAGCTGGCTCAACTACTGGAGGGCTGTTGTCTGAACCTGGCCGTTGATTTGACACATCTGTGGAGGAGGGCTTGCAGGAGGGATCTTGTGGACTGTCTGTAGTCTCATTTGAAATGGTCTTCACTGGACTAGCGTGCGGTGCTTCTCCTTCCTCAGCCTTGGACCCAGTCTCAACTGGATCTGCCTCGACTGATTCAAACACCTGGGAGCCAAAGGAAAGTGGTGAACATGCAGTGTACGTTGGGTAAAGCAGAGATATAATAGTGCCAGTACACTACACCAGACGTCTGCAAGTGTTTGTCTATAATGATGATTATTATTTATGATTTATAAACCATTAGCTAATGCATTTTAGATCTGTTTTAAGCCATTAATAAGAGCAAATTATGGGTTTTAGTAAAGGATTATTAAACCCTTAATAAATGGTGCATTGTCAGAAAGTGGTGTCTAAATCACATATACTGTAAATATCATACTCCTGATAGCATAAGGATTGATTCCCAACCTTCCACGCTCTGTTTGAATTTCAGTTTATTTTATTACCCAAGCTGGGGTTTCAAGCATGCAAACAGGAAGAAAAGGGAAGCCAAAAGATTCTCAACCACCACTTTAATGGGCCTAAATTTATTGCACAGAGCACAACAATGCAGCATCCATTTTAATCATGGCAGCCTCTCCACTGACTGTGCCAACCTCAGCAGCCTTCTTTAAAAATGGCAGCGGGATGCATTTTAATAACAGACACAGCCTTATCCCGGCACTGGGAGCACCGGGGTGTAAGGGAGTGATGCAGAGCCATTGTCAAGCAACAAACTCACATTTGTCTTTTTGTATTGTTTGTGTCTGCTTATAAATGACTTATTTTTTACCTTTTAACCAAGGATTTGGAGTTTGGAGTGGAGGGTAGGAAATCAATCCAAAACGTTCTGGTATGCAATAGTTGAATCTGCTGAATGAAACTAAACAGTGCTGTGGTTATGTGTGAGAAACTACCTGTGCGCTGCTGCTGCTGGAATCACTCTGTGAGTTGGCATTCTGCTGGTCGGAGCTACTACTTAGAGACGACTAGAGTGGCATAAAGAATCACAAAAAGCAGAACTGTAATTTTAGTTATTTCCCCATATTACTATAAATAATTTGTTTTCCTGTCTTGTCTTTTGTGATTGCATAACATTGCACTTTAAATACAGAAGTTTCAAACTTGCATCTGTACTGATGGTGGAGTCCCGCTGCACCGGCCCCCTTTCCACACTGGCTCCAGATGAACACCTGGCGAGGGCCTCGGCGTGCTTCTCCCTCTCCCTCTGACGGACAATGATCTCACATCCCTGCCATTCCTTCATGGTCTGCTCGTACGTGGCCCGCATCCGCTCGTCAATCTGGAACATAAACCTCGTGTTAACGAAGATTATAACTCAAACCGAGGTGCGCGTATATCTATGGTGTCGACACACGTAAGGCTTACCTCTAGCCGGCATTTTTCAGTCATGGTGAACTGATAGTGCCCCAGCAGAAAGGGCCAGACTTCTTTGCGTAGTGAAGGGGCTACGCCGCCAAAATACACAAGCCTATGTATTTCCTTTTCCTCATAGGCCTGATAAAGATAAGAATGAACTCACACTTAAATTACACAGAAAATACATACTGCAATGGATTACAACACAATCAGCTGGATAGCCTGGTGTGAATGTGTGAATCTTACAGAGCTGTCCTTGAGGAAACGGCCCCAGACCTCTACAGAGAGGCCTCCTTGGGCATCACAGGGTGCATCAGGGTCAACTATAGTGGTGTTGACCAATGCAGAAAGGTGGGTGCGAACTGTGGACAGATGACGGCAGTATGCGAGCCCTAGAGAAGAGAGATAAGACATATTCAATATAGGATTACTATGCTGAAAAATAAAGCGAAGTTGTTTATACTCACATCCATAGAACGCACGGGAGATTATCTGGTATTTCATGGTGTCGCAGAGGAGCTTTAACGGAGCCCTGGCAAAGTCGGAAAATGGCAAAATGAGTCAAGTGGAATAATCTGAGAAGAGATTTTAGCCTGTCACTGGTAAAAAAAAAAAAACACGTACCTCTCCTGATTACAGCCATTAGGCAGAGAGCTGTCGGAAGAGCCATTCTGCGAGCAAGAGGAGCAGGAGGACTTTCTAGGGGGCGGTTGCCACATATTAACGCTCTGATCCATCAGCTCCAGAGCCACTGCACAGCATAGCAGCCTTTATCATTACTGTTACCACTATGAGCACCGTGAGCACGTTAAGATGATTGAATTCCAACAAATTTGAACACTAAAGTTTGTGTGTGTAAATCAAAAGAACTTAAAATCATGGGGGAAACAAACCAAATGATGGAGATGGAGATGGAGATGGAGATGGAGATGTGGCAGAAACAAAACACTTTATGTCCACAAAGAAGCTCCATATTGTCTATGGCTCTATGATGTTAAGTGGACACACAGACGCTAAACAGGCAAGAAAGATATGAAGGACATTAACATTAGACAGAACTTAATTATAAAGATGTGCACTAAAGACATGTCTTCAAAAAAACTGATTAATTTAAAGCGAGTCTAAACTGTAATTTACGTATTAAGAGAGCAAAGTAATCGTAGATGTAATCTCTGATGATTCGTTATTGGATTATCTCGGCGAGGCGGAATGGGAAGATTAAAGACACTTACTGAACTCCATCTGATTGCCGGGAAAGAGGATGCGAAACACGTAATCGGTTGCTTCATCATCTTCCTTATCTGACACAGAATCACACGAGCCATGTGGACTTCTTTTTCGCAGCTTGGGGAAAATCTTTCCCTGTGGATGGAAAGTTCTCATTCATGCCAACTCTAAACTGTTTATGAGGAAAATGAAACATGAAGAGAGCGGCAAGTATCTGATTATCCTCTTGCTCACTTTTCCTCTCTGGTTCCAGAGCGGAGGGTCGAGCTGTCCGTGAGGTAGAAGGCCGGTCTCCAGGCAGGTGAGAAACTGAAGCAGATGGCCTCCTTTGGGGAAATGTAAAGGGGGTCTCTGGATCCCATCCTGGCTCACCAAAACCACCGTCCCACCACTGTTCACTGGAGAAATCAACACAATATGGGCAAAATAAATAACTTCCCTAAATTCCTAATTTGAGGGAAAAAATATGAAAGAATACCTTGCTGATGACAGTGGAGATACACAATCTCCTCCAAACGAATTGTCATCGCGTAATCCCAGTAAACACTGAAAGAAAGACGAGTAAATGTGGATCACAGAGTGTGCAAAACCAAGACTTTTTTTTAAAGGGGAACTACTGTTTTTTACAACCTGGACCTTATTTTTGGTATAAAATATGATCGTTTACTCATCCATATAACTTTTGTGTTATTTGTATTCCTTCGGGAGATATTTAGATCTGCAGATATCCATATAGTGGAAGTGAATGGGGCACCGAAACGCAGCCTCTAAATAGCGCATTATCTGCCGCGAAACTCGTTAATTTCACCAATATTAGACCCCAGATGATGATAACAGGTAACTCCAGACTCAACGGGGAATAGCACTAGCGTACGATAACAAAATATTGGTGAAATGAACAAGTTTCGCGGCAGATAATGTGTTATTTAGAGGATGCGTTTCGGTGCCCCAGTCACCCCACTATATGGATATACGGAGATCTAAATATATCCCGACTGACTACAAATTACACAAAAGTTATATGGGTGAGTTCGTATTTTATGCCAGAAATAAGGTCCAGGTTGTAAAAAACAGTAGTTCCCCTTTAAGGGATTAGGTTCCGCCAGTCTAACCTTTTTTCAGAGTCTAGCTCCCCGACATTGCCGTTCATCAGCTGATTGGGTGTCCATTTCAGAGTCATGAGATCTGCAGTCTGATGCAGAGAGAGGTAGCCAGGAATGGCCTCCATGTCGTCTCTCTGCAGGCACAAGCAAAAGCTAAGAAATCACAACATGTCATTATCGCGTTCAGATCGGTTACACAAAAATCAATTAACAGACGCATCGAGTTCCGCGGAAAGTAAAGCAACCTCTGGACTGAATTAAGTACTAGGATCATGTTATTGTATATATATATTTATATAAATGTGAAACACATACCGGCTGCACCAGGACATTGTTCTTTCCAAACAGAAGTGTGGCTCTGGAGTTTTGGTGGAGTGATTCAACATAGTCTCTCACCCACATGAGAGGGCGATCATCCATGCTACCGCTTGACTGTCTCTTCTGGATCTGGTAGGGGTTAAGAGGACATCAGAAGTGTTAGGCGTGGGGAATGCAGCACAGCAGGGCTGGTTGCTTTGCAAGAAAGGAATCTATCTATCTATCTAACCAGGGCAGGCCTTCTGGAGGGAGAATCTTGCCGACAGTGGCCGCTGTGGATGCGATGCCGCTGCACGAGCTCATCAGCAGACGGATCTGTCCAGAAGTGGTCGGCTGTCTTAACTTTGGTGTACTCCAATGCACACGGGCCGACTAAAAAAAAAAAAAAAAAAAATTAAATAAAAGGTAAATGGATTCAAAGTGAAGTTGTGAAACTCTTATTTTACAAATTCAAAGTTAGCACAGCAGGATAACATACCCAAAAGAGATGCAAGAATTGGGCCATCCACAGGATCCATCAGCATGGCTTCTTTCTCGTAGAACACACTGAAGCAAACACAGAGAGTATATATGCAGGAAATATCACGTGTGTGTAAAGAGATTTCTGTAAGACAAACACATAACATCAACATGTTGTGCACAAAAGGAAGGAAAAAAGCTAAAGATATTTTGCACAAAGTCCAGTAAGTCTGAAAACTATTGAGGTCAAGATGCACAGAAACCGGAACAGAAACTCCTTCAGTTGTTTCTGAAACCAACCAAGGAACACAAAGCTGTTCATGGCAAATTTTAAGTCTAACTTTCTTAAATCTAAAACATATAAATGATGATACCTGCAGTTTTCCACCAAGTACAGGACGATCTTGTCCAGGAGCTTCTCCATCAGAGCAGTTCTTATCCACAGGTGCTTCAGTGCTTGAGGAGGGAGATTGGCCAGCTTGGATTGACGACTGCGATCATTACTCAGCGAGGAATTGTTCTGCTTGCTGGAGAAGGGGAAGCAAAACTCGACAGATGAGACATCTTTGTAGGTTGTTAGAACAGAACAGAAAAATAGGTTTACAATTAATTAGGATGCAAGAATAGCACAAGGGAAACACGGGGAGAACATATAAGAGAGTAAAAAGGTATGATTTCTCTGGCCTCTCACAGGAACAGGTTAACACTTCACCTGTTTTCGATGAGCTGCTCCAGCTCCTGAACCTTGTGACAGAGCTGCTCGGCAGGCGAAAAGCTTTTTCCCACCTTCATAAAGAGTGCAGCGACCTTGTTACTGCACAGCAGGCCCGCAATACGCCGCTTCAGGCCATGAAGGATGCAGGCTTCGACCACAGCTATACACACAAAGCATTAGTCAAAGTTAGCCTCATCAACAATTTTTATTTCAACTTAATTTAACACCTTTTTGCGTACTAGAGGTCGAAATATAATTTCCTCTCTGTGAAAGCTTAAAGTCTTAATATATTTATGTTATATATATAAAAAAATATGGTGAGAGGAAAGCACAGGTGGCACAAGTAGAAATAGACTGAAGTCCACACTGTCTACTGTTGCTAGGATATGAGGGATGTGAATCACGTATACGCATCACTCCTGGTTAGCATCAACGCCTTTGAATAGTGTTAGTCTGCTTTAATACACTGGTATCTACCCATCCAACGTATTAAGTATAAATAGACATGACTAATGGAAATAAATCTTTAGTTTACATTGCTCGAACGGACTGTACAGGACCGTTGAGGATGAACTCGTAGGAGGTCACAGGGCCTGACACAGAGTGAAGTCAGCCATCATTCCCTACTATATATATATAAACGTGGTTGTGACCAATACAGTGAGTTATACTACTAAATACAGAATGTCGTCTGGTACGGCGTAGTGCATTTTTAGATTCTGCAAAAAAAAAAAAAAAAAGATGCACAGAACTAATTTAGGCCAGAGGTTCGTGTCTTTGTTTGCCTCTCTTCTGCAGCCGCCCAGCTGAGAGGCACCGAGCACGCATTTTCAAATAACCTGCTCAAGAATGACGTCTCTGCAATAAAAACGGGCCGCAGATGAAGCATTTACCGCAGAAGGATATGATGTGGCTGCTGTCGGCGTGCACGAATTTCCTCGTCACTGCCTCCTCCATAATTTGTTTCACCTGAAAGAGAGAAGCGCCCGACGAGACAAGTGTTAATCAGTCCGACAGGGTTGCATAAGGTGACAAGGGCAAAACAAGAAGCGTAAGAGAGAGGTAAGGGTGAAGCAGCAGTACGATTTTATTCCAAACACAGTTTAAGGAATAATGCACGAGTAAACATGTGTTCTCCCACCGGTACTCCTGAGAGGATGAGTTCAAAATGCTTCATGCACAAGACTCAGTGGACTCATACCCCAACATTACAAACACCACTACTTCAATTTGGGGGATTTCTTGAGCTTCTGTATCTAAATTCTGTGGGCACTTTCAGTTTAGGCTACCACATCTGCCCTGCACTCCCACGGCTTCTACAAACACCACAAACTTTGGATTCTTTTAAACACACACAACCTCTAAGAGCCTTTGTTTGTTTTACCTTGAGCATCGAAAGAAGAGGACAGAAGCCCTGAAGGAACCTCCGGTCTCAGCCGTGTCTGAGTTTTTTTAGTTATACTTCAGGAATTTGGCCCTTGATGCTGACTGTTCCTCTGGGTTGTCACAACTGATATATGCATAGGCCAGGTACTATTAGATAAGCTATTTCCTCTTGCTTGTCTGACTCCAACTATTTACTGCTGCATTTCCATATATTCGCAGAGTTTACAAAGAACAGATTCGGTTACGATCAAAGCCATGGACGCATAAATATCCTGACCTTTGGTTTCCCGGTACCCTATAGTTTTCTCAGGAATGCAACTTGTGACGTCTCGGTGCAAGATTCCCCCTCCAGGTAAACACCCACAATCTAATACTGTGCTCATAACACAGACCTTTCTTTATAAATTCACAATCTTTGCACAAAAACAGAGAAGCCAGATGACGCCACTGGGGGTTGTTTTGTCCGACTTGACAAATCTCTTCCATAACCTCAGAAAACATTATACGACTCCTGTCTCAGGGTGAACAACACTTCCCATGAACTGATCTTGACATGTAAAATTGGCATTGTTCTCCATTTCACTTTGTAAAATGTCTGCTTTATTTTAGAAAGGTTGCTGCCACACCTGTCACAATCTTCAGAACTGAAATGAACATGATGACTAATAATGAATACATTTGCTACATTTAATGAGGTGCTCTGTGATGCACACCGATCAGGCATAACATTATGACCACCTTCCTAATATTGTGTAGGTCTCCCTTGTGCCTCCAAAATAGTTGTGACTCATCAGAGAATGGACATGGGCCTTCTGAGGGTGTCCTGTGGCGTCTCGCAACAGAATATTGTTAGTGGGGGCCTTTGGGTCCTATGGGTTGAGGGAAGGGGCCTCTGTGGATCATCCCACGGATACTTGATCAGTTTGGGATCTAGTGAATTTGGAGGCCAGGTCAACACCTTGTGCCGTTTTTTTTTTGTTGTTCCTAAACTGTTTTTGTGTGTGTCAGGCTGCATCCTGCTGGGGATGGCTGCTGCCATCAAGGAGTGTCATTGCTATAGGGTGGGGGTGCCTGGTCTGGTCTAGGTGGGTGGTACATATCCATGTAACATCCACATGAATACCAGGTCCAAAGGTTTCCCAGCAGAACATTGTATTGTCGACCTGTCCAGGGCTTACCCCACCTCTCGCCCAGTGACTGCTGGAATAGGCTCCAGCCCCTCCGCGACCCCCCAGAGGATAAGCGGTTACAGAAAAAGAACGAATGAATGAATGAATGAACACTGCACTGTCACAAGATTATCAGTGTTATTTACTTCTCCTGTCAGTGGTCATAATGTTGTGGCTGCTCGGTGTATGTCCACACCATGAAAGAATAGTGCACTGTAACAATGCACAGAACAAGAAACAACATTGAAACCATTGCAAATGTGACGAGAGACACAAACAACCCTCTTCAATAGTCATCCCGTGGTTCATTACAATCAGTGCAGCCGTTGCAAACAAAATCATTAGTGCCAGACAGAAGGAGCTCAGCATCATCGCTCTTCTTCGAGTAAACAACGTGAAGACACAGCTTTGCAACAGACAACTATAGGAACCAAAATCCATACATCACAGCTAAGCCACTCCTTGCTGCAGGATCTGGTACCAGAGCCATGGATTTTTTTTTTTTGAGAAGCAATGAGTCACAGGTGAGGGGGAGCACTGACACTACAAGTCTGGAAGTACCCCGCTTTCTCAGGAATGACTAAAGCATCCTGTTTTCTTTCCGTGTGAAATCATGAAGTGTGGTGGGAGGGTATTCAAGCTGCCCTCACTAAATCTAGACTAATGCTCTAGTGTGTTAATAAAACACTCATGCTTGGTTGGTAGATCTATTAAACTGCCAAATGAAGCAGATGGCAAGGTCACACCTTCAGGTTTTGGATGAGGAGTTGAATTGATGACTTAATCATAATTTAATCAGACAAAAAATCCATGATATGAGAAAGGTGGGTTTGAATGGGCATCACATGAATCCGGGATAAATGGGATAAAATCATCCCCATCATCAGTGTTACCGTCATCATTATCATCACCATCCTCGTCATCACCATGATCCAGTCTACCAGCAGTCAAAAACAAACCTGTAGCCTGAGCAATTGCACTGGCAGCCTAATTGCATCCACTCCCATTGTGTAAAATAACATTTTTATTTATTTTTTTAAATCGTTAACAGGCCCGTTGCGTTGTCAACCCCGATCAGCGATATCCACACATACACACACATGCAGGCAACACACACACTGATCTGACATCGCCGGTAAACAGAAACAGGGATGTGCAAGAAACAAAATGAAAGGCAACGAACCTCCTTCTTCACATTGCGCAGCAATTTCTGGCGCGTCTCGGCCTCTGTCACGGGAGGAAACATAGTGATCAGACCCTGTATCGGAAAATGTAATGTAATAATGATGCGCTCACGACAGGGAAAATAATATCTGCGGCGGCTGTACCTCCCATCGCTCCGGGCAGGGTGCAGCGACTGACACGCACAGCTTTCCGGAGAATGTCTTGAGAGTAATTTAGTCGGCGGTGGCACAAAAGCAGGCAGGGTCCGGGATGTACGATGTGTTCTTTACGACTGAATTAAACCTATCTGCCACCTCGACGTGAACCACCACCCCTTTAAAGTCACAGTAGCCTATACGTTGACAACACCTACACACGGATCATCCACTCCCTTTAACGCAGGCACGCACAAACAAGGTGCATGTATTGTTTAAACTTATGGTCAAATTAATATTTCAACAAAAATATAGGCTAAATTTCCCATTTTATTGGTCATTTAGCACAGGCTCAAAATCACCAAGACCTTGTTATTGCTATAGAAAGTGGGAATAATGACAATAACATTTCAATATAAAATCCAAAAACAAAGTCATCCATTCATTTCTACTCATTAGAGTACCATTCATTGGGGGGAAACAGGATGAACACAATTTCTTCCAAATACAGATGGTCATTAACTGCCCAAGTCATGAGAGTTTCAGGTGGACACCACCCACAAATGTTCCTGAGAAAAACCTAAACTCCTCACAGATCATTTAGAGCTGAAGAATTCACTTGGATGAGTGTTGAAATATCTTCAGAAACACTTAACAAGTTCATTTTCTTGAGTTTTAGCTTTGTTTTTGGATAAACCAAAAACTTGGGTGACTGAAAACCTTCACAGACATAATTCATAATTCATTCATTATAATGAAATCAAATGCAAATATCCCAGAATACTGTTCTCACCATTAATTATATTTGATTGTTGAACTATCTTATGTATTATTTTATGGTCATATTTGGTACACATTTGTTAGCGTTGCAGTCCACTAGGCTAAAATTCTCAGTGCACTCAATTCAGAGTTTAGCTTTACTATTTTGTACAGTGAAGAATACTGCATACTAATACGCAACTTTACGCATGTGGTGTAGTTACAAATGTAGTCAGCAGAAAGTGTGTTAACAAACCATGTTTTAAAGTAACCACAGTCACTCAGCCAGCTTCAGAAGTCGTCAGCGGTTTTTCAAACAGTCTCAAAGGAGGATGCTGTTCAAAGATGCATGTGTACCATTCACTCAGTTCAAACAAGCAACATTTCCAAGCGTCTTTCTTTTTATATATAAGGGGGGCCCTTGGGGTTGTTGTGCAGTACTGTCGATACACTGTAGGTCCTTCATAAGTTTAACAGGGTTTATGGTAGTCATTGCAAAATATATAGCTGCTTGGGTGACGGTGAACTCCTGACCATCCTTCTCTGCGCCTTCCCATTAGTCTATTGTCCATATTGACGGGTACTTCCTCCCACCATCCAAAGACATGCTCATTAGGTTAATTGGTGATTCTAAATTGACCGTAGGTGTGAGTGTGAATGGTTGTCTGTCTCTATGTGTTGGCCCTGCGATAGACTGTAGACCTGTCCAGGGTGTACCCCGCCTCTCGCCCGATGACAGCTGGGACAGGTTCCAGCAACCCCCGCGACCCTTTAACAGGACAAGCGGTTACAGAAGATGAATGAATGAATGAATGAAAGAACCAATCCGCTGCAGCAAAGGTATCAGCCTCAACAAGAGCCAGCATCTTCGACTTTTGATTGTTTTTGAGGCTTTACATAAAGAATCTTTCTTGAAAATGTCCTGATCGACTGATCTTTGAGTCTTAAAGTAAAGATGTACTGTTATTTCTCATAGCGGAGCAGTGCGTGCTATATGGATTACCAATGTCCTTGGACAGGGCTGTTTGCTGCACACCAAACCCCTACACAAGTGACGGCCTCAAACATAAAGAAGACAAGAAATTCCACCCACAAAATGTTGTCAAAGCAATTCCAGGTGAAGACCTTATATATTTCCTTGCTGTCCTTCAAGGCAACAACAGGTTACTGTTAAAAATGTGAAAAATATGACAGGCATACGCACCTTTCTCCTCGCTACATAACGCCATGTGTGTTACTTCATTGTCTTGATGTGTTCTATGCTGAATAAAGAAAAATGAATGGGGAGGAGTTTCCTCTAAGCGTATCTCTGAACGCCATACCAAATAAAGAATCTCACTGACTCACGTCTTTTTGTGACCATTAGGTAGCAATGACTTAACATGGCACTGTGTGGTGCAATGAGCTTACTTCTCAGGAAGCCGCTGCCAGAGTAATCAAGATTGTTACTGAATGCGAGACGAATGCATTTTGGATGTAAATGCATCAAAGTATAAGTCAATGCCAAATTATTTTTTTATCAGAAAACAAATTTACATATGAAAAGAAAGGTATGCTGAGTTTTCATATGTGCATGAGTGGCTAGTTAATCTTTAATTTAATTTAATAATCAATGTGGAACTAATTTGAACAATTATGATATATGTTAAGGAAATGAATGCCTCATATTTTCCAAGATGGTCATGTCCCATTATTCATATCTAACCAGATTTTCCTAAGAAAGCTGGTTATATAAGGAAATATGCGGATTATATTGTGGTCCAGTGGTGGTGGGCTCCAGGCCTGCAGAGTTTATTCATAATAGACTTATTACACAGACCCTCATTAGGATTTATTTGGGTGATGTGTAGTGAGATAGGGAAGGGAACAAGGGAGGAAAGGAAGCAAGGAGACGCACAGGAGGCTGTGTATAAGTGTTGGAACCGGACACCGCTTTGTTCAACAGTAGGAGGGGAGGGCGGACGGACCCAGTTGCTTTTCGCCTGCCTCAAGTGTTAAATACAATCTGCCGGGGCGGAATATCCTGTCTTTATTTCTGTGTAGTCCTTTCTCTAGCGTGCCTTCCACACGTTTGTTCTTGTCGGACTCTGAGGATTTTTTTTTAATTGAGGGATGTCAAAGCGAGTGCGAAGCAGAGAGGTCTGCGCTGATTGCAGTTCTCCGGGTACGATGCCAAACAAGCTAGCTTCAGCGTTAGCTGCCTGGCTAACCAGCTAGCTCTCACTACAACTTATCGCTACGTCCCGGTAGCTAACCTAGTTAACGCTACCACACGATAACTAATTGACAATTAGATTTATTGCTAATTGTGAAAGCTGTACATTTAATGCTTTTTTTTAAACGTTTGGTAAAACATAAGTCGTGTCTGTTAATCACATTAACTTTATCAGTTTGCTTGAAATGTCTTAAATAATGTGTTGTTGTTACGTTAGTAGACGTTAGGTTAGCATATTTAAATAAATTAGCTAGCTCTTGAAGGTTACGCTGTATTAATGCTGATAAATGCTGTTGCACTACGGCTGTTTGCATTTGTGACTGTGTCTCTGGCTGTGTCGAGAGACCTAACCTCAGCTAGCGAATATCCTCGTCTGGTTAGAGGAGATTAAGGTGTTAACCGTTATTATTCACACGGCATTACACTGATTATCTGTTAACAAATGCCGTGTGTGTTTTGTAGAGCCACGCTGGGCCTCTGTTAACAGGGGTGTGTTGATCTGTGATGAGTGCTGCAGCATCCATCGAGGTCTCGGGCGACACAGCTCTCAAGTCCGACATCTGACTCATTCTGCGTGGCCACCCTCTCAGCTGCAGGTAGGAGGGAAGCAGGGACACACAAGCCCCCCCAACAAAACAAACACTTTATCTATTCAGCGTTTAAATATGTAACATACAGTATGCAATGCAGATGTTACACAATCATCAAATAAGTAGGGCAGCCATGAAGGTCAATGTGAATGGGTTTTCTTGTTCAGTTGTTCATGTTGTTTCTTGTTTTAGATGGTCCAGACGCTGTATGGAAATGGGGCTAATTCCATATGGGAGCATAGTCTTCTGGATCCGTCTTCCTCAGTGAGTGGGAAGCGTAAAGCCAACCCCCAGGACAGAGTGCAGTAAGTGATTTTAGGCATTTTGATAATGTCAGTGCCTATTACGCGACGCTTGCTTGCACTTCGATATAAAGCTCTATTGGAGCATTGATTTTCATAGTTAAGGTCAGTGAACACTCATAATTGACCTTATGTACTATAGACACGACTCGTGCGCAGTCAAGTAACTTAGAGAGAACTTTCTTGATCGGTCGATGTGCCGATGAGAAAACAAGCAACACGGCGAACGTTTGGGAGGACAGTTTTGTTGTCCAGCTGAAGGATTGTGCAACAAACAGAATTTTAAAGCGTTTATTCTCTCGTTGTTATTGTCAAGCGGTATGTACATAGGACCTACTGAGGACCTAAGTAAACAAAAATAAAATCTGCAGGCCCGACAGATGTGATGTAGTCACCCACGTTTGTTGCCAGATATAAACACCATGTCAGTCTGGTGTCTGGCTGGTGGAGAAAAGATAAACAGTCACGCGTAAACACAGCCTTGCAGAGTCCGACCGTGACACTCGCTGCAAACGCATTCAATCACCAGACAACACTCGGACGCAGCCATCTTGGATCTATCTTATAACACCTCTCTGCTGCTGGAACGTTCCCAAACAACCAACAACCTTTTAAGGAACTCAAGATCTAAATATTTCAATTGGAAGAAACAAATTACTTTCAGTTCTTGAAGGGTCATCCCAAGTGTACTTTTTTTATTCTTGAGGAACTATCGGGGCAGTTTGCTGGGTTGAAACACAGACCCTGCAGCAGCTTTAGCTTGTGCGCCCGTTTGATTTACGAGGAAGTACTCTAGTATCAAGTGATAGTTTATGTTTTTAATGACAAAGTTATGCTTTGTTGTTTACTTCCACACTAATATTGTAAACCATATTAACTATATCTGTACAGACAGCAAGTTTGTGCTATGTCGGATAGGAAGGATGGAGAAATTAAATCAAATACTGCACATTTATGTGTGCAGTTTCGATACAAAATATTGAGTCTGACTTCACTATTAATCGGCAGAAGAGCGTTATTTGCCTCAAAAACAGCGAAGCACTTAAATCGGGCAGTGATGGTTGGTCATGTTTGTTGTTTACAGTCCCAACAAGACAGAGTTCATCAAGGCAAAATATCAGATGTTGGCGTACGTTCATCGGATGCCTTGTCGGGAGGACGACAGTGTAACCGCAAAAGACCTCAGCAAGGTGAAAATTTCCTGTTACTGGTTTTGCTTACATCCTGCATTTGATATTAATACTACCCACGCTTATGTCACGTGAAAAAGCTTAGTCGGAACGGCACTATTTTTGATTTTTTTTTCTGGTAATTTCAAGAAATGGTATGGCCCATTTTTATATTTGATAGCAGCCTTTGGTCATGCTAGGACAATGGCTTTTAAAGAGTATAGTCTTTCAGATCTCAGCTCAAGTTAAAGCTGACACTATTTGGGCATTTTTCACCATTTATCATTAATTTGGCTAAATTCAATTTTATTTATAAGACAAAAGCACACAAATTAATTTGCATAAACATATTTTGTTGTACATATTCAAAAGGATGCCTCTCTTGCGTCCCCTAATTGTAATAGTTAAACTTTTTATTCAAAGGAAATTTCCAGCAGGATAATACATTACATTCCAGTTCTTGACAGATGTTGTTTTTTTTATTGATCTTCTCGTTGTGTTTATATTCTTCACACTCAAACTACTTGTCAATTTTCTTTCAGCAACTCCATTCCAGTGTTCGGACTGGGAACCTCGAGACATGCCTACGACTTTTATCTTTAGGAGCGCAGGCCAACTTCTTCCATCCGGTAAGTTCAGTGGACTAAGCCAAACATTAAACTCTCTTGGGTTTAAGGTGACACAATACTAATGGTTAATCATTGTTTTTTTTTGGACAATAGGAGAAAGGAAACACTCCATTACACATAGCGGCAAGAGCAGGTCAAATGTTACAGGCAGAGCTGTTGGCGGTTTACGGAGCTGATCCCGGAGCTCTTGACTCAAGTGGAAAGACCCCCATTGATTATGCGAGGTAAAATACGAACCTGTATTTTCATGTTTTATTTGTTCTACTATTTTTTTTTTTGTGTGTGTACCAACACTATGAGATGTTACCAACACATTTGTCCCCAGAGCTCTCTGGTATATGTGTATATACTGTATGTGACACGGTGAACGTAACAAACTGCCAGCACCCTTTGCTATAGTTGCCGTCCCTGTGTCTAAAGTGCGATGCAGCTGCAAGCGTCACCTTCACCAGACAGTGTACAACAGGAAGTGATACACATCCTATTAAGACTAAACATGTACACAGGAAAAAAAACAGATCCTATTTATACACTGAGGTGTTAACGGGGAAGTTTTCCCTTTTAAAGTGACAGAAGAAAACCCGTAACATGAGGAAAAAAGTGGTATAAACAGTTTAGTTAGAAAAAGTATGTTGCCAGCTGCAGTGGCTCAAATGTTTAACATGCTTTACACTACAATGAACACTAGACACAGACACTAGTGATACTATGTCAGTCTGACTAATTCAATAAGGGAATGGCAGAGGCAGAAGAGGAAGGGGGGGAAAAAACGGTTGCTCAGTATGCTGGCTGACTCAGCTGTTATACAAGAAGTTGGAATGAAGAAGAAAAGATATAGTGTAGCTGACCGTAATCCGCCATACTGCACTGTACAATAATACACTCGATTGCCTGTTCATTAGATGCACTAGTGAAAATGAAGGCATTCCATTATAACAGTGTTAAATCTTACCTTCCTAAATGTTATGGCCTTCAGCATCCGTTTAAATTAAGTGAGAGAGCCGTTGGAGGCTGTGGTTTGTAGAACTATTGGACTGTGTTGTGTTATTGTTATTTTGACAACCCCATATCAGTCAGTGGGCTAAATACCAGAAGAACTTTTGAGTGTAAATTACATCCTCCACAATAATCATACGGCTTAGTTACCGCGTTTTTTTACCCTGTTTCAACAGAAACCGAACATTGTTGAAGTCATGAGTCACCGTCATATTGGAATACGTTGACTTATATTATTTGGCGTGTCCTCCTAATCTTGTGAATCATTGCACTGAAAAATATTTTAGCTTCTTTTGTGTTTTCAAGACAAGTTCGAACACACAAGACAGTTCTCGTCGGTGCAAAATACATCAGATCAAAACTGAGTCACGTGTTTAGCTAAATGACTGTAGAGTAATTGAAATGCTCTGTACCTGACCTGAGGCATTATTATCAAAAGAACAGTGACATATTTTTGAGACATTTTTTTTTGTTATGTGTGCAGACAAGCTGGGCATCAGGAGCTGGCAGAGAGGCTTGTGGAGATACAGTACGAACTTACTGACCGATTAACGTTTTACCTCTGTGGTCGACGGCCAGGTAAGTGCCGCAGAAGCTCCAAGAACAGATGCTGTATAACATGAGACTGTTGATGTTTTTATGTCTGTTATGGTAATCTCTCCGTGTTATACTCTTGTTGTGTTATAGATCACAGAAATGGGCAGCATTTCATCATTCCACAGATGGCAGACAGGTAATAGCTCCAAGCTGTGCTCGTTTTTCCACCTTAGTTGCAAAGGTTGAGATCTTGTAATGCACAGAAAACAGTACCGTGTTGTCTCGTCATCTCCAATATGCTCCTGGCTACATGTCAGTGCTGCATTGCTTTCATTATAAAGCATGATAGGCATCCACAGTATAATCACAATCCTATTTTTCTTATGCTGCATTGGATGGGTAAGAAACCAGTAAGTATGTTTGTTGCTTTTGCTGTCGCTTCTCTCCTTGTTAGACGTTTTTCCAGTGCAAAAATAATCAATTTAAATATTTTGTCCATAGCAGTCTGGATTTGTCAGAGTTTGCAAAAGCTGCAAAGAAGAAGCTTCAATCGGTGAGACTCTTTTGCGTGTCATTTTTCTTTTCCCCCGTGAATGTAGTTTGTTCTAAAAGTGAACTAGAAATTCTGCTTTGCTGTCTTCCAGTTAAGTAACCATCAGTTTGAAGAACTCGCCATGGATGTTTATGATGAAGTTGACAGAAGGGAAACGGATGCAGGTGGATTTAAAACACAAGCTTTTTGCTTCCTTTTTAGTTTCTATATTGGGGTTTATATGCAGCTCACTTTGTGTTTTGTTGTTTTTCCCTAGTGTGTTTGGCCACTCAGAACCACAGCACACTCGTGACAGACACCACTGTTGTACCTTTTCTTCCTGTCAATCCTGAATACTCTTCTACCAGAAATCAGGCATGTGTTTATATAACATTTGCTTTGTGAATGTTGTGTTTAATTGTTCTTGCTATACCTTCTTCTTCATGTGTTTATTTTATGCGTTTGTGGTCTCAGGGTCGCCAAAAATTGGCACGGTTTAGTGCTCACGAATTTGCCACCCTGGTCATCGATATTCTGACAGATGCTAAACGGCGGCAGTGGGGTAATTCCTGTGAAAGTCCGAAAGGTATGACATGACATTTTTAATTTTAACTGAATTCCTATGCTACTGTACTTCTGCTTTGGGTTACGTAATGTTGGTATTGCAGTAAATGTGCTCATTAGCATATAAACAGAGGCTGCAGAGAAAAACAGAATTAGTTGTCGCAAATGAGATGCAGAAAGCCAGTATTTGTGCATTGCTAATGTGAAACATGTGGGCACAGTTATATAGGCCACACTTATACATGTGTAGACCATGTGTGAAATAAACACGAAAAATCATGTTGCAACCTACGGCAAACCACATCCCAGTCTGTTATTTTTACCTTTTGCATGCTCAAGGCATGTTGTAAAGGGTAGTAAAGAGGAAGTCTTGATTTTTGGTGAAGTAAATGCAGTCCTAAGCCTTTTGCATTAAGACTGCTGCCTGTAGCCCACATTCATGTTTGATCTCTAATCCTTTGATCTTGCGGCCCGCCTTCAGAGAACGTGGAGCTGATCCTTCAGGGGATAGGCAGCCGCCATAACAGCGAGAGCCAGGACAATGACCAGCCAGATTACGACAGCGTGGCATCAGATGAAGATCCGGTACAGGAGGCCACGTGTGGGGACAGCTGCAATGACGGAAGGACCAAGGTTAATGTCCTCAGGATTCAGCTGGCACTTTTGAAGACAATATCTTGCTTCGCTTCTCACACGCCTTCTATCCTGTTTGCGCGTGTTTTGCTGCAGAGCTCGGAGTCCTCTGATCTGTCCGATGGGCCTATCACGGTGCAGGAGTTCATGGAGGTGAAGACTGCCCTCACTGCATCGGAAGCCAAAATACAGCAGCTTCTCAAAGTCAACTGTCACCTCACTGAAGAGCTGAGGGCGATGCAGAGCAAGGTTAGTTACAGTATATGGTATAGGTATCGTGCATTGTACTCACAGACTGGCTACTATTACTTAAATTAGACAATAGTGCACATTATGTCAATATCTATAAATAAGAAGTCATTGTACTTGTTGCATTTTTGTCATGATGTTACTAAAACGGCTACTTATTAATAACACCTTTCGCTTTTGAGGCCATTAAATAAATGGCCAACCTACAAATAGAAATGTGACCACACTTTATAATGATAGACACCTTATTTGCAATATGTAGGAGGCATGTTACAAAAATAAATAAAGATATTAAAAAAAGACAGAACTAAATAAGCAATAAATGGGAGGGTATTAAGGAAAAACACAGTACAGTATACTATTCAGATAAATAAACAGATAAATAAAAATTAGTCAGTCAATAAAATGGGAAAGAATATTCATATTGTATTTATTTTTCTATTTCTAGTCAGATTGACTGTATTCACCAGTGCGCAGAGCCTCTCTCCTCTTGACTATATATAATACACTCGCTTAAACTGTCAGGGGTGTAGCGGTACATGTATGTCAGACAATGCTGCTGCCCTATATAAACTTATACATAGGGCAGCAGCATTATATGTAAAGTATGACTAATTCATGCGCACATTTTTAGCTGCACCCGGACCTGAGAGGAGTCACGCTCTCCTCTTTTGGGACTGAGAGCACGGCTGCTGTTTTTCTGAATAGGTTAAAATTCTTGTGGTAGTCATTAACAGTCACCAGACTTCCTCTGCTATGCACCAGAGTGAAGCAGCAAAACAAGATTAATGTTATAGTTCCCTGTGACGTAAAGCAGAGAGACGATTTATGTAGGATCCCGAGGCCGATGTCAAAACAGCCGAGCACCGGCCCAAAAATGGTCTCCGCCGAGGACATTATGATCCATCATTGTAAATCTGAAGAATCCTCAGCCGTCAATTATAAACCACCCAACTGCTTGAGTGTGGGTTAATCTGGAGAGGGTCTCGCCGGAGTTGTGATGTCAGGGCTTCATTATAACAGAAATGTCATTGAATAAGGCTCCTGACACCTCCGGAAGGCATGTAACAAATATTGGCAGTTCATGATAACCCACAGCTATTTTATGTATGATTTTATTGTGGCCCAGCTCCTCGTGTCTTTCAGAAAACTCCCAGTTAGCCCTGGTGGTATTCAGACATGCGTGCTTTTTACTTTTTCCCTGCTGAGGTTTTAAGGAAATCCTCCTCTGTCCAGTTTTCTCCCCACACCCTAATGCAGTGTTGCAACGCCTCTTTCTAGAAACTTAATCACACTTACTCAGAAAAATACACTGACCCCGTTAGAGAGTTTTATTACCATTTTCATTAAAGTTAGCATAACTTAAAGTAACTGTCCTTTCCTTTCATAATTTAAGTCCATTTAGTCAGGCTATTCTATTCACTTACAGCCCCTCATCCAAAACAGTTTTCTCTTCTTGTGATCTGCCTCTATTAGACATATGTGCACCTGATAATGTTGCCATGTGTGTCAACCTAAGCAAAATCTACATGCTTAGAAAAAGCAATTTATAGAGTAAACTACTTAAGTTAAGACTATAAGGTTTGACACCCTGCAGTTCTGGTTTTCCTCCGCGTGTCAGATTTCACCACAGCTCAGCTTCTTTCTCTTGGCAGTTGTGTGAGAGTTGACATGATGTACTGTCTCCTCCTGCTGGCTCATTGTCTCTTTGACCAAAGTTGTCTTTCGTTGCTCACCATTCTTGCACCAATCCAAACCTAAACCGCTGACCCAGCAGAACTGTGTCCCATGATCTTTCCTAACTTAAAGTCCCAAATAGCCTCAGAAATATTGTAATATTTTCATGTCCTTCATAGTGTCACACAAAAAACAACCTTTATGTTATCTGGGTATGACTGTCCTCTCTGTGCCCTTCCAGCCTTCGTTGTGAACTTAACATGGTAACTCCCATAATTATATGGACTCCTCATAATTATCTTGTGGAAAGCTGAACAAGTCAATTTTCTCACTGCTCATTTTTTTTTCAGTTTCTAAGATCTGTTTATGTAAATAAGGGCAACCACTTTAGTGGCTGTTTCTCAAGAGGTTGTACTTCAAGAGTTTCCATAAACATACACTGTCAGCATTTCATTTGTCAAGGAAACAAACCTTCTGTTGTGAGAAAAATCTTGAGGAGCATCCCAAAAACAAAACGGCGATGAACTCTTAGAGGAACTGCTGATTTACCTGGAGGCGTAGCTGTATTCTGCTCTATTATTGATAGCTGAGCTTTTGTGAGTAGGTCAGCCTCCAGCTAGAGTGGAACTGAAAGATGTTTTGTTCTCTTACAGCTGAACTCCCTGCAGACTGAAAACACAACACTGCGGTGGCAAACCCCCAGCGGACAACAACACCCCCAGGGGCCGTTCGGTCGACACCCTCTCCGCGGAGGTCGCGCTATGTCCATGTATGAGACGGGCTCTAATCCGAGGCAGTACCCCCACCGAGCAGAAACGGCTCGGCACGACGACGGAGTCGTTTTACAGCCCTTCCCAACCAATGTAAGAACCAGTGTTCCTGATCCTGATTGTCCCAAATAGTGATGCCTGGCTTGGGGCTGGTGTCGGTTTTTATTCATTCAGTCATTCATTGCATCTCAATAGAGTATGCTCAACTTGGTTTGACCCCTTTCTAGATTGGTAGGGGTCCTTTGGGAACGGCCGCTTCCTCCCTCCCTACCTTCCCTTCTTCCCCGTCCTGGTCCTGGGATGAGAGATCTCGAAGGGTTAAGTACTGAAACTCCCCTCGGCTCAGAGACAGCCTCAGGGGACGGTGAAAACTGTCCTCCTGCTTGACCCCACAGTCTTCTCTCTCCTGACCTGCGTCTTTAAACTGCTTTTTTTTTTGTCAGTATCGCCTGCCTGCATGCATGCACCGCAGTGCCTCTACTACCGTTCAGTTATCTGAGCAACCCCTGCGTCTTTCAAGTGAACAGCGGACGTGAAAATGCTGCACCAAAGAAAGCTCTCTGAATGATCAGACAGCAGAGTCCAGTATCCGTCAAAGTAGATAAATTGCCTCCTCACACTGTGCTTATTAGTGACCACCACTGATAAGAGAACCCTCCGTTGACGGCAGGGTTTCTTCGCATCTACTAATCGCATCCTCTGCAGTCACACCACAATGACCTGATCGTACTGCACATTTCCTGTCTTTTCCTCTGCATCAACTTTAAAATGAGATGTATGGTGTGAAGTGCGGTCGTAGCTTTGATTTCAGAAACGCATGATTCTAATTTGTACGTGGCCACAGTTGCTGTGACATTAGGTCTGCGCTAATCATGCACAGTATATCCTGTTTGATTGACGGTAATCCACTGATGTCCCTTTAGGGCTGTAGTCTGGAAGGACAGAGCACCATGATGGAGAATGACTATGACACCACGCCAAACCACTCTGAACTCAACGAGACTGGGTAGGAACCTTTCACTATAAAACCAGCTGATCCAAAGTAAAACATTAAACAATTATTTAATTGACAAGTTGTGAGCTACATTTATAGAAGAGGAAGCAATTAAAGAAGTATATGCACGAAAAGAGGGTGGAGATTAAATACAAGGGAAACTGTTTGTCTCCATGAATAGAGAAGAGGAAGCCAGATCAGTATCAGTTTTCACGGGTGTTTATTCTGATTTTTTTTTATTGTCTTCCTGCCACAGAACTCATTTAATATACACTTGCCCCCACTTTAAAATACTTAAGCCACCCTTTAAAATATATTAATTGCATTAGACAACAAAATGTTAAAGCTAACCAAATTTATTTTAAAGAAATATATACAGGAAAACTTTTGGGCACTCAAAAGTGACTTCATTAAAGGTCAGTTACAATGACTTAGCATTGCATAAATGCTCGACCATGTTCAGGTCTGATATCTGGGCTAATATCTCTGGTGAAAGTTGCCTTCGTATTTGAGCCTGCAAACTTCAGTTCATCCTCACTTATGCCTCAATGAGCTGATGTTTATTCTCCATGACAGCCCATAGGTTCTAGGTCAAGCCTCTGGGTGGGACTTTATGTTCTGCTGGGGAAAAATAATCTTTCGGTCGGCAGCTGGTATTTTTTGGATCATTACCCGGTTGAAAGACGCTGTTCCGTTGCTTGAATCGATTCTTGGCTGAATTCTTCACCTGCACCAGTGTCAGAGAAGCCGTTTATTTTTGCATTTGTAGCAGCCCTCTCAGAGCCTCTGATGCAGTGGAAGCAGAGGAGGGGGAAGAAGATGCCACCCTGCCGTGCACGGAGGACGTCATCTGTAAGACGGAGCAGATCACTAAGAACATACAGGAACTGCTGAGAGCTGCCCAGGAGACCAAACATGAGAGGTACATTTTTTTTTTTTAAATGGTGAACAAAAAAAAAAAAGGGTATAAAATGTATTGAATGATATTTCAAAAAGTATTTGAATTAGTAAAAGCTCACTCTTCTTGTTTTCTGACCTGCTGTCTGCCTCAGTGTGCACTCTGTCAGGTCACATATTTCAACCGTGGCTGTATTTCTGTCATTCTTCCTGGCCTTTTTAAGAGCGAAAGTGGCTCAGCTGCTTTTAGGTCACTGGTTTTCAATAGCTGTCCTCAGGCTCAAGGATGCTGCAGGCTCTCATCCCAACCAGCTAACTGGTGACTGATTTACGCCTTGCAACGTGAAAGCATATAATCTCGAAAACCAGCAGCACCCTGGTCGTAAACCGCAGGACTCGCTGAGTTTGAGCCTGTTAGCCTGGCTGCTTTTCCTGTGTCACAGAAACTGTGTGTCTGCTGGGGGTAGGTCTTGTGTCTGTTAATGCAGCTGACAGGAAACAAACACCACATGATCGCATTTTCCCCTGTGGCCTTCCAGTGAGTTTGTGGTTTCATGCATTCATTTGTGTATTAATTTCCTGTGTTTTTACCACTTGATTCCCCCGTTGCTTTAATAAGGATGTGAGACATTAGTTTTATGTGTACATATATTGGCATAAACCGTGTCTACATAAACAGTTCCAGCTCTAATGCAGCTCTACCATATAGTATTTTAATTTTTACAAACTTTTATGTAGAAAGAGCGTAGCCAAGATCCAGTATTAATTGGAAGTTGTGAGTAATACTTCTTTCAGAGATATCACTGGCCTAATGCATGCATTCATGGATAAATCATTGGCCTCTGGGGTCTCTTTGGCCAAATAAAACTGCTTTCAGTTTGAGTATAAGTCAAGCTGTTGATGCAATGCAGTTTATTTGGCCGTTCAGAGTTGCTTTAAAAGGTTGCACCACTTTTTATGTATCTGCTTAGTTACATAATCAAGACAATACGATGCGTATACATTGGGTCAAACGTGGCAAATGCAAATCTACTATTAAAAGATACATTGATCAGCCTCAACATTAAAACCACTGACAGGAGGAGTAAATAACATTGACCATCTTGTGACAATACAATGTTCTGCTGGGAAACTTTTGGACCTGGCATTTGTGTAGATGCTACTTAGACATGTAGCACCCACCCAGACCAGACCAGGCACCCCCTCCCCATAGCAATGACACTCCTTGATGACAGGATGCAGCCTGACACAGACACAAACACAGAAACGCTTTAGGGACAACTCAAAAAAACATGAAAAACAGCACAAGGTGTTGACCTGGCCTCTAAATTCACTAGATTCCAAACTGATAAAGTATCTGTGGGATGCACTGGAACAAGCCTAATCCACAGAGGCCCCTCCCCTCAACCCATAGGACCCAAAGGCACCCACTAACAACATTCAAGGCCATGGACAAGGCCAGTGTTCATTCTCTGATGAGTCACAACTGTTTTGGAGGTACAAGGGAGACCTACACAATATTAGGAAGGTGGTCATAATGTTATGCCTGATCGATGTATAGGCAACCAGTCAAGGTTTGCTGGATTAAGCAGTTTCACGTCATGAAATAAGGCATCAAGTGTTGTTCTACTCAACAAGACGGTAGAGTTTATTTTGGAAACAATGAGAATTAAGTCTCCATTATTTTGTAGGGATTAATTGTATTTACGGTTGACTCAAGGATCGGTTGATCTTTTTGATCCTCAGTATGAGGGAGGTAAATTGTTTTGCATTAATCTTTCTATAAATGGCAAAGGGAGTGGTGGATTCAGCCTTTTGTGTGCTCTTCCCACAGCTTTCTGCCTTGCTCTGAAAAGATCTGCGTGGCGGTGACGGAGATGGCCGCCCTGTTTCCCAAGGTAAGATGACTCCCACCAGCAGCTCGGTGTCCATCCCCCAAGTAATTAAAGGATTTGTTGTGTGGTGGAAAACAGCCAACGGGAATCTAAAATGACTTGTGTCTAGATGGGTAGGCTCTGCCCATTGCATTAGTTAGTTGTACCATTTATGTGATTACTTTGCTTTATGTTCACTCACATCTGGTGCCCACAGAACACAACAAATAGTTTATTTATAGATGCTGTCAATTCAAACATTTATCAAACCCTCATCATCCCCCCTCACCCCACAGAGGCCGTCCTCGGAGACGGTGCGAGGGTCTCTGTGTCTGCTGACTTCGAGCGCGAGCCGGCTCCACGGAGAGTGCCAGAAGGCCGCGGTGCACAACCCTTGCCCATCGGACATCCAGCTGGTCACGCAGCAGGTCATCCAGTGCGCCTATGACATTGCCAAAGCTGCCAAGCAACTTGTTACTGTGACAACCAAAGAAAACAACAACTAACTAAAACCCAAAGACGTTTCTGATGCACCCAGCGTACAGTTCATCGAGTCTGTTGCTAAATCTTCTGCTTTACCAGTGTTTTGTTTTCCCACATAAATCAGTGTAAGCAGGTCAGGTCAAAGACTGTGTACAAAATGTTGACGTAGCCAATGAGGAAGTGGCTTAATACAGCTAGGTGCTGGCTCCAATAGACTCATTCAAAAAAGTCTCACAAAATACTACAATGGCTCCAATCGCTCCTCCCCAGCACCTCCCCCTCCTTCATATTTGGTCACTTCTCTCTTCAAAACACAAACTAATGAGTGACATTTATATATATATATATATACATATATACATACAGCCTGTGGTTCTAATACATTCCTTGAGTTGGGAAAATCTTAAAAAAAAACAACAAAAAAACTTCAGAAGCTTATTTATTTTTTTGTCTTCGTGCCGTGGTACACAAACATTGAAAACTGTAGGAGAAAACACATTACCGTTCTTTACCTCACAAAGTTAACCCGCTCAGTCTCCAGAAGTGCAATGTTGCGTGTATATACACAATAATTAGAACAAAAGCAGTAGTGCAGAGCTTGTTTTACTTTGTATTTTCCTCCATAGTCTTTAGTGCACATCAGAGGGAGTTAGTTTTGCTCCTTGACGTCCGGTTTCCGTCGCGGCCGAGCTTTCAGAGAGGACCAAAAACCTTCCCGGCACCAAGGATCAGAACAATCGGTTCGTTTTCCCTTTCGCCATTTTAATTTTAAATGTCGGCAGTATTATTATCTTGAGTCGGTGTGACGCCGCTTGCTTAATGTTCAAATGTTTGTTTAGTAAGAGAACTGTGATTATGAAATCAGCTTCAGTGCATTGAGCAGGCCAGCAGTACAGAGAGTGTGCAGACTTTAATTCCCTCCAGCAGGTGGTGATTTAAGCGGTCCAGTCCCTCCGCCGGTTGAAGATGTGTTTAAGTATCAGTAGTTTTTGGAGTTCTAATGTTACAGCCATACTAATGATGTGTGTGCGAGCGCGTGTGTGAGTGGGTAAAAGGCCTCGATGGCCCGCGTGAAATCCATTCTGAATCAATTTTAATAGCATTTATGCAAATATGTAAGATGTATGTATCCATGTAATTCTTTATCAGAATAATCCAAATGCTATTCTATTTATAAACTGTATGTCATACCTCTAAGAAGATATCAATGTTTATTTTCATAAGCTTTTTCTTTAACATGATGCTCCTCACAGACTAACATTTGGTTCTGAGGTTTGGGACGTCTCAGCTGGCAGGTAGTTTTAGGCGACTTGTGATCTCTGTTTATTCGGTGTGGTGCCGTTACTCCGGTGTTTTTAGATGCTTCCTGTGGTCAAATACGTACCGCCGTGGTTTACAGCCGACGATAAAACGTACCTGTACCCTCAGAGTTTAGAGTACCTGTTGTAGAACATGGGCCTAATGTGACACTCGTTGTGAGCCGGATAAGTTTGCGCCAGGGGTGGAAAGAAAACTAGAATACACTGCACAAGTAAGATATCTATGTGGTAATGTAATCAAAGTTCTTAAAAGTGTAAAAGAGCCAATGAAAGTTTGACATTTCAGTATCAGTATGCATATTCTCTGTTGAGCAATGTCTTAACCATTCAGTGATCAGTGCCAAATTAGTTTGTTTTTTTCTTATAAAGTTTAGGACGCTGAATAAGTCTAAGGAAATGTGTTATTATTAAAATGTATTATTTCTGCCTGTGAAGTTCCCAAGTCATCCAGATCATATTATTGCTAAAACAAAGTTGAAACGAAGGCAACTTTTCCTAAAGGAATTTTTCCCCTCATCCAAGTACCTTGCTCCGTTCTAAATTACTTGTGGGTTGTCTATGTTTTTATTAAGTGAACCGCTGGGTGGTCTCCACCTAAAACCTAAAATAATGAGAGTCTCTTCCTGTAATCTGCAAAGTTTCCTCCATGACCTTTCGCACTCTCGCACCAGTCGAGCGTGGAAATGTGTCCGTGAAGATTCTCAGTCGTCCAGGTAGATGTCTGCAGCTTCACCTGCA
The DNA here is from genome assembly GCF_963514085.1 of Chelon labrosus. Lineage (NCBI taxonomy): Eukaryota > Metazoa > Chordata > Actinopteri > Mugiliformes > Mugilidae > Chelon > Chelon labrosus. The sequence goes on from NC_140355.1 coordinate 12,370,380, forward strand.
AGCTCAGATGTCACGGGAACCGTTTTATTTTTAAACCTTTTTTTAGAATATATGTTCATTAATGATGGTAATTTCTTTTATTTTGCAGGCAGTGTTACTTTAAATTAACTTCTTAAATGTCCATTATACAGCAAACAGTTCCAGTTGACTCTCCTTTCATTCATTTTATTTATTTATTTTCAAGACCAGATATCTTTTTTCTTTTCTTTTTTTTTTTTCAGGGGAACATTATCTAACGTGGACAAACTCATTAGAAAATGAAAGTGAAATGATAGATTTTTAAACAGTGTGCTCTTTTAAAACTAAATAAATTAAAAAAAAAAGTGCAGGTATTCAGTTTCTTCCCACCCTGGTGTCAACCCTGACATTTAATTCCCTGTAACTTAAAGCCTTCCACTGCCTCTGTGGTTGAAAACAATCCCTGCCTTAGGTATAATAAAGGATCCTTCATACCTCTACGTCTTGCTTGTCTTCTTCTTTCCGTGTGCGTGTGTGTGTGTGTGTTGTGGACATACAGTAGATTTTCGGCACGCCCGTGCATTATTTCCCACCTGTTGGAAGGAGGACGAAAGTGATAGCGGCAGATCCCCACCCATCTGCTAAGAGCACAGTTCCGGGTTCTCTTCAGCCTGGAGCTGATCGCTGCTGCTGCTGCTGCTGCTGTTGTGTTATTACGGCGCTCACAAGCCAAGGACCATGTCTCTTTTACTGGAGAATCAGTTCAGTGAACTTCCCTCTGACAAGTCCGTGAACACAGAGACGTTCCTGGAAGCCGTTTCTCATCTACCTTCGTTTTTTGGTAAGTATACCTCCACCTGAACGCTGTAAGAAAAAAAAAAAAAAAAAGCGAGGGGGTTGACTGTACGAGGCAGAGTCGGCGCGCCGCTTGCGCCGTCACCATTCATACTTGACTGACTTGTTCCTCATGACATGTTGATTCAGGTGACTCGGCTCTCGTCCGATCTCGTGAGCCCACCTTTCATGTGGGATATTTCACACACACACACATACACACAGCGTATATTGAGATGTCGGGTCACGGCGGGGATCGGAGCCAGCTGCGCCTATAGAGAAACTCTTTGTTTACGCACCGAACACGGCAAACACTGACCTCATTGTGACTTTACAGAGAGTATGCATTCCCCAGCGTTTCCCCACACGGCTGTTTGTAAAGGCTGATTCGCATTCATCCCGCCACCCCCCCCCCCCCCCCCCAATGAGCCTGGGACGTGTGATGAAGTCATTCATATTTTATTGCTTTGCTCTCAAATGTCTGTTTCTCTTTCAGACTGCTTAGGATCCAAAGTGTTTTCAGTCATCAAATCAGACATTAATGGCAACATTACGGTAAGATACTGATCTGGCTCTGTGTTTGTGGGCCTCTGCTGTGTTTTCATACTACTGTTGGGGGGGATTAAATTGCATATCTGGGGCCACATGGTTGCAGCTACCTACATGCAAACTAAACCCAAATGCGTATTTATTTATTTATTTATTTTAGAAAATCCGAGCAGTATATGTGAAGGATCCTGCAAAGTATGTCACCCTGCAGCACATTCTGGAGGCAGAGAGGGAGGCCCACGGAGCAGAGTGGCCTAAAGTTGGTGCAACGTTAGCTCTGATGTGGCTCAAGAGGTGAATGCTCCCTGAGCTCGCTGTTTGTCGTAGCTACTGTATGGTGAACTTTAAGCTACTGAAATGAACTAGACAAGCCTTTAAATACCGTGTCTCTCCTGTAGGGGTCTCCGTTTCATCCAGATCCTGCTTCAGAGTTTGGCAGACGGAGACAGAGATGAGAACAACCCAAACCTGATTCGGGTCAATATCACCAAAGCCTATGAACAAGCGCTGAAGAAATACCACGGCTGGATTGTACAGAAGATTTTCCATGTAAGAAATATGTCCTGTTACTGTTATACATTACACAGAGCGTGAAAAGACCTGACCAAACCTGTACAGCGACTCACATGAGGGTTTACCTTGTGGTGTTGTGTTAATGGAATACATCAGATAAGGAGTTTGTATGACACACACATTTACGTTGCACCAGTATCATGTGTTTAGGTATGTGCTTCACATTTATTTAACCAGTAATAAACCTCTCCAGTTTCACATCTGCCTTGTTTTAATTTTGCTTCTTCTTGCACATTGCAGGCTGCGCTGCTCGCAGCACCCTACAGATCAAACTTCCTCAAGGCTCTGTCAAAGGGAGAGGAAGTGAAAGAGGAGGACTGTCTGGCCAACGTGCTTCAGTTCCTCGTCAACTACACTGTCACCGTAGATGCCATCTACGACATGTACACGAATCTAAACGCAGAGCTGGACTACACCGTTTGATGTCGTCGTGACCGGACTGGCGGTGCAGGGGTGTCACGCAAGCCTAGTTTTCACGTTTTACGAAGATTCTTAATTTGTGTGATATTTATTACTTGGATTATGCCTTAGCAAATACTATTGCTATACATTTGGTCTTACGAATATACAAATCTGTTCTCGTATGTGCAGGATTATAAAAAACAGCGGCGCTGCTCTCAGTCTGAGGCAGGATTATGTTATTTGTGTGGGTTGCTGCTTTATTTATGACATTATCAGGTGGCTTTCACCTGTTCCACCAAAAGAATGTAAACACTATCGTTGCGGGAACAAAATCCTGTTAATGTGTCACATTCAGATTTGCTCTGCCTCCAGAACACTGGACTTGCCTCCACTGTTAAACTGGGAACAATAGCCCCAGTCGCTGTTGTTTTGTTTAGTTTCTTTTTAACATTTTAAAAGCTCATCTCAGTAGTTTTTTTAATTTCCTGAATCCACTGAGTGCCTTGGTATTACTGAAGAATTGCACAATGTTTTCAAAGTAAGCTAATAATTACCTTATATTTGCAGGTTTAATGTCACCTGCAAAGAAATGTTTGTGGAAAAACCAGAATAGTTATTTTTTTTTTCCTCTTGAGGGCTAAGATTGTGTTGACTGTCATGTTTGGAAGGTGTGGTTATGTTGTGTTTGCTTTGTTCTGTGGCGTGGTTAGTCCCCGTTTGATTCAACACACAAGCATTATAATAGTGTCTCAAAATAATAGTCATTCATTCATTCATTCATTCATTCATTCATCTTCTGTAACCGCTTGTCTTGTGAAGAGACGTGGGGAGCTGGAGCCTATCCCCAAAATAATATTCTTTTTAGGAAAACATGCCAGATTTTTTAATAATATATTGACTGACAGTTTGTTCATAGATAATTTAATTTGTCTTAAAACGTTTGATTCTAATGAAATCACATTCAGTTCACAAATCTCACACTAGGTGGCGACATGCACTAGCTTTTTGTCTTGAATCGAGTTTGTGATTCCTCTTCTGCATGAAATATTTGAGAAGATGTTCAGTGATAACAATCTATGCAATGTGCGGTTCTGTTTTCTGACTACTGGGATATTAAATGACTGATTTCTGATACATGTTTTCAATTATTCTGGAAGAGCAGGTTTGTGAGAAACTCTCGAATTGCAAAAATACATCGATCGGCCACAACATTAAAACCACTGACAGGATATCTAAATAACACTGAGCATCTTGTTCTGCTGGGAAACGTTTGGACCTGGCGTTGATGTGGATGATACTTAGGCCTGTACCACCCACCTAGACCAGACCAGGCACCCCGACCCCATAGCAATGACACTCCTTGATGGCAGCAGCCATCCCCAGCAGGACGATTTAGGAACAACTCAAAAAAACATGATGTGCACAAGGTGTTGACCTGGCCTCCAAATTCACTAGATCCCAAACTGATCAAGTATCTATGGGATGATCCACAGAGGCCCCTTCTTTCAACCCATAGGATCCAAAGGCCCCCACTAACAATGTTCTGTTGCCAGACACCACAGGACACCCTCAGAAGGCCCATGTCCATTCTCTGATGAGTCACAACTGTTTTGGAGACACAAGGGAGACCTATTAGGAAGGTGGTCATAATGTTATGTCTAATTATTATATTTTTGAGGCTGACTACTGACAAAACAGAAGTAAATCAGAGGGAAATGTCTCTTCATCGCGTGTCTCCACGTCTCTTAATCCTTTAAATCAACCGTCCTCTTCCTCTGCCCAGCCTTACTTATCAGAAGTGTGTCCCAGAGGCCGGAGTGGCTCTGGTTCCTCTCCCCGAGGAGCCCAGCCTGAGCTAATCGTCTCTGAGCAAGAGAAAGAGGAGCATGTCCGTAATCCTGTAGGTTTATCAGCTCTCCAGCCTGATGGGATGGAACGGCTCCAAGCAAAGCCAGGACACAACAGACTAAAGACCGGAAATCATTTAGAACAATGCCTCAATGACAAACCCGCTGACCTTTCTGTCATATCTGTTTTCCTGCAACGAGGCCCTCGGTTGAATATCGCAGTTTTATTCCATCAACATCCAACGCCATCATTCACACCATTTAGGTTATTTGTTTCATAATGGGCTACTTAAAGTGGCATTTTATGTCTACGGCGATCTAAATTACAGCTTTAGCATCCAATTTACGAGGACAAATGACGCAAAATAAGAAGCGCAGGCAGGCACATCATCTAAGATTAGCAATTCAATAGCTCGGTAAGAGCCGGCCCATTTCTACATAATGCAAACAGTAATATTCTTGCAAATTCATCTCCAAGAAAGCATGTATTTTTCATATCGAGATGTAATATCTTAAGGAGAGGGCCTGCACATTTCCATTTACATGTATGTATTTTGAAGTGTTCAATGGCTTCCGCCTCGAGCGTGGGACATCAATCTGGGCTAATGTAATTCACAGTGATAACAAAATCCCAGCTTGCATCATTTATAAAGGAACCGGTCCAACGTATTTGAGACAAGGATTGACTCACATCATATTATAAAGCTAAAATCCTTCAGCGTAAAAAGATGGATCTTAATAAATAAAAATATAAATTTGCCCGGTGGTTAAGCTTTAAATCCTTTTGCAATAAAACCAGGAAAATGTCTCAGCTTCCCACAACTAGTTCATCACTCAGGAATATAATAAAGGCTGCACGTGTGCCAGATACTAACCATTAATACATAATAACACGGTATTTGCAGGGTTTAGAAAATTTAATTTACTTGACAATCTTTATTAAGAAGAGGCAAAAAAAGGGGACGTTGTGGGGGGGGGATTAGGGTCATACATTGCAAAATGTAGTTATTCCGTCGACATAATTCATGGAGAGCGCTCACATGTTTCGTATATATAATAATTGCACTTCATAATTATAGAGACAGTTTGCCGTATAAGTCAGCGTAAATAAATAGTATTACAGAACCAGTGCGGACACACGGAGAACTACTCAGTCAAACATTTCAAACCGTCAGAGATGATAATATAGCCCTACGGAGAAGACACTGTAAATGAGTCGGGTGGCTTTAACATGGCACTCCTGTTATACATATAGTGTTGCGAAGCAGTGTCACGACCTCTCAGAGAAAAGGAAAAGAAAACACAACAAACTGAAACGTCACGTCTGAACGCCACAGCGTCGATTTGGATATGCAACAGTCCTGGTAGCTGAGCGTGACGAAACGAGATCAAATAAGGCGTTAAATTACTTCGTCTATGACTGTGTAACAAAACAAAATGAAAGAAAAAGAATTAGGGATGCACGGAATTTTTTTGGCCGAAAACCAAAAATGCACTTTCTTCCATTTTCGGCTGAAAAAAAAATTGCTTGCACGTGTTGTTTCGGCGACAAAAGTCGGAAAATTTTCGGCCGAAAAACGGAAATGCACTTTCAGCCAAAAATTTATCGCCAAAACAACATGGCTGAAACAGGATGTTGTGATTATACAAGCAACACCTGCAGCAATTTTCGTCCAAAAATAGCCCAAAAGTGCATTTTCGGTTTTTGGGCCGAAAATTTTCGGTGCATCCCTAAAAAGAATGTATGCTCACATTTGTATGGAAATAAAAAAGCTCGTCTTTTAAACACACCACAACAAAGTCCAGTTAACAGCAAAGAAATGTTCCCTCTCAAATAAAGAAGCAATCTTATGGAAAAATATACAATATATTCACAAAAGAAGAAAAAAACTGTTTCCAGAGATCCTTCCCAGATTCAAGTTTCTGAAGGGAACCAATGATTATTTTGGGTTCAGTGTTTTTTCTTTTTTCTTTTTTTTTGTCGTCAAGGCCTACAGAGGGATCACCTGCCTGTGTTTGGAAATTTGATTAGGTGCTCAGCATTAAATGAACAACAGCAGTCATGTCCGATGGCCATTTGTGATATAAAAATAAAACATGAAAAGCCCGTGGGATGAACCTGTGTCTTAAGTCGTGATTATCGTTTACCTTTTCAGGCTCAAAAGCCGCCTACGAACGCAGCACATGCACGAACTAAAAAGGCGCGTCTCTTCTCTTTCTCGTCTAAACCGACAGTCTAGAAAAGGTTTGTCGCTCCTGGGTCCCCGTTGTGCGGCAGCGCCGTGTCTTATCTGTAGACGGGGAGCTGGATGTGGGTTTGCTGTTGGTGCTCCAGCAGCTGAGGCATCCCCATGGTTTCGTACCCGCGGCCCAGCATGCGCTCTTTGATGCAGGGAGGGTGGATCTCACTGATGAGGCACTCCAGAGACTGCAAGCTGCTGCTAAGTACCGCAGCGTGGCACAGGCTAGAACTAGGCAGCCCACAACAGAGGTTTTGGTCTGTGCTGTAAGCTTGGGTATGAGGAGGAGGCGGAGGAGGAGGAGGAAGGGGAGGGTGGAGCTGAGGATGGTGACGCTGTGGGTGGTGGTGGTGGTGGTGGTGGTGGCGGTTTGGGTGGAAGTGGGGATGGGAGAGCCTCAAGTCTCTCGGCCTGGCTGCACATGTACCCGTTGCCAGCACCTGAGAAGTATAACAGTCAGTGTTAGGGGTCGCCACGACGCCGTCCCACAGAGGAGCGAAGTACTGTCCGACAGACAGCTCCCCCTGCATGTTCAGAGAGGAGCTGCTGGCTCGCTCCTGCCCGCCAGGATGGGGCCTATATGACAGCTGTGAGGAGCACGCCAAAGGGAGGCAGGTTTCAGGAGACTGGCCAACCCCTGCCTCTGCTGCTCTGTGCCCCTGAGCGCCGTTACTCACGCTGTACATCCTCACTGCTCCCTGCTGATAGTGCTGCTGCTGCTGCTGCATTTGAGCTTTGCGCTGCCACACGGTGTAGTCTCCTTTCTCCAAGTACCCGGCTTTGGCTATGTCTGCGCCCTGTGTGGGCAGCACCGCCCCCACGAAGGCCAGACTGCTCTGGGGCGGCACTCCCAGGACAAAGTCTGAGTCCGAATGTGCCACCGCGGCCACGGCCTGCAGCGAAGGGCTGGCTCGGGCCTCTCCCCCCAGCTGCAGGGCCTGGCTGTGGGGGACTCTGCTCATCTGCCTCATCAGGCTTTGAACCTCCGCCAGCTCAGTCTGGGGGGCCAGGCTCTGATCTCCGGAGGCTATCCCTGCACTGGAACAAAGTCTCTCAATGGGTACATCGGGGGGCTTACATGAGCTTATGCGATAGGCCTTGTGCCCATGTCTGACCGCGTAGCCATTATTCAGAGGATTATTATAGGGTGCCACAGAAGTCTGGCTGTTTGCATGTTTAGTCCTCCTACCCTCAGAGGTCTTCACCACACCTTTGACCACCACGGAGGCTTTGACAACGGCCAGCAAGCCCTGGTAGCCTCCTGAGTACGGGTGCGAGCAGGGGCTGTAGCGCTGACCTGTAGTGTCTAAGCCATTGACTGTTTTGTTAAGCTGTTTGTGTTGCGGCACCCGCACGTCGGACGGAAAGATTTTGATGGACAGCGGGCTGTTGGCGGTTTTCTGGGCGAAAGCATCCAGCTCTGCAGGAGAAGGGTACCGGGAAATGATGGAGGCCGGCTCGCCTGAGGAGGAAGGAGACAGAGAAGTGATCAGTGTGCAAACAGAAATCTTCTATTGTTTTTCTCTCTTTTAGTCAAACCTGTTTTGGAGGTTAATAATGGACATCAATCATACTTATAACCTAATTTTAAGGAAGGCATTGCCTCCTAAACTGCTTAATAGAATTTAAATAACAATTAATAATGAAATGAATTGATGAAAGACTAAATGTAGCAGCAGAAGAGCAGGAAGGTGCTAATTTATTATTATTTAGCATTAGAGCCAAATGGAGGATGATTCTAGTCCCGTCAAGGCATTAAATATAGTACAAGACTATTCATTTTCACAATCTTTAAAAAAAATATATACACTTACAGCTTAGCCATAGCTCATAATTAAAAATTCTCATTTAATTACTGATAGATTGGCGATCCACACCCTATTTTCAGTTGTTTCTCACTAACATTTTAATCACTCAAGCGTCACCAGCTCCTTCCCGTGAATTCTTTTGTTCCACTTTACGCTTTCATAAACTTGAACCGTTCCTACTGTAAAAACCCCCGGAGCCCAAACCTGGGATACAGACGGAGAAAGAGCAATCATCAAGAGCACCGCTGATTGAATTGTGTGCGGGGAAAGCTGACGGGACAAACTAAGATTGGATTTAAACACTATTATTCAGGCAATTTCATGGCTGCTTAACTCCCGGCGAATAAGGGAAAAGGTGGAAAAGGCGTCCCCATTTAAAAACAATAAGTCACCTGGCAGAAATTACCGCCACCTTTCAGGGGCGACACTTTTATGGAATTTCTGACATAAAAAGAAAAGCCGGCGAAATTAACCCGGATCACGCTGCAAGCCGGTGGAAATCACAGCAGGCGAAAAGAACAAGGCCGTAATCTGCAATAAAGGGCAAAACTAAAAAAAAATAAAAAATAAAAACAAAACACTCCATTTCATTTTCAATAACAAAACCAATTCCAGCTATGCAGGGGAGAGCTCACTCGTTGTTCCCATTTGAAATTGATTTGGGAGTTCATTTCATTTCGGGCCTACAGTGAGCCTCCCGACTGTGAAAATGAGTCAATCTGCAAGATCCATCTCATGAAAGAAATAAATTGGGTGTTTAAAATGGAGGAAAAAAAGGCAAGGTGGAGTGTTCAATCCATCCAGCAATCTCCCAGCGGAGCAGAAGGAACGGCACCATGGTGCCAGGAGCATGAATGAAATCTGCAGAGAAATACAACAAAGCAAAACACTGCTTATTATGTATCACAGTGTAGTGCTGCTATAGAAAACAATGACATCTGGGATGTTGGAGAGGTGTTTGTACTGTATACAATGTCAAGATGTGAGCTCTCTCTTCTCTGGTTTCCCATAATACTACTTGTGGAGAAAGAGGTAACAAGAAAAACCAGCTGCAACAACACTTTCCTTGCTTTTGGCTAAAAGATTCAATATTCACAACCAACAAAAGGTAAAAAAAGAAGAGGATCCACCTGAAAGGAGCTCAGATGATCTCATTTGAAAATATAATAACTCCTAGCATCACGACAAACCAGGATTGATACAGCAGCGCAACATTTGTCTCTTTTACCGCCTCCAATAATGGTGCTCAATTACCGCAAGACAGATAATTTAGCGAGGCAAAATCAGAGACAGACATTTCAGCCATTTCTCGTCGAGTAGAAATGTCAGCGCTAAGCCCCGCACGCTGCGACCGGCTTGCTGTTCCACAAACACTTCAAACACTTTGAATGCTAACACGTCTTCACAGGGTGTCTGATATTGTTAGTCCAGAGATTACAGCCCTGTCAGAGCTACGGAGACACAACACAACTGCACTTCCCACTGTGGCTGCCTTAATGTGGCACTATGGAAACCTCATTAGCAAACAGGGCCTCTGCATTCACGCATTTATCATTTGAGGACCACTACTGTGTGACATATGCATTAAAAAAAAGGGATCATTTTTGGCTATCGTGATGGAAGCCACCAACAACACGCGGTTACAAGCATTAAAATGGCTCTAAATCACAATCAGATGTAATTGCTTCATTCTCCAGGGCTTGCAGACAGATCAGTAGTGTTAAAAGGCAGCAAACTGAGCACCACATGTCTACCAATCATTGCTGGCCCAGAAAGAATATCTTGATGCATTATTTTACAATATTACTCTCAAGCATACCCAAGTCAAATATTACCTAAAATGTGTGGCCAATTCATTACAACCTGGCACTATGATACCAAAACTCTCAACGTGCAAAACTCTCAACCTGAGGGCCAATGCATAGGAGTCAAAGTGATAATTGACAATGTGCATAAAGCACGGCTTCAGCAGTACCACGTGCACACTCTAAAACCAGACCTGCAGCTTAAATTAACAAGCTTCAAGTCAAAATACTAAGGTGTATTTCAAAGTGCACGTGCCGCTACCTGCTCATTTTAGCCTGAAAACATGCAAAACCAACAATAAATGAAAAAAAATATATATCCCCCAACTTATTATTGCACACCAATAATTATATCCAGAGCCGTTTGGTTCGTTTAAATCATTTGAAGTGCGGCGCAGAAATGGATGAGCCAGTAAATTAGAAAGTATTTTCACCTAGCAGACTATCTGAGCTGCCAAAGTGCTGCATATAAGAAATATACGATTTCTTTAATCAGCCCCTGGCGCCTCTCCGGAAATGAGATTACTCATGTTGTTCCTCTGGTAGGTTTGGATTAATGCGGTCTTAATTTTGTGCGTATATAGTGAGTAGTTAAGCCAGATAAAGGGGCGGAAAGTGGAGCTAAAAAAATGAAATCGCGTTATAGCTTATCTTGGCGCCTTCCGACCTGGACGTTCGGATCCCTGAAGAGGTCAAAGTATAAATCTCAGCGGTCGCAAAATTGTTAATGAGGTAGGAGAGAAGAAGATATCTAAAAAAGTGAAGAGGAAGAAGAGGAAAAAATTATGTGGTCATAGCTCGTAGCATTGGTGATGAGGGATCACAGGATGTGCTGGGCTGCAAATTTAACAATAGATTTGCTATCAGCTCTACATTTCTCTGTGACACAATGTTTTTTTTTTTTATGCTGAGGGGCGCTGTGTGGGTACAGACTCCCACGGTGTAAAAAAAAAAAAAGATAAGAAATGAAAACTAAGTCCGTTCGTATGACAATGAGGAAATGGCAGCTACTGTACGTGTTGTTGAGGTAAGGAATGGCGGAGAGATAATTAGCAGTCTGACCTTAAGCACTTAATCACCCTGAACCTGCAGACTGCACGCTGCTTCTCCCTTCAGCTCTGACAGAGAGCAGAGGCAGAAAGAAAAAAAAACAAAAAACAGCAGCGAATAACATCAGCCACTTTTCGCAAGCAGCTTTGGCCGAAGCCACCGTGCCTTTCTTTAAACATGCTTTGACCTTTTAGCATTTCCCGCCACTTGCTTTTAAGAAGGGCCGATGGAAGCAAGACACACAGGGAGTCGAACAGCGTGCTTATAATTTTCTTAAAAATTAAGGAAGTGACAGTGATGCGTGGTTCAACTAGACCCCCCTTGATAGATTTAATGGTCCCACTAGCCGGTGCCTCCGCGTTTCCTCGGTTCAGAGGCGCTCTGCACGTTAAATGTGCTGCTCAACAGTTATGGCACAGAGTGAAACTGGCACACTTTCACAGGAAACACCTAATCCTGATTTCCTCCTTCTGCGCAGGAGTCGTGCTTGGAAAGAAAGAGTTGGAGGTGGTGGTGGTGCAGGGGGATAATAAACTCTCCATCACCACTATAGTGTGACGTAAAGAAGGAGGCTTGATAAATGTTAATATAAAAAAACTAATCTGCAAGGATAAAACACTGCTTTTTTTTTTTAATCACACTGTTGCATATACATAACTGCATGGTCTTTCATAACCTTTATTCCACCCACGTACAATCCCACTCAGTGTTTTCTGCCACTTTAAACTGGCTAATCTTTTTCCCGTGGTCACACTCGAAGCCATTTCCCCCCCTCCAGATTAGAGCAGTAGACCTCATTGTTTTGGAGCAGTTTGAGTTAATCACTAATTTATGGGCAAAACAAGCCCCAGAGGCAGGGCTGAAACAGGAGTTGGACAAGCTCGTTGCGTTTCCAAAACCACGGCTTCCAACCATTTCATAACCGGAGGGGGAACATAAGGAAGCGATTACAGCGGCTTCTAGATAGGATTCCCACATGAGATAAAACTAAAAAACTCATAACGTATTCCTTGTTAATAACCATACATGTTGACAGAAGTGCCAGGCAGTAAAAAAAAAGAAAAAAAAAAGGCATCCCGCAGGTCTTTGATGTTAGGCTAAAGATTTATCTTGAACATTTCTGTGAGATAACATGTTTACGAGTGTCAAATCCTCAGCAGGAACGCCGCGCTGAAAACTGGCAGTTAATTACAGAACAGTGCTTCTCAGCAGGCATAAATACTTGTTTACCACACCAATAATCCTGATATTTAAAATACTCTGGCCTACCTTAATAACCAGGGTCTAAGCTCAGCACACACTCGCATTTAAAACCTATTCCGCTGTTACCATGACAACGTCTTCCGTGCACCCAGTTGGCCAAATGAGCCCAGTCATTAAAACCATGTAATTAATTGGCCCTGCCTTCATTCATCTGTTTGAGACAAGCCTCTCTGACTATGTCCCGGTTAGACGGAGCAAACGGCTAAACCAGCAGCTGCTAGGTGAGTCGGTGAGTGGATGTCAAACCTCATATAACACATTAAAAACCGAATGTCAAAAACTTAATGCGCGACGTTTAAAGTTACATCCAAGAACTTGCCAAACAAGTTTACTCGATGCTGATTAAGCCCACCTGAGGCAGGTATACCATTGTTTTAAATCGGCTGCCTGCGACGACACTCCTCCACTGAGGCACTGGTAACCATGTGTTAACCAGACCTGAAGGAGGAAGTAAACCTTGTGATAGGGATCTAGGCAGTATGACAGAGCCTATGGTGGAAAATGACAAGTAAAAAAAATTTAATTAAAGGTCAGAGAAAAGTTTCTGACGCATCAGATAAAAGGGAAAATCGGCATTCAGAAGAAGGATTGCGATTTTAAGGAGAAACGGTGAGGATTAGGGTTAGGAACAGTGGATTACCAGTGGTGTGGTTTCTCCTTGTTGGAGACCACACCAAGAAAAAGAGACTGAGGGACAGTAGACTGTTAGCAATTTGTAGCTTTAAAGCTGCGGTGATTGGTTTCTGACCACTGGAGGTCTTAAAAAAGTAAAAACAAGGAAAAAACCACAATATGAATGGCTAGTAGTGCTATTATAAAGTACCCAGAACGCAAGTTATTTGAATTTCCTTTCGTCATTTCTTGGGGAAATCCCACATAATTTCTTTAAATGGTTCACTATTATGGACATAAACTGTGTCTCCTTGACAAAAAAGAAGTTAAAGGACCAGTGTGTCCGATGTAGTGACACCTGGTGGCGAGGTTGCAGACAGCAACTGAAGGAATACCCCTCCCCCATTTCAAGTGTATAGAAAAATCCTAAAGTAGCTATCAAAACAAAATGCAAAATTTAGAGCCCGTGTTTGGTTTCACCACTCTGGGCTGCTGTGGAAACAGGGCAGCTCAACACAGTGAACTAACTCTTCTTACGTGGATATGAATTTAACCTAAAAAAAGACAAAACAGTTCAGTCACAATGGGTTGTTGTACACTAATGAAACATTATCCTGCAAACTATATTAAATTTTTGCTAATGGATCTACCTGTGTGCAATTCTCACGCCTCTGATGGGCTTTTTCTCCAGTGCAACAGTGGCCCGAGGCTTGTATTGTAATGTTTAAAGCCATCCGCCCAACCAACCAACCTGAGCTTCAGATCTGAGAGTTAATTCTCTGCATTTCACCAAACAGAGCATGCTCACACCTCGGCATATGCTTTCAAATCTTTCTCACACTAACCTCTCTATTCACACCCTTCTTCTGCAAACGCACAAAAATAAAAACAGAGACACTCATTCACCCTGTTTTCACATGCCTCCTTCTTTCCGAGTCAGTAATCTGTATATGAAGGGCGCACGCGGAACAGAGTAACCTCCGGGTTGAACACTTAGTTATGTGTGCTAGAGGAGGCTCTTGCGAACGCTTCTTTGCACCAGTGTCATTCCTCATTTGTTTCTGTGCCGCTCGGCCCAGCTCGGGCAAAGTTTCCCCCTCTCAAAGCAAGCCCGAGCGCAGGCCAGCAGCGTGGGAAAAAAAAGCACTTCCAGCCACTGCTTTCAAGCCGAGATAGTAGAGAGGCGCACATTCACTCTCATCACATAATTCCTAACACTCGTTTCCCAGAAATCTTTCACACGGGTTTGTGTGGCTGAGAGTCCTTTGCCTTCAATTTATTGATAGCTAAAAATGGAAATGGCTTTCAAAAGCACAGCAGCGGCTAAAGACCGTCCCCATTTAACTCGATCCAGCAACGACTCATTTAATGAAGAAGCCTGGACCACACAGACTGAGCTCCCATCAGCAGTCTATTCCCCGTGGCTGTGCTTGAAATGTCAGACCGGAGCAGGAGGGTGCTACACTACGCACAGTCGCAGTACATAAAACTCAAAGGGGGGGTGGAGGCCCTGCAGGTAAACGGAATGAGAAATGCATTGCTGGTTGTGCCTGAGGCAAACTAGGCCCTTCTGTTCCAACATTTAGCAGACAAGTGCTCCACTGATTCCCAATTAATATTTAATAAGATTAAATACAAAGAGGTTTTTCACCCCAGGAAACGAGAGATGAGTAGATAGAGCATAAAAGGGATGGAAATTCCAATATTTCAGATCCGAGTACGGTTGGATGCACATTGTTGGGTTGCAAGTAAATAAGGCGCAGATAATAATCAACTACAGAGCCTGTCACAGCAAATGATTTCACTTATTTTGTCTAATTAGAGCTTGTCTCACGACCGTGTCCCTGTGTTTCCTGTTAGTTGTGTTGCACCTGTTAGATCAGGACAGCTTTTAGGGTTCTTTCAGTTCTACGTGGCTTGGTGACCCCTGCACACTCCCAGCGTGGCTCCATTCAGCGTCAGCCCCGAGTGGAGGTCTAATTATCCAGAATAAGTGAAAACACCTGCACGAACGTGCAGGTGTTGGGTGCAGGTATTATGTCGCCGGAGTCTGATAATTACACGGCCATTAAAGCCGAAAACAATGACGCGCCTTCTATATTTTCCATACATCAAAAACAGACTCGGTGGAGGATTTGTATAGGTGTGCATTTAGAGATATCCTGTTTGAGAGGGGCCCCTGCAAACAAACATGCCATTTACTGGTAACATGATCAGTCAGATAAGATAGTCCCGACTGTGGTCTGCAGACATACGTGAGACAGACTGAGCTAATACCGATAGTCAAATTTAGGTTTCTCATCTGAGAAAAAAATCGAAACGTGCACATTGTTGCTGGTCAATATTTGCACGCTCGTGCTTTCTGTGCAACCAGACTGAGCCGCACAATTTAATTTTCCCCCCTTTTTTTTTTTTTTTTCCTCTGCTGTGGATCCAAACAAAACACAGCAAGTGCATGCACAGCCTCCAAATGATAATGACGCAACACCTGTACCAAAAAGAAAACAAAATGTCTCTAAATGGCCTAAAGATGTGAGTAATTTCACAAGACTCAATTGCACGCGACGTGCAACAACTGATATGTTGCATGAGCATTTTTAAAGCACTTGAGAAAACAAAACCACAACAGAATAAATTAATCTAGGCTACTCTGATCTCAATGTGTGAAAAAAAAAAAACACAGCACATATAATATGGATGTAACATAACCTACATAAATAAAAGCATCATCAGACCAAGACCTAAATCTCCACACACCGTGTTTAATCAGCTAATTGAAAGAAATCTAATCACAAATCCCCAGTCCCGAAGATACCCACTCAACCTTTCAACGAACGCGGTCTAATCAGTCAAGATGAAGGTCAAACAACACTGACATGAAGCCCCTTCTGCACAAAATGTGAGGATCGTTAGTAACCCTGTATGGCAGAGTTGATTAACTCCGTAATTTCAGAGTCCACTTTGACCTGCACACATTTGCACTGCAGGAGGACACTGATTACTAGCCTGATTAACTGGCATCATCATCAGAGGAGGCCCATTATTTGAATTCAAGAAGCCCAACAGCACATGAAATCTCAGCACACTGCTAAAAAAAAAAAAAAACTGTGCATGATCTTTATGTGCGCTTGGAAGGGGGCAAAGTCAAGCAGAACTTTTACATGAATGTGGCCAACACCCATTTTTGTCCTGTGTAAATACAAAAACTGTGTCCCCTGCTGCTGCTGCTGTGATATAAACTCACCTTTGTGGGTGCATGGCTGCAGCGGTGGTACTGGCAGCAGTAACGGCGGCGGTGGAACATCGAGGCTTTTGGGTGTGCAGGCCAAGCGCTGCGACGAGAGGGTCTGCCGTCTCTGGATACAGGCCAGCATGATAATTCACTATGGCTGAGCACAGCCTGGGTAAACCTGCTAAAGTAAAGAGAGATAACAGGTTTTCACTTTACAGTTAATGCTTTTAACACCAAACAAAATGCTGATTAAACAAGACAGACACAGACGTATTGGCACCCCTCCGAGTCTGTACTTTGAGCTAAATGCTAATTTTATCCTGCTCGCTGACCCTTAGCTTCTTGGATCTTCACCGTCTCACATTAGCCAATGAGCGCATTAGTCTTTGCATCCAAAGTTTGGCACGAACGCCTGTAACTGTATTTGTTGGCAATCCATTTATCAGTTGTTGAGACTTTTCAGTCTTAAGCACAAATGTCGAGCGCAGTCACAGGAGGGAAATCAAGACATCACCAAGACCAATAAATCGTTTGGAAGGACGCGTAAAATCCATCCAACAGATATTGCTAAACGGCACGGGATAATTGAAAACTGTGGCCTGCTGGGGACATTAAAGGAAAAGTCAGGGAGATTACCAAATTAATTAGAAATCCTCCTCTGGTCAACACAGTTATCTGTTTGAAGTTTAATGGAAATAAATAGTTGTTGAGACTACAATACACCTGATCCTCATAGCGGCACTAGAGGTTAACAAAGACCCCTGGGGAACGTGAATGTTTGCACAAAGTTCAAAGGAGTCTATGGGCTAGTTGGTGAGCTATTTCAGTCTGGTGAACAAACTGACAAATGGTGGCAACCGGTAGCAAAAGTGAGGACGGCAGTGTGGATTAAAACCTCACTACTGATAACTAATCCCCCATACTTCTGTCTCTCATTTTGATTTCATACAATTTAAAGGGGAACTACTGTTTTTTTTACAACCTGGACCTTATTTCTGGCATAAAATACGATCGTTTACTCACCCACATAACATTTTGTGTAATTTGTAGTCCTTCGGGAGATAATTAGATCAGCGTATATCCATATAGTGGGAGTGACTGGGGCACTGAAACGCATCCTCTAAATAACGCATTATCTGCCGCGAAACTCGTTCATTTCACCAATATTTTGTTTTCGTACGCTAGTGCTATTCCCCGTTGAGTTACCTGTTATCATCATGATGTCTTCTGACCTGGATGATGTCTGCTATGGTACTGCAATGTTTCGTCCACAACCACAGAATCGGAAAAATATTCAGCCATGTTGCAAAAAAACGGAAGTAGCAAATTACAGGTAAACAAGCTGAAGCGGATGATGATAACAGGTAACTCCGGACTCAACGGGGAATAGCACTAGCGTACGAAAACAAAATATTTGTGAAATGAACGAGTTTCGCGGCAGATAATGCGTCATTTAGAGGCCGCGTTTCGGTGCCCCAGTCACTCCCACTATATGGATATATGCAGATCCAAATATCTCCCGAACAACTACAAATTACACAAAAGTTATATGGGTGAGTGAAAGGTTGTATTTTATGCCAGAAATAAGGTCCAGGCTGTAAAAAACACTAGTTCCCCTTTAAGTCTTTTCTGCTTAGAAATCTATAGAAATAAAGTAAATGCCAGCTTTAAGTTTGGAAAGCCTATATGCAGTAGGCCTACATTCAAACCATTGCAAAAAAAACCTGATGTTAGGAGAAGACTGCCTGCTTGCTAGGAACAGTAAAATCCCACAGACGGCTCCGTTATCTCCCCTTTCAGTATTTTACATATCTAAACCTCAGCAACAACTTGGGTCCCTTTAACAGACTGAAATTCAGGACCTCATTTAATGACGACTCCTTCTCCCTCCGCTGCTTAGTTGTTATGATGGCTCTTTCCCGTTATCAGCCTCGCTGTGTCGGTTGCGATCACGCAGATCATTTACAAGCTCTCCTGTAGCCGCAGGCTGCGCGTTTCAATTTCTTACCAGCCTTGAGATCTTCGGTTTCTTGTTGTATAAATTTATGGCCGTATCGATCAGCAGAGAAAGCCAAAAACAGGTCTCTCCTTAAAGCCGGCTGTTTGCGGGGTTAAGTATTGTCAGAGGAAATGAGAGCCTGTGTCTGAACAAGACTGCGCCTCTCCACAGCTGTGCTGATTGAAGCAATCATTTTGAAGAGTAAGCCAGGCATTGGGGGGATATTTCAGCGATAATCACATATGACATTCTCTTTTGATTATTTGAAAGAGTCAGCAAATCTGAACGCTAGCATTGCAAAACTAAAAATCCTCAGGCTACTGTAAAAACCTCAGGCTACTGTAAAAAACTCTATGTGAACCATGTATCCTGTTAACAGGCAACTGCTATCAATGCAAAATGATATTAATAGTTAATCAATCCAGTGATCACAACTGGAAACACTATATTTCCAGTGTCCCCAATGCAGCTAGTCTAAACCTACAGCATACAGACGCCAAATTTGTTTCTTTTCTTGTTTGCTTTCAAGTTCCTTTTGGATTTTTCTTGTTTCATTTCTCCCTCAAGGTCTGAAAGGCAGCTAAATTGAGTCAACCAGACTGAACAAGATGTTCAGGGATGGGCCACAGAAACATGATTACCTTCGCCTCAAAAGGAAAAGGACACAGAGTGGCTTTTATTTTACTCAGGTGCTGACAAAAAAAAAAAAAAAAAAAAAGAGAGAGAGAGAGAGAGATTCCCTCACTCTTCCCTTTTCCCTTCCCTGCTCCCCTCCTCCACTCAACATCTGTCCCCTGGCGACAAGCTCACTTCAAACTGCTCAGCGCAACCTGTCTCGTCTGAACACACACATCTGACGAGCTAAAAGCCTCGGTATGGCCAGATTCCATTTTGAAAATAATAGCAATTTCACAACAACCCTCCCATTACCACACATTTGTGGAGAGGGAGATAGCGAAAAAGCAGAAGGAACACGAGAGAGAGAGAGAGAGAGAGAGAAGACATCTCCAGGGAAATCCCTTCACAAGCAGAAAATGAGACATGAATTGGAATACCCTCCATTACTCCCATAATTTGCAGCTGGAAGAAAATACATCAAGGAGGACATTATAATTCAAAGAGAGGGCCAGCAGTGGCTTCAAGAAAAAAAGTTTCTCCGAGAACAGAAAGGGGAGCGAGAAATGATGCATGAAGCGCAAGGTAATGACGGTTCCTTTCATGCTGCTATCCGAATTTAAAATTTAAAAGAGATTTTATGAAAACTTAAGCTTAAAATTGCCTCCTCACTCTTGAATACAGCTACCTGAAGAAAAAAGAAAGAGAGACATAGGAGATGAAAGTCGTCATGATGTTATCTGTGCTTAAGCAATTTCAGATTTGGACTTTCCTATGGTATGTTATATCAAGATATCTCATGATTGTGAT
Organism: Chelon labrosus; assembly: GCF_963514085.1. NCBI lineage: Eukaryota > Metazoa > Chordata > Actinopteri > Mugiliformes > Mugilidae > Chelon > Chelon labrosus. The sequence continues at coordinate 12,389,977 of NC_140355.1, forward strand.
TGGCTGAAATAATACAGAACGCGCAAACTGCAGCCTTTAAAAGCCGTTATTTGCATAGTTCCACTCAACCTTAACAAATAAGGTCGAGGACCTTGTCATTAACGTAACGATCTCCTTCAAAGCCAGTTTTCATCAACTTTCCAATCAGTGGCAAATGGGCCCGGGCGAGACATTATTAGAGAGTTTGCAAGCCAGATGTCCAGCTTCTCACAAACTCTATAAACTCGCGCCCCCAAGGTCTCACTGAGACAGGTATTCAAGGACTTCTCCGACAAGCATAATCAGAAAAAAAGGACACAAAGTTTAAGCTGCAAGAGCGTTTAATTCTCACCACTCCCAGACGACATCCATGCAAGCTGATAAGCAGCGTGACGTTGTCCACTGAGGGCCTGCCAGGGAGATAAAGACCTTGTGCTCTGCAGTCCATCTAACTGTCCCCCGTGGTGTTCTGATAAGGGTATTTTGGCGGACAAAGTTATTTTTCAAGGCTTTTCCCTTGTCATTGACAGAATGCAAAACGCTTCATGTCCTAATGGCACATCCGTCTTGGGATCGGGGCGTTTTGTGAGACGTTGAGGTCAAGAGAGCCACAAGCAAAGTGATGTGGAAACTTTTAATAGTGTACTGTCATCTAACTAGCACCAATCCACTCCATGTGATCACATTTCATGAGATAAAAAAAAGCCGGGTGTGCACTATTGCCCAAACAGTGCATCGCTACGTTAAAAATAAAAAATCCCAAATAGCTCATGCCTTGCTTTACCTGTTTGCCTGTACAGAGAGTTTCCATCAAAGCAGGAAAAAGCCCTAAATTATACAGAGACTGAGCCGAGAGCATCTGTCTGACCCTCTGCAGTCTTTTATGACTTCACACAGCATCAAGGGTCACAGAGACGGTAAAAGCAAATTGCACAAAGAACCTCCCCCTCCACAAACATGAAATGCACTGATAAAAGACGCACACACACACACATACCGCTCTCTCTCGCTCGCCCTGCCACATTCACACACCCCTCCTCCCCACCATCCACAGCTCCCGTTAGCAGTTCTCAGGATCCTCAGTTAATAATTAGATGATAATGAAAAAGGTTTAAGACGAGCACCCTTTTCACTCCCTGAGTGGATTAGCATGAGTGCTATGCTAATGTTTTCTGTTCCTTCTGCACAGAAGCTGCAGGCGAGTAGAAAGGCGAAAAGGAAAGAACAGTGAGGCGAATAAAGAAGGTTAATTTAGGAATAAATAAATGACTAACAAAGAGCAATTACAGAAGCGGAAACGCCGCGTCTCTCTTCAACTGCTATACATCATGAATAAAAATCCACTTGTATAATTAATTGTATACTACGTATGGCTGTTATACAGTCTTCAAGGTAGGAACCTGTCTGAGTAATGGAGAGCAGACAAGTAGCACACACACAGAACTCAACAGTAATGCTGCTGCAGCTGCTGGATTTGCCTCCATACACCCCTCCACACACACACAGCTCAGCCACAATCCCCTCATACATTTTTAATAGAATCTATTACTTCTGGATTAGCCGATAAGAGCTGCCCTGGTTAAATTCTATAATAGTTTACATAATTGGTATCAGAGCTGCGTATAAGAGAGACCCAGATTTCTCTCCTCTTTTTCTGTTCATGGAAGGGGGGGGAGGACACAAAGGTTCACATACAGGATAACCAAACATCCCCAAGTCACTCCGCTCCGCACTGCAAGAACACTCCGGGCCTGCGGCTGATAACAATGAGCCTCATTACCATTAAGATTAGCTCATGTAAAAGGCATTACAACAGTGTTAGAAAGCATTTCCTATAAATTTTTTACGCAAGCACAAAATTTATGCAATTTATCGCTGGGGAAAATATTCAGCCAGATGTCCGGGGCGTTCGGTTGGATGTAATTCGTGCAGCATTAATGGCTGAGAAAACATTCAAATCGCAGCTTCTCTCATGCTAAATTTAATCGAAGACCTGGTTTGTCACAAAAAAAAAAAATGCATTTCAGTCTGAAAATCTCAGGTCCTTAACAATATGTCACAGATGCTGACATATTTAAGTGGGCGAAACAATGAATATATGTAAATCAAGCTTGTTTTTATCGTCACAGCTATCATTGTGGTGTGTTACGGTTTGCATCTATGTTATGTTTAAGGTATTGTATTATACCGGAACTGTATTAATCTTCTGCACTAGCCCTGTAGGAGGCCTTTTCATCTGTCAAAAGTCATACATAAGCTATAATTTCCGTGTAAATGATTAGTTCTAATCAGCTTTTTGTTGCCCTCTACTTATGTTGATGTGCACACGCTTACCAATTTCCTTTTTTTTTTTACAGCTTCTACTGATGTTACTTGGGCATCAAAGTTAAATATCTGTATTTAACTAGGCGGGGCATGTAAACTTAAAAGCAAAGCAGATACGGAGAATTTTTGCAAACCTTGCAATAACACGAGTCGTACAACCCACACACACCCTTCCCCTAACAGTAACAGAAACTGGCATCACCTTGAAACACTCTCAAGCGTGTCAGCTGAACTTAACGTTTAATACCGCAGCAACAAATGGTTAGAAATGAATAACAGCCCGAGTCCATGGGATCAAAGCTTGGCCCATTAATTTCTGCAGCAGCAGCAGCAGCTACAGAGCTGCCAGCATGAGGTATTTAGTCTACGAGGTTTACAGTTATGACAAACAATTAATCATTTACTTTGATTTGTGTGGAAATGCACAAGAAAAAATTTTTTTTACATATAACGTTGAGCACAAATTTAGCCATGTGTCCAAAGCTGCACAATTAGGTGTTATCTTTGACAACAGCCTTGGTTCGAGGAGTAAAAAGCCTCATAATGACCCGACTCTGCCCTTGCACACAGACGGTGCCAAGGCAAAAGAAACACACTGCATGGGGTAAAGTCTGGCCTGTGCCAAGGCAGCACTAGAGGGTAAACATGCCCTTATCTTATCCTTATCCCAGTACGAACTCTAAGACATACTGTCAAAGAGCTATGGGTATGCGGCACGGCCTTTAGAAAACTTCAAAGATAACAGATCATGAAAAAGTGAGCTGTAGGTTTTGGGGAAAGATTTTTTTTTTTTTTTCTGAAGCAAAAGCAAACTATGATTTTAACCTCATGTTGACATCTGTTGGCTGATAGGCAGAGTTATACTCAGTCTATCAGTTCCATGAGGATGAAAAAATGTTAGACAATCATAAACTCATTATACTGTTACACTGGGTCACCGATTCCTTCAAGCCATTAAAAACTTGAAGCAAACATACGACTCATTAGAGGAAAATGCTGCGTCTCCGGCTCTTATGTGGGGAGATAACCTAATGAGGAGCGCTCATAGATGCTTTAAAATGTTCTGTGAGGATGTCGTCTACGGTGCATGATCTCACCCTCTCCCTGCTCCTCTTTTCAGGGCAAATGAAGATCAGCACTTGCAATTTAATCGTTAATTTAATAGTAATTGCAGAGTGGTCGCATGACAAAAGACAAAATATTAATAATGACCTTAGCCGCCCCGTCCCCTCCCCGGTAACCTCGGAGGCCCAGTCCTTAACCTTCCACCCTTAACCCCCGTCTCACTACCCCTTCATCCTATTAGGAGGAAAATACCAATTAGACAGATTTCCAAAGATGGCAAGCCGCTCCTAATTACACATGACATCCCCTGGCAGATAAAAAGGTGATTACAAGAGAAACTGCTAGGCAACCGAGCCGTTGACATTATCCCGATAAGATGGACAAAGAGGTTCGGTCTTGTCATTCAGTCTTAATGCACAACACTTCCGCAGGCCTGAAAAGCAAAAGGCAGTGCATGACGTGGCAGGAGAAAGACGTGACCTTATTCAGCCCTTGCACCGGCCGGGGTAATAATCTTCCAAGAAAAGGTCATTCTCGTGGCGAGCAGTTTCCTCCAGTCAGTAATTCGGTAGGCCTGGAGATTGAGCGAGCCTGGGGAAACTTCACAATAAATCAGAGCTCAGCTTCGCTCCTCAGAAAGCAAAGGGAAGCAGGCAGCCAAATGACAAATCCCTTTTTCTTCACAGAGTTGGAATTACTGCCGGGGTGTGATGCGAGATCAGAGGGAAACCCCCATGAGGATACCTGCACAGCGGCTGCTCAACGAAGCCTCTCAAGCGAGTTCAAACGCACATTTCAAGCAGGCAACGTATGTAATTAGACCGAGTATGAGGTGTTAACCAAACATTGGCTGTCTTTGTGAAAGTTGCATATTTAGAGCAAATCCATGGACTTATAGGATACGCAGCGTTATTATTTTTTAACAATGACATTGTGGTAAATCAAAGCCCACAATGCAATGATATGTTTATAGGGAACCCACGAGCAATAAAAATGAGCCAAATGCCTATAAAACCAAACCCAAGGGAGCTGACATATATTTGGTCAGAAAACAGCCATGGGGGGGGGGGGGGGGAAGAGGAGAATAATAAAACACCAAATTGCAAGCTTTTCTTCTGTGCCTCTGGTGGTAAGCTGTGACATCCCATCTCTCTGGGTAATAAAGGCTCTGGCACAAGCAGGAAAAGCACGCAGGGTAGAATTTCACACCTGGCCAATAATCTATAGGAACCTCTGCTGCGGCTAACCTTCAACCTCGGCTGCCACCGGTGCAGTGAGGTGCGATGATCCCACCTCCGGCTTCTAGACAATAGAAATGGAAACCTTCTGAGGCAGCCCCTCAATGACCGATAATATACTTCAAAGCACTTCCTCTATATCCACTGAGATGCTGACATATAAAAGCGCCTTTCAGTGCGCGCAGGGTGCACACGGACAGGGGCTCAGAGCAGTTCTCAGAGAAAGAAACTAGATGTTACTTATGCAAATGTTTCCTGTCTTTAATCCAACGGCAAATTCAGGCCCAATCTCAATAATTAAATGTCACATGCATTTAAATAAGACATTAAATACCCCGAACAGAAGTGGGTTAAATCATACTTGGACTTTATCCATATGAGCACGCATTAGTCAACAGATATGATATGTGTGTGGCTATAATGATAGTAAGGGCGAGACGCTCCTATCCATTAGTGCGCGCTGGGCATCTTTCACCACTTCAGCGCCGTCGACCTAAAATCAATCCCTAAATTACGCACGGAAGGATCTTTACTACCCTGCATCTTTTTCTTATTCTATTGTTATTTAGTGCACATAGATAGAATTTAAAAAGCAATTCAGCTGCTAGAAAATCAAGACAAACACAAAATATTTTCTCTGAACTAAAAAAAGAAAAAGAAACATTTTCCATGAGCCAAAACAGTTCCCTTTAAAGATGAAGATGGAAATAAGAAACATGAGTGTCTTACAGAGTTGTGTCTTATCATAAGGCTTGTTTATCTTTGGTTCGCCACGGCTGATTGGTCGCTCCCCTGCTCGGAAGGCGTATTTCCTCTGCAAAAGCAACCTCGCCACTGATTTCGCGATGCGCACTGGAAACCTCGGGAGATATATCCATTGATAAAGCCGGCTCCGTCAACTGCACTTCCTCGACATCGTTCGGCTCTCCCGCAGAAGATGATTTCACCGATCGGGCTCTCCGTGCAGCAGCTTGCGTTTCATCCCAGCAGCCGACCCCACCGAAGCCGTGTGAGCCACGGAGACTGATGTCGGAATGGAAATGAGTCCTCTGCGCTGTTGAAACCGGCTCCGGGCCAATCAATCAAGGCTGCTATTCCCACGGCTCGGCCAATCGTGTGAAAGGGAAGGCGGCCGCTGCCGTGATGCCAGCCCCGTCAAAGGAAGCACGTTCCTATTTAGTGGAAGAATTTAAAGGGGAAGAGCGTCTGCTGGCTTAATGAGCCCAAAACAAATGGGAAGTTTTTGGTCAGCATTGACCCATGCGCATCTGATCGATCAGGAAAGACAGACCAGATGTTTGTTGTTGTTTTTTTTTGTTTTTTCTTCCACAGCTCATTCAGTGGTGCTTTATCAACTCTAAATGGATGAGAGTTAAATTAAGTAAGGTATTATCATACAAATATAAACTTTTTGTGCACAATAAACCCATTATAGTGTCATATCATAAACACATTGTATAATTTTTGATGCCTTATGAAGCAGGCACCGTAGCTGGTCAATGTGATAGTTAAACAACTTTAAAGAATTGACATTTCCATTAAAATCTGTAAAATCAAAACACTATTTCATATGAAAAGCCCTTATATTAATGCAATGGAGTAACAATTACAACTTATCCCACTAAAATCTAGTCAAGAAGATGTATAAAGTACAAATTCTTTCAAAACTGTTCATCAGAAAATACCTTTTATTTCATTCTTAGATGCTGATTTGGAGACATGATACAAAGCACACCTTAAAATGTGGCATCTAACACAAACAAAGCACAAAAACTACATCTTCATTAATTGCTTGATGAGCTTTGAATCAACCCCTCACAGCTAAGAAAACAAGCACATGGGAACTACTGTGTTTCCTACAGTGGCTCCTAAAAATATCAGCCATCTGCAGCAAAAAAAAAAACAAACAAAAAAACATCTTTAACTCAGAACGGCCACGGCATCACAAACCAAACATGCTATTCAAACATGAAAACATTTCCAATTCAAATAACTACAGTAATGTGTCCCGGCAGCAAACAGCATACTAATTTTACTATGAATCCCGTCTCTCGGGTTGGAAATAACTCAAGATAAGAGCGTGTCACAGTTATTTGGTCTGCCATTTTAACTGCAGACAGTCTGAACTGCTTTAGGATTTAAAAATATACAGGTGCAGATACTATGATAAATGGTCGCTCTGTGCAAATTAGGCCTCCTGGTTTAGCCAAGCATCATTTATTTTGCAGTTCCTGTTCATTTTCATTGTTTACTCTGAAATGGATTGGAGCCCCAATTAACATAGGCTAATTATTTACAGCAGTGTAAATAAGCATCTCAAATGAAATGTTTTTAAAGAGAATTTGACTGTTTCTGTGCTTTAAACCTGCTTTGCTTCGACCTGACCTGGATGCACTTTAAACTAGAGCATTTATCAATATAATGGCCTTCTGTCTTGTTACCCTTAAGGACATGAGGTATGTGGCACATTCAGATAGTAACCACAGTCTATGCTTGACTACTCACCCAGCCTTAATCTAATAATAGTTCCCCCTGGCTGCCAAAATGAACATGCTGTAAGTGTAATGGCATCGCAGCATGATTTGACTACATTATAGAAGAGAGGTTAACGTACCTGTGCGTTTGTAGGGGTGCGTGTGAGTGTGCATAAGCACATAGTCTAGGTCTGTGAGCGTATTAAAACACTTTGACACGTGACAATGTTGGAAATAAGTGACTGAACTGAAGGATGAATGCTGGCTTCAAGTGAGGTCGTGTTTAACATGTTTTTACATTCAGATTCAGAAAACTTTATTTGTTCCCAAGGGGGATCTTTAAGGCACATGTGAGCAGCATGATGTGCGAGAACAAGATACTTTTAAGTAACAAAGGAGGATGTAAACATGACTGTATGAGTAAAGTGAATAAAGTGCAAATGTAGACAGGAGTAACAGGGATTGCAGAGGTAGCCATAACCTACCTGCTACCTGGCAGTTAGCTTGCTAAACCTCTGTGGCTTTAAATCACAACAGTTACCTGGTAACCCGGCAATTTACAGTAGATTTTACCACTTGAATGACGAGAATTTTGTGTACACGTCTTCCCATGTCATTACCACAAGTTCACAAGTTCCATTTGAAGGCAGCAGCGCTCTCATGGCCTACTGTGAAACTTCACTAGAATGAAGACATTGTTAAGGTTGTTAGTAACAGATGGGCTTTTCTTATTATGACAAAATGTCATAAATGATCCACCGTGAGTATGTCTGATGAGAGAATACTCCTCTAAAACACTTTAAAAAAATTGGTGCATGTGCTTTGTCTTGTCTCTCTGAAGATCCCTGCCAGTCTCACATCTATGCTGCTGGGAAACTTTTAGACATGTACCACCCACCTAGACCAGACCAGACAACCCCACCACATAGCAAGGACACTCCTTGATGGCAGCAGCCATCCCCAGCAGAATGTAGCCTGACACAGGCACACACACAAAGATGGAATAGGAACAATAAAAAAACAAAACATGAAAAACAGCACCTGAAAAACAGCCAGTGTTGACCTGGCCTCCAAATTCACTAGATCCCAAACTGATCAAGTATCTGTGGGATGATCCACAGAGGTCCCTCCCCTCAACCCATAGGACCTAAAGGCCCCCACTAACAACATTCTGTTGCCAGACACCACAGGACACCCTCAGAAGGTCCATGTCCATTCTCTGATGAGTCACGACTGTTTTGGAGGCACAAGGTAGACCTACACAATATTAGGAAGGTCATAATATTATGCCTGATTTGTGTATAATGCTTCCCTCCAACAGTGTTGTGTTGACCATATCTATGATTAAACTCCACATGAACACTGCCCTCTTTGTGGTATTCACAACCTCGGAAGTGGAAATTTCACGAGTTCACAAGTCATGTACACGACTTCCCACATCCTAACCACAAGCTCATGAGTTTCACTTGAACGCAGCGTGAGAGCTAACAGCTAGCAGCTAGTTAGCTTAGCATAAAGAGTGAATACTAATTGATATGTTCATTCATCTCAACTAAATCAGTAAGTGTTTCTGGCTGGAATCATTTGTTAGACGGTTTCAATAAGGCCAACAAATCGTCCAAAACGTAACCACCCCAGTAAGACCACAATTTTCTGTACTTCAGTTTTTGTACAGATTAAACATATCAAGAGTAAAGTGAACTTTCAGTGAGCTGTGTAGCAGCTGAGAAGTGGATTTTCTTACCTGACACAGACTCCCTGTCTTTCATCATTCTAAGCAAGTAAATGTCTTCAAGCATTTTCTCCAAAATGTCAAAGTGTAATTTTAAACTTATCGTTTTCTGACGTCATCCTGAAAGTCGGCATCTATGGCCCAAACCATTTTTATTCTGACATTTCTTTCCTCAGCAAAGGCTCAAACAGACTGTGAACTGTGTATTAATTCACCAATTACGCAGCACACAATCCTGCGCTCAGCACTCCACACACTTATTAATGATCCCAACAGCGACAAAAACATGTGATGATGGAATTAAACCATATTCAATACAAATCCAACCCTTCAGAGCCATTTGTTATCCTCTAAGGGAGGCACACCAAGAACTGAGATTTACAGCAGACACACTCTGACCCACTGTTGCCGAGGAATATTGAATTGTTTCTTGACAGCTCCCCGAGTGTCATTTTTCAGTATGAATGAGGCCCGCAGATGGCAAATGAGGTTACCATGCCAACTGCTGTCCCTGTATTGAACGGCGAAGATGGGAAATAGTTCTCAAGTTAATCAGACATTGTTAAGTTGAAAGCAAAAGGAGTCCGCTTTTAGCGTGTGCTGAGGGAGCGTTGGCAAATATGATCCCACAGCCTCATTTTCATGTGCAGCAGCATGGCCTGCGAGAGGATCATCCAGAAATCCGACATACCTTGTCGAGATAAGCAGCGGCATTCAAATAAATAGAGTGGAAGTACATTACTCTATACTTGAACTATGTTTCTGTAATCTGATGTGGCTCTGTGACATGCCTGTGTTACTGAATTCTGGACACAAGAATTTGCATTTTGCACATTGCAGCGTTGTTTCGCTGTAAAATAAGAGCATTGCTATGATTTGCATTCAGTGATGCACTTAACTAATTGTGTTTCAGGCTTATTTATTTATTTCCCCCTCATTTTATTGCTTTCCATATCAGAGGAAATTCAGACCAGAATGCTTTCATGTGATCAAAGGAGTAGACGGAGGTGCATTTGGGTAAACACATCGATTTTTGAATTTTACTCATGGGTTTTTGCATCACATGTTCCTGTCACATATTGTTCAGATCCATGTTTTCTCTGTTGTGACCTTTTACAAAGAGACTACACTGCATACAGCAACTCTTTGTGAGAGGAAAGACGCGCACAGATGCAAACGCACTCCAATTACAATAGATAAAATTAATTAAAGGAACTGAAACCTCACAGCTACTAAGAATTGTCTTGAAACAATTATCTCATTCAGATGACAGTGCAATAATGGCAGACAAAGAGTCGACAAAGAAAGAGCTAGCTTATTTTGTGCAGCCACAAAGCTTGTATCCAGCTCTAACAGTCTCATACTGATTCTGTTTTAGCCATGTCATCATGTCCTCATAGGATGTCAAACTCTCCCTCTTAAGACGCTCCTCATCAGAGCAGAATGAACCTGGCAGTGACAGTAATAAAGAGCTCCATCTGCGCCTGGCAGTCAGAGGCAAATGAACCAATTAAGGTCTGGTGAAGCCTCCTCTTTCACCTATTGGCAGTGGCAGCCGTCATCTCCATCACGATGAAAAGGGGAGATTGCGAGGGTAATTAAATACCAGCAGGGGCCGCGGGGCAAACCTAATAACTCTCTGTAACAAGCCAATAAGAGACTTTATTGCTGAAGGGTTCATACAACCCCAAGCATGTTAACAGCGAGGAAGATCACTTACAGCACACAAACATTCAGATAGTTAATTCACAGTTTCCACGTGGCGTCACGTTAGCAAGGGGAATGTCCCCTTGGAGATATTGTAAAGTGGTTAACTCGTCGGGATATGCAATGTGATTTTATAATCTAAAATCTGACTGTTTCACATTGCCTTATCACTGATAATACGCTATTTATCACAACAGAGGGGGACATACTCTGACGGCTGGCCTCTTCGCTGTCAGAATCTGTACTTTATATCAGGGAAGCAGCTTTAGAAGCTGCAAATATGGCAATTCTGATAGCTGCAGGTGTGATGTTTCTTATAGATGCAGCAAGAAGATGTCTGTCAGCCACTTATAAAATGGTATGTTGCTCCCCCTGCTGTTTGAAATGGAGCTAGAGCGTGTGCCTTGACTTGTCTTTTGTCTCATGCCAATCCTACACATCATAATGAGGATTAAACTCATCATATTAACTCATTCTTTTTAACTTCTATCAAGTCTGGGTCCAAAATGTTTAGAAAAAAATGGAGGAAGGAATCTTGCTTGATAAACTTTCTTTGTTTCTCTTGTAAATGGGCAGGATAAATGGAGCGAGGCCTCTCCAACACACCTTCACCATGAGAAGTAGACAACCAGTGAGGAGAACACACACATTTTGTGCTTAAAGATAAAGACGCCCCTCTGTAAACGAGCAAATGTTAATGTGTAGAAACGCTAAAATCCATTACTGAGATACTGTAGCAGGAACCAGAACACCTCCCTCTAGTGGCCAGAAGAAAGTGCAGAAGTAATTGATCACTGGATCCTTTCCAGGGTAAAGACAGGCCCCTTAACAACATCCAGAAGTGAAGAACACTCTCCTGGAGGTACACGTATCGTTATAGTCTACCCTAAAGAATAAACTTCACATGAACAAATACAGCAGACTCAAAAACTTCAAGAATAGAGAAGACGTCGATTTGATCTTGGTCAGTCACCTGAAGTCAACCAGACTGAGAATGAGTTTCATTTGTTGAAGACAAAACTAAATGCAGAATTGCACAAACAAACAAACAAAACAAACAGCTGCATTAAAGGCCTGACAAAGAATTGCTAATTCTTTGTTGATGTTCATGGGTTCCACGCTTCAGGCAGTCATTACGTCAAAGACAGGACACCAATCAAGCCCGTGTACCACACAAAGACAACTGCACTGCCGCTGCAAGGACAGTGCAGTGCAGAGGGGTTTAACACGTCTTTATTTTCAAGTACAAAATGTGTAAATAATATACTGAACCAATTTTTGTGTATTCTACAAGGAAACAACTGTATCTCCTTCCTCGCCGTCTTCTGGACAAAGATGGAAAGTTTCTGAAGCGAGATGCCTTCATGTTTTTTTCTGCAGGTTTGTGAGCCTCAGTGAGGGGTGAGGAAAAACATTCACAACAAGAAACACACAGACAAAGACGATAAACCGGCAGTTCTCTGATCAGAGCCAACCAAACCAGGACAGAGGAGAGGACACGTTGCTTCCTTCAAACCAGATGGGACCCAGAATGGATGAACTTCAGAAGAACCAGTGATTGAGCTGATCCTCATCATGAGCTTAGTTTACTTTCAAACGGCAGAAAACACAACTTGAAACTGTCAAGTTGTGTTTTCTGTGGGCAGCAAACGATTTCACATACTCTCTTAAAAATACAAAATAATGAAAAATGAGTTATTCTGTTAATATCAAGCAAATGAAGCAAATTCATACAATGTATTTAGTAACTGAAATTAAAATGCCTGAAAGTTCAACATGTTCTTGTTCTTTACTGTTGTTTGAGGTTAAGCAGATGGCTGGAGAGAATGAGCAGCATGACCTTTAGATAAGGTGAGTATAAAACAAATTTATTGCTCATTTGCCACATGCACGGCTCTGTTCTTTGTCTGTGCTGTGATCTATAGATGCTCAATTAAACTAAACCAAAAGACCAGAGTGTTCTGACTTCATTTTATTCCCAGTACAGGGGCCGTTTGAGTCGTTATCCCAGAGAACTGCATGACAGTAAGACACTTTTCAGTAGAAAGCTACAGAAAGTAGAGGAACTTTATGTTTCATAGTAGAGCAGCTGTTCACGCTGTTTAACAAGGATGTCATTTGGTGAATAGAATCTGCTCAGTTCAAGAGTTGATGGAATTAATAATCCTCCTCTGATTCAAAATGACTGACACCAGTGTTTTACCTCTAATGCCAACACCATGACAGCATCAACAATTTCACTGATTCACCAAATGTAGAAGAAGCCAGTGAAGAAAATAAGAAATCAGACATGAAAACTTCAAATATTCTTCATCTTCATCTTCTGTAACCACTTGTCCTGGAGCCTATCCCAGCTGTCACTGAGCGAGAGATGGGGTACACCCTGGACAGGTCTCCAGTGTATCTCAGGGTTATCACAGAGAGACAGACAACCTTTCACACTCACACTCTCACCTACGCCCAATTTAGAATCACCAGTTAACCAAATGAGCATGTCTTTGGACAGTGGGAGGAAGCCGGAGTACCCGGAGAGAACCCACACAGACACAGGGAAAACATGCAAACTCCACACAGAAAGGCCCCAATCAGCCTGGATTCGAACCCCAAACCTTCTTGCTGTGAGGCAAGAAATACATATCAGGAAATGATCAGTTCTTTCTACTGTTTCCAGTGACTCAGCATGCACAATACCAACCTGACCCAACTAAACAGAACAGCGCTCCGTTTAGAGGGGCCTCTGTGGATCAGGCTTGTTCCAGTGCGTCCCACAGATACTTAATGAGTTTGGGATCTAGAGAATTTGGAGGCCAGGTCAACACCTTGTGGTGTTCTTTGTTCTTCGTTTTTTTTTGTGTGTGTGTGTGTGTGTGTGTGTGTGTGTGTGTGTGTGTGTGTGTGTGTGTGTGTGTGTGTGTCTGCATCCTGCTGGGGATGGCTGCTGCCATCAAGGAGTGTCATTGCTATGGGGTGGGGGTGCCTGGTCTGTTCTAGGTGGGTGGTACATGTCAAAGTAACATCCACATTCATGCCAGGTCCAGAAGTCTCCCAGCAGAACATTGTATTGTCACAAGATCACAAGGTCAATGTTATTCACTTGTCCTGTCAGTGGTTTTAATGTTGTGGCCGATCGGTGTATATTATTCTAATGTATGCAAACAGTGACAATGTTATATGAAACAAACAAATGTTTAAATTATGAAATAATAAAACACCTGTAGGAATAAATCCCAACATCCACCTAACATGATCCACAAGAACACAATACACTTCTTTTCCTCGTGCAACTGTTTTGGTCCTCGTGGCTCTCCGTACACATGGGATCACATCCCGACGAGGAAACAGACTCTGACACAAAACTTCACGATTATTAGTTAAGTATTTACACCAGCAGGCTAACATTTAAGATTTAGTTAGCTATAATAACCACTGTCGTGTATGGACGTTGTAAAGCGGAACCAAAAAATACCGACGCCGGGTTACAATTTCTCGTTTTACGACCCGGAAGTACAGGTTAGTTGCAAGGACGCTACTCACAAGCTCTCTGTGCTCTGAGGCATGATCACTAAATTAATTAACCTCAGTGTTTACAAGCCAACCTTACGCTAAACCTTTAGAGAATAATATAATATATATACTTTATTATTTGTGTTGCTTTGATTGTTGCTGCATAAAAGCTTCTGTAGGTCCTTGCAGCTATTTAAAATTCGTTACGATTATAGTAAAATCATGTCAGTCCTTATGATAACTGTTTGACCTTGCAAGAAAGAATAACACTGGTTAATTTCTGTATAATTTTAGCCATGGAGTTACTGCCAGTGCTGGACCCTCTAGATAAGCCCAAAGAAGGAATATGGTATGTAGGCTACTTTAGGACTGATTAATTTCTCTTGTGATGTTAAAAGGAATATAACTGTCTTTCCTTTCTCCTGAAATTGTTTTTTGCTGTCCAAAGGTATTCTTTGATGCCCAGGGGAAGTGCTCCAGGTGTTAGTGTAGGTCACACTTGCGTTTATACTCCGTCTGAGGATGGAGGAAAAGGAAGAATCCTTATTGTTGGGGGAGCCAATCCCAGTGGCAGTTTTTCAGATTCCCATATTATAAATCTAGGTAAGAGGTTTCGTGCTCAAAGCCTCTTTCAATTAACAGAAAATTGTGAAAAAAAAAAAAATTCTTAATGGGGAATTACGGTTTTTTACAACCCGGACCTTATTTCTGGCATTAAATACGATCGTTTACTCACCCATATAACATTGGTGTCATTTGGAGTTGTTCGGAAGATATTTAGATCCAGTGGAGCGGCGCGTATATCTATATAGTGGGAGTGACTGGGGCACCGAAACACAGCCTCTAAATAACACATTATCTGCCACGAAACTCGTTCATTTCGCCAATATTTTGTTATGATACGCTAGTGCTATTCCCCTTTGAGTCCGGAGTTACCTGTTATCATCATCCGGGGTCTGTAGATTGACCTACTAACCGCTGAACTGGATGATGTCATCTCTGAGCACTGTGTGCACCTGCGATGGTCGACTTGTTTACCTGTAATTTGCTACTGCTATTTTTTTGCAACATGGCTGAATATTTTTCCGATTCTGAGGTTGTGGACGACGACTTTGTTTATTATGGACGTCCTTACCGTTTTGAGCCAGAGTATACGGATGAGGAGCTCGTTGAAAGCAGGATGCGGAGGTAGAGAGAGGAACAGCTGGCCAAAGAACAACAAACTGCTGCACATCCGCGAATAGACAACAGGTAACTCCGGACTCAATGAGGAATAGCACTAGCGTATCATAACAAAATATTGATGAAATGAATGAGTTTCGCAGCAGATAATGCGTTATTTAGAGGCTGTGGTTCGGTGCCCCAGTCACTCCCACTATATGGATATACGCGGCGCTCCACTGGATCTATATATCGTCCGAAGACTCCAAATGACACCAAAGTTATATGGGTGAGTCGAACGATCGTATTTTATGCCGAAATACGGTCCAGGTTGTAAAAAAAAGGTAGTTCCCCTCTTACTAATAATGGTTTTATTTGTATTCTTTATCTCCATTAGTTATGATAAGATGCGTTCAAGTTCCCATCAGGATTGAGTCTGATTGACACATATTAATTTGTGATGTACTTGGCAGTGTGTCTCTTTGAAACTAACAGGATACGACTTTTACAGACAGTCATGAATGGGACATTTCAACATGGAGAGGATTGGAGGCACGGTATGAGCACTGCAGCTTTGTGCCAGAGAGCTGCCCACAGACCCTGTGGGTGTTTGGTGGGGCACAGCAGACTGGCAATCGCAACTGTGTCCAGAATGTACAACTAACAGGTAAAATCACCCAGTAATCTGTAATCATAGATAAATGTAGCTTCACTTGAAGTGGGCATGTAGATCTATGGCGATTCTGTGAAAAAGTTTGCATCCTTGCATAACCATACAGATTATATAATTGTGGTAAAAGATTAATTAAAAACAGTACAATCTATACTGTTCTTACTTTGTATATGTGCTCAGACAGTGAACCTCGTTGGAGGAATGTAGCAGCGAATGGGAAACTCCCCTGCCCCAGGACATACCACACCAACTCAGCCTGTCTAGGGGACAAACTATTTGTCTTTTCTGGAGGGGAAGTAGGAGCTGCACCTGTCTCAGACCCCAAACTTCACGTCTTCGATACAGGTTTGTGAACCTGCTGCTTAGCATTATTGTAACACACAATTATTGAATTAGCTTTGATTTCACCTTAACCAAGGCAAAACGATCAGATCAGTTGTTCTGATACGAGTGTCCATGTAAACGTAGCCTCTGTCTGATGCCTCTCTATTATCTTATAACGAATCAATTCTGTGACACATTTAATAGCTGCCATAAAACACTGCATTATCAATGGAAGGTATGACTCTGCAACACTGCCTCCGGTTGTTGTTCACAATGACATTGTCTCGGTGCTGACAAATAGCAGAAAAGTGTGAATACTTAAATGACAACAGCGATCGAAGCTGCACATCAACCACCTGTATGCGTAACTGTGTTCCAGTGTCTTCCACTTGGTCCCAACCGGACACACAAGGCAGGCAGCCACCAGCCAGACATGGCCACGTTATCGCAGCAGTGGGTTCAAAGATCTACATTCATGGAGGCATGGCGGGAGATAAATTCCACAGTGATATGTACTCTTTAGACTCGAGTAAGCCTCTTGAATCAATGTTCACCTGTATCTAAATGGGGTTCTGGGATGTTGTATTTTCTAAAAAAAAACAAAACTGTCTCCTGTTTAAAGGGAGCATGAAGTGGGAGAAGGTGCAGGCTAAAGGAGATATCCCCCCAGGGGTAGCAGCCCACTCAGCGGTAGTACTGGGCAAGAACATCTACATATTTGGAGGGATGACTGCAGGTGGTGCCACCAACTCCATGTACAGATTCAACACTGGTTTGTTTGCTTTAATTCAACTATGAAATTAAATATAGGTTCTGCCAACTCTACATAAAACAGTTTATATTTTAAGGTTTCTCTTTGGTTTCAGACAAAAGTAGATGGGTCCTGATGAAATTCGAAGGAGATTTGCCACCTAATCGACTAGACCACTCCATGTGTTTGTTTCCATGGAAGGTGTGTGGTGAGGGGAAAGGAGAAGATGGACAAGCCAGCAGCCCAACAACTTCTGAGATAATACATCTGGCCTTTGTATTTGGAGGAATGGACACTCAGGGCGTCTTACATAATGACTGTAATGTGACTGTTGTGACATGAAGATTTATATTGAAATAAAAAAATGTATTGAGCTTGTGGAACAGGAAGTAGGAGTGTTAGTTGTTTGAGGATGTGGTGAAAATTGGATGAGCTATTCAGTGACCAAATGTTTTTCTGTGTAGACAAAACTTATAAATGAATGTTACAGAAGTCGAGCAACAGTTTGTATCAAACATTTATTTCAATGTCTTTCCAGAGGTACAATGTCCAGATTCAATAAATAACTTTTAGCATTGCCTGTGAACATAAGGAGCCCTTGAACCCACAGACACCCTACTTAATGTACCCACAAATACCTGCCTGTCTGCCCTCCCATTACCCACCCGACTAAGTCCCTCCCCTTTACAGAATCACATCAGATCTGCATGAGAACAGCAGCAATAAGCCTCATATCCGGGCTGACGAATATCTCCGCCTTCCAGCGAAGAGAACACCTCTCACACACTGAAACTTATTTTAAAGTCTTTCAGAAGATTCAGTATGGTTGCTTGTTTTCGTCACCCCTTCCCTACCGCTCCTCTCACTATTTGAGTCCCATCAGTTCAATATGTACAGATGCCACTGTCAGAGAGGCAAGGGGTGACAGAAGACTTGAAACCTGCCTACAACTCATCTTTGTCTTCGTGTTCACCCTCAGCGCCCTCTGGTGGGGGTCCGCCTGCGCTGCCGTAAAGCTTGCTGATAATTGGTTGAACCACCTCCTCCAGCTCCTTCTTCTTGGCCTGGAAGTCTTCCAGTTCAGCATCTTGGTGTGACTCCATCCACTCAATCTTCTCCTCCACTGCCTTCTCAATGGTTTCCTTATCATCATCTGACAGCTTGCCACCAAGCTTCTCCTTATCGCCAATCTGGTTCTTCAGAGAGTAGGCATAGCTCTCCAGCTCATTACGGGCGTCAATCCTCTCCTTCAGCTTCTTGTCTTCATCAGCGAAGCGCTCAGCGTCAGTCACCATGCGTTCAATGTCCTCGGGAGTGAGGCGGTTCTGGTCGTTTGTGATTGTGATCTTGTTCTTGTTGCCGGTGCCTTTGTCCTCAGCAGTGACACGCAGAATACCGTTGACATCGATCTCGAATGTGACCTCAATCTGTGGTACGCCACGAGGAGCAGGAGGGATGCCGGTCAAGTCGAAGGTACCCAGCAGATGGTTGTCTTTTGTCAAGGGACGCTCACCTAAACAGAGACAATAATCAGGTTTGTTAAACATTTCTATACACGTGCAGAGTCAAACAGATTTTTGCCATCAAATATTCATTTTAAATCACATCAACCCCTTACCTTCATAGACTTTGATGGTGACAGTAGGCTGGTTATCAGAAGCTGTAGAAAAGATCTGGGATTTCTTGGTGGGCACCACAGTGTTCCTGGGGATCAGCTTGGTCATCACTCCTCCAACGGTCTCAATACCAAGAGTCAGGGGGCACACATCCAGAAGAACCACATCCCCTACAAAAGATAAGGTTCATTTAGTAAACAAGAAAAACTTCCAAGAGCTCATTTCAGTGTAGCAAATACAGTCTACATATGATCACATACCAGTGTCCTCCTCTCCAGAAAGCACTCCAGCCTGCACAGCAGCTCCATATGCCACAGCCTCATCAGGGTTGATGCCTCTAGAGGGCTCTTTGCCATTGAAGAACTCCTTCACCAGCTGCTGGATTTTGGGGATACGGGTGGAGCCACCAACCAGGACAATCTCATCAATGTCAGACTTCTTCAGGTCAGCATCTTCCAACACTTTCTGTACGGGCTTCATGGTGGAACGGAACAGGTCCTAGAAATGACAAAAGACAATATGGTTAAAAGCCTTATCAAACTTTGTTTTATAACTGGTTTGAGTTGTGACAACTAAACCGATAACCTACCATGTTCAGCTCTTCAAACTTGGCACGGGTCAGGGTCTCAGAGAAGTCTTCTCCCTCGAAGAAAGACTCAATCTCAATTCGGGCCTGGTGCTGGGCAGACAGTGCCCTCTTTGCCTTCTCAACCTCACGACGGAGCTTCTGCACAGCACGGTTGTCTTTGCGGACATCTTTGCCAGTCTTCTTCTTGTACAGCTTGATGAAATGCTCCATGACGCGCTGGTCAAAGTCTTCACCTCCCAGATGAGTGTCACCATTGGTGGCCACGACTTCAAACACACCATTGTCAATGGTCAGGAGGGAGACATCGAAGGTGCCACCGCCCAGATCGAACACAAGAATGTTCTTCTCGCCATCCCTCTTGTCCAGGCCGTAAGCAATGGCAGCAGCGGTTCTAAAAAACATAAATATAGAACATTATTATAGAGTAAGGAGGGAAAATATTTTAAATGTCACAATTAATTTCTTTGTCGGATACTTACGGCTCATTGATGATTCTCATAACGTTAAGACCAGCAATGGTTCCAGCGTCCTTAGTGGCCTGGCGCTGGGCATCATTGAAGTAGGCAGGAACGGTGACCACAGCATGTGTGACCTAGGGAAAATAAGAAATTAGATTTTATTACACACTGAACATCTGGAAATATTATATACTCTAAAAGGTGTAGTATTTGCTGTTATGTTTAATTTATTTTGTACCTTTTTGCCCAGGTAAGCTTCAGCAGTCTCCTTCATCTTAGTCAGCACCATGGCAGAGATCTCCTCAGGAGCAAATGTCTTCATCTGGCCACCACCGATGTCAACCTGGATATGGGGCTTGCTCTTCTTCTCAGTTACCTTAAGAGGAATATACATCAATTAAACCAGTGCATGTCACTGAGAAATTACTCATAACACCCTTAAACCTTAACTTTCACTTTAAACCATGGGGAATTGAAACTCACCTTGAAGGGAAAATACTTGACGTCCTGCTGCACAGTGGAGTCACTCCAAGTACGGCCAATCAGTCTCTTGGCATCAAAGACTGTGTTCTCAGGGTTAGAGGTCAGCTGATTCTTGGCAGCATCACCGATCAGACGCTCACCTTCGCTGGTGAAGGCCACATATGAGGGGGTGATGCGGTTACCCTGGTCATTGGCAATGATCTCCACACGCCCATTCTTGAACACTCCAACACTACAGGGAAAACATTTTAGAGATTATTATTCAGTGGCCTGTCATTTCAAACTACAATAATTACATCGTCTTTGACATCAAGCTTGAAGTCTCCATTTCTTACCATGAGTAGGTGGTCCCCAGGTCGATTCCAACCACAGTCCCCACGTTTTCTCTCTTGTCGTCGTCGTCGGCAAACACAGTGCCGGTCACCAGCAATACAACCCACAGCAGCTTCATCTTTGCTTTTTGATTCGTACTCAAATCAGTGAAAAAGACCTGCGGAGAAGAAATCTGTTAAATCGTGGCCGCTCCTTCATGACGTGGACTCAGTCTCCCCAAGTTCATGTAGCTCTCAGCTAATGCTAACGCTTGATGCCACTGACTAAAGCTTTAGACCCACTATAAGCGGAAGTGGGGCCTTAGCCATTAAAATCCTCCCAAAAATGTCAAATCAAATGTCAAACCCAGTCTCGAAGGAATAACAGCCTCGTCCTAACAACAGCAGTAAATGTGATTTTTGATCCAACCGCCGGTCTCTAGCTAACCACGTTAGTTAGCATGCCTGTCAGACATGAGTGGAAAAACGCCATGCCACAATGCACAGCCAGAAATACCCAGTTTGCATGTTATGTTAGAATTAAAATAAAATAGTAACGTCAAACTTTAATACACCACGGTAGTCAAACGTTTGTTTAACGGCCTGTTTGCTTAATAATTAAACGGTTTAGGTTTACAAAATATCGCATAGCTGCATTACCATATTAACCACAATGTTTAAACATACCTTAATAGAAGTTGTGTCTATGAATTAACGGCCTTGCCGGTGTCTCAACTGGAACTCGCCTCTCGTAGAAGTTGTGTCTCTCCTTTTGTCTACTCTGAATCCTTGCCTCTGTGAACTGATGTTGAATGAACCGTGCTCTCTCCATATATATGCCGTCACTTCTTTCCCGTCGTGGAGGCCCGTGATTGGCTGAGCGGCTGTTCGTTGGAACGCGGTGATTGGTTCCTTACAGCACGCTGGCCGCCGCTGATTTGCACACATCGTGTTGAGGCGACGTCACCGCATGTGTCCACTGCGCCGATGCTGATTGGCTGTCTGTCAAGGGAGCAGATGAACGCAGTTGGTGCAACGACACGCCACTCTAATAATGAGAGCTGAGTGGATGGTAGCATTTTTACATTTCATACGTTTCAAAGTTTGTACTGCATTTCTTTTTATAACACCCCTCCGTGTGTTAGATTCATATTCTTATGTTGCATTCGCCCTCCACATTGTGTTGATTCTGTGTTAGTATCATGCTTTAGTAAGGATGACTCACAGCACTGGGAAACAAATGGCCTAACCCATGTATTCGATTGTGACTAAATGTCTTGACATTTAAATTCAAATGCAAATGATACATCAGATTAACAGGATTACCTTGATGTTTCATCAGTGTTTAGACACCTGTCTTGAAATGCAGTCTGTAAAAGGTTTCAAATTTTAACATCAAGTTACTGTTCCATCAGTCACACACTGCATACAAATATAATACGTTTCTTCATAGTTTTGGTGGTACTGAGGCAGGATACTTACAACCTTACGTCAAACAAAATCACTGTGGGATAAATTAAAGGATTATCTTATCTTGAAAAGCCCTAATAGCCCAAATTATGAAGCAGGCACCATAGTTGGTCAATGCGATTGACACTGACATTTTCATGATTTGTTTTGCATTTAAAATATGTAGCTACTGTATATTCAAAACACTATTTCATATGAAAAGCTCTTACATAAATGTAATGGAGTAAAGATTACAACTTATCCCACTGAAAGTTAAGAAGATGAATAAAGTGGTACAAAAACCTCAAAACGGCTTCAAGTGTGGTCATGTTTACCATGTTTTTACATTCAGATTCGGAAAACTTTATTTGTTCCCGGGGAGGTACTTTAAGGCACATGTGAGCAGCATGATGTGCAAGAACAAGATATTTTAAAGGAACAAAAAATAGAAGAATACACAGTATATATGCCATAAATGTTTGAAATGTTCCAAACCATCCATGGAGGATGTAAATATGACTGTATGAGTAAAGTGAATAAAGTGCAAATGTAAACAGGAGTTACAGGTATTGCAGAGGTAACCATAACCTGCCTGCTACCTGGCAGTTAGCTTGCTAAACTGTTAGCCTCTGTGGCTTCTACATCCCAACATTTACCTGGTAACCCCGTGATTTACAGTAGATTTTACCACTTGAATGCCGAGAATTTTGTGTACATGTCTTCCCATGTCATAGCCATATTTGAAAGTTCCATTTGAAGGCAGCGGCGCTCTCATGGCCTACTGTGAAACTTCACTAGAATAAAGACATTGTTAAGGTTGTTAGTAACGGATATGCTTTTCTTATTATGACAAAATGTTATAAATGTTCCACCGTGAGTACGTTGGATGAGAGAATACTCCTCTTAAACACTTCAAAAAATTTGAGGCATGTGCTTCTTCTAGCCTCTCTAAAGATCCCTACCAGTCTCACATCTATTCTTTAAATACACAGATTAGCCACAACATTAAAACCACTGACAGGAGAATTAAATAACCTTTACCATCTTGTAGTCGGCACGAGGTGATTAGCATTAATGCCTCACAGCAAGAAGGTCCCGGGTTCGAATCCATGGGTAGACTGGGCCTTTCTGTGTGGAGTTTGCATGTTCTCCCTGTGTCTGCGTGGGTTCTCTCCGGGTACTCCGGCTTCCTCCCACTGTCCAAAGACATGCTCATTACGTTAATTGGTGATTCTAAATTGGCTGTGGGTGTGCATGTGAGTGTTAATGGATGTCTGTCTCTCTGTGTTAGCCCTGCGTTAGACTGGCGACCTGTCCAGGGTGTACCCCGCCTGTCGCCCGATGACAGCTGGGATAGGCTCCAGCAGACCCTTCAAAGAAATAAGTGGTTACAGAAGATGAATGAATGAATGAATGAATGACCATCTTGTGACAATTCAATATTCTGCTGGGCAACATTTAGACATGTACCCCCCACCTGGGCCAGACCAGGCACCCCCACCCCATAGCAATGACACTCCTTGATGGCAGCAGCCATCCCCAGCAGGATGCAGCCTGGCACAGGCACACACACAAAGATTAGGAACAACTAAAAACAAAACATGAAAATAGCACAAGGTGTTGACCTGGCCTCAACCCATAGGACCTAAAGGCCCCCACTAACAACATTCTGTTGTCAGACACCACATTCTCTGATGAGTCACAACTGCTTTGGAGGCACAAGGGAGACCTACACAATATTAGGAAGGTGGTCATAATGTTATGCCTGATTTGTGTATAATGCTGCCCTCAAATGGTGTTGTGTTTACCATATCTGTGATAAAACGCCACATGAACTCTACCCTCTTTGTGGTATTCACAACCTTGGAAGTGGAAATTTCCCAAAAGGTCAGAGTTCACGAGTCATGTACACGACTTCCTATGTCCTAACCACAAGCTCACGAGTTTCACTTGAAGGCAGCGTGAGAGCTAACAGCTAGCAGCTAGTTAGCTTAGCATAAAGAGTGAATACTAACTGATATGTTCATTCATCTCAACTAAATCAGTAAGCGTCTCTTGCTGGACTCATTTGTTGGACATTTTCAGTAAGGCCAACAAATCGTCCGGTACGTAAACCCCAGTAAGACCACAATTTTCTGTACTTCAGTTTTTGTACAGATTAAACATATCAAGCATAAAGTGAACTTTCAGAGAACTGTATACCAACTGAGAAGTGGATTGTCTTACTCGACAAAGACTCTTTGTCTTTCATCATTCTAAGCAAAGAGTCTTCAAGCACTTTCTCCAAAATGTCAAAGTGTTATTTTAAACTTACCATTTTATGAAGTCAACCTGAAAGTCGGCATCTATAGCCCAAACCATTTTTATTCCACATTTTTATTCCTATTAGGGCTGACCTCATAAAGCAAAGACGGAGACTTGTTAAAAGGCAAAATACTGACAAATGGTTTGATCAAGAATGCAAAGCAATCAGAAAAGAGCTGAGAAAAATAACCGAACAACCCAGCCCTGCACATTCGATACAATGAAAATTTAAATACATATAAACACACAATTAGGATCAAAAAACAAAATTATACCCAATTGAAACTTCAAGATATTGAGAATGCCATTAACCAAAATCAATTCTGGGATATGTGGAATAATAATAATAAGTTCAACACAAAGGAACAGCAGAATCATCTCAAATTCAAATTCAAAATTGGCTTTTTTGGCATGAAAGCTTTTTAAAAAACAATATTGCCAAAGCAAAGATCAAAGTACAATACAATAAATCAAAGATATATACATTATGAACATTATATTAGTTATATACAGTGTGTGTGTGTGTGTGCCTCGATCACTCACTGTCCCTCAGGGTGTGGCATGTTAATACATACTGGGCAGCAAGGTGTGCCCGCTCTCCTTCTCCAAGGAGTATTTTTAATTTGGAGAGGTCGTCCAGCTCTTTGAAATCTGGTACCAAAGAGCTGAACTTGTTCCAATAAAATTTTCTAGTGTCATTTAATTTTGTGCATTATAGGAGAAAGTGCATCTCCGTCTCAACTTCACCTGTCGAACAGTGACCACATATTCTGTTTTCTTTTGGTCGCCATGATTTTTTGTGTCTTCCTGTTTGGATTGCCAGTTTGTGGTCACTGAGCCTGTACTTGGTTAGGATCTGTCTCTGCTTTCTATCTCTGACAGTGGAGAGATATTCTGCTAATTCATAACCTCTTTTAAGGGCAAGATAACATTCCAATCTACTTTGGCTTTTAGTTGTTTCTTCCCAATGGTCCAGATAGCTTTCTTTACATTGTGCTATAATTTGCTTTACTCTGATTACTGTTTGAAGAGCAGTGTTGTTGTGAGGCTGGTCAGAGTGTGTCTGAGAGGGGGCAGTTAGCCTCAGTACCAACTGACATAGGGGACTCTTTTCTGGGCTCAGCTCTTGGGTTTGGAGGGCTTTGGAGTGGAGGGTGTCTCTGGGGCTGGCTTTCAGGTGGTTAAAAAAGTTGAGCGTTCTCTTCTGAATGTTAATTATCAGTGGGTATCTGCCTAATTCTGCTCTACATGCATTTGTTGGTGTGTTTCTGTGTACGTGTAAAATGTATCTGCAGAATTCTGCATGTAGAGATTCTGTTGGATGTTTGTCCCAACGGGTAAAGCTCTGATGACTGAGTGGACCCCATACTTCACTACCGTACAGCGCAATTGGCTGGATGACACTATCAAATATTTTAAGCCAGATTTTTATTGGAATATGGAAATTATAAAATTTTCTCTTAATTGCATATAGAGCTCTTCGAGCTTTTTCTTTTAGTGCATTCACTGCCATGTTGACACTCCCTGATGCTGTTATGGGTATACCAAGGTAGGTATAACTCATGCTGTGTTCAATGACATGATTATTGATGGTAAATTGGTGCTTGTTCTCATGACACCTGGGGCATTTTATAAAGATCATGACATTGGTTTTCTTCATGTTTACTGCCAGGGCCCAGTTCTGACAGTACTTTTCTACTACGTCCAGCTGTAGCTGTAGTCCTTGTTCATTAGGAGACAGTAGAACAAGGTCATCAGCATAAAACAGAGACTAAGACAAACCATATGCGAATCAGCAGAAACAGTTTATTTTCTCAGAATTTTGAAAAAAAATAAAATAAAAAAATAATCAGCTGACGTAAGCTCAAAAGTAGCAAGTAACAAGAGCATCAACAGAAATGTAGTGGAGTAAAAAGTACAATATTTGTCCTTCAAATGTAGTGGAGTGAAAGTAAAAGTATCCCCCAAAAATAATACTCAAGTAAAGTACCGATACCCAAAAACTGTACTTAATTACAGACCTCAAGTAAATTTACTTCGTTACTGTCCACCACTGCTCACACCTACGGCCAATTTAGAATCATCAATTAACCCAATGAGCATGTCTTTGGACGGTGGGAAGAAGCCGGAGTACCCGGAGAGAACCCACGCAGACACAGTGAGAACATGCAAACTCCACACAGAAAGGCCCAGTCGGATTTGAACCTGGGACCTTCTCGCTGTGAGGCATCAGTGCTAATCACCTCACCACTGTGCCGCCTTATTTAATAATAATTTAAAAAAATTATTCATTTGATAGCCAAATCTCGAGTGACTTAGTACACAGGCCCAACTGTAGGCATAGCTCGCCAACCCATTACGGGCAACAATCGTCAACTTCAACTTGTCTTCATCAGCGAAGCGCTCACCGTCATTCATGCGTTCGATGTCCTCGGGAGTGAGGTGGTTCTGGTCGTTTGTGATTGTGATCTTGTTCTTGTTGCCGGTGCCTTTGTCCTCAGCAGTGACACGCAGAATACCGTTGACATCGATCTCGAATGTGACCTCAATCTGTGGTACGCCACGAGGAGCAGGAGGGATGCCGGTCAAGTCGAAGGTACCCAGCAGATGGTTGTCTTTTGTCAAGGGACGCTCACCTAAACAGAGTCAATAATCAGGCTTGTTAAACATTTCTATACACGTACACAGAGTCATCAAACAAATGTTTCATTTTAAATCACATCAACCCCTTACCTTCATAGACATTAATGATGACAGCAGGCTGGTTATCAGAAGCTGTAAAAAAGATCTGGGATTTCTTGGTGGGCACCACAGTGTTCCTGGGGATCAGCTTGGTCATCACTCCTCCAACGGTCTCAATACCAAGAGTCAGGGGGTACACATCCAGAAGAACTACATCCCCTACAAAAGAGGAAATTCATTTAGTAAACAAGAAAATTTTCAAGAGCTCATTTCAGTGTAGCAAATGCAGTCTACATGTGATCACATACCAGTGTCCTCCTCTCCAGAAAACACTCCAGCCTGCACAGCAGCTCCATATGCCACAGCCTCATCAAGGTTGATGCCTCTAGAGGGCTCTTTGCCATTGAAGAACTCCTTCACCAGCTGCTGGATTTTGGGGATACGGGTGGAGCCACCAACCAGGACAATCTCATCAATGTCAGACTTCTTCAGGTCAGCATCTTCCAACACTTTCTGTACGGGCTTCATGGTGGAACGGAACAGGTCCTAGAAATGATAAGACAATATGGTTAAAAACCTTGTCAAACTTCATGTTTTAAAAACTGGGTTGAATTGTGACAGCTAAACTGATAACCTACCATGTTCAGCTCTTCAAACTTGGCACGGGTCAGGGTCTCAGAGAAGTCTTCTCCCTCGAAGAAAGACTCAATCTCAATTTGGGCCTGGTGCTGGGCAGACAGCGCCCTCTTCGCCTTCTCAACCTCACGACGGAGCTTCTGCACAGCTCGGTTGTCTATGCGGACATCTTTGCCAGTCTTCTTCTTGTACAGCTTGATGAAATGCTCCATGATGCGCTGGTCAAAGTCCTCACCTCCCAGATGAGTGTCACCATTGGTGGCCACAACCTCAAACGCACCATTGTCAATGGTCAGGACGGAGACATCGAAGATGCCACCACCCAGATCGAACACAAGAACGTTCTTCTCGCCATCCCTCTTGTCCAGGTCATAAGCAATGGAAGCAGCGGTTCTCAAGAACATAAATATAGAACATTATTATAGTAAGGGGGGGAAATATTTTAAATGGCACAATTCATTTCTTTGTTGGATACTTACGGCTCATTGATGATTCTCATAACGTTAAGACCAGCAATGGTTCCAGCATCCTTAGTGGCCTGGCGCTGGGCATAATTGAAATGGGCAGGAACGGTGACCACAGCATGTGTAACCTAGGGAAAATAAGAAATTACATTTAGAATTGTTATATACTTTAAAGGTGTATTACTTTCTTGTGTACTATAGGTTTCATTTATTTTGTACCTTTTTGCCCAGGTAAGCTTCAGCAGTCTCCTTCATCTTAGTCAGCACCATGGCAGAGATCTCCTCAGGAGCAAATGTCTTCATCTGGCCACCACCGATGTCAACATAGATATGGGGCTTGCTCTTCCTCTCAGTTACCTGAAGAGGAAAAGTCACAAGTTAAACCAGTGCATGTCACTGAGAAATGACTCAAAACATCCTTCAACCTTAAAGGAACAGTATGTAGGATTGTGGCCAAAACTGGCCAAAACTGGTACTGCAATCACTTTCAAAATACTGTAGAACGGTGTATCCCCTCAGCCTCCCGCCTGACTCGAGGTTGCCAGCTAAGCTGCAGGATCCAGCAGGAACGTAGGCTGCTACAAGGAGCTTCCAATGGCAAGTGACGAGTCCTACACAGTAAGTTTTTTTTTCTGTTAATAAAGTTTCTGCTTCATGAGAGATGTTTTGCAAAGTAATTATGTATCGGAAAAATTTACTAATGGCGATTAGCCAAATACTTCGTAAAGATGTACTGTAATACCACATTTCAGTCGGAACATAGATTGTTTTCATACCCTGCTAGTGGTGCGATATAAAGCTTTTTATGAACGCATTTAGCACGGGCGACCATGGAAAATCCACTGTCTATATGTACGGAAGCACGGGGCTTTTAGCCTATACCAACAAACATGGTAGAATATAGCATCCAAAAGTCGAGGGTCAATTCCATGCCATTCCGGACTTTGTCACAACGTATTTCGGATTCATAACGAGGTCTTTTAGGTTTAGTAACGTTATACATGTTTTATCCGACATGTTCGTAGCTGCAGCTGTGGTAACTAGAGCAGAGCTGGCAACCCGGATGACGAAACTCTACTGACTTCGTGATTAGTAGATAGCTTGAGGGTGGCGCCTCAGGCCAAAACACAACATGACAACATCAACATCAGTTGAGGGCTGCAACTTTCACTTTTAAATGACAATATCCTGGCCGGACCACTGTTGTCAGTGATATAAGTATTTGAAATGAACATGATTTCTTCATGTCTAGTGACATATCAGGGCCATTTTATGATTAATTGAAATACATTTCTTACATACGGTTCCTTTAACTTTCACTTTAAACCATGGGGAGTAGAAACTCGCCTTGAAGGGAAAATACGTGACGTCCTGCTGCACAGAGGAGTCACTCCAAGTACGGCCAATCAGCCTCTTGGCATCAAAGACCGTGTTCTCAGGGTTAGAGGTCAGTTGATTCTTAGCAGCATCACCAATCAGACGCTCACCTTCGCTGGTGAAGGCCACATATGAGGGGGTGATGCGGTTACCCTGGTCATTGGCAATGATCTCCACACGCCCATTCTTGAACACTCCAACACTACAGGGAAAACATTTTAGAAATTATTATTCAGTGGCCTTTCATTTCAAACTTCAATAATTACATCGTCTTTGACATCAAGCTTGAAGTTTCCATTTCTTACCATGAGTAGGTGGTCCCCAAGTCGATTCCAATCACAGTCCCCACATTTTCTCTCTTGTCGTCATCATCGGCAAACACAGTGCTGGTCACCAGCAATACAACCCACAGCAGCTTCATCTTTGGTTTTTGATTCATACTCAAATCAGTGAAAAGGACCTGCGGAGAAGAAATCTGTTAAAGCGTGGCCACTCCTTCATGATGTGGACTCAGGCTCAAATCATGGCATCGAAACCAAGGCAGTACAGCCTCTGCTAGTTCCTCCTCTCTCATTGTTACATCCAGTGTCAGAGTGGGGGTGATTATGGACCCAATGCTGACACAGACTGGAATAGTGGTAAACAAATTCATCTTCAATTCTGTTCAAAAAAGAGAATCACTTGCAACTTAATTTACTAAAACTATAGTTTGCAACTTACTTTGTTGTTTGTGTACTTTCTTGTATGATTATCACGGCCTTTACCAAAAGTGGGTTACAACTGCCACAGATGCCACAGCTGACGTCGGTGCTTGGGACGGCTGCCACTGAGAAATATTTAATTTATGAATGTTAACAATTGTCAAAGTCGAATTAGAGCTAGAGGTAGCATTTTCATGACGTATTTTTTGCATTTAAAAGTGCAGTGTGTTTTCTGATATTGTTAATATTTTCAGAGAGGATTGTATATTGCACAAAATGTTCATGACATATCTGCTATTCCAAATCTTTTGATTTGCATTTTAATGTTTCATGTTATGTATATTTTTAGTTTGTTTAATGCATAAATGTTGTGGCACATACATCAATTTTCCATTGGGTAATGAATCATCTGAATACAGTATCTTACATAAAACTCCAATGAAAATCATTTATCATGAATGTAAAGTGGTTTCAGACTTTTGATAGCAACTATTTACAGACATGATTACAAATGGCTGCTGCTCCGCGAGGTAGAAATAACCTAACGATCCCTGGTTGATGCTTACTCAAGAAAAACTTGCAAAATAATGCTAAAATCCTGATAGCATAAGCAGTGGCATATTCCCCAAACAGTGGCATATAAGGAAATAAAGTGTAATAAATAAAGTGTAAATAAATTGCATTTATTCTTCTGTACACCTTGATTAAACATCTTCATTGAACACTGTGAAAACTAAAAATGAGGAGATGAAAAATCTTAATGAATATTTGTCATGACAGCAGATTTTCCAGTCATTCAAATACATGTAACTCAATTGGCTACATTACAACATCTGCCGTGGCATCTCCCCTAAACAGTGGCATCTGCCCGTGGCACCTGAGGGTGCCACCGAAAATGAGCTTTTGACCCATTATAGCAGTGTTTTTCAACCACATGGGGTCGCCTGGAATTAAAATGGGGTCGTCTGAAATGTCTAGTAATTGATAAAAGAATTACAGATAAAAATATTTTTTTCAACTAATTATTATTCTTTTTAAATGATTACACACAATGTTAAACAACTGTATTCTTTCACTTTTCATGAATATAAATTGAGTTCAAAGAAAATGCAGCATATAAAAATATATGAGTTGGCGCATCTTGATTGACGGCTGCGATCACGTGACTGCACAATCGACAGCTTGCTGTCATATGACAAAAGCGCATCATCAGCGATTACATTCGTGAGTGGCAGTGGAGGAATTCTGCTTTGGAGCCAGAGATGAGTATCCAGAGATCTCACTGTGTGCCCTAAAACGGTTGGTTCCTTTAGCAAGCACATATCTGTGTGAAGCTGGATTTAGTTTGAGGGTTTCCGCTAGAAAGAAATGCCACCAGACAACGTGACCGGCAGGTTTTCAATTTACCGGACAAATGTTTGAAATTAAAAATTAAATTCCGGTCAAATTATTATCTGAATTTATTGAGCTTAAAATGCTAAATGATATGCAGGCTATATGAGTATGATATTAAAGCATGTCAAATTGTAATCGTTTTATTGAAAGTGCCGTCAACTGACTCACGTGCGTAACTTCTTGTTCTTGCACAAGGCTGCGCTTTTTAACATGAACATAAAGAAACTGAATTAGTAAACAAAAAACACATCTGGACTGGCTCATACTATTTTAGTAACACGCGTAAAATGTTTTGTTTAATTTTAACAATCATCCCTCTTAAAGTTGAAATTTATGTAAATGAATAAATGTATTTTATATTAACTAGCTGGAGCATGTGGATTATATAGAAAATGTTTCATTGATATTTAATGGGATTTTGCTCAACAATTTTATTTGTGTATTTGTTTGTAGTGTTTTTTCACTAATTTTCTTCCTTTGTATTACAGTTTTCACAGTGTGTAAAAGCATTTAAGCACCAGTAGCAGCAGCAGCACTGAGCAGCAGCACTCAGCAGCAGCAGCAGCACTGAGTATGGGTCAGGAAATATATCTAACAGGTGACTATAGACTGGCTCTCGCATAACTGTTCACAAAAAAAAACAAAAAAAAAACTGTTAACTACTACTTCTGCTTGCGGTCTTCAACAGCTTATAAATATACCTACTAGAACATGTCTGAGAGGGCGGGGTATGAATAGCTCAACATGTATTGACCATATATTCACAAATGCTCCTAAACAATGTCTCACAACTTTTTCATTGCCTATTGGTTGTAGTGATCACATGGTGGCGGTGGTAAGGAAGGCAAAAATTCCAAAAACGGGACCCAAAATAATTTTTAAAAGATCATACAAATGGTTTAAAACTGAGTGCTTTAAGGAGGATGTAAAGAACCTAAGTTGGGAGGAAATTCTAAAAGAATGTAACTCAAACAAAGCTCTGAACAAATTTGATGAAATTCTGATGCTGGTAATAAACAGGCATGCTCCTCTCAGAAAATTCAGTCAGAAACGCCCATACACCATGGTTAGATCACGAAACCAGAGAGCACATGAAACACAGAGATCAAGCAAAGAAAACTGCAATACTAACAGGATATAAGTCAGACTGGATAATATATCGTAAGTTAAGAAACTGTGTTACAAAGTTAAATAGAATAAAAAAGAAATTGTACTATGAAAATAGGGTTATTGATATAAAAAATGATAACAAAAAAGTATGGAAAACACTGAATGAATTAATGGGCAAAAACCCTCAACAAACACCATCATTCTTAGAGGTGGACGGCAACTTCCTCACTCGTCCATCAGACATTGCTAACTATCTTAATAAATATTTCATAAATAAAATTGATCAATTAAATAATAATATGCCGCCTATTGATATTAATAACATACCCAATCTATTAATAAAATATAACATTATGAAGGATAAACAATGCTCATTTAAGTTTGATAAAGTAGGTATTGTATTAAGACAGTAGAAGATATGTTACGAACTTGTAAAAATAAACCACCAGGCATTGATAATATTGATAGTAAGCTACTAAAGCTGGTCGCAGAGGAAATTGCATCTCCTATCTGTCACATTATAAATAGGAGTTTTGCCAACTGTCAGTGTCCACTACAATGGAAGGGTGCCAAGATAATTCCATTACCAAAAAACAAGTAACTGCAATTTTCAAGAGCCAACAGTCGTCCGATTAGCCTTTTACCTGTATTAAGTAAAATTATGGAAAGTGTAATATTTGAACAAATTACGAACTACTTATTTTTGAACACGCATATCGTAAGGGTCACTCCACAACATCAGCTCTAACTCAAATGACAGATGACTGGCTGAGGGAAATAGATAAAAAGAAACTAGTTGGTGTGGTTATGCTTGATTTCTCAGCTGCATTCGACCTAATTGACCACAATTTATTGTTGAAAAAACTTGAATGTTATGGGTTTGAGGTGTCCACTTTGCCCTTCCTAAGGAGTTATCTAACTGATAGAACAGAGACAGTTTTCTGTAATGGGTGTTTTTCTGAAGAAAATGTTGTGTCATGTGGAGCAGTTATTGTACATTATTTATACCAATGACCTACCACTTGTTCTGAGAAATGCAAACATAGGAATGTATGCTGATGACTCAACCATATATGCCTCTGCACTAACCAACGGGGAGCTAAATGCGGTTTTGAAAGAGGAGTTAAAAGCAGTTGTGGACTGGGTTAACTGCAACAAACTTGTTTTGAATGTATCCAAAACCAACTGTATGGTAATGGGCTCGCATCACAACATTAGTAAAAATCCTCAGTTAGATCTGAAAATCAAAGAAGTATGTATCAATCAGGTTCAGGAGACCAAGCTGCTGGGAGTTGTCATTGATGACAAACTTACATGGAAAACACATATAAACATGGTTGTTAATAAAATGGGAAGTGGCATCTCTGTTATCAGAAGATGCAAAGCATATTTATCACCAAAATCAACTAAACTAATAATTCTGTCAAATCTTGACTACTGCTCAGTGGTCTGGTCAAACGCCACGGCAGATATAATTAATAAACTTCAAAAAGTGCAAAATAGAGCAATTTGCATGTCCTGGGTTGTGATCTCAGAACTAATGTATTTAAAATGCATAGAAATCTCGGTTGGTTGATGGTTGGTGATAGATTGTTTTATTCATTACTGATATTTGTAAGAAATGTACTTATAACAAAAACCCCACAAGTTCTATACAAAAAACTACAGTATAGTTCAGACAATCATAGTTATACAACGAGAAATGCGGCCAGTGGAAAGTTTTCACTGCCAAAAATAAAGACAGTAATGTACAGAGCTATGTATGCTTGGAACCTACTCCCCAAACACCTTGGACAAACTATTAGCACAAGAGAATTTAAACTGTTAGTGAAAAAACATCTTTTAAATGGATACATACAGAAGTTATGGAATGATTCTAATCATGAATAATATAGGCCTGGATGGTTAAAATATATATAATATCTTAAAATAAATGGATAGTGATATTGAGTGAAATTATAATGGAATGATGTGGAATGCATGAATTGCTTAAGAGTTTGAAGTATTGTTGTAAATAAATGGGACCTCTCTTTTATTTTTTATTTTTCTGTATTTTTTTATACATATTTTGTATTTGTTTGTTTGTTTGTTTTTGGTTTTTTTTCTTTTAAATTTTGTCTTGTACTGTATTAACCCAGGAAGAATAGCTGCAGTTCTGCTGCAGCTAATGGGGATCCAAATAAAACCATAAACCAGTACGTGACTCTCCGCCCTTCAGTGATTCCAAGGGACAGCTACAACGGTAGTCAAACGTTATCTTAATTGCTTATTAGCTTAATAACTAAACTGTTTAGTTTTACAAAATATCGCATAGCTGCATTACCATATTAACCACAATGTTTAAACTTTAAACATACCTAGAAGTTGTGTCACTGAATTAACGGCCTTGCCGGTGTCTCAACTGGTATTAGCCTCTCGTAGAAGTTGTGTCTCTCCTTTTGTCTGTTCTGAATTCTTGCCTCTGTGAACCAAGGACAAAATTTTGATTTCAGAGGTGGGGGGGACACAAGTGTTTTTAATAAAACTCTAATATTTCAGTTCTCTGTGTTTTCTAGTAGTTCTTCTAGTTTTCTATTGCTACTTTTAAGTTTAATGTTCCCTTGTTTGGTTTGACTGGTTGTAAAGCATGTAGCAAAACATTATCACCCAATTCTGTGTTTGACCTAGTTAGTCAATGTCACTCCAACTCAGTAGCCTACCACCAATTTTACACTTATTTATGGAATATATGCTAAACAGACCTCATTTACATAGCACCACCCAGTGGTGTGCAGGTCAAACTGGCATCACAGGTGGAGAGAAATTTAATAATTTGTGGGCACGCACATACGCACATGGACACCGATTCAAACGTTCATGCAAATGAAACCTCTAATATTACAATCCTTCTAGCTGACGTGACCCAGGCAGAACAAACACCCAACTTACAGTAGCAGGCTAACAATGACTCCTGACCGCAGACGAGCAGACCGGTGTGCAAGCAAGGTGGAGTGACATCGGGGACGGCCAATCACACAAGAAATGGCAGAGCCAATAGAGGAGCTTGTGGGCGGGTCTAAACTAAGGGAAACAGGCTTCAGCTTAAACTGCCTTTTCCGCTTGGTCCTAGTGCTTGACGTTTCTCTGTTTACATAAAGCATGTAAAAAGTGCAGGGGACCAAACCGGCCTTTTGAAAAAGTGCAGGGGACACAGGTAGGGTGACCAGATGTCCCGCTTTATGCGGGACAGTCACGCATTTTCATTACTTTTCACACGTCCCGCAAATTGAGACGTTGTCCCGCATTGTTATTGACAGTCAGACTCCAGTTTCGAAATGCATGTTTTACAATCTGGCATTTAACAAATAGCTGTTTGGAGAAAGCAGTGAGGGCTGTCATCAGGGGTCGGGGCGGGCTGTTTGATCATGTCAATCAAACTGGGACGCGGACGCAGGTTAACGGCGCGCCCACCAACAACAAACAATGCGAATCAGATCAGAACGGCATGCAGCGCGAGACATGGAGGGAAGCACAACCCGTACGACTGAGAAGAGGAAATGCAGCTATAATAAAGACTGGGAAACTATCTATCCAATGCAAGGCTAGTCTGGTAAAGTTTGCTGTGAAGTTTGCTTGAGTCATTTTTCCGTTTCACACGGAGGTGAATACGACGTGAAACGACACAGACAATGCGAGACAAAACGTGTTGCTCACCTTGTGAACTTGGGAAATTTGCATTTAAGCAAGTTTTTATATATATTTATATTGTAAAATATATTTGTTAAGTTTTTATTTGCAGGCTGTTATGTCCTACTGAATTAATCAGATGGCAAAGTAATGCCATAAGCAAAGGGGCAGA
The DNA here is from genome assembly GCF_963514085.1 of Chelon labrosus. Taxonomy (NCBI): domain Eukaryota; kingdom Metazoa; phylum Chordata; class Actinopteri; order Mugiliformes; family Mugilidae; genus Chelon; species Chelon labrosus. Next base: position 12,426,323 of record NC_140355.1, read on the forward strand.
ATAGAAATGTTTATTTTTTCTCATAGTTCTTTTAGACTACCTTGATGCATTGGTATCTCACATTGTCCCACATTGTCCCACACAAACGTAGTCTTTGTCCCACGTCTGGCGAATTGGGATCTGGTCACCCTAGACACAGGGTCTGCTGTGCCCCCCCCCCCCCCCCCCCCCCCAAAAAAAAAAAAAAATTACGTCCGTGCTGTGAACTGATGTTGAATGAACCGTGCTCTCTCTATAAGCTGACACTTCTTTCAGTCGGATGACAGATGACAGTCAGACGGAGGCCCGTGATTGTCTGAGCGGCTGCTCGTTGGAATGATTTGCACACATCGCATTTAGGAGACATCACCGCATGTGTATTCATTTGCATTTCATGTCTTGACATACAAATACAAATGTTACATCAGTTTAACAGGATTACCTTGATGTAGTGATGTTCGATACCACCGATTTCCTTTCGGATCCGATAATGAGTAAAATTCAGGCTGGTCTCGGAGATACCGATCCGATACGGATACTTTGTGCAAATACACCTGTGTCTGGTAAATCTAAAGAGTGTAAGTTAAATCGTAGCTTCATAAATAATACAAGAGCTGAAATAGCGCCACAGATGACTCTGTTTACGCTCTGCCACTGTGTCTACAGACTAGGGTTGCCAACTTCCTTAAAAAATAAATAAGGGACACCTCATTGGACCGGCCAAACCGGTTGCCTTCGGACTTCCCGGCATGGTGATTTTTTTAGCCCTTTTTTGCGTATGTGAAACTATTTTAACTATTTGACTCGAACATGAATTGAATTAGATGCATATTTTTGAGTGATATGACCACAAGTCTTAGTTGAATTTAAAATTTAATGATTTAATAAATTTAATTTGCTAATTATGAGTAACTTTGTTTGATTGACTTACAGTAAGTGTTTGTTTTGTTTAGATTCGATTTTTTTGATGATACTCTTTGTTAGTTGTTTGTTTAGGATATTTAGATTTGCATAGTTAAAATATTGGTTTATTTTTTGGTATTCGGGTAACTGTGGGCACCTGAGGTTATTTAAGGAGGTAGGCACCTTGAGGACCAGCATACACCTGGGTGGGTCTATGGTTTTTTACCAGTGCAAGGAGGAACCAGCAGCCACGATTTTCTTTGTTCTTTTGTTTGTTTTATTATTGTTGAAATAAATCACCACCAAATGCAAGATCTGGTATGGACATTCATCTTCCTTTGCCTGCGTTAAACCACATCCCCATGGAGCATCAGTGGCCCTTTGATTATGTTTGATTTAAAGTTGAATTAGTTTTTTTTTTTTCTGGACAAATGTTCACTAAAACAAGTAGAAAACCCACACAAAGGGCACAAAGGAATATTCTACATCATTGGACATATTGAATCTTCTTGGATTATTGATGATCAGCATGGATTGTTTTATTCAACACCTTTTGTAGTATCATCGCCTTCATGGGGACAGTGCCTGTCCCTTAGTAAAAAGTAGTTTATTCAAGTGTACTACTTTTTGCTAAGGGCCAGCAGACAGGAATTTTCTGTGAAGGGTCTGCTGACCCTATTCCTGTCAAGAATAAGCGGTTACAGAAGTTGAATGAATGAATAACCATCTTGTGACAATTCAATGTTCTGCTAGGCAACCTTTAGACATGCCCCCCCCCCCCCCCCCCCGCCCTCACCTGGGCCAGACCAGGCACCCCCACCTCATAGCAATGACACTCCTTGATGGTAGCAGCCATCCCCAGCAGGATGCAGCCTGACACAGGCCCACACACAAAGATGGATTAGGAACAACCAAAAAAAAATAGCACAAGGTGTTGACCTGTGCTCCAAATTCACGAGATCCAAAACTGATCCAGGTATCTGTGGGATGATCCACAGAGGCCCCTCCCCTCAACCCATAGGACCTAAAGGCCCCCACTAACAACATTCGGTCCCAGACACCACAGGACACCCTCAGAAGGCCCATGTCCATTCTCGGATGAGTCACAACTGTTTTGGAGGCACAAGGGAGACCTACACAATATTAGGAAGGTGGTCATAATGTTAAGCCTGATTTGTGTATAATGCTGCCCTCAAATGGTGTTGTGTTTACCATATCTGTGATAAAACTCCTCATGAACACTACCCTCTTTGTGGTATTCACAACCATGGAAATTTCCCAAAAGGTCAGCGTTCAGCGTTAGTGTCATCTCCCTGAGCACCAGTTCCCCCCAGGGCTGCGTCCTGAGTCCACTGCTGTTCACACTGATGACCCACGACTGCTCTGCTAGGTTCACTACTAACCACATCGTGAAGTTTGCAGACGACACGACAGTAGTGGGCCTCATCAGCAATAATAATGACCAGGCTTACAGAGAGGAGGTGAAACATCTGGTGGACTGGTGTGAGACCAACAACCTGATCCTGAATGTCTCAAAAACTAAAGAGATCATCGTGGACTTCAGGAAGAACCAGTCCAGCCACACTCCACTCACCATCAATAACTCAGCAGTGGAGATCGTCAGCAGCACCAGGTTCCTGGGGGTGCTGATAACAAACACTCTGAGCTGGTCCAAACACACTGGATCCCTTGTAAAGAGGGCTCAGCAGCGCATGCACTTTCTGCGACGGATGAGGAGAGTTAACCTGCCTCCTCCCATCCTCACCACCTTCTACAGAGGTACTATGGAGAGCATAGTGACCAACTGCATCTCTATCTGGTCAGGGGCTTGTAGTGCCTCTGACTGGAAGTCCCTACAGAGGGTGGTGAGGACAGTGGAGAAAATCATCGGGACTTCACTTCCTTGCTAAAAGACGCTTCCTTGCTAAAAGACGCTGTCTGACAAGGGCTAAAATCATCATCTCAGCCCCCTCACACCCCCAACATGGACTGTTCTCGCTGCTGGCCTCTGGAAGGAGGTTTCGCAGCCTACAGAGCAGAACAGTCAGGTTCAAAAACAGTTTCATCCCATATGCCATAAGACTGCTCAACGCACTATAAACAGTACCCCCCTCCACCCACTCCCATTACCCTGCAATTAAAAAAGTGCAATAATATTTATCTACATCATAAGTTTTTTTAGGTGTATATTTATTCTATTCTGTATATACGTTCCTGTAAATTGTACATACCGTTTCTGTTGTACATACCGTTTCTGTTAAATATTCCTGCTGTACTATGAGCCATTGTACCGAAATTTCTTTTTGATGAAAATCAAAATGACAAATAAAATCTGTCTGTCTAAGTCATTCACGAGTCATGTATACGACTTCCTATGTCCTAACCACAAGTTCACGAGTTTAACTTGAAGGCAACGTGAGAGCTAACAGCTAGCAGATAGTTAGCTTAGCATAAAGAGCGAATACTAACTGATATGTTCATTCATCTCAACTAAATCAGTAAGTGTTTCTGGCTGGCTTGTTGGACAAATCGTCCGGTACGTAACCCCCCAGTAAAACCACAATTTCCTGTACTTCAGTTTTTATACAGATTAAACATATCAAGCATAAAGTGAACTTTCAGTGAGCTGTATAGCAGCTGAGAAGTGGATTTTCTTACTCAACAAAGACTCCCTGTCTTTCATCATTCTAAGCAAGTAAATGTCTTCAAGCACTTTCTCCAAAATGTCAAAGTGTTATTTTAAACTTATCGTTTTCTGAAGTCAACCTGAAAGTCGGCATCTATGGCCAAAACCATTTTCATTCTGTATATATTCTGTTCAAGTATATTTTAAGGTTTCTCTCTGGTTGCAGACAAAAGTAGATGGGCCCTGATGAAATTCGAAGGAGATTTGCCACCTAATCGACTAGACCAGTGTTTTTCGACGACTATGCCGTGGCACACTAGTGTGCCGTGAGAGATTGTCAGGTGTGCCGGGGGAAATTATCCAATTTCACCTAATTGGTCTAAAAAAAATTTTTAGACCAGGTTTCACACGGAATGAGTAGAAATATGAAAAATCATAAGACTTTTTTCTTTGTGTTTATTTGATTCCTATTCAAGACACTTTGACAAAAATTACTTTATATTGTTAATATAGGCTACAAAGTTTCATTTGTTTAACATTTTCAGTTGGTGGTGTGCGTTGTGATTTTTTTCAATGAAAAAAATGTACCTTGGCTCAAAAAAGGTTGAAAAACACTGGACTAGACCACTCCATGTGTTTGTTGCCATGGAAGGCGTGTGGTGAGGGGAAAGGAGAAGATGGACAAGCCAGCAGCCCAACAGCTTCTAAGACAATACATCTGGCCATTGTATTTGGAGGAATGGACACTCAGGGCGTCTTACATAATGACTGTAATGTGGCTGTTGTGACATGAAGATTTATATTGAAATAAAATGTATGGAGTTTGCACAACAGGAAGCAGGAGTGGATTCGACGAAATATTCAGTGACCAAACACTTTTCTGTCTAGATTAAACTTATAAATGAATGTTACAGAAGCTGACCAACAGTTCGTATCAAACATTTATTTCAGTGTCTTTCCAGCAGTACAATGTCCAGATTCAATAAATAACTAGAACCCTTAATCCCACAGGTACCCTACTTAATGTACCCACACATATCTGCCTGTCTGCCCTCCCATTACCCACCCTACTAAGTCCCTCCCCTTTACAGAATCACATCAGATCTGCATGAGAACAGCAGCAATAAGCCTTATATCGGGGCTGACGAATATCTCTGCCTTCCAGCAAAGAGAACACCTCTCACACACTGAAACTTATTTTAAAGTCTTTCAGAAGATTCAGTATGGTTGCTTGTTTTCATCACCCCTTCCCTACCGCTCCTCTCACTATTTGACTCCCATCAGTTTAATATGTACAGATGCCACTATCAGAGGGGCAAGGGGCGACAGAAGACTTCAAACCTGCCTACAACTCATCTTTGTCTTTGTGTTCACCCTCAGCACCCTCTGGTGGGGATCCACCTGCACTGCCGTAAAGCTTGCTGATAATTGGTTGAACCACCTCCTCCAGCTCCTTCTTCTTGGCCTGGAAGTCTTCCAGGTCAGTATCTTGGTGTGACTCCATCCACTCAATCTTCTCCTCCACTGCCTTCTCAATGGTTTCCTTATCATCATCTGACAGCTTGCCACCGAGCTCGTCCTTATCGTCAATCTGGTTCTTCAGAGAGTAGGCATAGCTCTCCAACTCATTATGGGCCTCAATCCTCTCCTTCAGCTTCTTGTCTTCATCAGCGAAGCGCTCAGCGTCATTCACCATGCGTTCGATGTCCTCGGGAGTGAGGCGGTTCTGGTCGTTTGTGATTGTGATCTTGTTCTTGCTGCCGGTGCCTTTGTCTTCAGCAGTGACACGCAGAATACCGTTGACATCGATCTCGAATGTGACCTCAATCTGTGGTACGCCACGAGGAGCAGGAGGGATGCCGGTCAAGTCGAAGGTACCCAGCAGATGGTTGTCTTTTGTCAAGGGACGGTCACCTAGACAGGGTCAATAATCAGGCTTGTTAAACATTTCTATACACGTACACAGAGTCATCAAACAAATATTCATTTTAAATCACATCAACCTCTTACCTTCATAGACTTCAATGGTGACAGTAGGCTGGTTATCAGAAGCTGTAGAAAAGATCTGGGATTTCCTGGTGGGCACCACAGTGTTCCTGGAGATCAGGGCGGTCATCACTCCTCCAACAGCCTCAATACCAAGAGTCAGGGGGCACACATCCTGAAGAACGACCTCATCTACAAAAGAGGAAATTCATTTACTAAACAAGAAAAACATCAAGAGCACATTTCAGTGTAGCAAATACAGTCTACATATGATCACATACCAGTGTCCACCTCTCCAGAAAGCACTCCAGCCCACACAGCAGCTCCATATGCCACAGCCTCATCAGGGTTGATGCCTCTTGAGGGCTCTTTGCCATTGAAGAACTCCTTCACCAGCTGCTGGATTTTGGGGATACGGGTGGAGCCACCAACCAGGACAATCTCATCAATGTCAGACTTCTTCAGGTCAGCATCTTCCAACACTTTCTGAACGAGCTTCATGGTGGAACGGAACAGGTCCTAGAAATGATAAGACAATATGGTTAAAAGCCTTGTCAAACTTTATGTTTAAAAAACTGGGTTGAGTTGTGACAGTTAAACTGATAACCTACTATGTTCAGCTCTTCAAATGTAGCACGGGTCAGGGTCTCAGAGAAATCTTCTCCCTTGAAGAAAGACTCAATCATAATTCGAGTCTGGTGCTGGTCAGACAGCGCCCTCTTTGCCTTCTCAACCTCACGACGGAGCTTCTGCACAGCACGGTTGTCTTTGTGGACATCTTTGCCAGTCTTCTTCTTGTACAGCTTGATGAAGTGCTCCATGATGCGCTGGTCAAAGTCCTCACCTCCCACATGAGTGTCACCATTGGTGGCCACGACCTCAAACACACCATTGTCAATGGTCAGGACGGAGACATCGAAGCTGCCACCACCCAGATTGAACACAAGAATGTTCTTCTTACCATCCCTCTTGTCCAGGCCGTAAGCAATGGCAGCAGCGGTTCTAAAGAACATAAACATAGAACATTATTATAGAGTAAGGGGGGAAATATTGTTAATGGCACAATTCATTTCTTTGTCGGATACTTACGGCTCATTTATGATTCTCATAATGTTAAGACCAGCAATGGTTGCAGCATCCTCAGTTGCCTGGCGCTGGGCATTATTGAAATAGGCAGGAACGGTGACCACAGCATGTGTGACCTACGGAAAATAAGAAATTACATTTTATTACACACTGGACATTTAGAATTGTTATATACTTTAAAGGTGTATTGCTTTCTTGTGTACTATAGGTTTCATTTATTTTGTACCTTTTTGCCCAGGTAAGCTTCAGCAGTCTCCTTCATTTTAGTCAGCACCATGGCAGAGATCTCCTCAGGAGCAAATGTCTTCATCTGGCCACCACCGATGTCAACCTGAATATGGGGCTTGCTCTGCTTCTCATTTACCTGAAGAGAAACAGACATCAATTAAACCAGTGCACGTCACTGAGAAACTACTCAAAACATCCTTCAACCTTATCTTTCACTTTAAACCATGGGGAGTAGAAACTCGCCTTGAAGGGAAAATACTTGACACTGGACATTTAGGATTGTTATATACTTTAAAGGTGTATTACTTTCTTGTGTACTATAGGTTTCATTTATTTTGTACCTTTTTGCCCAGGTAAGCTTCAGCAGTCTCCTTCATCTTAGTCAGCACCATGGCAAAGATCCCCTGGAGATCAACCTGGGGCTTGCTCTTCTTTTCAGTTACCTTAAGAGGAACAGACATCAATTAAACCAGTGCATATCACTGAGAAATTACTCAAAACATCCTTCAACCTTAACTTTCACTTTAAACCATGGGGAATAGAAACTTGCCTTGAAAGGAAAATATTTGACGTCCTGCTGCACAGAGGAGTCACTCCAAGTACGGCCAATCAGCCTCTTGGCATCAAAGACCGTGTTCTCAGGGTTAGAGGTCAGCTGATTCTTGGCAGCATCACCGATCAGACGCTCACCTTCGCTGGTGAAGGCCACATATGAAGGGGTGATGCGGTTACCGTGGTCATTGGCAATGATCTCCACACGCCCATTCTTGAACACTCCAACACTACAGGGAAAACATTTTAGAGATTATTCAGTGGCCTTTCATTTCAAACTTCAATAATTACATCATCTTTGACATCAAGCTTGAAGTCTCCACTTCTTACCATGAGTAGGTGGTTCCCAGGTCGATTCCAACCACAGTCCCCACGTTTTCACCCTCAGTGCCCTCTGGTGGGGGTCCACCTGCGCTGCCGTAAAGTTTGCTGATAATTGGTTGAACCACCTTCTTCAGCTTCTTCTTCTTGGCCTGGAAGTCTTTCAGGTCAGCGTCTTGGTGTGACTCCACCCACTCAATCTTCTCCTCCACTGCCTTCTCAATGGTTTCCCTATCATCATCTGACAGCTTGCCACCTAGCTTGTCCTTATCGCCAATCTGGTTCTTCAGAGAGTATGCATACCACTCCAACTCATTACGGGCCTCAATCCTCTCCTTCAGCTTCTTGTCTTCATCAGCGAAGCGCTCAGCGTCGTTCACCATGCGTTCGATGTCCTCGGGAGTGAGGCGGTTCTGGTCATTTGTGATTATGATCTTGTTCTTGTTGCCGGTGCCTTTGTCCACAGCAGTGACACGCATAATACTGTTGACATCGACATCGAATGTGACCTCAATCTGTGGTACACCACGAGGAGCAGGATAGATGCCGGTCAAGTCGAAGGTACCCAGCAGATGGTTGTCTTTTGTCAAGGGATGCTCACCTAGACAGAGTCAATAATCAGGCTTGTTAAACATTTCTATACACGTACACAGAGTCATTAAACAAATGTTTCATTTTAAATCACATTAACCCCTTACCTTCATAAACTTTAATGGTGACAGTAGGCTGGTTATCAGAAACTGTAGAAAACATTTGGGACATCTTGTTGGGCATCACAGTGTTCCTGGGCATCAGCGTGGTCATCACTCCTCCAACAGTCTCAACACCAACAGTCAGGGGGCACACATCCAGAAGAACGACCTCATCTACAAAAGATGAAATTCATTTAGTAAACCAGAAAAAGAGCTCAATTCAGTGTAGCAAATACAGTCTACATGTGATCTCATACCAGTGTTCTCTCCAGAAAGCACTCCAGCCTGCACAGCAGCTCCATATGCCACAGCCTCATCAGGGTTGATGCCTCTAGAGGGCTCTTTGCCATTGAAGAACTCCTTCACCAGCTGCTGGATTTTGGGGATACGGGTGGAGCCACCAACCAGGACAATCTCATCAATGTCAGACTTCTTCAGGTCAGCATCTTCCAACACTTTCTGTACGGGCTTCATGGTGGAACGGAATAGGTCCTAGAAATGATGAGACAATATGGTTAAAAGCCTTGTCAAACTTTATGTTTAAAAACTGGGTTGAGTTGTGACAGCTAAACTGATAACCTACCATGTTCAGCTCTTCAAACTTGGCACGGGTCAGGGTCTCAGAGAAGTCTTCTCCCTCGAAGAAGGACTCAATCTCAATTCGGGCCTGGTGCTGGGCAGACAGCGCCCTCTTTGCCCTCTCAACCTCACGACGGAGCTTCTGCACAGCACGGTTGTCTTTTTGGACATCTCTGCCAGTCTTCTTCTCGTACAGCTTGATGAAATGCTCCATGACACGCTGGTCAAAGTCCTCACCTCCAAGATGAGTGTCACCATTGGTGGCCACAACCTCAAACACACCATTGTCAATGGTCAGGAGGGAGACATCGAAGATGCCACCCCCCAGATCGAACACAAGAACGTTCTTCACGCCATCCCTCTTGTCCAGGCCGTAAGCAATGGCAGCAGCAGTTCTAAAGAACATAAATATAGAACATTATTATGGAGTATGGAACGAAATATTTTAAATGGCATAATTCATTTCTTTGTCGGATACTTACGCCTCATTGATGATTCTCATAACATTAAGACCAGCAATGGTTCCAGCATCCTTAGTTGCCTGGCGCTGGGCATCATTGAAGCAGGCAGGAACGGTGACCACAGCATGTGTGACCTAGGGAAAATAAGTAATTAGATTTTATTACACACTGGACATTTAGAATTGTTATGTACTTTAAAGGTGTATTACTTTCTTGTGTAGTAATTTCATTTATTTTGTACCTTTTTGCCCAGGTAAGCTTCAGCAGTCTCCTTCATCTTAGTAAGCACCATGGCAGAGATCTCCTCAGGAGTAAATGTCTTCATCTGGCCACCACCGATGTCAACCTGGATATGGGGCTTGCTCTTCTTCTCAGTTACCTTAAGAGGAATATATATCAATTTAACCAGTGCATGTCACTGAGAAATGACTCATAACATCCTTAAACCTATCTTCAAACCTTCAGAAGTAGAAACTCACCTTGAAGGGAAAATACTTGATGTTCTGCTCCACAGAATACTCACTCCAAGTACGGCCAATTAGTCTCTTGGCATCTAAGACCGTGTTCTCAGGGTTAGAGGTCAGCTGATTCTTGGCAGCATCCCCGATCAGATGCTCACCTTTGCTGGTGAAGGCCACATATGAAGGGGTGATGCGGTTACCCTGGTCATTGGCAATGATCTCCACACGCCCATTCTTGAACACTCCAACACTACAGGGAAAACATTTTAGAGATTATTCAGTGGCCTTTCATTTCAAACTTCAATAATTACATCGTCTTTGACGTCAAGCTTGAATTCTCCATTTCTTACCATGAGTAGGTGGTCCCCAAGTCGATTCCAACCACAGTCCCCACATTTTCGCTCTCGTCGGCGTCATCGGCAAACACAGTGCCGGTCACCAGCAATACAACCCACAGCAGCTTCATCTTTGCTTTTTGATTTGTACTCAAATCAGTGAAAAGGACCTGCGGAGGAGAAATCTGTTAAATCGTGGCCGCTCCTTCATGATGTGGACTCAGGCTCAAATCATGACATTGAAACCTAGGCAGTACAGCCTCTGCCAGTTCCTCCTCTCTCATTGTTACTTCCAGTGTCAGAGTGGAGGAGAATATGGACCCACTGCCGACACAGACAGGAATAGTGGTAAACAAATTCATCTTCAATTTTCTTCTAAAAAGAGAATCACTTGCAACTTAATTTAGTAAAACTTTAGTTTGCAACTTACTTTGTTGTTTGTGTACTTTCTTGTATGATTATCACAGCCTTTACCAAAAGTGGGTTACAACTGCCACAGCTGATGTTGGTGTTTGGGACGGCTGCTACTGAGATGCCGAAGTTTAATTTATGAATGTTAACAATTGTCAAAGACGAATTAGAGCTAGAGGTAGCATTTTCATGACATAATTTTTGTATTTGAAAGTGCAGTGTGTTTTCTGATATTGTTAATATTTTCAGAGAGGATTGTATATTGCACAAAATCTTCATGACATATCTGCTATTCCAAATCTTTTGATTTGCATTTTAATGTTTCATGTTATGTATATTTTTAGTTTGTTTAATGCATAAATGTTGTGGCACATAGATCAATTTTCCATTGTGTTACAATGAATCATTTGAATACAGTATCTTACATAAAACTCCATTGAAAATCATTTATCACAAATGTGAAGTGGTTTCAGACTTTTGAAACCTTCAGGTGTAGGCGGTCCACCTACACCCGAAGGACAAAGGGCACTCCCTGGGTACAGGTAAGTACCCAATCATTCATTCATTCATTCATCTTCTATACCCGCTTATTAAGGGTCGCGGGAGTCTGCTGGAGCCTATCCCAGCTGTCATTGGGCGAGAGGCGGGGGTACACCCTAGACAGGTCGCCAGTCCATCGCAGGGCTGACACAGAGACACAGACTCACCATTCACACTCACACCTACGGCCAATTTAGAATCACCAATTAACCTAATGAGCATGTCTTTGGACGGTGGGAGGAAGCCGGAGTACCTGGAGACACAGGGAGAACATGCAAACTCCACACAGAAAGGCCAGCCGGCCTATGCATTCAAACCGGTGACCTTCTCGCTGTGAGGCATCAGTGCTAACCACCTCGCCACTGTGCTGCCCTTTAATGGAAAATAGCTCCACCGGTTTCTGGTTGTTAGCATAACAAGCAAGTTTCAGGAGGAGTTCCTATTTAAACCTCAGACTTCCCACCAGTCCCCTAGAACTGAAGAAACTACTCGGATGAGTGGTGAAACGTCTTCTCAAAATAGTCCAGTTGCCTTTTTTGAACCTTTGTTGGATATACCATGACCTGGATGACTGAGAACCTTCACAGACAACAATCAAATACTTTTTGCCACTTTTATCTGCACGTTTTGTCCATTGTGGATTTTGATCGCTACTGTTAGAAAGGCCACCCCTGTGCGCTTGCGCCAGATAGAACATTCCCGTTTATTAGTGTACCGTAAAGTTAGATGCAGCAGTGATTCAGTAGAAGAAACCTTTGTGTGTCTCAGGGGTGATTCTAGGCTCAGAATTTTAGGGGTGCAAGTTTAGTGAAAAGACCAAGCTTCAAATTTCAAAATGTACTTTCAAAACTAACACTGGAATGTTCACTGACACATGGTGGAATAAAGTCCACTGGCACATGCTGTAAGTGTACACTTCTGGAAAGCATTTAATGTAGTGAGAACATATAACCTCCACGAAATACACAAAAATGTATATTGTGACCAGGAAGTTTTTCTATCTCAGCTTGTCAAATACTGTTTGCTTGCCACCATGCATTATATCTATTTTCTCACCTGGCTCTTCCTGTGCCTGTTCTCTCTCCTTCCCTCCTTCTCCAACCTTGTCTTTCACTCTTTGCCCTGACAATCGTGCACAAATATATTCAACTACAAAATTATATAAGAAGACATAAATGCTAATAAATAAGCCAAATCAAGACAATATTAGTGATATAAAAATATAAGAGGAGGTTAGGGAAATCCACATTTGATTACACAGGGCTCTCAAGTTTTGAACTTCACTTGGATTGAGATTTGTTTTAATTATTTTTTTGAGGGGGTCAAGGGTAAAGTGTGTTTGACGATAATGTATTAGTATAGTATTAATATGATAAAGGACAAATTTCTTTAAACCAAATGAATTGTTTTATTTTCATCTTTCAGGACAAACAAAAAAAAAAAACAACTAGAAAAAAGACATTTGTCCAAAGAGGCTCCTTGAACAGGACTGGTCATTGTCTGCATTCACTCGCTCCTGTGTTTCTAGGAGGTCCAGCCTGAACATGCAGACAGCATGTGTGTGTACATTTACATGGCAGTTAAAAACAGAAACTCAATTAATTTAACCCTTCTTAAATAGCCCCATTTAACCATAACCGTCCAAAGCTGTTTAAATAAAGTAAAAAATTATCCATAAAGAAAATATCCGGCATTGTTCCTCGACTTTAATAAACACCTCCACCTTATTCCTGGGGGCGCTGATGTAGAAACGATTATGGGTCCAACTTCCGGTGACAAGTCGGAAGTAGCAGTGTCTTTGCGCTGAATTTTTCTCCTCTGCTGATCTCGCGGTGTTATTGGCGATAGTATAAAAACAAAACACCAATTAATTTCTTGTTAAAATGCATTGTAACGCGCGTTACTGACCTTTGTACCGAGTAAAAATTACCCAATTTTTTTTGGAATGCCTTACATTACCGTGTTACAGCAAAAAGCAATACATTACAGTAATTACATTACTTTTGTAACGCGTTACTCCCAACACTGCTCCCCGTCCTAAGCGGCAGTGTTAAGAAAGTAGCTAACTATGCCACTGTATGTTATTTTAGGCCACTTTTTCATGTCATCCTCCCACCTCTCTATTACTAGGCAGCGGGATTGTAATGTTGTCTTGTTTGAGCTGTGACAGCTGGTGTTCCCACATGGTTTACGTCTTGTTGTAGTCGGAGAAAGTGGATTAGCGCTGACAGCTAGCACGTAAAAACGCTGGTTCTGGAAGTCTCACCCATAATTTACGCAAGGGCTCATGGGAGCTAGGAATAAGGTGGATTGTAAAAATAAATAAATAAATTAAAAAAAAGTGATGAAGTGATTACGTGCTCGCAGGCTTCCACTTCCAGCTCTTCTTTGACGTATGCACGCAATCGCAGCATTCGCGCGCATTCGCGTACATATGTGAAAGGCGTGGTTATGGCGCTGCTATTTTACCTGGCAACGAAACATACTATATTCTGATTGACTAATAGGTCGCTGATTCAAGCAGCGCAGTCTGCCTTCGATTCATCCATTCATAGTTTACTAATCTCTTGTATGTACATATGTGTATGTAATAATGTGCGGCAAGTTTTATCACTTCTCAGCGTGAGAAATGTCAGGCCACTGATTCTTGAAATTTTGGCGAAAACATGTCCCACTAAGAAAAGTGCTAATCCTGATGGAAATGAATCAGATTTTCATGAATAAAAGAATCAAGGTTATAATCAGAGGGTTCTTTGTAAGGTTATTTTATAGGTTTATTTTTATTTTTTATTAATTTAACCAGTTGTCCTTGGAGAGGAGATAACCATTTCAACTTGATTCAAAAAACAAAAAGTAATAATTGAATTGAATAATATCTTTACCACATGAAAGAGTACATTGTAATGGGCTAGACACGCTTCTGGTGTGCCTTGTGTACGTAATTGCCCAAAACAAGGAAGTAACCCTGTACAATTACTAAGTGTTAAGTTTGTTTTTATTGTAGTACAGTACGGTTTATAATTTACCAGAGATCGCCTGTAAAACCGTTTGCATGTAGCTTATAGAGCACGTCGCTGGATAATTAGACAGTGCGTTCCCCTTTCCAGTGACGCAGTATGAGCAAAGTCAGTGTTATGACTGTATAGTTTTGTATCATGAAGTATGGGGATACTAATGTAAATATGGTGTATATTATGTCTTATTTCAGACTACACATACACACATAGAGATATTTGAGTTGAAATAGACATTTCATTGGAAACTTGCCCTTTGTGCTTTGCTGTGCTGTAATGTGCCCTTGACTTCAAGTAAACATCGATTTGCATAATTCCAGTTTCCTGTGTTCTGATGGACACACCGGGTGTCAGTGAGTTTTGAACAATATTTACTGTTATTTTGTAGTTGCTCAAAATGTGTCCCACATGTTCGTCACCACCATCAGATATTTCTAAAAAGCAATGAAATCAGGCAACTACAAAGTCAACTACATACCTTAGGACCCCATTTTCAAACTTTCAGGTCTATTGCATGCTTCAAGATCACTCAAGCTCCTCTAAGTTTGCTATTTTCTCTTAAATTTGTTCATATTTTTGGACACTGCTACTGTCGCAACCATAACACGTCAACACCGTCAGTTTTGTATAAAAAATATTAGATTAGATTATGACATAAATGTATACTTTTTAAGAAGAGGTCTGAAGTAGCTAGCAATAGAGGGGAAATAAGGTGGCTAATGTGAACAACTGATGCATATCATGTGAAAGAGATGGTTTTTGTCACCACCGTCAGGTTTTCTGTCTGACGGTGGTGACATACAGTCTGACGGTGCTGACAAAAACCTCCAAATGGTTCTCAGTGGAGGCTAGAATATAATTGTTGATCAAAATAAATACCAATATGACCTGTAATGTTTCATTAACCTCTTTTATATTTATATTTATTTAATTCCCCCTATATTTCTTCCATACTGTCCAACCCTACTGAATGAGGTGTGCCTTCCCTCTCTCTAAATTTATTGTTATGCCATGTTCATTTGGCTTACATCCAAGCCCGGATCCTGAACCAGGCCGTCTGGGCCGCGGCCCGGGGGCCATGAGCTTCGAGAGGCCTCCGTCACGTAGTATTATTATTTTTTTTTTTTTTTTTTGAGTAGATCTCATTAAGTGTGTGATGAGTTATAAATTTATAGCCTACCCGAATTATTTGCAAATAAAAATACTGCTGAGTGTTTGTTTTCCTGTCTTTGTCCGGGCGATGATGACGGGGCCGTACACATGTAAACACGTACACACATAGATGACAGTTGAAAAACAAAACAGATGACAGATGACCGCGAAATTTGAATCTTTTTGTCTGTCGAATTTGGAGACTAAATAAGCTGTCGCCAGTCAGTGTGAATCCTGTGCACAGGAGTTTTGAACAACTAGGTCTACATTTGTGCACTAGTAAACTAGTCGTCTGTTGTGTTGGTGCACGTACAAGTGTGTGTGTGTGTGTGGTGGCAGCTCCATGGCTGATCAGCTGTGTGTGTGTGTGTGTGTGTGTGTGTGTGCGTGTGGGCGTGTGTGTGTGCGTGTGGACGTGCGTGTGAGGGCCTATAAGAGTCTGGCCCAGGGGCCTCTGAATTCTTAATCCAGCCTTGCTTACATCATTTGGGATGCACATAGTGCACCTACTACTAATCTACATAGAACATAATATACAATTTCCGTTGTAGGCTATGCATCTCCAATGACTAAAGCCAAATGAAAATGGCATGACAGCATTAACCAAATCTAACATTCACTGTAATTCAGCCCAATTTCATAGTCATTACACAAGTTTGACTTTATATATTTTAGGAAGTGATGGCTAGGCAGCAGCTACACTATATTACCAAAAGTATTCGCTCACCCATTCAAATGATCAGAATCAGGTGTTCTAATCACTTGGCCTGGCCCCAGGTGTATAAATTCAAGCACTCAGGCATGCAGACTGTGAAACAAGACATTTGTGAAAGAATGGGCCGCTCTCAGGAGCTCAGTGAATTCCAGCGTGGAACTGTCATAGGATGCCACTTGTGCAACAAATCCAGTCGTGAAATTTCCTCGCTCCTAAATATTCCACAGTCAACTGTCAGCTCTATTATAACAAAATGGAAGCGTTTGGGAAAAACAGCAACTCAGCCACGAAGTGGTAGGCCACGTAAAGTGACGGAGAGGGGTCAGCGGATGCTGAAGCGCATAGTGCAAAGAGGTCGCCGACTTTCTGCACAGTCAATTGCTACAGAGCTACAAACTTCATGTGACCTTCAGATTAGCCCAAGTACAGTACGCAGAGAGCTTCATGGAATGGGTTTCCATGGCCGAGCAGCTGCAGCCAAGCCACACATCACCAAGTGCAATGCAAGGCGTCGGATGCAATGGTGTAAAGCATGCCGCCACTGGCCTCTAGAGCAGTGGAGACGCGTTCTCTGGAGTGATGAATCACGCTTTACCATCTGGCAATCTGATGGACGAGTCTGGGTTTGGAGGTTGCCAGGAGAACGGTACATTTCAGATTGCATTGTGCCAACTGTGAAATTTGGTGGAGGAGGAATTATGGTATGGGCTTGTTTTTCAGGAGCTGGGCTTTGCCCCTTAGTTCCAGTGAAAGGAACATTGAATGCTTCAGGATACCAAAACATTTTGGACAATTCCATGCTCCCAACCTTGTGGGAACAGTTTGGAGCGGGCCCCTTCCTCTTCCAACATGACTGTGCACCAGTGCACAAAGCAAGGTCCATAAAGACGTGGATGACAGAGTCTGGTGTGGATGAACTTGACTGGCCTGCACAGAGTCCTGACCTGAACCCGATAGAACACCTTTGGGATGAATTAGAGCGGAGACTGAGAGCCAGGCCTTCTCGACCAACATCAGTGTGTGACCTCACCAATGCGCTTTTGGAAGAATGGTCAAAAATTCCTATAAACACTCTCCTCAACCTTGTGGTTGAGGAGAGTGTTTATAGGGTATAGAGTTGAAGCTGTAATAGCTGCAAAAGGTGGACCGACATCATATTGAATTCTATGAGTTAGGAATGGGATGGCACTTCAGTTCATAGAATGAGTAAAGGCAGGTGAGCGAATACTTTTGGTAATATAGTGTATCTGTGGAGGAGAGTGCCACAGTCCTCACAATTGTTATTTGTTATCTGTTCTTCACGTCAAATGTACAGTGTACAGAAGAATATAATGTATTATTTTATGAGTAGGGGGCACTAGATGAAAGTTTAAGATGACAGTGATACATTGTACATTATTCCTACTGGTAATGACTTTATTTCTGATGATGATGATTTGAATTTGATTATATGGGGATGGGTAACTTTTAACATTCGTTAATACGCAGAATTAAATGTAAGATCCCAGCCAAAACACATTTACAGACCATGTCCGAATGAGAATACTAAACAAACCTACAAAGCATTAAGAGATGTGACAATTAAACCTACAATCTAAATGAACTAAGTAAATGCTGCTGGCTTGTAGGCCCACTCAGCAGCAGACATTGGACAATTCAAACCTTGTGAAAAGCTAACCAAATGCTGCTGGCTTGTATGGCCTGCTCAGCAGCTAACCAAACAAAGAAATATCGCTACCCACCAACATGAAGACATCAGATACCCAGCCAAATAGTTAAATGAAGTTGTTCAGCAAGAAGCCATCGACTTGAGTGGTATACATTTTGGAATTGTATGTTGTAATAAGGCCACTGTCACCACCGTCAGTTCTAAAGTCACCAATGAGAGAGGGCGTTTTATTTGTTTTAAATGAATGTGCTTACAATATGTTCCTTCAGTGCTGTTGAGTTATTAAAGCAATAGTCTCTTTTAACACTAAAATGTGTCTGTTAAATAAAAAACATTACTTTTTCTGTTTAGGCTTAAAGTAAACATTGTATGATGTTAGATATTTTACAGGAGTACACGTGAAACAGTGTATAAAATGAAGAAAAGTGAATACTCAACATTTAACAGCATATATGTGTACTAAGAATGCCAGATAATGATTTAAAAACTCTGAATTCATATTAGACCAAATAAATAAAAAATAATTTGCTTTTTATTGTGTCTGACGGTGTTGACAAAAACAAAGTAATAACTGGAAATTTTATATAAAGAAATACAAATCTGGGAGGTTGCACCGGTAAATTTCTGAACAGCCAAGACCTTGTTCTATAATGATATACTTTCAGATTTTGTAATTTCACAAATTTTTTATTTTCAAAATTAAAACCTGTTTTATCCAAATTCTCAAGAATCAGTGAGGCGTGTGAATTTATTGAAATTAATGTGTAGACTTGGTTTGGTTATAACCATATATATATGGTTTGGTTATATGAAATCATTATGCACTCTACTGCAATGAGCTGTGGCGCTGTGTGACAAACCGCCGGTGCGCTACGTGCAGCTGATCCAGTCGGACTGAACCATTTTACATAAATAGAGGGGGAGAAGGGGGGACCCTGCAGGCGTTGATGTTTCCAAAACAAATAAAGTTATTGTTACCAGGGGGGTATTCCAGAAAGCAGGTTTAACAAACACTGAGATAAAACTTAACCTCTGGCTTGTCTGAACCTGAGGCGACTAAACCCGGGGGGTATTCCAGGAAGCAGGTTTAACAAACACTGAGATAAAACTTAACCTCTGGGTTGTCTGAACCTGAGGCGACTAAACCCGAGCTGTCGGTTCCAAAACACCGGTTAGCAATCAGTTCAATCAACCCCGGATTGTTTAAACTAGAGTTGTGCGCGATCACGGCAAAGTTATAAAGGCATCATCTATTGAGAGTCGAAACCATGAGTAAAAATGGCAAAGCGCAGAGCAGCCTATTTTTCTGAAGCGGAGCAGCAAGTTCTGCTCGAGGCGTACGAGGAGGAAAGAGCGATAATCACGAAAAAAGCAATACTTGCGCGTCTGCCAAGGAACGAGATCTTGCTTGGCAGAGAATTGCCGACCGCGTAAATGCGTAAGTTTAGTAGGATATAGCACACTAATGTGTCAGAAGCACAATAATTCAGTAGATATTAGGCTACATATTAACTGCTTTGTATGAGACTTTCTTATACTATAGAATACCTTGTCATATATTGTATTATTTTTAATTAGATGTAACCCGACCGCCCTCAAGAGAACGTGGCCGCAGGTCATAACAAAATATAAAAACATTGTCCAAGTTGGTAAGATATATCTGGGTGCATCATCTTAGACATCACTTATCCAGTATTATATTCTTGAATTGCCATATTGCAACAAGTTACGTTCATTTCAAAGCCAATAGGAAAAAAGCAGAGGAGAGGAAGACCGGTTCTGGGCCAGTGGTGTCCCCCCTCACCCCTGTGGAGGAGTTGGCAATCAGTATCAATCGAGGGCGTCCGATGATGGAGGGGATTCCTGAGGGCACGTCATCGGAGCCCTCAACATCCCAGGAGGAGCAACATGAACAAGTGCAATGTATTTACCCTAATA
This sequence comes from Chelon labrosus, assembly GCF_963514085.1. Lineage (NCBI taxonomy): Eukaryota > Metazoa > Chordata > Actinopteri > Mugiliformes > Mugilidae > Chelon > Chelon labrosus. The sequence continues at coordinate 12,445,971 of NC_140355.1, forward strand.
GGCCCACGCCTAAATCACTTATGTCTAATTTGTGTAGCCTTGCATGTTCGAAAATGACCAATTTATAGCCAATATTACCGTTCACATAAATAATAGGAGGATGAATAGACATTATCAGCAGTCACGGAGGAATCGAGGTAAAGAAATGCTGTGCAGAGACTAGAGCATAGTTTCTTCATGTTTTCTGTCAGTGCATGAGAACACTGGATCAGAACATTTGCTCTATAATGAAGTGTTTTCTCGTTTCAGGCCATGAAACACGCAATGGGCAAATAAATGTGTGAAACAGTCTTACGTGCATTTATTTTATTTTTTTTGGTTGAAGTGATTGTGACAGATTTCATCACGCATTCTTTGACCATCTCTGATGTCAAGTTGCTGAATGTGTTCCTATCTGCTCCTCAATAGCAGGAACTAATTCATTGCGCAACGTTGCAATGTTGTGCAATAGGCTATCGCACGCGCAACAATTACGATGAGCGAATCCACGATGCGTAACGTTCGAAATGTGGGGATGGAGAATGTTGTTTAAATAAATTAAAGATTCCGCAGAAAAACAGTAGCGCTCTGGCAAAAACTCATCAGGAAAAGAAAGGATATTAAGTCGTGGTCTTATCACCCTCTCACGGTGAATAGCCCGAATGATTTGTGCTTCAATGTCAATTGGATCTTCCTCAAAAGGAAACGTCATTGTGTGACAAGTGTGGAAACAGCGGTCTGGCTGAACGTGCACTTAAATACCCGAACATAACCTGAACAAAACCTACCCCTACCAGGTTAAGTTCAGAGCCTATGTTACTATAGTTACTTAAATAGCCTGATCATTTTTGAGCGTTCTGGAACCGAAATCCCAGGTTTACCGCTAACTCTGGATTTACATACCCAGTTAAATTCAGAGCCTATGTTACCATAGTTACTTACATAGCCTGATCATATTTGAGCGTTCTGGAACCGAAATCCCAGGTTTACCGCTAACTCTGGGTTTACATACCCAGTTAAGTTCAGAGCCTATGTTACCATGGTTACTTACATAGCCTGATCATATTTGAGCGTTCTGGAACCGAAATCCCAGGTTTACCGCTAACTCTGGGTTTACATACCCAGAGTTAGCGGTAAACCTGCTTTCTGGAATACCCCCCAGGACATTGAAAATAAAACATTTGTGATTATATGTTAGTTAATAACTTAGTGTCATTATTTGTTCTGTATTATAATTTCATCATCATTAGGGGCCCTCAATCATGGGCCCCTAGAATCCGACCCTCCCCCCCCATGAGCATAGGAAAATAGAAGCTGTGGCATTATGAGTATGTGGTCTGACTAATGTTAACTATCAGCTTTCTCACCTAGTTCTTCCTCTCCATCCTCTCCTCTCTCTCTTCTCTCCTCTCTCCCACTCTGTGCTGCTACTCTCTCATTTGAACCTGTTTTTTTTTTTTCTTAAAAAAGTTACGAATGTCCATGGCTTCAAGCTGGCGACACGCACACACACACACACACACACGCGCGCGCGCGCGCGCGCGCGCACACACACACGTCAGATTCAGGTTCAGAAAACTTTTTAAGTTTTAAAGTTAGAATTTAAGCTAGCAAACTCGTACTTAACAATAGCAACAACAGTAAAAAAGAGTAAAAGTTAGGGCTGTTGCTAATGATTGTAATGAGTGATAAAGTAAATAGATATATATTTGGTAACTCACAGGAGCCGGAGGCCTCAGATGGTCAGCCAAACCAAAAGTGTGTGCGCGCTGTATGGGGTAGGGAGGGGCAAATGAGCGTGGTGGATCATACCACTGCAATGCAAGGGGGAGGTGGTGGTGGTGAGGCTGCATTTCCTCGTTAAAATATTACGTTTAAACCACATACTTTCTACAGTTGTGATGATGATTTTTTTGTCATCTTATCATAGAAAAACTTAAAAAAACAAACAACAGAAAATAACGTTTTTTCAACTCTTATTTTTAGGGGTGCTGGGACAAATGGGCTAGACACGCTTCTGTGCCTTGTGTGCGTAATTGCCCAAAATAAGGAAGTAACCCTGTACAATTACTAAGTGTTAAGTCAATTTTTATTGTAGTACAGTACGGTTTATAATTTACCAGAGATCGCCTGTAAAACCGTTTGCATGTAGCTTATAGAGCACGTCGCTGGATAATTAGACAGTGCGTTCCCCTTTCCAGTGACGCATATGGCCACTGTGGCACCATTGTAGCATGATAGGGGTTGTATAGTGGAAGAACTTAGTTTCACCTGTATAGTTTAAGCCAGTGTTTTTCAACCTTTCTTGAGCCAAGGTACATTTTTTTTCATTGAAAAATTCACAAAGCACACCACCAACTGAAAACGTTAAAAAAATGAAACTCTGTAGCCTATATTAACAATATAAAGTCATTCTTGTCAAATTGTCTTGAAAAGAACTCAAATAAACACAAAGAAAAAAGTCTTTGGTACCGTCTTTGACCGTTTTTTTTTTTTTTTTAAATGTGATGGAAAAATCTGAAGGCCATCTGTCATTTTGACAGATTGCAATTCACACCCCTGACCACTTGGTGGCGAGTGACCTTATTAATTGGCTCTTGTCTCTCATCGCAGTTTGCGTTCCAAACATCGCGGAACTTTTGTCGGTGCACGATTTCCTGGTACACCGATCATACTGATGCACACGTCAGAGCTCGGCTGTCTACGTCTAGAGTCAATGGTCTACGTCTATGCAGCTAACGGCTACCAAAATGGAATTTACCTACCACCGAAGCACTTCAACACTAGCCTACCATCTAAGAGCTGTTTACGCTAGGAGTCCCGTTCCGAGTAAGGACAACACGTGTCGGCAGCCGAAACTTTTGTTGTTGTTGTTGTTGTTGTTGTTGTTTTTGTTACCATTTAAAGTCAATACTGTTCTGAAAAAAGTACTTAAAGTTAATTAAACTTTAATGAAAATTGAATGCTATTGAATATGTCTTTATTATCATTTTAAAAAATTAAAGTGACGGCTAAAAATAGATCATGAGGGGAGTTTTATGACCCTGTCAGTCAAAATGACAGACAACGAAAAAGTCTAGCGCAACCTCTGATACACAGACAGATATATATACGCAGACACTTGACAATGTTATATTATTTGCAGGTAATAATTAATTCGTTTTCAAAAAATGTTTTTTAGACCAATTAGATGAAATTGGATAATTTCCCACGGCACACCTGACGATCTCTCACGGCACACTAGTGTGCCGCGGCCAGAGGTGGACAGAGTAGCTACACACCTTCACTACTTGAGTAAAAGTACAGATAGGCTACTTCTTGTCAAATATTACTCCAATACAAGTAAAAGTAGCTTAGTCAAAAATTTACTTAAGTACTAAATCATTTGCTTAAAAAAATACTAAAGTATTTAAAAAGTATCTCAGGAAATACAGGAAAGTAGCTTTATTGTCATTATACAATCCACTCGACAATCCACAGCCTCACTCTTTCTCTTGCAGACAGCGTCTCTCTCTCTCTCTCTCTCTCTCTCTCTCTCTCTCACTACAAGCTCATACAATTACGTTTAAAATGTTCATCAGCAATTTAACAAACATTAAGCTAGCTAACGTCAGTAGGCTACCTACTTTACATACCACGACATGCTTTTTCAGGTTGGAAGACGAGTTCTTGTAGGCCGTGATATAATTTGTTCGCAGTAAGCACAACAAACATTTAAACTGAAACGAATCACGTTTTGTGGCAAAAATCTCAAACAGGGGTTTGAGATGAGGCCACGGGTGCTTGGTGGGAGTTTCTCCAGGTGTTTCTCCGTTTCTTCCTGCATTGTATGGATTGTATGGCATGACGTAGCGAATCAGCGAATCAGCAGAAACAGTTTATTTTCTCAGAATTTTGAAAAAAATAATAATAATAATAAAAAAAATAATAATAATCAGCTGACGTAAGCTCAAAAGTAGCGAGTAACGAGAGCATCAACAGAAATGTAGTGGAGTAAAAAGTACAATATTTGTCCTTCAAATGTATTGGAGTGAAAGTAAAAGTATCCCCCAAAAATAATACTCAAGTAAAGTACAGATAGGAAAACAGTAAGTAAATTTACTTCGTTACTGTCCACCACTGGCAGCGGCACAGTGGTTGAAAAACACTGTGCTAAATGATATGCAGGCTATATGAGTATGATATTAAAGCATGTCAATTTGTAATCGTTTTATTGAAAGTGCCGTCAAATGACTCACGTGCGTAACTTCTTGTTCTTGCACAAGCCTGCGCTTTATAACATGAACAGAAAGTGAAACTTTTTTGAACCTTTATTGGATATAAAGAAACTGAATTAGTAAACAAAAAACACATCTGAACTGGCTCATACCATTTTAGTAACGCGCGTAAAATGTTCTGTTTAATTTTAACAATCATCCCTCTTAAATTTGAAATTGATGTAAATGAATGAATGTATTTTATATTAACTAGCTGGAGCATGGGGATTATATAGAAAATGGTTTATTGATATCTAATGGGATTTTTCTCAACGATTTTATTTGTGTATTTGTTTGTAGTTTTGGTTCACTGATTTTCTTTCTTTTTGTATTAATTACTTACAGTTTTCACGGTGTGTAATAATGAAAGCATTTAAGCACCAGTACGTGACTCTCCGCCCTTCAGTGATTCCAAGGGACAGCTACAACGATAGTCAAACGTTATCTTAACTGCTTATTAGCTTAATAACTAAACTGTTTAGTTTTACAAAACATCGCATAGCTGCATTACCATATTAACTACAATGTTTAAACTTTAAACATACCTAGAAGTTGTATCAATGAATCAACGGCCTTGCCGGTGTCTCAAATGGTATTAGCCTCTCGTAGAAGTTGTGTCTCTCCTTTTGTCTGTTCTGAATTCTTGCCTCTGTGAACTGATGTTGAATGAACTGCGCTCTCTCAAGCTGTCACTTCTTTCCCGTCGCGGAGCGGAGGCCCGTGATGTCTGAGCGGCTGCTCGTTGGAATGTGGTAATCAGTCAGATTTGCACACATCGCATTTAGGAGACGTCACCACATGTGTAAAAAGTAGTGTAATTCAAATCGTAGCTTCATAAAGAATACAAGAGCTGAAATAGCTCCACAGATGACTCCGTTTACGCTCTGCCACTGTGTCTACAGACTGGGGTTGCCAAATTCCTTAAAGAATAAATACGGAACACCTCATTGGCAGGACCAGCCAAACCGGTTGCCTTCAGACTTCCCGGCATGGTGATTTTTTTTAGCCCTTTTTGGCGTATGTGAAACTATTTTAACTATTTGACTCGAACATGAATTGAATTAGATGCATATTTTTGAGTGATATGACCACAACTCTTAGTTCTAAATTTAATTTGCTAGTTATGAGTAACGTTGTTTGATTAACTTAAGTGTTTGTTTTGTTTAGATTCGATTTTTTGATAATACACTTTGTTAGTCATTCGTTTAGGATATTTAGATTTGCATAGTTAAAATTTTGGTTTATTTTTTGGTATTTGGGTAACTGTAGGCACCTGAGGTTATTTAAGGAGGTAGGCACCTTGAGGACCAGCATGCAAGTGGGTGGGCCTATGTTTTTTTACTAGTGCAAGGAGGAACCAGCAGCCACGACTTTCTTTGTTCTTTTGTTTTATTATTGTTGAAATAAATCACCACCAAACGCAAGATCTGGTATGAACATTCATCTTCTTTTGCCTGCGTTAAACTACATCCACATGGTGCATCAGTGGCCCTTTGATTATGTTTGATTTAAAGTTTAATTCGTTTTTTTTTTTCTGGACAAATGGTCACTACAACTACAACAAGGAAAAAACCTGCCCCTTGACGCAAAGGAAGGATTCTACATCATTGGACAGATTGGATCTTCTTGGATTATAGACTGATGATCAGCATGGACTGTTTTATTCAACACCTTTTGAAATATCAACATCAGCAGGACACTGCCAGCAGACCCTTCACAGGAATAAGCGGTTACAGAAGATGAATGAATGAATGACCATCTTGTGACAATTCAATGTTCTGCTGGGCAACCTTTAGACATGTACCCCCCAACTGGGCCAGACTAGGCACCCCCACCCCATAGCAATGACATTCCTTGATGATAGCCGCCATCCCCAGCAGGATGCAGCCTGACACAGGCACACACACAAAGATGGATTAGGAACAACTAAAAACAATAGCACAAGGTGTTGATCTGTGGTCCAAATCAGCGTCAGCGTTCACGAGTCATGTACACAACTTCCCATGTCCTAATCACAAGCTCACGAGTTTCACTTGAAGGCAGCGTGAGAGTTAACAGTTTGCAGCTAGTTAGCTTAGCATAAAGACTGAATACTAACTGATATGTTCGTTTATCTCAACTAAATCACTAAGCGTCTCTTGCTGGACTCCTTTGTTGGACGTTTTCAGTAAGGCCAACAAATCGTCCGGTACGTAAACCCCAGTAAGACCACAATTTTCTGTAGTTCAGTTTTTGTACAGATTAAACATATCAAGCATAAAGTGAACTTTCAGAGAACTGTGTACCAGCTGAGAAGTGGATTGTCTTACTCGACAAAGACTCCCTGTCTTTCATCATTCTAAGCAAGTAAATGTCTTCAAGCACCTTCTCCAAAATGTCCAAGTGTTATTTTAAACATATCATTTTCTGAAGTCAACCTGAAAGTCGGCATCTATGGCCCAAATAATTTTTATTCCGTATATATTCTGTTCAAGTATATTTTAAGGTTTCTCTTTGGTTGCAGACAAAAGTAGATGGGTCCTGATGAAATCTGAAGGAGATTTGCCACCTAATCGACTCGACCACTCCATGTGTTTGTTGCCATGGAAGATGTGTGTACAAGAAGGGACTGAGTAGACTCTACTTCCTGAGGAAGCTTAGGTCCTTAACGTGTGCAGCAAGTTGCTGGAGATTTTTCTATCAGTCTGTTGTTGCGAGTGCCCTGTACTTTGCTGTGGTTTGTTGGGGGAGCAGCACCAGCAAAAAGGACATGAGTAGGATCAACAAATTGATCCGAAAGGCTGGTCATGTGATTGGCAGTAAGTTGGAGACATTTGTCTCAGTGAGGGACAGGAGGACACTGGACAAACTGCTCTCCATCATGGACAATCCGTCACATCCACTACACCAGACTATAGAGGGGCAGCGGAGCTCATTCTCCAACAGGCTGATCCATCTCCGCTCCCACACTGAACGCTACAGGACTACTTTCATACCATTCTCTGTCCAGCTGTACAACAACTCACCTTTCTGTGACAGATAACTCAATGTTATTAATGTTAATGGACACTACTGCACCTTACACCTTACCCTTGATATATAATTTATATTCTTCCTTCTCTATTTCTTGTACATTTGTTCATATGCTAATATGATAATTTGTACATTTTGGCTTATACTATTTCTATTTTATCTTACTAGATTTTATTCTACTTATTTTTTATTTCTATTTTATTTTATTTAATCTTTTCTTTTTATCTGAGGTTCTTAAGAGTGTGTTTTTTATGTACAACTAAGCTACTGTAACCAAGCAATTTCCCTTGTGGATCAATAAAGTTTATTTAAGTCTAAGTCTAAGTGTGGTGAGGGGAAAGGAGAAGATGGACAAGCCAGCAGCCCAACAGCTTCTGAGATAATACATCTGGCCTTTGTATTTGGAGGAATGGACACTCAGGGTGTCTTACATAATGACTGTAATGTGACTGTTGTGACATGAAGATTTATATTGAAATAAAATGTATTGAGCTTGCGGAACAGGAAGCAGGAGTGTTAGTTGTTTGAGGATGTGGTGAAAATTGGATGAACTATTCAGTGACCAAACACTTTTCTGTCTACACTAAATTCATGAATCAATTGTTACAGAAGTCGACCAACAGTTTGTATCAAACATTTATTTCAATGTCTTTCCAGAAGTACAATGTCCAGATTCAATAAATAACTTTTAGCGTTGCCTGTGAACATAAGGAGCCCTTGAACCCACAGACACCCTACTTAATGTACCCACACATACCTGCCTGTCTGCCCTCCCATTACCCACCCCACTAAGTCCCTCCCCTTTACAGAATCACAACAGATCTGCATGAGAACAGCAGCAATAAGTCTCATATCCAGGCTGATGAATATCTCTGCCTTCCAGCAAAGAGAACACCTCTCACACACTGAAACCTATTCTTTCAAGTCTTTCAGAAGATTCAGTGTGGTTGCTTGTTATCGCCACCCCTTCCCTACCGCTCCTCTCACTATTTGAGTCCCATCAGTTTAATATGTACAGATGCCACTATCAGAGGGGCAAGGGGCGACAGAAGACTTCAAACCTGCCTACAACTCATCTTTGTCTTTGTGTTCACCCTCAGCGCCCTCTGTTGGGGGTCCACCTGCGCTGCCGTAAAGCTTGCTGATAATTGGTTGAACCACCTCCTCCAGCTCCTTCTTCTTGGCCTGGAAGTCTTCCAGGTCAGCATCTTGGTGTGACTCCATCCAATCAATCTTCTTCTCCACTGCCTTCTCAATGGTTTCCTTATCATCATCTGACAGCTTGCCACCGAGCTTCTCCTTATCGCCAATCTGGTTCTTCAGAGAGTAGGCATAGCTCTCCAACTCATTACGGGCGTCAGTCCTCTCCTTCAGCTTCTTGTCTTCATCAGCGAAGCGCTCAGCGTCGTTCACCATGCGTTCAATGTCCTCGGGAGTGAGGCGGTTCTGGTCGTTTGTGTTTGTGATCTTCTTCTTCTTGCCAGTGCCTTTGTCTTGAGCAGTGACACGCAAAATACAGTTCACATCAAGCTCAAATGTGACCTTTATCTGTGGTACGCCACGAGGAGCAGGACGGATGCCGGTCAAGTTGAAGGTACCCAGCAGATGGTTGTCTTTTGTCAAGGGACGCTCACCTAGACAGAGTCAATAATCAGGCTTGTTAAACATTTCTATACACGTGCACAGAGTCATCAAACAAATATTCATTTTAAATCACATCAACCCATTACCTTCATAGACTTTAATGGTGACAGTACGCTGGTTATCAGAAGTTGTAGAAAAGGTCTGGGACTCCTTGATTGGCACCACAGTGTTCCTGGAGATCAGCTTGCTCATCACTCCTCTAAAGGTCTCAATACCAAGAGTCAGGGGGCACACATCCAGAAGAACTGCATCATCGACAAAAGAAGAAATTCGTTTAGTAAACCAGAAAAACGTCAAGAGCTCAATTCAGTATAGCAAATACAGTCTTCATGTGATCACATACCAGTGTCCTCCTCTCCAGAAAGCACTCCAGCCCACACAGCAGCTCCATATGCCACAGCCTCATCAGGGTTGATGCCTCTAGAGGGCTCTTTGCCATTGAAGAACTCCTTCACCAGCTGCTGGATTTTGGGGATATGGGTGGAGCCACCAACCAGGACAATCTCATCAATGTCAGACTTCTTCAGGTCAGCATCTTCCAACACTTTCTGTATGGGCTTCATGGTGGAATGAAACAGGTCCTAGAAATGATAAGACAATGTGGTTAAAAGCCTTGTCAAACTTTATGTTTAAAAACTGAGTTGAGTTGTGACAGTTAAACTGATAACCTACCATGTTCAGCTCTTCAAACTTGGCACGGGTCAGGGTCTCAGAGAAGTCTTCTCCCTCGTAGAAGGACTCGATATCAATTCGGGCCTGGTGCTGGGCAGACAGTGCCCTCTTTGCCCTCTCAACCTCACGACGCAGCTTCTGCACAGCGCGGGTATCTTTGCGGACATCTTTGCCAGTCTTCTTCTTGTACAGCTTGATGAAATGCTCCATGACGCGCTGGTCAAAGTCCTCACCTCCCAGATGAGTGTCACCATTGGTGGCCACGACCTCAAACACACCATTGTTGATGGTCAGGACGGATACATCGAACATGCCACCGCCCAGATTGAACACAAGAATGTTCTTTTCACTATCCCTCTTGTCCAGGCCGTAAGCAACGGCAGCAGCGGTTCTAAAGAACATAAATATAGAACATTATTAAAGAGTAACGGGGGGAAATATTTTAAATGTCACAATTCATTTCTTTGTCGGATACTTACGGCTCATTGATGATTCTCATAACGTTAAGACCAGCAATGGTTCCAGCATCCTTAGTAGCCTGGCGCTGGGCATCATTGAAGTAGGCAGGAACGGTGACCACAGCATGTGTGACCTAGGGAAAATAAGAAATTAGATTTTATTACACAATAGACATTTAGAATTGTTATGTACTTTAAAGGTGTATTACTTTCTTGTGTACTACAGGTTTCATTTATTTTGTACCTTTTTGCCCAGGTAAGCTTCAGCAGTCTCCTTCATCTTAGTCAGCACCATGGCAGAGATCTCCTCAGGAGCGAATGTCTTCATCTGGCCACCACCAATGTCAACGTGGATATGGGGCTTGCTCTTCTTCTCAGTTACCTTAAGAGGAACAGACATCAATTAAACCAGTGCATGTCACTGAGAAATTACTCAAAACATCCTTCAACCTTAACTTTCACTTTAAACCACGGGGAGTAGAAACTCGCCTTGAAGGGAAAATACTTGACACTGGACATTGAGAATTGTTATATACTTTAAAGGTGTATTACTTTCTTGTGTACTATAGGTTTCATTTATTATGTACCTTTTTGCCGAAGTAAGCTTCAGCAAACTGCTTCATCTTAGTCAGCACCATGGCAAAAATCCCCTCAGTAGCAAATGTCTTCACCTGGCCCCCACCAATGTCATTCTGGATATAGGGCTTGCTCGTCTTCTCAGTTACCTTAAGAGGAACAGACATCAGTTAAACCAAGCATGTCACTGAGAAATTACTCAAAACATCCTTCAACCTTAACTTTCATTTTAAACCTTCAGGAGTAGAAATTCACCTTGAAGGGAAAATACTTGACGTCCTGCTGCACAGTGGAGTCACTCCAAGTACGACCAATCAGCCTCTTGGCATCAAAGACCGTGTTCTCAGGGTTAGAGGTCAGCTGATTCTTGGCAGCATCACCGATCAGACGCTCACCATTGCTAGTGAAGGCCACATATGAAGGGGTGATGCGGTTACCGTGGTCATTGGCAATGATCTCCACACGCCCATTCTTGAACACTCCAACACTACAGGGAAAACATTTTAGAGATTATTCAGTGGCCTTTCATTTCAAACTTCAATAATTACATCGTCTTTGACATCAAGCTTGAAGTTTCCATTTCTTACCATGAGTAGGTGGTCCCCAGGTCGATTCCAATCACAGGCCCCACGTTTTCACCCTCAGCGCCCTCTGGTGGGAGTCCACCTATGCTGCCATAAAGCTTGCTGATAATTGGTTGAACCACCTCCTCCAGCTCCTTCTTCTTGACCTGGAAGTCTTCCAGGTCAGCATCTTGGTGTGACTCCATCCACTCAATCTTCTCCTCCACTGCCATCTCAATGGTTTCCTTATCATCATCTGACAGCTTGCCACCGAGCTTCTCCTTATCGCCAATCTGGTTCTTCAGAGAGTAGGCATACCACTCCAACTCATTACGGGCATCAGTCCTCTCCTTCAGCTTCTTGTCTTCATCAGCGAAGCACTCAGCGTCGTTCACCATGCGTTCAATGTCCAGGGGAGTGAGGCGGTTCTGGTCGTTTGTGATTGTGATCTTGTTCTTGTTGCGGGTGCCTTTCTGTTTAGCAGTGACACGCAGAATACCGTTGATATCGACCCAGAATGTGACCTTTATCTGTGGTACGCCACGAGGAGCAGGAGGGATGCCGGTCAAGTCGAAGGTACCCAGCAGATGGTTGTCTTTTGTCAAGGGACGGTCACCTAAACAGCGCCAATAATCAGGCTTGTTAAACATTTCTATACACGTGCACAGAGTCACCAAACAAATATTCATTTTAAATCACATCAACCCCTTACCTTCATAGACTTTAATGGTGACAGTAGGCTGGTTATCAGAAACTGTAGAAAAGATATGGGATTTCTCGATGGGCACCACAGTGTTCCTGGAGATCAGCTTGGTCATCACTCCTCCAACGGTCTCAATACCAAGAGTCAGGGGGTACACATCCAGAAGAATCACATCCTCTACAAAAGAGGACATTCATTTAGTAAACCAGAAAAACGTCAAGAGCTCAATTCAGTGTAGCAAATACAGTTTACATGTAATCACATACCAGAGTCCTCCTCTCCAGAAAGCACTCCAGCCTGCACAGCAGCTCCATATGCCACAGCCTCATCAGGGTTGATGCCTCTCGAGGGCTCTTTGCCATTGAAGAACTCCTTCACCAGCTGCTGGATTTTGGGGATACGGGTGGAGCCACCAACCAGGACAATCTCATCAATGTCAGACTTCTTCAGGTCAGCATCTTCCAACACTTTCTGTATGGGCTTTATGGTGGAACGGAACAGGTCCTAGAAATGATAAGCCAATGTGGTTAAAAGCCTTGTCAAACTTTATATTTTAAAAACTGGGTTGAGTTGTGACAGCTAAACTGATAACCTGCCATGTTCAGCTCTTCAAACTTGGCACGGGTCAGGTTCTCAGAGAAGTCTTCTCCCTTCAAGAAAGACTCAATCTCAATTCGGGCCTGGTGCTGGACAGACAGCGCCCTCTTTGCCCTCTCAACCTCACGACGCAGCTTCTGCACAGCGCGGTTGTCTCTGTGGACGTCTTTGCCAGTCTTCTTCTTGTACAGCTTGATGAAATGCTCCATGACACGCTGGTCAAAGTCCTCACCTCCCAGATGAGTGTCACCATTGGTGGCCACGACCTCAAACACACCATTGTCGATGGTCAGGACGGAGACATCGAACATGCCACCGCCCAGATCGAACACAAGAATGTTCTTCTCACCATCCATCTTGTCCAGTCCAGAAGCAATGGCAGCAGCGGTTCTAAAGAACATAAATATAGAACATTATTATAGAGTAAGGGGGGACATATTTTAAATGTCACAATTCATTTCTCTGTCGGATACTTACGGCTCATTGATGATTGCCATAAGGTTAAGACCAGCAATGGTTCCAGCATCCTTAGTGGCCTGGCGCTGGGCATAATTGAAGTAGGCAGGAACGGTGACCACAGCATGTGTGACCTAGGGAAAATAAGAAATTACATTTTATTACACACTGGACATTTAGAATTGTTATATACTTTAAAGGTGCATTACTTTCTTGTGTACTATAGGTTTCATTTATTTTGTACCTTTTTGCCCAGGTAAGCTTCAGCAGTCTCCTTCATCTTAGTCAGCAACATGGCAGAGATCTCCTCAGGAGCAAATGTTTTCATCTGGCCACCACCAATGTCAACCTGGATATGGGGCTTGCTCTTCTTCTCAGTTACCTTAAGAGGAACAGACATTAGTTAAACCAGTGCATGTCACTGAGAAACTACTAAAAAAACATCCTTCAACCTTAAATTTCACTTCAAACCATGGGGAGTAGAAACTCACCTTGAAGGGAAAATACTTGACGTCCTGCTGCACAGTGGAGTCACTCCAAGTACGGCCAATCAGCCTCTTGGCATCAAAGACCGTGTTCTCAGGGTTAGAGGTCAGCTGATTCTTGGCAGCATCACCGATCAGACGCTCACCTTCGCTGGTGAAGGCCACATATGAGGGGGTGATGCGGTTACCCTGGTCATTGGCAATGATCTCCACACGCCCATTCTTGAACACTCCAACACTACAGGGAAAACATTTTAGAGATTATTATTCAGTGGCCTTTCATTTCAAACTTCAATAATTACATCGTCTTTGACATCAAGCTTGAAGTTTCCATTTCTGACCATGAGTAGGTGGTTCCTAGGTCGATTCCAATCACAGTCTCCACGTTTTTGTTCTCATCAGCGTCATCTGCAAACACAGTCCTGGTCACCAGCAATACAACCCACAGCAGCTTCATCTTTGCTTTTTGATTCGTACTCAAATCAGTGAAAAGGACCTGCGGAGAAGAAATCTGTTAAAGCATGGCCGCTCCTTCATGATGTGGACTCAGGCTCAAATCGTGGCATCGAAACCAAGGCAGTACAGCCTCTGCTGGTTCCTCCTCTCTCATTGTTACATCCAGTGTCAGAGTGGGGGAGAATATGGACCCATTACCGACACAGACAGGAATAGTGGTAAACAAATTCATCTTCAATTCTTTTCAAAAAAGAGGATCACTTGCAACTTAATTTACTAAAATTTTAGTTTGCAACTTACTTTGTTGTCTGTGTACTTTCTTGTATGATTATCACGGCCTTTACCAAAAAAGGGTTACAACTGCCACAGATGCCACAGCTGATGTCGTTGTTTGGGAAGGCTGCTACTGAGATGGCGAAGTTTAATTTATGAATGTTAACAATTGTCAAAGTTGAATTAGAGCTAGAGGTAGCATTTTCATGACGTATTTTGTGCATTTGAAAGTGCAGTGTGTTTTCTGATATTGTTAATGTTTTCAGACAGGATTGTATATTGCACAAAATCTTCATGACATATCTGCTATTCTAAATCTTTTGATTTGCATTTTAATGTTTCATGTTATGTATATTGTTAGTTTGTTTAATGCATAAGTGCTTTGCGTTGCCCCGTTGTGGCACATACATCAATTTTCCATTGGGTTACAATGAATCATCTCAATACAGTATCTAACATAAAACTCCATTGAAAATCATTTATCACGAATGTGAAGCGGTTTCAGACTTTTGATAGCAACTGTTTACAGACATGATAACAAATGGCTGCTGGTCCGCGAGGTAGAAATAACCTAATGGTCCCTGTTTGATGGTTAATCAAGAAAACCTTGCAAAATAATGCTAAAATCCTGACAGCATAAGCAGTGGCATCTTCCCCAAACAGCGGCATCTGCCGTGACATCTTCCCCAAACAGTGGCATATAAGGAAATAAATAAAGTCTAATAAATAAAGTGTAAATAAAGTGCATTTATTCTTCTGTACACCTTGATTAAACATCTTCATTGAACACCGTGAAAACTAAAAATGAGGAGATGAAAAATCTCAATGAATATTTGTCATGACAGCAGATTTTCCAGTCATTCTAATACATGTAACTCAATTGGCTACATTACAACATTTTGATTACCTCTAATTTACATTACTTTCATTCTCTAAACAAGTTCAAATATGGCACAACTTAAATCCAAATGTAAGTCCTGTAACCTGACTGTTATTCACAGTAATGTCATGCAAACGAACTATTATTATTACTTATTTTGTGTGCACTGCGCTGCATCTTAGTGTCGAACAGCATCGGGTTTAGGGATAACTCATTCATTCATTCATCTTCTATACCCGCTTATTCCTGTTAAGGGTCGCGGGGGTCTATTTAGGGATAACTAATAAACAGAAATAAATTCGGCATATACTTATGGCATCATCTTCCCCCAAACAGCGGAATCTGCCGTGGCATCTCCCCTAAACAGCTGCGTAAGCAATGGCATCTCCCCTAAACAGCTGCGTAAGCAATGGCATCTCCCCTAAACAGTGGCATCTCCCCCCAAACAGCAGCATCAGCCGTGGCATCTTCGCCAAACAGTAGCATAAGCAGTGGCATCTCCCCTAAACAGCGGCATCTGCCCGTGGCATCTTAGGGTGCCACCGAAAATGAGCTTTAGACCCATTAGTGACTATCCTGCCCTCCTGTGGTCCCTCGTGCATGGGTGTGGGAGACTGTTTTTGACGCGCTCTTAACACAACTCTCCATACGCGTGTCCCCGTTTGGGTGATGTTCAAAGTTACAAAAACGTGATTATACTGATGCAAAGAAAAATAGCAACTCCTCCTGAAACTTGCTTGTTATGTTAACAACCAGAAACCGGTGGAGCTAATTTACCTTAACGATTGGGTACTTACCTGTTGTTGAGGGGGGACTGTTTTTGTCCCCGGCCTCTTCCCTATGAATGGTGCTCTAACGTCAGAGGCTCCAGTGTCAAGGTGTGAATGAGGTTGAAACTTCTTGGGGACAGAAGTTAAAACTGTATTGTAGATAGGGTGACCAGATGTCCCGCTTTGTGCGGGACAGTCACGCATTTTCATTACTTTTCACACGTCCCGCAAATTGAGACGTTGTCCCGCATTGTTATTGACAGTCAGACTCCAGTTTCGAAATGCATGTTTTACAATCTGGCATTTAACAAATAGCTGTTTGGAGAAAGCAGTGAGGGCTGTCATCAGGGGTCGGGGCGGGCTGTTTGATCATGTCAATCAAACTGGGACGCGGACGCAGGTTAACGGCGCGCCCACCAACAACAAACAATGCGAATCAGATCAGAACGGCATGCAGCGCGAGACATGGAGGGAAGCACAACCCGTACGACTGAGAAGAGGAAATGCAGCTATAATAAAGACTGGGAAACTATCTATCCAATGCAAGGCTAGTCTGGTAAAGTTTGCTGTGAAGTTTGCTTGAGTCATTTTTCCGTTTCACACGGAGGTGAATACGACGTGAAACGACACAGACAATGCGAGACAAAACGTGTTGCTCACCTTGTGAACTTGGGAAATTTGCATTTAAGCAAGTTTTTATATATATTTATATTGTAAAATATATTTGTTAAGTTTTTATTTGCAGGCTGTTATGTCCTACTGAATTAATCAGATGGCAAAGTAATGCCATAAGCAAAGGGGCAGAATAGAAATGTTTATTTTTTCTCATAGTTCTTTTAGACTACCTTGATGCATTGGTATCTCACATTGTCCCACATTGTCCCACACAAACGTAGTCTTTGTCCCACGTCTGGCGAATTGGGATCTGGTCACCCTAATTGTAGATGGCAGATTAAATCTCAGTCCACCTCCTCTGTTTAGAGAAGATTTTTCCAGTCTGACATAGATGGCTTCCTTTACTCCTCCTTCAAACCATTGGCCTTCTCTGGCTAAGATTTGGACGTTATTATCTTCAAAGGAGTGCCCTTTGTCCTTCAGGTGTAGGCGGTTTACCTGAAGGACAAAGGGCACTCCATGGGTACAGGTAAATACCCAATCATTCATTCATTCATTCATCTTCTATACCCGCTAATTCCTGTTAAGGGTCGCAGGGGTCTGCTGGAGCCTATCCCAGCTGTCATCAGGCGACAGGCGGGGGTACACTCTGGACAGGTCGCCAGTCCATCGCAGGGCTGACGCAGAGACACAGACAACCATTCACACTCACACCTATGGCCAATTTAAAATCACCAATTAACCTAATGAGCATGTCTTTGGATGGTGGAAGGAAGCCAGAGTACCCGGAGAGAACCCACGCAGACACAGTGAGAACATGCAAACTCCACACAGAAAGGCCAGCCGGCCTATGCATTCGAACCGGTGACCTTCTCGCTGTGAGGCATCAGTGCTAAGCACCTCGCCACTGTGCCGCCCTTTAATGGAAATTAGCTCCACTGGTTTCTGGTTGTTAGCATAACAAGCAAGTTTCAGGTGGAGTTCCTATTTAAACCTCAGACTTCCCACCAGTCCCCTAGAACTGAAGAAGCTACTCGGATGAGTGGTGAAACGTCTTCTTTGTTGGATATACCATGACCTGGATGACTGAGAACCTTCACAGACAACAATCAAATACTTTTTGCTACTTTTATCTGCACGTTTTGTCCATTGTGGATTTTGATCGCTACTGTTAGAAAGGCTACCCCTGTGCGCATGCACCGGTTAGAACATTCCCGTTTATTAGTGTACCGTAAAGTTAGATGCAGCAGTGACTCGGTAGAAGAAACCTTTGTGTGCGCCTTGTGTGCGTAATTGCCCAATATAAGGAAGTAGCTCTGTACAAATACTAAGTGTTAAGTCTGTTTTTACTGTAGTACAGTACGGTTAATAATTTACCAGAGATCGCCTGTAAAACCGTTTGCATGTAGCTTATAGAGCACGTCGCTAACACAATTTCCGTTGTAGGCTATGCATCTCCAATGACTAAAGCCAAATGAAAATGGCATGACAGCATTAACCAAATCTAACATTCACTGTAATTCCCCCCCAATTTCATAGTCATTACACTCAAGTTTGACTTTATATATTTTAGGAAGTGATGGCTAGGCAGCAGCTATCTGTGGAAGAGAGTGCCACAGTGCTCACAATTGCTATTTGTTATCTGTTCTTCACGTCAAATGTACAGTGTACAGAAGAATATAATGTATTATTTTATGAGTAGGGGGCACTAGATGAAAGTTTAAGATAACAGTGATACATTGTACATTATTCCTACTGGTAATGACTTTATTTTTGATGATGATGATTTGATATTTGATTATGTGGGGATGGGGTACTTTTAACATTCGTTAATACGCAGAATTAAATGTAACAGTCAATTGTGCCAAGATCCCAGGCAAAACACATTTAGAAGCCCTGTCCAACTGAGAAAACCTAACAAACCTGCAAAGCGTTAAGAAATATGGCAATTAAACCTACAATCTAAATGAACTAAGTAAATGCTGCGGGCTTGTAGGCCCACTCAGCAGCAGACATTGGACAATTCAAACCTTGTGAAAAGCTAACCAAATGCTGCTGGCTTGTACGGCCTGCTCAGCAGCTAACCAAACAAAGAAATATCGCTACCCACCAAGACATCAGATACCCGGCCTAATCAACAGCAGTATGCAGCATGTCATTGGGGTTTTCAAGTGGGCACCTCCCTTCACCGATGTTTGGTTAAGTTAGGCCCACGACACCTCAAGAAGGCTTAACAGTGAATTCTAGCATCCTGGAGTCACCCCACGCTGACACTGCACAACCCCGTTGTTCTCACCATTCAGTGACTATCAACAACTAATCTGTCAGTTAACCTAGTCATTTATGCAGCAACCAGAGCAAATAATCAAACGTACCTGAAACGTTGATGCGGGCTGAATCATGACCCACACAAATCTACTGTGGTTTGCCCCACTGACGATGATATTGCTTAATTGTACATTATTTTCCTTGAAAAATGTTTATCACAGTGCTCAGGATTGTTATTTTTTGGATCGAATAGTTAAATGAAGCTGTTAAGCAAGAAGCCATCGACTTGAGTGGTATACATTTTGGAATTGTATGTCACCACCGTCAGTTCTAAAGTCACCACTGTCAGAGGGAGTTTTATTTGTTTTAATGTGCTTACAATATGTTCCTTCAGTGCTGTAGAGTTATTAAAGCAATAGTGTCTTTTAACACTAAAATGTGTCTGTTATAAAAAAACATTATTTTTTCTGTTTAGGCTTAAAGTAAACATTGTGTGATGTTAGATCTTAGTACACGTGAAACAGTGTACAAAATGAAGAAAAGTGAATATTCAACATTTAACAGCATATATGTGTACAAAGAATGCCAGATAATGATTTAAAAACTCTAAATACATATTAGACCAAATAAATAAAAAATAATTTGCTTCTTATTGTGTCTGACGGTGTTGACAAAAACAAAGTAATAACTTGAAAACGTCTATTTTATATAAAAAAATAAAAATCTGGGAGGTTGCACCGGTAAATATCTGAACAGCCAAGATCTTGGTCTATAATGATATACTTTCAGATTTTGTAATTTTACAATTTTTTATTTTCAAAATTAAAACCTGTTTTATCCAAATTCTCAAGAATCAGTGAGGCGTGTGAATTTATTGAAATTAATGTGTAGACTTGAGAGCCCTGGATAACAGGATGTTATGGTTTGGTTATATGAAATCATTATGCACTCTACTGCAATGAGCATAGGAAAACAGAAGCTATGGCATTATGAGTATGTGGTCTGACTAATGTTAACTATCAGCTTTCTCACCTAGTTCTTCCTCTCCATCCTCTCCTCTCTCTATTCTCTCCTTTCTCCAACTCTGTGCTGCTACTCTCTCATTTGAACCAGTTTTTTTTTTTTCTTAAAAAAGTTACGAATGTCCATGGCTTCAAGCTGGCGACACACACACACACACACGTACACACTCACGTCAGATTCAGATTCAGAAAACTTTTTAAGTTTTAAAGTTAGAATTTAAGCTAGCAAACTCGTACTTAACAATAGCAACAACAGTAAAAAGAGTAAAAGTTAGGGCTGTTGCTAATGACTGTAATGAGTGATAAAGTAAATAGATATATATTTGGTAACTCACAAGAGCCAGAGGCCTCAGATGGTCAGCCAAACCAAACCTGTGTGCGCGCTGTATGTGGTAGGGAGGGGCAAATGAGCGTGGTGGATCATACCACTGCAATGCAAGGGGGAGGTGGTGGTGGTGGGGTTGCATTTCCTCATTAAAATATTACGTTTAAACCACATACTTTCTACAGTTGTGATGATGATTTTTTTGTCATCTTATCATAGAAAAACTTTAAAAAAAACTAAACAAAAAAACCCAACGTTTTTTCAACTCTTATTTTTAGGGGTGCTTTGACAAATGGTCTAGACACGCTTCTGGTGTGCCTTGTGTGCGTAATTGCCCAAAATAAGGAAGTAACCCTGTACAATTACTAAGTGTTAAGTCTGTTTTTATTGTAGTACAGTACGGTTTATAATTTACCAGAGATCGCCTGTAAAACCGTTTGCATGTAGCTTATAGAGCACGTCGCTGGATAATTAGACAGTGCGTTCCCCTTTCCAGTGACGCATATGGCCACTAGGTGGAGCCATTGTAGCATGATAGGGGTTGTATAGTGGAAGAACTTAGTTTCACCTGTATAGTTTAAGCAGTATGAGCAAAGTCAGTGTTATGATGACTGTATAGTTTTGTATCATGAAGTATGGTGATACTAATGTAAATATGGTGTATCTTTTGTTTTATTTCAGACCACACGTACACACATAGAGATATTTGAGTTGAAACAGACATTTCATTGGAAACGTGCCATTTGTGCTTTGCTGTGCTGTAATGTGACTTCTAAAGGATTGTGCTTCTGTATAGAAATGAGCAAGAATGGAGCAGCAATTTTACAAGTGTGTGTGTGGGGGGGGGGTCTAGGGGTAACACATGCAACAACCTTCCTTGTTTCAGTCTCCAAAACTAATGCAATGCATTTCTAGATTTTTTTCATGAGGATATGCAAATAATATTCAGAGTGTATATTATAGCACGACGCTATATAACCCAAGATATATATTTACCAGCAAACACATACCATGGTATTAAGCAGTTAATTTATGTTTTATTAGGAACAAGTGTCAGTGACAAGAACACTGTGTTCCCTCCCTCTTCTCTCATGTTCTCCCCTTCTTCTTTTATGTTCCCTCTGTCTTCTCTCCTGTTCTCTCCCTCATCTTCTCCATGCTCTCCTTTGTCCTGACTTCTGGACTTCCCTTCCTACATAAAGTTGTTCTTTAATCTGCTTTTTGTTAATTATTTCACATATATTCTGTTGTTCTAATCTGTTTAACTAATCTTTCATCCAAGCCTTTATTGTACTCTATATTATTATTTTATGCCTCTTATTATTTAAGATTGTAATAGCTTTATTGCATTTCATTGTCTTCATTTGTGTTCTTTTCTAGTTTCTGAGAGCAGTAACATGGATGAGTTGATGTGGGGGATTTTCTTCGTTGAAAAGAAGGTTTTAAGCTCCAACAAACAGCTCTAAGTTTTGTAAATGTACACCTACATGGCATTAATGCAAGAATATGTACTACCATATAATTGAATTTGTGCATTTATAGATTGACAGCTTTCCGTTTCCCTCCTGTCACATAACCACTTACATGATAACTTGACTTGAAAAAGAAGTCAATCTTCTGCTGCCTCTTCCTTTTTGGCATTCCCAAGAGAAAGAATAATGATAATGTTGAATAATATCAAAATCAGTGGATGACTCTAGAAAACTGTCAGTTACCATTAATTTTACTGGGCTTGTATTAACTTCATTTGCCACCTGGCTTGCTTAATATTAGCTGACATGCCACAAAGCAAGACATAGTTTAGTTATTTACAGAGAAAATTCTACATTATTAACTTGTTAAATCAGTGTTTTTCAACCTTTTTTGAGCCAAGGTACATTTTTTTTTTCATTTAAAAAATCACAAGGCACACCACCAAAAAAATGAAACTCTGTAGCCTATACTAACAATATGAAGTCATTCTTGTCAAAGTGTCCTGAATAGGAATCAAATAAACACAAAGAAAAAAGTCTTACATTACTGTTTCATTCTTCTGCTCTGTTCGCTGTCTGCGGCAGTGATTGACGGCAGCTCCGTGGTAACGGTTTACTTTGCCGGGCGGCCGGGATTAGTGGGTTTGGTCAAATGGCTGTGACTGTAAAATCACACTCCCAGTTATCACGGACCTCCTCGACCGCATCAGCGCGGATTAAAGCCGAGGCCGAAAAGGCAGCTCTGATGCAGCGCGTTGCTGCGCTAAAAGGAAACATTTGATTGAAGCAAAAGAGGAAAAGCTAAGGAAAGAAAAGGAGCAACTGGAACTTGAAACTGAACTGGCTGCAACAAATGCAAAACTTAATGTTCTGGAGATTAATTCATCTGCGTGTGGCTCAAAACGATCAGACGGGGTGAACTCTTATTTTGAAAGGAACATTTCTCAAAGAATCCTGATGCTGACGTGTCCAGACAGGAAGGTGACATTGAAAATATATTGTTTTTCCATCAAAATCATCAGAATGGTTGACATTGAAATTTCAACACTAAATAAATGTTGAATCACCATTGCAATAGGCTACTGATGAATACCTGACCAATGTAATGTTGATTACAGTGGCATTGGAACAATGTTGATCTATAGTTAGGCTTATACTTAATTGAATATTCGTGTTTATTTACATGGTGCATTTTTCATCATTTATTTTGTGGTCATGTTTAGATGTTAGATGTAGGATGTTGCTGTCAAAGTTGTGGTAAGGCTCCTTACCTTACTGTAACGTTAACGTTAGATAATGGGAAGGATCGGAGGCATGCACAATTCTGTAATCTGAACGTTTAAAAGTAACGTAGTTTATACGCTGTATATAAGCCTTACGGTGTTTGCCGTCATTGTCAAGTTAGGTTAACTTTTCTTCTGATAAAGTTAGCATTTATGCTAGTGGAATGTTAGATGATCGGATATTGCTTTCTTAAGTCGGTATCGCCACTACGTTATCCACTGTATTATTTCTGTGTTAACTTTGCACAAGTTCACCTAAATTTGACGGAAAGCTATCGCAAGGCTTGTGGAAGTTGCATGGCTAAAAGCATCTTTTCTGTCATATCATTAGCCGCAGTAAAGTCTTCTGATGTGATGTTAGGCCTACTAATTAAAACAAAACGTTCACATGTGCTATAACTTTGAGAACTTTGGAGAACTTTGGGGTTGTTTCGTGTGTGTTATGCCTTATTTAATGTTTTATGTACGTGTTTTAGTGTAGCGTGATGACCCTTTTAATTCTACCCCGTGTGTGACCCTTCGTGTGTGGGTGGCTGCGTCCACCCCTGTGTGTGTAGCGTGTGTGTGTATTTGAGTTCCCTATGTGTAGCCTACTGTTTTCGTGCTATGTCCTGCTCCCAATCCTTGACGATAAAGCTTGCTTGAACAAAGCATTGACTAAATCACAGTACTTTTGCTTGTGTTCTATTTTAGATGCCTTGACTCAACGACTGAAAACGGCAAACACCTATGACTTCGCTCAAGCTGTGCAGAAGTGGCTGCGCTACGCCCCAGACCGAGCGGGAGGAGCTGGAAGACAGACGCAGCAGGAATTAGCACGTTAAAAGAAAAAAAAAAAATGAAATAATACAATAAAAACGGTTGTTTAATTTTTAAAGAATGCGTGGGGTGTCATTTGTGCTAGTTATAGCCTAAAGGTATTCTATTTTCTATATTTTGCTAGCCCATCCTGGCTGTCGATAAAGCAGGATTATAATAGCCTAATAATAATGTTTTTAATATTATATTAAAATTATAGACCTGTGGTATACTAAAATACCATTGAAGTTTCGTTGATATGCTGGGATTTCAACATTGTTTCAATATCCATTGTAATCGAAATACCATTGAAATTCTGTTGATCTCTAGGTATGATTTAAACGTTGTTTCAATGATAATAGAGGGTGCAACATGATGATGAATCAACATCAGAGTTCGACGTTGATTCAATGACTTTATCGTTGACAGCGGGATGTTGATTTAACATCGTTTCAATTACTATTTGCTATCTGGGGCCATAACTTTGAATAAAAAGGTGAATGTTACTGATGTGCCTATCTCAACCACAAGTTATTAGGCCTAAACAAAGCTGAGAAACATAAAAGGATGAGATGTTGTTGGATGTTGGCGAACCAGTTCAATTTGCATCTGCTGCTGATCAAAATCAAGCAGGACTGGTAAACCCTCAATATCATGCTCTGACAAATGGCTCTCAGGATGAGATTGTAAACATTATGCAGAGACAAAATGCTCTGCTGGTTCAACAAAATCTAAGCTCTGTCCTTCCATCAAGAAATAGTCCTGTGTTTGATTGAGATCCTCTTCACTACAGGTCTTTCATCAGCTTTTGAAAATGAAGTGGAGGAGAAAACATTTAATTGGAGTGACCGTTTACATTTTCTTGAACAATACACCAGGGGGGAACCAAGGAACTCAGTGCACAGTTGTCAACACTTACCTTCAGAGCTGGGATACAACAAGGCCAAAATTCTTCTTGCAGAGCATTTTGGAAGTGAATACAAAATTTAAAGTGCTTATATGGAAATAATTCTTAACTGGACACCTGTTAAAAGTGAGGATGTTAAACCATTAGTCATTCTCTCTATTTCTGCGAGGATGTTCAAATTTAACATCCTCTTAAACACTTAAAAAAATTTGATGCATGTGTTTCTTCTTGTCTCTCTGAAGATTCCTACCAGTCTCACATCTATTCTTTCAATACACAGATCAGCCACAACATTAAAACCACTGACACGAGAATTAAATAACATTGACCATCTTGTGACAATTCAGTGTTCTGCTGGGAAACTTTTAGACATGTACCACCCACCTAGACCAGACCAAATAACCTCACCCCATAGCAATGACACTCAAAGATGGAATAGGAACAACTAAAAACAAAACAAGAAAAACAGCACAAGGTGTTGACCTGGCCTCCAAATTCACGAGATCCCAAACTGATCATGTATCTGTGGGATGATCCACAGAGGCCCCTCCCCTCAACCCATAGGACCCAAAGGCCCCCACTAACAGCATTCTGTTGCCAGACACCACAGGACACCCTCAGAAGGTCCATGTCCATTCTCTGAAGAGTCACAACTGTTTGGAGGCACAAGAGAGCCCCATAGCTACAATAATAGGAAGGTGGTCATAATATTATGCCTGATTTGTGCTTCCCTCAAATGGTGTTGTGTTTACCATATCTGTGATAAAACTATTTCTACCCTCTTTGTGGTATTCACAACCTTGGAAGTGGAAATATCCCAAAAGGTCTGCGTTCACGAGTCATGTACACGACTTCCCATGTCCTAACCACAAGCTCACGAGCTTCACTTGAAGGGAGCGTGAGAGCTAACAGCTAGCAGCTAGTTAGCTTAGCATAAAGAGTGAATACTAACTGACATGTTCATTCATCTCAACTAAATCAGTAAGTGTTTCTGGCTGGAATCATTTGTTGGACAAATCGTCCAGTACGTAACCCCCCATTAAGACCACAATTTTCTGTACTTCAGTTTTTATACAGATTAAACATATCAAGCATAAAGTGAACTTTCAGTGAGCTGTATAGCAGCTGAGAAGTGGATTTTCTTACCTGACACAGACTCCCTGTCTTTCATCATTCTAACCGAGTCTTCAAGCACTTTTCTCCAAAATGTCCAAGTGTTATTTTAAACTTATTGTTTTCTGAAGTCATCCTGAAAGTCAGCATCTATGGCCCAAACCATTTTTAATCTGTATGTTCAAGTATGTTTTAAGATTTCTCTCTGGTTGCAGACAAAAGTAGATGGGTCCTGATGAAATTCGAAGGAGATTTGCAACCCAATCGACTAGACCACTCCATGTGATTGTTGCCATGGAAGGTGTGTGGTGAGGGGAAAGGAGAAGATGGACAAGCCAGCAGCCCAACAGCTTCTGAGACAATACATGTGGCCTTTGTATTTGGAGGAATGGACACTCAAGGCGTCTAACATAATGACTGTAATGTGACTGTTGTAACATGAAGATTTATACTGAAATAAAATGTATTGAGCTTGCACAATAGGAAGCAGGAGTGTTAGTTGTTTGAGGATGTGGTGAAAATTGGATGAATTATTCAGTGACCAAACACTTTTCTGTCTAGACTAAACTTGTAAATGAATGTTACAGAAGTCGACCAACAGTTTGTATCAAACATTTATTTCAATGTCTTTCCAGAAGTACAATGTCCAGATTCAATAAATAACTTTTAGCGTTGCCTGTGAACATAAGGAGCCCTTGAACCCACAGACACCCTACTTACTGTACCCACAAATACCTGCCTGTCTGCCCTCCCATTACCCACCCCACTAAGTCCCTCCCCTTTACAGAATCACATCAGATCTGCATGAGAACAGCAGCAATAAGCCTCATATCCGGGCTGACGAATATCTCCGCCTTCCAGCGAAGAGAACACCTCTCACACACTGCAACTTATTTTAAAGTCTTTCAGAAGATTCAGTATGGTTGCTTGTTATCACCACCCCTTCCCTACCGCTCCTCTCACTATTTGAGTCACATGAGTTCAATACGTACAGATGCCACTATCAGAGGGGCAAGGGGCAACAGAAGACTTCAAACTTACCTACAACTCATCTTTGTCTTCGTGTTCACCCTCAGCACCCTCTGGTGGGGGTCCACCTGCGCTGCCACAAAGCTTGCTGATAATTGGTTGAACCACCTCCTCCAGCTCCTTCTTCTTGGCCTGGAAGTCTTCCAGGTCAGCATCTTGGTGTGACTCCATCCGCTCAATCTTCTTCTCCACTGCCTTCTCAATGGTTTCCTTATCATCATCTGACAGCTTGCCACGGAGCTTCTCCTTATCGCCAATCTGGTTCTTCAGAGAGTAGGCATAGCTCTCCAACTCATTACGGGCCTCAATCCTCTCCTTCAGCTTCTTGTCTTCATCAGCGAAGCGCTCAGCGTCGTTCACCATGCGTTCGATGTCCTCGGGAGTGAGGCGGTTCTGGTCGTTTGTGATTGTGATCTTGTTCTTGTTGCCGGTGCCTTTGTCCTCAGCAGTGACACGCAAAATACAGTTGACATCAAGCTCAAATGTGACCTTAATCTGTGGTACGCCACGAGGAGCAGGAGGGATGCCGGTCAAGTCGAAGGTACCCAGCAGATGGTTGTCTTTTGTCAAGGGACGCTCACCTAGACAGAGTCAATAATCAGGGTTGTTAAACATTTCTATACATGTGCACAGAGTCATCAAACAAATATTCATTTTAAATCACATCAACCCATTACCTTCATAGACTTTAATGGTGACAGTACGCTGGTAATCAGAAGTTGTAGAAAAGGTCTGGGACTCCTTGATGGGCACCACAGTGTTCCTGGAGATCACCTTCATCATCACTCCTCCAACGGTCTCAATACCAAGAGTCAGGGCGCATACATCCAGAAGAACTACATCATCTACAAAAGAGGAAATTCGTTTAGTAAAACAGAAAAACGTCAAGAGCTCAATTCAGTGTAGCAAATACAGTCTACATGTGATCACATACCAGTGTTCTCTCTGGAAAGCACTCCAGCCTGCACAGCAGCTCCATATGCCACAGCCTCATCAGGGTTGATGCCTCTAGAGGGCTCTTTGCCATTGAAGAACTCCTTCACCAGCTGCTGGATTTTGGGGTTACGGGTGGAGCCACCAACCAGGACAATCTCATCAATGTCAGACTTCTTCAGGTCAGCATCTTCCAACACTTTCTGTACGGGCTTCATGGTGGAACAGAACAGGTCCTAGAAATGATAAGACAATGTGGTTAAAAGGCTTGTCAAACTTTATGTTTAAAAACTGAGTTGAGTTGTGACAGCTAAACTGATAACCAACCATGTTTAGCTCTTCAAACTTGGCACGGGTCAGGGTCTCAGAGAAGTCTTCTCCATCGTAGAAGGACTCAATCTCAATTCGGGCCTGGTGCTGGGCAGACAGCACCCTCTTTGCCCTCTCAACCTCATGACGCAGCTTCTGCACAGCGCGGTTATCTTTGCGGACATCTTTGCCAGTCTTCTTCTCGTACAGCTTGATGAAATGCTCCATGACGCGCTGGTCAAAGTCCTCACCTCCCAGATGAGTGTCACCATTGGTGGCCACGACCTCAAACACACCATTGTCGATGGTCAGGAGGGAGACATCGAAGATGCCACCGCCCAGATTGAACACAAGAATGGTCTTCTCACCATCACTCTTGTCCAGGCCGTAAGCAATGGCAGCAGCGGTTCTAAAGAACATAAATATAGGACATTATTATAGTGTAAGGAGGGAAATATTTTAAATGGCACAATTCATTTCTTTGTCGGATACTTACGGCTCATTGATGATTCTCATAACATTAAGACCAGCAATGGTTCCAGCATCCTTAGTGGCCTGGCGCTGGGCATTATTGAAATAGGCAGGAACGGTGACCACAGCATGTGTGACCTCGGGAAAATAAGAAATTACATTTTATTACACACTGGACATTTAGAATTGTTATATACTGTAAAGGTGTATTACTTTCTTGTGTACTATAGGTTTCATTTATTTTGTACCTTTTTGTACCACCTCCTCCAGCTCCTTCTTCTTGACCTGGAAGTCTTCCAGGTCAGCATCTTGGTGTGACTCCATCCACTCAATCTTCTCCTCCACTGCCTTCTCAATGGTTTCCTTATCATCATCTGACAGCTTTCCACCAAGCTTCTCCTTATCGCCAATCTGGTTCTTCAGAGAGTAGACATACCACTCCAACTTATTACGGGAATCAGTCCTCTCCTTCAGCTTCTTGTCTTCATCAGCGAAGCGCTCAGCGTCATTCACCATGCGTTCAATGTCCAGGGGAGTGAGGTGGTTCTGGTCATTTGTGATTGTGATCTTGCTCTTGTTGCGGGTGCCTTTCTGTTTAGCAGTGACACGCAGAATACCGTTGATATCGACCCAGAATGTGACCTTAATCCGTGGTACGCCACGAGGAGCAGGAGGGAATCCGGTCAAGTCGAAGGTACCCAGCAGATCGTTGTCTTTTCTCAAGGGACGGTCACCAAAACAGAGCCAATAATCAGGCTTGTTAAACATTTCTATACACGTACACAGAGTCATCAAACAAATATTCATTTTAAATCACATCAACCCCTTACCTTCATAGACTTTAATGGTGACAGTATGCTGGTTATCAGAAGCTGTAGAAAAGATATGGGACTTCTCGGTGGGCACCACAGTGTTCCTGGAGATCAGCTTCGTCATCACTCCTCCAACGGTCTCAATACCAAGAGTCATGGGGTATACATCCAGAAGAATCACATCCTCTACAAAAGAGGACATTCATTTAGTAAACCAGAAAAACTTCAAGAGCTCAATTCAGTGTTGCAAATACAGTTTACATGTAATCACATACCAGTGTCCTCCTCTCCAGAAAGCACTCCAGCCTGCACAGTAGCTCCATATGCCACAGCCTCATCAGGGTTGATGCCTCTAGAGGGCTCTTTGCCATTGAAGAACTCCTTCACCAGCTGCTGGATTTTAGGGATACGGGTGGAGCCACCAACCAGGACAATCTCATCAATGTCAGACTTCTTCAGGTCAGCATCTTCCAACACTTTCTGTATGCGCTTCATGGTGAAATGGAACAGGTCCTATAAATGATAAGACAATGTGGTTAAAGGCCTTGTCAAACATTATGTTTTTAAAACTGGGTTGAGTTGTGACAGCTAAATTGATAACCTACCATGTTTAGCTCTTCAAACTTGGCACGGGTCAGGTTCTCAGAGAAGTCTTCTCCCTTGAAGAAAGACTCAATCTCAATTCGGGCCTGGTGCTGGGCAGACAGCGCCCTCTTTGCCCTCTCAACCTCACGACGCAGCTTCTGCACAGCGCGGTTGTCTTTGCGGACATCTTTGCCAGTCTTCTTCTTGTACAGCTTGATGAAATGCTCCATGATGCGCTGGTCAAAGTCCTCACCTCCCAGATGAGTGTCACCATTGGTGGCCACAACCTCAAACACACCATTGTCGATGGTCAGGACAGAGACATCGAAGATGCCACCGCCCAGATCGAACACAAGAATGTTCTTCTCACCATCCATCTTGTCCAGTCCATAAGCAATGGCAGCAGCGGTTCTAAAGAACATAAATATAGAACATTATTATAGAGTAAGGGGGGAAATATTTTAAATGGCACACTTCATTTCTTTGTCAGATACTTACGGCTCATTGATGATTGCCATAACGTTAAGACCAGCAATGGTTCCAGCATCCTTAGTGGCCTGGCGCTGGGCATTATTGAAATAGGCAGGAACGGTGACCACAGCATGTGTGACCTAGGGAAAATAAGAAATTACATTTTATTACACACTGGACATTTAGAATTGTTATATACTTTAAAGGTGTATTACTTTCTTGTGTACTATAGGTTTCATTTATTTTGTACCTTTTTGCCCAGGTAAGCTTCAGCAGTCTCCTTCATCTTAGTCAGTACCATGGCAGAGATCTCCTCAGGAGCAAATGTCTTCATCTGGCCACCACCAATGTCAACCTGGATATGGGGCTTGCTCTTCTTCTCAGTTACCTTAACAGAAACAGACATCAGTTAAACCAAGCATGTCACTGAGAAATTACTCAAAACATCCTTAAACCTTAACTTTCATTTTAAACCATCAGGAGTAGAAACTCACCTTGAAGGGAAAATACTTGACGTCCTGCTGCACAGTGGAGTCACTCCAAGTACGGCCAATCAGCCTCTTGGCATCAAAGACCGTGTTCTCAGGGTTAGAGGTCAGCTGATTCTTGGCAGCATCACCGATCAGACGCTCACCTTCGCTGGTGAAGGCCACATATGAGGGCGTGATGCGGTTACCCTGGTCATTGGCAATGATCTCCACACGCCCATTCTTGAACACTCCAACACTACAGGGAAAACATTTTAGAGATTATTCAGTGGCCTTTCATTTCAAACTTCAATAATTACATCGTCTTTGACATCAAGCTTGAAGTTTCACTTTCTTACCTTGAGTAGGTGGTCCCCAGGTCGATTCCGATCACAGGCCCCACGTTTTCACCCTCAGCGCCCTCTGGTGGGGGTCCACCTGCGCTGCCGTAAAGCTTGCTGATAATTGGCTGAACCGCCTCCTCCAGCTCCTTCTTCTTGGCCTGGAAGTCTTCCAGGTCAGCATCTTGGTGTGACTCCATCCACTCAATCTTCTTCTCCACTGCCTTCTCAATGGTTTCCTTATCTTCAGCTGACAGCTTGCCACCAAGCTTCTCCTTATCGCCAATCTGGTTCTTCAGAGAGTAAGCATACCACTCCAACTCATTACAGGCGTCAATCCTCTCCTTCAGCTTCTTGTCTTCATCAGCGAAGCGCTCAGCATCGTTCACCATGCGTTCAATGTCCTCGGGAGTGAGGCGGTTCTGGTCGTTTGTGATTGTGATCTTCTTCTTCTTGCTGGTGCCTTTGTCCAGAGCAGTGACACACAAAATACCGTTGACATCAAGCTCAAATGTGACCTCAAAATGTGGTACGCCACGAGGAGTAGGATGGATGTCGGTCAAGTTGAAGGTACCCAGCAGATGGTTGTCTTTTGTCAAGGGACTCTCACCTAGACAGAGTCAATAATCAGACTTGTTAAACATTTCTATACACGTGCACAGAGTAATCAAACAAATATTCATTTTAAATCACATCAACCCATTACCTTCATAGACTTTAATGGTGACAGTGGTCTGGTTATCAGAAGATGTAGAACTCTTGCGGGGCACCACAGTGTTCCTGGGGATCAGCTTTCTCATCACTCCTCCAACGGTCTCAATACCAAGAGTCAGGGGGTATACATCCAGAAGAACTACCTTATCTACAAAAGAGAAAATTCATTTAGTAAACCAGAAAAACGTCAAGAGCTCAATTCAGTGTAGCAAATACAGTCTACATGTAATCACATACCAGTGTTCTCTCTGGAAAGCACTCCAGCCCACACAGCAGCTCCATATGCCACAGCCTCATCAGGGTTGATGCCTCTCGAGGGCTCTTTGCCATTGAAGAACTCCTTCACCAGCTGCTGGATTTTGGGGATACGGGTGGAGCCACCAACCAGGACAATCTCATCAATGTCAGACTTCTTCAGGTCAGCATCTTCCAACACTTTCTGTACGGGCTTCAAGGTGGAATGGAACAGGGCCTAGAAATGATAAGACAATGTGATTAAAAGCCTTGTCAAACTTTATGTTTTTAAAACTGGTTTGAGTTGTGACAGCTAAACTGATAACCTACCATGTTCAGCGCCTCAAACTTGGCACGGGTCAGGGTCTCAGAGAAGTCTTCTCCCTCGAAGAAAGACTCAATCTGAATTCGGGCCTGGTGCTGGACAGGCAGAGATCTCCTCAGGAGCAAATGTCTTCATCTGGCCACCACCGATGTCAACCTGGATATGGGGCTTGATCTTCTTCTCAGTTACCTTAAGGGGAATATATATCAATTAAACCAGTGCGTGTCACTGAGAAATGACTCATAACATCCTTTAAACCTTAACTTCAAACCTTCAGAAGTAGAAACTCACCTTGAAGGGGAAATACTTGATGTTCTGCTCCACAGAAAAGTCACTCCAAGTACGGCCAATTAGTCTCTTGGCATCAAAGACCGTGTTCTCAGGGTTAGAGGTCAGCTGATTCTTGGCAGCATCACCGATCAGACGCTCACCTTCGCTGGTGAAGGCCACATATGAGGGCGTGATGCGGTTACCCTGGTCATTGGCAATGATCTCCACACGGCCATTCTTGAACACTCCAACACTACAGGGAAAACATTTTAGAGATTATCCAGTGGCCTTTCATTTCAAACTTCAATAATTACATCATCTTACCATGAGTAGGTGGTCCCCAGGTCGATTCCGATTACAGTCTCCACGTTTTCCCTCTTGTTGTCGTCATCGGTAAACACAGTGCCGGTCACCAGCAATACAACCCACAGCAGCTTCATCTTTGCTTTCTGATTTGTACTCAAATCAGTGAAAAAGACCTGCGGGGAAGAAATCTGTTAAAGCATGGCCGCTCCTTCATGATGTGGACTCAGGCTCGAATCATGGCATCGAAACCTAGGCAGTACAGCATCTGCTGGTTCCTCCTCTCTCATTGTTACATCCAGTGTCAGAGTGGGGGAGAATATGGACCCATTCTCGACAGAGACAGGAATAGTGGTAAACAAATTCATCTTCAATTCTTTTCAAAAAAGAGAATCACTTGCTACTTAATTTACTAAAACTATAGTTTGCAACTTACTTTGTTGTCTGTGTACTTTCTTGTATGATTATCACAGCCTTTACCAATAGTGGGTTACAACTGCACAGATGCCACAGCTGATGTCGGTGTTTGGGAAGGCTGCTACTGGAATGGCGAAGTTTAATTTATGAATGTTAACAACTGTCAAATTAGAGCTAGAGGTAACATTTTCATGACGTATTTTTTGCATTTGAAAGTGCAGTGTGTTTTCTGATATTTTTAACATTTTCAGAGAGGATTGTATATTGCACAAAATTTTCATGACATATCTGCTATTCCAAATCTTTTGATTTGCATTTTAATGTTTCATGTTATGTATATTTTTAGTTTGTTTAATGCATAAGTGCTTTGCTTTGCCCCGTTGTGGCACACATCAATTTTCCATTGGGTTACAACAAATGATCTGAATACAGTATCTTACATAAAACTCCATTGAAAATCATTTATCACATATGTGAAGTGGTTTCAGACTTTTCATAGCAACTATTTACAGACATGATAACAAATGGCTGCTGGTCCGCCTAATGGTCCCTGGTTGATGGTTAATCAAGAAAACTTTGCAAAATAATGCTAAAATCCTGATAGCATAAGCAGTGACATATTACCGAAACAGTGGCATATAAGGAAATAAATAAAGTGTAATAAATAAAGTGTAAATAAAGTGCATTTATTCTTCTGTACACCTTGACTAAACATCTTCATTGAACACCGTGAAAACTAAAAATGAGGAGATGAAAAATCTCAATGAATATTTGTCATAACAGCAGATTTTCCAGTCATTCAAATACATGTAACTCAACTGGCATCTTCGCCAAACAGTAGCATAAACAGTGGCATCTCCCCTAAACAGCGGCATCTGCCCGTGGCATCTGAGGGTGCCACCGAAAATGAGCTTTAGACCCATTACAGCAGTGTTTTTCAACCTTTGGGTCGAAAATGCAGCATATAAAAATATCTGAGTTGGCGCATCTTGATTGACGGCTGCGATCACGTGACTGCACAATCGACAGCTTTCTGTCATATGACAAAACCGCATCAGCGATTACCTTCGTGAGTGGCAGTGGAGGAATTCTGCTGTGGAGCCAGAGATGAGTATCCAGAGATCTCACTGTGTGCCCTAAAACGGTTGGTTCCTTTTGCAAGCATGTGAAGCTGGATTTAGTTTTAGGGTTTCCGCTAGAAAATATTGCCACCGGACAACGTGACCGGCAGGTTTTCAATTTACCGGACAAATGTTTGAAATTCCGGTCAAATATTATCTGAATTTATTGAGTTTAAAATGCTAAATGATATGCAGGCTATATGAGTAGGCCTATGATATTAAAGCATGTCAATTTTTAATCGTTTTATTGAAAGTGCCGCTGACTCACGTGCGTAACTTCTTGTTCTTGCACAAGCCTGCGCTTTTTAACATGAACATAAAGAAACTGAATTAGTAAACAAAAAACACAACTGGAGTGGCTCATGCCATTTTAGTAACACGCGTAAAATGTTTTGTGTAATTTTAACAATCACCCCTCTTAAATTTGAAATTTATGTGAATGAATGTATTTTATATTAACTAGCTGGAGCATGGGGATTATATAGAAAATGTTTCATTGCTATTTAATGGGATTTTGCTCAACGATTTTATTTGTGTATTTGTTTGTAGTTTTGGTTCACTAATTTTCTTCCTTTTTGTATTAATTACTTACAGTTTTCACTGTGTGTAATAATGAAAGCATTTAAGCACCAGTAGCTACGTGACTCTCCGCCCTTCAGTGATTCCAAGGGACAGCTACAACGGTAGTCAAACGTTATCTTAACTGCTTATTAGCTTAATAACTAAACTGTTTAGTTTTACAGAATATCGCATAGCTGCATTACCATATTAACGCGAATATTTAAACTTTAAACATACCTAGAAGTTTTGTCAATGAATTAACGGCCTTGCCGGTGTCTCAACTGGTATTACCCTCTCGTAGAAGTTGTGTCTCTTCTTTTCTCTGTTCTGAATTCTTGCCTCTGTGAACTTATGTTGAATGAACTGCGCTCTCTCTATAAGCTGTCACTTCTTTCCCGTCGCGGAGGCCTGTGATTGTCTGAGCGGCTGCTCGTAGGAATGCGGTAATCAGTCAGATTTGCACACATCGCATTTAGGAAACATCACAGCACAGCAAAAATAAAACCCCTTGAGAATCAAAACTAACACGTCCCCAGGGTTTATGTGGGAACCACCGGTAAAGTGTTAAATTAACACTTTTGAATTAGTTAAAATTATTACAGTTTTTTACAGTCGCTAACAAGCGTTTGTCCAATCAGTGGTCACATTTTCAAAACTCTAAACACAATTAGCACAGCATCGGACTTTTGTGGCCATACCATTCACACATTTCATGTTGTTTTCACACAATATGCAGTCAATGAACACATTTTCACAATGCTTACATTTTCTTAACAGACCAGCTGTACCTCCCAACAAAATTGTGGATTGTTTTTGTATTATTTACGAATGTTAACACACAACATCCAACAATAGCAAAAACAATATTCCAAACCTTAGATACAGTATAAAAACCTCTTCTTCTGCAATGATATCAGTTCAAAAACAACATATCTCAGCTGATAATAAAAAATTTTTCAATCGCTAACAACATGGTTTGAAGTCCACTGTTGAAGAAAAAAAACATCCAAGTCTAGTTCCAAGTTTGCTGAAGTGGTGCAAGTTTATTGGAGTTCCAGGTCATGGTGAGCCTACCGACACAGAGTGGGTGTGAGACCGGAGACTGACCCTGAATGTAGGGACAGAGCACAGATATACCCTGTCCCCAGGTGTGGTTGCATATTGGTCAGTCGAGGGCAACTTTACACAGGAGGGTAAACTCAGCGGAGGGGCAGAGGTGGCTCCCAGACGTGGTCAGAACAAAAGGACAAAAGGACAAAGGAGTGACACTATAGTCACAGGTAGTATGATCAGGAAACTCTGATCAGCTGGGGAGCAGAGGCAGGAGAGATCAACATATGGCTGGAATTGCCCCAGACGTGTCAATTTCAATGTCCCTTCAAAGTTTACTTCTTCACCACCCAAGACTGGTACGTCTCTTCCTTCCACCCTATTCACCGTTCCTCAACCCCATAGAGGAGTTGTTTTCTGCATGGAGGTGGAAGGTTTATGACCGTCAGCCACATGACCAGATGTCCCTCCTTGAAGCCATGGATGCTGGCTGCAGGGACATCACAGCTGATGATTGCCAAGGGTGGATCCGACATACCAAGCGGTTTTATCCCAGGTGCATCACCTTGGATAATATCAGATGCGATGTTGATGAAAACATGTGGCCTAACCGTGAAGATCGCAAAGATTAGATACAGTAATTTTGTGCTTTTTTTAGTCCCCCCCCCTCCTTTTTTTTTATCTGGGCTTTTTCCTGTTGTATTTTTTGTTCAGAATGCTCTTGTGTGTTTCATGGATATATTTTGTTGCTGTACTGTAAGCAATATTGTAAAACTTTTTCTGTTCTATCATACTGTAAACAGTATTTCTACTGTGCCTCCTGTAGTAAACAGTAAAGGAAAAAAAAATGATTTGCTTTTTACTGGAATGCTTCTGAATGTGAACAATACATGTGGACATACAGTTCCCAACCAAGAAATTTAGTGTAAAAAACAGTGGATTGCATGTTTTGCATGCAAATACCTGTAAAACTGAAGCATAAAAGTCTATGCAGTTTTTGTAATGTCAACAATAGCCAGTACTTTGAAACCTGGTGTACTTTGATTCACTGCATGTACCTTGTGAAGTGAAAACAAGTGTTATTCTTTGACAGAATAATTTCATTTTGAGTCATATTTCCAGTGTTTTGGTATAAAGTTGGTGTGTGCAGAGAAAGATGTGTTCTATTTTGAAATGAAGAGTTAGTATATATTTAACAAAATGTGTTTTTGACAAGAAAATTATCCATTTGGCCAATTGTGTTTTGTAGGCGTGAATTTGTGTTAAGAGTTTAGAAAAAATATCTTTAGTATGGGTAAGCGCTTGTTAGCGATTGAAAAAAACTGTAACACTAGGCACTGCTACCCGAACAAACTCTTATAGTGTAAAATATTACAGTTTTTTTCAGTCGCTAACAAGCGTTTGTCCAATCAGTGGTCACATTTTCAAAACTCTAAACACAATTAGCACAGCATCGGTCTTTTGTGGCCATACCATTCACACATTTCATGTCGTTTTCACACAATATGCAGTCAGTGAACACATTTCCACAATGCTTACATTTTCTAAACAGACCAGCTGTACCTCCCAACAAAATTATGGATTGTTTTTGTATTATTTACGAATGTTAACACACAACATCCAACAATAGCAAAAACAATATTCCAAACCTTAGATACAGTATAAAAACCTCTTCTTCTGCAATGATATCAGTTCAAAAACAACATATCTCAGCTGATAATACCGTTTTTTTCAATCGCTAACAACATGGTTTGAAGTCCACTGCTGAAGAAAAAAAACAATCCAAGTCTAGTTCCAAGTTTGCTGAAGTGGTGCAAGTTTATTGGAGTTCCAGGTCATGGTGAGCCTACCGACACAGAGTGGGTCCGAGACCGGAGACTGACCCTGAATGTAGGGCCAGAGCACAGATATACCCTGTCCCCAGGTGTGGTTGCATATTGGTCAGTCGAGGGCAACTTTACACATGAGGGTGAACTCAGTAGAGGGGCAGAGATGGCTCCCAGACGTGGTCAGAACAAAAGGACAAAAGGACAAATGAGTGACACTCAGGTAGTATGATCAGGAAACTCTGATCAGCAGGGGAGCAGAGGCAGGAGAGATCAACATATGGCTGGAACTGCCCCAGACGTGTCAATTTCAATGTCCCTTCAAAGTTTACTTCTTCACCACCCAAGACTGGTACGTCTCTTCCTTCCACCCTATTCACCGTTCCTCAACCCCATAGAGGAGTTGTTTTCTGCATGGAGGTGGAAGGTTTATGACCATCAGCCACATGACCAGATGTCCCTCCTTGAAGCCATGGATGCTGGCTGCAGGGACATCACAGTTGATGATTGCCAAGGGTGGATCCGACATACCAAGCAGTTTTATCCCAGGTGCATCGCCTTGGATAATCACATTATCGATGTTGATGAAAACATGTGGCCTAACCCTGAAGATCGCAGAGATTAGATACAGTCATTTTGTGCTTTTTTTAGTCCCCCCCCCCCCCCCCCCCCCATTTTATTTGGGCTTTTTCCTGTTGTATTTTTTGTTCTGAATGCTCTTGTGTGTTTCATGGATATTTTGTTGCTGCACTGTAAGCAATACTGTAAAACTTTTTCTGTTCTATCATACAGTAAACAGTATTTCTACTGTGCCTCCTGTAGTAAACAGTAAAGGGAAAAAAAAAATGATTTGCTTTTTACTGGAATGCTTTTGAATGTGAACATTACATGTGGACATACAGTTCCCAACCAAGATATTTAGTGTAAAAAAACAGTGGATTGCATGTTTTTCATGCAAATACCTGTAAAACTGAAGCATAAAAGTCTATGCAGTTTTTGTAATGTCAACAATAGCCAGTATTTTGAAACCTGGTGTACTTTGATTCACTGCATGTACCTTGTGAAGTGAAAACAAGTGTTATTCGTTGACAGAATAATTTTATTTTGAGTCATATTTCCAGTGTTTTGGTATAAAGTTGGTGTGTGCAGAGAAAGATGAGTTCTATTTTGAAATGAAGAGTTAGTATATATTTAACAAAATGTGTTTTTGAGAAGAAAATTATCCATTTGGCCAATTGTGTTTCGTAGGTGTGAATCTGTGTTAAGAGTTTAGAAAAAATATCTGAAGTATGGGTAAGCGCTTGGTAGCGATTGAAAAAAACTGTAACACTACAATGGATTAATTAAAATTATTAACACTGTGACAGTGTTACCCAACAAACTCTTATAGTTTATAATATTAACACTACAATGGATTAATTTAAATTATTAACACTATGACAGTGTTGCCTCACAAACTCTTATAGTGTAAAATATTAACACTGCAATGTATGACAAGAACACCAAGTTGGTGTGATTAACAATAATCACTCCTAAAAGTACTGCAATGAAAAGTATTTTATTTTTTCTTGAACAAGAATTTCAAATGAATTTTGAAGAAAAATGGCGCTTAAAACAAGCCTGTACAGTGACCATGTACAATAGTGCCCAAAACATGAGGTAGCTCTGTAGTTTGCCCTATACAATGCAGCTGTCTGGCACAATATACAAAAATGAGTCTGAAGCACTTGTAGACATCAAAGGGCTTAAAGTGTCTCAAATCATGAGGTCTAACAACTGAAACATTATGCATGTTGTCAACAACACGAAAAGCATGAAAATGCTATAGTCTCCATTTCTGATACCACAAAAAAGACTTCATTTCTCAGAAAAATGCAAATAATCTTCATGAACACTGGCATATCATTAACAAAAACAGTGCAAACAACAAGACCAGTGTGATATTCAATACCATTATGTTTAACCCAAGCTGTCTCATGTATGTCACTTGACATATCAATCAGAAAATGCTCTGAAATCAAATCACCATTTTCAACATCAGTCAGTATTTTCGATTTGACAGGCCGAGACTCAATACCCTTGGCAGACAATGATTCCCAATGATAGGCAACAGCTGGTGTTTCTTTGCAAGGGACTTGGTTTGTTTTGCCTCATACCTCATACTCCAAACATGTACTAAAGGACCAATTTGGCGTATACATTCAGGATAATGGATCATGAAGTGGTGTTTTGGGATTCAATTATTTTGAGGATACAAATCCGTGAATAATCTATGGTGCTCTTCAATAAGATGAATACATGGGGAAAACTCAATGTTAACAATATGTAACAACAGTAACAACAGCTTCTGGTACAACATCTCCAAATATTAATGGCAGGTTACGAATAAGGCATAATGTTTGACTGGCATTCAGCCCAACACTATTTCCAGTACAAAACATGTTTATGTGTGTTGGACGATTCTTTCTATCCATGAAGCTATAGTTGAATGCATATGTTTTCATTAGAAATAAAATTCTGTTTCAAATATTCAAACAACAACTTAATCTCATACTGTGCTACTCCTTCTAAGATATCATGCATTATATCAAACACAAAGTTATCAGATACATTGAAATTAAGTGTTCTCAACCTATTTTGAAACAATATTATTAATTTTCTGTAAACTTCCCAACATTTCTTATAATGAAACCAGTGTTGCCAGAATACAGGACTCCTTCACAACTGAATCATAATCTTTAAGAACATTTCCATAGACATTTAAATATATTAATATGTAAGTTATATATATTAATATATAACTTTATATGGCTATGTTTGCATTATGACACCTTAAAAAGCCAACTATTCAAACTTTACTCACCGGCAGGCTAAGATGTTGACTGAAGACCCTCCAGATCATGATAATTACTATGAATTAAGAGACAACATCACATGAATTTAGACATTTGGAGGAGGCAGTTGAAAGCTAACCCCCAAAACCCACCGGGCGAGTCCGCGACGTGTTGGGTGAGCGTCGCGTCATCGCAAGTAATACGCGGCTATTGTAGTCAGTGTGTCAAACCCCACCGACTCCGCCGTGGTCCGTGGTACCTCAATACTTTACTCTGAAACAGCCTAACAACAGAATTTTAACACTAGTGAATTTGCTGTGATGCAGCCTGACACAGGCACACACACAAAGATGGATTAGGAACAACTAAAAACAATAGCACAAGGTGTTGACCTGTGCTCCAAATTCACTAGATCCCAAACTGATCCAAGTATCTGTTGGATGATCCACAGAGGCCCCTCCCCTCAACCCAAAGGACCTAAATGCCCCCACTAACAACATTCTGTTGTCAGACACCACAGGACACCCTCAGAAGGCCCATGTCCATTCTCTGAAGAGTCACAACTGTTCTGGAGGCACAAGGGAGACCTACACAATATTAGGAAGGTGGTCATAATGTTATGCCTGATTTGTGTATAATGCTGCCCTCAACTGGTGTTGTGTTTACAATATCTGTGATAAAACTACACATGAACTCTACCCTCTTTGTGGTATTCGCAACCTTGTAAGTGGAAATTTCCCAAAAGGTCAGCGTTCACGAGTCATGTACATGACTTCCTATGTCCTAACCACAAGCTCACGAGTTTCACTTGAAGGCAGCGTGAGAGCTAACAGCTTGCAGCTAGTTAGCTTAGCATAAAGAGTGATAACTAACTGATATGTTCAATCATCTCAACTAAATCAGTAAGCGTCTCTTGCTGGAATCATTTGTTGGACAATTTTCAGTAAGGCCAACAAATATCCCGGTATGTAAACCCCAGCAAGACCACAATTTTCTGTACTTCAGTTTTTGTACAGATTAAACATATCAAGAGTAAAGTGAACTTTCAGAGAATTGTATACCAACTGAGAAGGGAATTGTCTTACTCAACAAAGACTCCCTGTCTTTCATCATTCTAAGCAAGTAAATGCCTTCAAGCACTTTCTCCAAAATGTCAAAGTGTTATTTTAAACTCATCGTTTTCTGAAGTCAACCTGAAAGTCGGCATCTATGGCCCAAACCATTTTTATTCCATATATATTCTGTTCAAGTATATTTTAAGGTTTCTCTTTGGTTGCAGACAAAAGTAGATGGGTCCTGATGAAATTCGAAGGAGATTTGCCACCTAATCGACTAGACCACTCCATGTGTTTGTTGCCATGGAAAGTGTGTGGTGAGAGGAAAGGAGAAGATGGGCAAGCCAGCAGCGCAACAGCTTCTGAGATAATACATCTGGCCTTAGTATTTGGAGGAATGCACACTCAGGGTGTCACAGGGATGCCCCGTGACCTCTAATTCAGACAGGAACAATTAACTCAATGCTTGTCCACCTCTAGTCACCTTTACAAACCATCTAGCCGGCAGGTGTCTGAGGTTGGTAATTAGCACAAATTGAAACGGATAAGTTATGTAGTTGTGTTTAGTGCTTTTGTGCCACAGTCTCATAGATGAATTAGAGAACAAAAGTCAGAGCATATGGTGTTTTAAATATCTTTATTTGATTAATTATTTTGGCATTTCTCACCTTTCCTCTAGACTGCACTTGGCCATCCTCCCCTTTGGACTCAGGAACTGCCAAACCAGGCCACCCCCATTAGAATGCCATTTATGGTCCAGTTCCCGGGGGAATGCGCCAAGTGTAGTATGGATAAGGGGGAGTTTTGGGAGATGTTGGTATAAGTATGGATTTTGAGCTGTTGTCTGTCATATTTACTCTTTTGAGTTATATGTATTTTTCACTGTTAACTTATAGAAACATTTTCAAAAGTATGAATTAATCACTGCCAAATGTTAATTGATTTATTAATTGTATTTCCCTTGTGTAGGAGGACCCACGGTCTATATAAGCAGGAGATGGCGTTTCTCTTGGGGGAATTTTAGATGTGACTGGCTAGTAGGCCACAGTGATCGCCATTGCCAGGGGCCCAGATTTGAAGGGGGCATAGCCTAGTGCAGATTTCTGGTTTGACCTTTAGATTTGTTTGTTTGTTTGTTTCTATCTTAGTTAAATGGATTTCAGTTATTTTCTTTTGATTTCATTTTCTTTAGTCTAGTTTTTCTTCAGTTTGGCCAAGCTGACCTGCACTGTATATACTGGAGCATTCTCACTTCTGGGAAAAAGGGAAAATAAAATAAAATGGACTGTTGAATGGTATAGAGCTCTCCTCCTTTTTGCCTTCACCGCTCGACCAACCTTACATAGGGCATCTTACATAATGACTGTAATGTGACTGGTGACATGAAGATTTATATTGAAATGAAATGTATTCTGCTTGCGGAACAGGAAGCAGGAGTGTTAGTTGTTTGAGGATGTGGTGAAAACTGGATGAACTATTCAGTGACCAAACACTTTTCTGTCTTGACTTAACTTATAAATGAATGTTACAGAAGTCGACCAACAGTTTGTATCAAACATTTATTACAACGTCTTTCCAGGAGTACAATGTCCAGATTCAATAAATAACTTTTAGCGTTGCCTGTAAACACACAGACACCCAACTTAATGTACACACAAATACCTGCCTGCCCTCCCATTACCCACCCTACTAAGTCCCTCCCCTTTACAGAATCACATCAGATCTGCATGAGAACAGCAGCAATAAGCCTCATATCTGGGCTGACAAATATCTCCGCCTTCCAGCGAAGAGAACACCTCTCACACACTGAAACGTATTTTAAAGTCTTTCAGAAGATTCAGTGTGGTTGCTTGTTATCACCACCCCTTAATTCCCTACCGCCATGGGCGGACTGGCGTACGGGGACACCAGGAAGTTCCCCGGTGGGCCGGTGGGCCGGGCCATGGGAAACAGAAAAATAAAGGGGGAAAAAAGTCTATCGCAAAGGCCGACAACGTTGTGGTCCGTTGGGGGGCTGGATCGGGCGGCTATTGTTGTGATAGGCTATACCTACGTTCACGTATCACTGCCTATGCTGATAGCCAATCACATTTCGTCCATGTGGGTAAGTCCCGCCCATTTCCTCAGGCTGTTGCAGCTGTCACTTGTAAATCACACTGCGCTAACGGTGCAAGACAGCTTTGGTGGATTGAGAGCCAGTGCTGTCTATTTTTAAATAACATCTTTATTGAAATGGTCTTATTGTTGTAATTATGTTGCCGTATACGGTCCTTTGGCTGACTCTAACCGGCCCACGTAAAGC
Organism: Chelon labrosus; assembly: GCF_963514085.1. Taxonomy (NCBI): domain Eukaryota; kingdom Metazoa; phylum Chordata; class Actinopteri; order Mugiliformes; family Mugilidae; genus Chelon; species Chelon labrosus. The sequence goes on from NC_140355.1 coordinate 12,489,984, forward strand.
TTGTCGTATGTTCTCCACAGATCATCCGGACAGGGTTTTTGTTTTGTTTTTTTGCGTGGTGTCCTAAGTTAGCATGCTAATGCTAATACCGTGTTAAACATGCTGTTATTTGGTTAACGGTCACTTTCAGTGTGTCTGTATGTTAGCATGTATGCTAACAGACTGGTGTTTAGCTGCAGTGGTGTTGTCATTTATAGTAGTTTTCTGTTAGCGGTGTGTGCTACCGTGGAGGCTAACAGATTTAGCCCGTTGTCTGCTAACTGGTTACAAAGACGTAGTAACGCTGCTAACTGGTACAGAGTTACTACGTCTTTGTGTCAGAGTCTCCGTTAACATATTTTAGTATTTAATGCTCTAATACTTGTGTCTTGAGCTTTTATTGGTCAACTGTATGAACTTCAGAGCGCCGCGCTGCTGTACCGATACCCTGAGCGGTTGCCATGGCAACAATGAGACTGACAAGTTTGTGAATAAAGTTGGGAGGAGGAGCTAAATGACGTAGCTGTCTGACGCACGTAAAACACCTGCGGGTCAGTTCTGATAGATAGAAAATATTATCTACCCTGATACAGTTATGAGCCTTGAGTTTGACATGTGTGGTTTATGAATGATCATTTATTTAATATACAGTAGTATTAGACAATATAAATATTATATATGGTCATTTAAAAAAACATCATACTAATAGATTAACAGTTAATAAATACATAAACTTGTATATATTTTAGTTCATTGGTACAGATTTCATTTAAGATTTAATTAACTGCACTTTATAAGAGAATGTGTTCATTGTTAATTAAGCATTTCAAGCTATACGTATGACTAATTACTTTCTTGATCATCCCTTTACTAAAAACACCAGCACAAAATAAAACATACCAGTGCTGCAGGCGCAGGAAAGAGTTCAGCCTATTGGCACGGGCCTCCAAGATAGTTACAGTTTCTCATGTGGCCCCTTGAGAAAATAATTGCCCACCCCTGGTATAGACATTCAGTGTCATTCAGTTCTAACAGCCTGGCAAATTGCTCGGCCAAATTTGATTGTATCAATGACCTGTTTGCATTAAAATCACTACATGCTGTAAAATCACCATAGGCTACTGCTGTAATTATTTTACTGTAGGCCACTTAGGGTTCAGGTTAATGATTACAATATGATTATGGTCCAAAACAACATTAAATGCAGTTTTTTTCATCAAGGTACATGAAACTTGTGTTGCCGGCTGGCTGGCGGGCTGGCTCTTCACGCCGCGCATGAAGTGGGCCGGTCTGTCAATGACTCCCGGGCCACTTGCCCCCCCCAGTCCGCCCCTGCCTACCGCTCCTCTCACTATTTGAGTCCCATCAGTTTAATATGTACAGATGCCACTATCAGAGGGTCAAGGGGCGACAGAAGACTTCAAACCTGCCTACAACTCATCTTTGGCTTCGTGTTCACCCTCAGTGCCCTCTGGTGGGGGTCCACCTGCACTGCCGTAAAGCTTGCCGATAATTGGTTGAACCACCTCCTCCAGCTCCTTCTTCTTGGCCTGGAAGTCTTCCAGGTCAGCATCTTGGTGTGACTCCATCCACTCAATCTTCTCCTCCACTGCCTTCTCAATGGTTTCCTTATCATCATCTGACAGCTTGCCACCGAGCTTCTCCTTATCGCCAATCTGGTTCTTCAGAGAGTAGGCATAGCTCTCTAACTCATTACGGGCCTCAATCCTCTCCTTCAGCTTCTTGTCTTCATCAGCGAAGCGCTCAGCGTCTTTCACCATGCGTTTGATGTCCTCGGGAGTGAGGTTCTGGTCGTTTGTGATTGTGATCTTCTTCTTGTTGCCAGTGCCTTTGTCCTCAGCAGTGACACGCAAAATACCGTTGACATCAAGCTCAAATGTGACCTCAATCTGTGGTACGCCACGAGGAGCAAAAGGGATGCCGATCAAGTCAATGATACCCAGCAGATGGTTGTCTTTTGTCAAGGGATGCTCACCTAGATAGAGTCAATAATCAGGCTTGTTAAACATTTCTATATACACACAGAGTCATCAAACAAATATTAATTTTAAATCACATCAACCCCTTACCTTCATAGACTTTAATGGGGACCTCACGCTGGTTATCAGAACCTGTAGAAAAGATCTGGGACCTCTTGGTGGGCACCACAGTGTTCCTGGGGATCAGTTTGGTCATCACTCCTCCAGCGGTCTCAATACCAAGAGTCAGGGGATACACATCCATAAGAACTACCTCATCTACAAAAGAGGAAATTCATTTAGTAAACAAGAAAAACGTCAAGAGCTCAATTCAGTGTAGCAAATACAGTCTACATGTAATCACATACCAGTGTACTCTCCAGAAAGCACTCCAGCCCACACAGCAGCTCCATATGCCACAGCCTCATCAGGGTTGATGCCTCTAGAGGGCTCTTTGCCATTGAAGAACTCCTTCACCAGCTGCTGGATTTTGGGGATACGGGTGGAGCCACCAACCAGGACAATCTCATCAATGTCAGACTTCTTCAGGTCAGCATCTTCCAACACTTTCTGTATGGGCTTCATGGTGGAACGGAACAGGTCCTAGAAATGATAAGACAATATGGTTAAAAGCCTTGTCAAACTTTATGTTTAAAAACTGGGTTGAGTTGTGACAGTTAAACTGATAACCTACCATGTTCAGCTCTTCAAACTTGGCACGGGTCAGGGTCTCAGAGAAATCTTCTCCCTCGAAGAAAGACTCAATCTGAATTCGGGCCTGGTGCTGGGCAGACAGCGCCCTCTTTGCCTTCTCAACCTCACGACGCAGCTTCTGAACAGCGCGGTTGTCTTTGCGGACATCTTTGCCAGTCTTCTTCTTGTACAGCTTGATGAAATGCTCCATGACACGCTGGTCAAAGTCCTCACCTCCCAGATGAGTGTCACCATTGGTGGCCACAACCTCGAACACACCATTGTCGATAGTCAGGACAGAGACATCGCAGAAGCCACCGCCCAGATCGAAAACAAGAATGTTCTTCTCGCTATACCTCTTGTCCAGGCCATAGGCAATGGCAGCAGCGGTTCTATAGAACATAAATATAGAACATTATTATAGAGTAAATATTTTAAATGGCATAATTAATTTCTTTGTCGGATATTTACGCATCATTGATGATTGCAATAACTTTAAGACCAGCAATGGTTCCAGCATCCCTAGTGGACTGGCGCTGGGCATAATTGAAGTAGGCAGGAACGGTGACCACAGCATGTGTGACCTAGGGAAAATAAATAATTAGATTTTATTACACACTGGACATTTAGAATTGTTATATACTTTAAAGGTGTATTACTTTCTTGTGTACTATAGGTTTCATTTATTTTGAACCTTTTTGCCCAGGTAAGCTTCAGCAGTCTCCTTCATCTTAGTCAGCACCATGGCAGAGATCTCCTCAGGAGCAAATTTCTTCATCTGGCCACCACCAATGTCAACCTTGATATCGGGCTCGCTCTTCTTCTCAGTTAACTTAAGAGGAATATACATAAATTAAACCAGTGCATGTCACTGAGAAATTACTCAAAACATCCTTAACCTTATCTTTCACTTTAAAACATGGGGAGTAGAAACTCGCCTTAAAGGGAAAATACTTGACACTGGACATTTAGAATTTTTAAGATGTATTACTTTTCTTGTGTACTATAGGCTTCATTTATTTTGTACTTGTATGCCCAGCAAAGCTTCAGCAGCCTCCGCCATCTTAGTCAGCACCATGACAAAGATCCACTCAGTAGAAAATGTCCTCATCCGGCCACCATTGATGTCTCTCTGGATATCGGGCTTGCTCTTCTTCTCAGTTAACTTAAGAGGAATATACATCAATTAAACCAAGCATGTCACTGAGAAATTACTCAAAACATCCTTCAACCTTAACTTTCATTTTAAACCATCAGGACTAGAAACTCACCTTGAAGGGAAAATACTTGACGTCCTGCTGCACAGAGGAGTCACTCGAAGTATGGCCAATCAGCCTCTTGGCATCAAAGACCGTGTTCTCAGGGTTAGAGGTCAGCTGATTCTTGGCAGCATCACCGATCAGACGCTCACCTTTGCTGGTGAAGGCCACATATGAGGGGGTGGTGCGGTTACCGTTGTCATTGGCAATGATCTCCACACGTCCATTCTTGAACACTCCAACACTACAGGGAAAACATTTTAGAGATTATTATTCAGTGACCTTTCATTTCAAACTTCAATAATTACATCGTCTCTGACATCAAGCTTGAAGTTTCCATTTCTTACCATGAGTAGGTGGTCCCCAGGTCGATTCCGATCACAGTCCCCACATTCTCCCTTTTGTCGCCATTATCAGCAAACACAGTGCCGGTCACCAGCAATACAACCCACAGCAGCTTCATCTTTGCTTTTTGATTCGTGTTCAAATCAGTGAAAAAGACCTGCGGAGAAGAAATCTGTTAAATCGTGGCTGCTCCTTCATGATGTGGATTCAGGCTCAAATCATGGCATCGAAACCAAGGCAGTACAGCTTCTGCTAGTTCCTCCTCTCTCATTGTTACATCCAGTGTCAGAGTGGGGGAGAATATTAACCTATTGCCGACACAGACAGGAATAGTGGTAAACAAATTCATCTTCAATTCTCTTCAAAAAAGAGAGTCTCTTGCAACTTAATTTAGTAAAACTTTAGTTTGCAACTTTGTTGTCTGTGTACTTTCTTGTATGATTATCACAGCCTTCACCAAAAGTGGGTTACAACAGCCACAGATGCCACAACTGATGTCGGTGTTTGGGAAGGCTGCTACTGAGATGGCGAAGTTTAATTTATGAATGTTAACAACTATCAAATTAGAGCTGGAGGTACATGACGTATTTTTTGCATTTGAAAGTGCAGTGTGTTTTCTGATATTGTTAATATTTTCAGAGAGGATTGTATATTGCACAAAATCTTCATGACATATCTGCTATTCCAAATCTTTTGATTTGGATTTTAATGTTTCATGTTATGTATATTTTTAGTTTGTTTAATGCATAAATGTTGTGGCACATACATCAATTTTCCATTGGGTTACAATGAATCATCTGAATACAGTATCTTACATAAAACTCCACTGAAAATCATTCATCACAAATGTGAAGTGGTTTCAGACTTTTGATAGCAACTATTTAGAGACATGATAACAAATGGGCCTGGCTGCTGCTCCGCGAGGTAGAAATAACCTAATGGTCCCTGGTTAATCAAGAAAACCTTGTAAAATAATGCTAAAATCCTGATAGCACAAGCAGTGACATCTTCCCTGCAGTGGCATATAAGGAAATAAATAAAGTCTAATAAATAAAGTGTAAATAAAGTGCATTTATTCTTCTGTACACCTTGATTAAACATCTTCATTGAACACTGTGAAAACTAAAAATGAGGAGATGAAAATCTCAATGAATATTTGACAGCAGATTTTCCAGTCATTCAAATACATGTAACTCAATTGGCTACATTACAACATCTGCCGTGGCATCTCCTCTAAACAGCTGCATAAGCAATGGCATCTCCCCTAAACAGTGGCATCTCCCCCCATACCCCCAAACAGCAGCATCCGCTGTGGCATCTTCGCCAAACAGTAGCATAAGCAGTGGCATCTCCCAACAGTGGCATCTGCCCGTGGCATTGAGGGTGCCACCGAAAATGAGCTTTTCAACCTTGGGGTCGGGACCACGTGGGGTTGCCTGAAATTAAAATGGGGTCGTCTGAAATGTCTAGTAATTGATAAAAAAAAATTACTGATAAAAATATTATTATTCATTCTATATTATAATTATTATTCTTTTTTAAATCATGATTAAAAACACCACACACAATCTTAAACAACTGTATTCTTTCACTTTCACTTTTCATGAATATAAATTGAGTTCAAAGCAAGCACATATCTGTGTGAAGCTGGATTTAGTTTGAGGGTTTCCGCTAGAAAAAATTACGTGACCGGCAGGTTTTCAATTTACCGGACAAATGTTTGAAATTCCGGTCAAATATTGAGTGAGTATCCATGGGTGCAGATCCCGGGGGGGATGGGGGGGACATGTCCCCCCCAATTTCTGAAAAACATGAATTGTCCCCCCCAATAAAAATAATCTAAATTATTCGAAATTGAACAAATGTATTTTCAGACTTCACATTCTTCAGATTCACATCTAAAAAGAAATGATTGAAACGGTGGAAGTACTCTGCAGTACTTTTTGAATGATATGGCGAGCCTCTGTAGTTGTGATTTATGGTGGCATGGTATGAGTTGTATACCGGCAAAAAAAAAATCACTTTTGTGTCCCCCCCAATCCTGACATCGGATCTGCACCCCTGTGAGTAGCCTAATATGAATTCATTGAGCTTAAAATGCTAAAATGCTTAATATGCAGGCTATATGAGTATGATATTAAAGCATGTCAACTTAAAATCGTTTTATTGAAAGTGCCGTCAAATGACTCACGTGCGTAACTTCTTGTTCTTGCACAAACCTGCGCTTTTTAACATGAACATAAAGAAACTGAAACTTTTTTGAACCTTTGTTGGATATAAAGAAACTGAATTAGTAAACAAAAAACACAACTGGACTGGCTCATATACCATTTTAGTAACTCGCGTAAAATGTTTTCTTTAATTTTAACAATCAGCCCTCTTAAAGTTGAAATTTATGTAGGCTAAATGAATAAATGTATTTTATATTAACTAGCTGGAACATGGGGATTATATAGAAAATGTTTTATATGATATTTAATGGGATTTTGCTGAACGATTTTATTTGTTTGTAGTTTTGGTTCACTAATTTTCTTCCTTTGTTTTTTTTTATTAATTACTTACAGTTTTCACGGTGTGTAATAATGAAAGCATTTAAGCACCAGTAGGCTACGTGACTCTCCGCCCTTCAGTGATTCAAAGGGACAGCTACAACGGTAGTCAAACGTTATCTTAACTGCTTATTAGCTTAATAACTAAACTGTTTAGTTTTACAAAATATCGCATTGCTGCGTTACCATATTAACCCGAATATTTAAACTTTAAACATACCTAGAAGTTGTGTCAATGAATTAACGGCCTTGCCGGTGTCTCAAATGCTCTATTAGTCTCTCGTAGAAGTTTCTTTTCTCTGTTCTGAATTCTTGCCTCTGTGTGAACTGATGTTGAATGAACCGCGCTCTCTCTATAAGCTGTCACTTCTTTCCCGTCGCGGAGGCCCGTGATTGTCTGAGCGGCTGCTCGTTGGAATGTGGTAATCAGTCAGATTTGCACACATCGCATAGGAGACATCACAGCACAGCAAAAATAAAACCCCTTGAGAATCAAAACTAACACGTCCCCAGGGTTTATGTGGGAACCACCGGTAAAGTGTTAAATTAACACTTTTGAATTAGTTAAAATTATTAACACTGTGGCACTGCTACCTGAACAAACTCTTATAGTGTAAAATATTAACACTACAATGGATTAATTAAAATTATTAACACTATGACAGTGTTACCCAACAAACTCTTAGTTTTCTAATATTAACACTACAATGGATTAATTAACACTATGACAGTGTTGCCTAACAAACTCTTATAGTGTAAAATATTAACACTGCAATGTATGACAAGAACACCAAGTTGGTGTGATTAGCAATAATCACTCCTAAAAGTACTGCAATGAAAAATATCTTGTTTTTTCTTGAACAAGAATTTCAAATGAATTTTGAAGAAAAATGGCACTTAAAACAAGCCTGTACAGTAGTACAATAGCTCTGTAGTTTGCCCTATACAATGCAGCTGTCTGGCACAATATACAAAAATGAGTCTGAACCATAAGACTTTTGGACATCAAAGGGCTTAAAGTGTCTCAAATCATGAGGTCTAACAACTGAAACATTATGCATGTTGTCAACAACACGAAAAGCATGAAAATGCTCCACAAATATAGTCTCCATTTCTGATACCACAAAAAAGACTTAATTTCTCAGAAAAATGCAAATAATCTTCATGAACACTGGCATATCATTGACAAAATCAGTGCAAACAACAAGACCAGTGTGATATTCAATACCATTATGTTTAACCCAAGCTGTCTCATGTATGTCACTTGACATATCAATCTGAAAATGCTCTGAAATCAAATCACCATTTTCAACATCAGTCAGTATTTTTGATTTGACAGGCCCAGACTCAATACCCTTGGCAGACAATGATTCCCAATGATAGGCAACAGCTGTTTGGTGTTTCTTTGCAAGGGACTTGGTTATGTTCTTGAAGTTTTTTAAGCTGGACTTAAAGAATTTTTGTTTTGCCTCATACCTCATACTCCAAACATGTACTAAAGGACCAATTTGGTGTATACATTCAGGATAATGGATCATGAAGTGGTGTTCTGAGATCAAATTATTTTGAGGATACAAATCCGTGAATAATCTATGGTGCTCTTTAATAAGATGTTTTAAAAATATAGTCATACCCTCCGTAATACATGGGGAAAACACAATGTTAACAATATGTAACAACAGTAACAACAGCGTCTGGTACAACATCTCCAGATATTAACGGCAGGTTACGAATAAGGCATAATGTTTGACTGGCATTCAGCCCAACACTATTGCCAGTACAAAACATGTTTATGTGTGTTGGACGATTCTTTCTATCCATGAAGCTATAGTTGAATGCATATGTTTTCATTAGAAATAAAATTCTGTTTCAAATATTCAAACAACAACTTAATCTCATACTGTGCTACTCCTTCTAAGATATCATGCATTATATCAAACACAAAGTTATCAGATACATTGAAATATGTCAAGGAATTCAGTATACTATTGCGTTTGATGCTAAAACAAGAATTTTCCCTTGGATTCTTGACAAAATAGTTGTAATGATTCTCATTGGTTAATTTATTGCGCAACATCACACGTGGATCATTTTCACTAAACACTGTTTGAGCGGTTGCTCTATCAACAAGACACATTCAGCAGTAGTAGTTAGCAGTGAAAGATTCCACATAACCAAGAATTGAGTTCAGACCTAAGTTGTCGCCTGTTACTTGTGCTATGGTGCCACAGGTTGTTCAGTAAATGACACTTTCATTCCATTTTGCATACTGTGGCCTGATACATACCTTGTGAAACACAACTAGATGGTCCATGGCCTGAGCTGCACTGATCTTGTGTGTTTTCTGTTTAGTAGGCTATGCAGGAGCAGCAGGAAAGATGCCATATCACTTTCCCACTCTATAAGAAAATAGATCGCTTTTTGATCGCAAGTTTCTTTCCTTTTTTTAACCTCAACTCCCTGGCCATTTAACCAACTGCCCCTGACCGTCTTTGGGTTTCTGGGCCCAAAGGACCAGGAATCTGTTAAAGGGATAGTTCTTGAAAAACACTGAGAGTACAGTGTGTGATTCATCAGGATTGTGGATGAGGCGATGTCTATACTCAAAGGTCTCCTTCATTTTCTGCAGGATAGTTTTTCCATCACTCGTGTGGTTCATCAAAGATATGACCTCTTTACAACGTTCATCGTCCAACTGACCACCAATCTGAGGCACCTCTCTCTCCTGTCTTGGACCACCTCCTCTTGCTGTCTGCATTTTAGGTTCCTTGGACACAAGTTTTATCTTTCTCTGAATTGTCTTGAGCCGCCATGCCAGAAATCGAAATCAATAGTGAATCCATCATTTTATTTGTGTATTAATAAGCAATGGGGGACAGTATGGTGTCAAGCGCATTCCACACGTTATTATTATTTTGTAGTGCAAAAATACATTTTTAACTAAGATATGTAAGAAAAATGCACAACATACATATCCTTTCCTAGAGAGGGGATCTTTTAATGCAGGGAACAAGGTGACAATTCCCAATGCATATTTCTCTTTAGTGATTCACTGAGGGATTCTCCTGCAAAGAAAAAAAGGGAAATTGTTCCTTGCTTACATGTACAAGTACAGTATAGGGCTGAACATTACTTCAGTAATGTGAGTCATCTAGTGCAGAGTTGAGCTCATTACTGTCATTGCTGCTTTTTCTCCAATCGCAATCAAGCAACAACTGATGTCCTTTCCCAACTGGACATTACTGATGGCAAACTATCATTAATTTAGCTCCAAACCATTTACGTACCTAAAGTTTAATAATCTTGGAGTATGTGAATTGATGTAAAAAGGAAAACAAAACAACAGGAGGTTCAATAGCTGTGAAAACTCTAAGCCTAACTTACCCTTCTGTCTCATCCATGTGTGCTGCAAGAATGTTAACCATCTGCCTTCTTCTTCTGTCACACATCCCAGTTTCTTCATATTCATCAAGCACTGTTGTCCCTCCTGGTTTTGTCTGCAGGATCTGCTTTATCAGCTAAACAGATTGTAACAACACTGAATAACGAGTGAAATGGTACAATGTATACTTCTAACAAGGCCAAACCATCTGGCCTTGTCCCAGAGGTATATTTTGCAGTTTTGATTTAAACCTAGAGCAGCTAACTAGTTTCAGATTTCAACATGATCAATGATTGCAAAGGAAAAAGACAGATTTTTGAGAACACAACACGCTTGACATGTTTTTATCCTTACTGTTAAATTGTTGGATGGCAGTTTAAAACAACAACAACTACAACAACAAGAAGGACATAAATTAAATCAGAAAGGTGATACTGAAAATTTAGATATGATTTAAAACAAACATTAGAAGACAAACACATCTCTGGCTGAAGAACTCTGAAAGGCCTCATCATCCATTCTCGAGCGCTTAAATGGTCTTTTCACTGTCGCTGCTACGAATGGACACAGAGAGGAAAGTGGTGTGGATGGAGCTGATGACTGAGATGTGCCTGAATCTAAGAGCACAAGATAAAATAAACAATTCACCTCATTTTCTGCATATTTGTGAATCATATCCTCCCTGACTGAACATAACAATCCAGAGAGAACTGCTACAATCAGCCAAAAAACAAACAAAAAATTATTAATCAGTTAACACTTTGAAGCCTTTTCCATCATGCATCTAAACTCTTAATATGCTAATCTTAAAATACTAAGTAATAATAGTAATAGTAATAATTAATTACATGTAACAGGAGCATCTGAAATGATCTCTGTTGTTAATGCAATGTGAAAAATTATTAATTAATAAAGTTAAACTTTACCATTGTCAAAACTGTCCTTGATAACAAAGCAAATCCCTACCATTGTGCATAATTCTGCAAACACTGCTTCATCCACCTCAGTGCCGGAATCATCTTCCACGGTAATCTTGTCCACATGAATGGAGAACTTTTCTCTCACTTAGTGATGAGGTTAAAGACAATATCACATAGCAAATTGTTTAAATTATAAGATGTAATGACTTTCACAGTCTGAATTACTGGTTATTCATATAACAATAGCAACATTTACCTTCAGAAATGAATTCTTCAAAATCAGCATCTTGTAACTTGATGTATTTCTTGCGGTTTTGATACTGCACCTTAATTATCATTTTGCCATCTACAACATGTGCCTGCAGAGAAAGAGAGGGACAACAGGACATTTATTAGATATCCATTCTATGCTTATTTAAATGATAAATTCCTGTCTTTTAATAGCCTAAATAACATACATAACTTTCACTGCACTCAATGCTCTATGGTAGATCAAAATATACTTTTTTGAACTGAAGCTGGTGGGTGTGCAGATGTTCTCTTTCTGCCTGACAGATCTGGAACTTAAAATACTGCTCCTCACACTTCTTATGATGACTGCTGTATCTTTGTGGCCTGGATACCAGACTCTCTGACTTCGCAGAGAGGCGTGTTCGACTTCATGCAGATCTGTGCAGATCTGACTTGACGTGATGCATGCTGGGTTGTTCATGCTCATAGACCTCGAATATGATTGGTTAAAATGAACTTGTTCAACCCAGCATGCATCACGTCAAGTCAGATCTGCACAGATCTGCATGAAGTCGAACCTAGTATATACAGTCAATGAGTCGAACACGCCTAATGTAAATGAGCGGAAGTATGTAGGCAGGCGGAGCCAGGCTAGTATCTTTGTAGCCTGTTAAACAAACACACTGAAAAACACAGAATGATCGTTATGTCAGCTTCCATGTTAGAGCATACATTCCCAGCAGTCTTATGCACTGTGCATCAGAAAATTAGCCAATGTCCAGTAACAGTAACAACATTTACAGCTAAATGAAATGAAGTGTTCTCAACCTATTTTGAAACAACATTATTCATTTTCTGTAAACTTCCTAACATTTCTTATAATGAAACCAGTGTTGCCACTTGCCAGAATATAGGACTCCTTCACAACTGAATCATGATCTTTAAGGACCTTTCCATAGACATTTAAAGGAACAGTATGTAAGATTCTGGGCAAAACTGGCCAAAACTGGTACTGCAATCACTTTCAAAATACTGTAGAACGGTGTATCCCCTCCAACCTCCCCCCTGACTCGAGGTTGCCAGCTACGCTGCAGGATCCAGCAATTACGTTTCACATTGCCATAATCGACGTGCTAATGTTTTTTCCTCGGCGTTTCAGCATAATGACAGAGAAACGGGCTCATAATGCATTGCTAATGTTAGCAATGACGACTCGCCGTTTTTATTTCCCAAACAATTCCTTACCTTTTCAATTCGATGACCCACCTCCTCTGTATGCGCTAACGTAACGTTACTTTGCACGAACATGCATAACTTCGTTCGACTGTCGTGAATATTTTAAATGTCCATTTACATTATGTACAAGTAAGTTAGCCAGGAGAAAATTAGCAACGTTGGCGTCTGTCTTCAAATTCTTCTCCGTTTTCAGCCGTCTCCATCTTTCAAAGGCATCTCCTATACAAATCCTTGTTTTATTTCGGACTTTGTCACGACGTATTTCGGATTCATAACGAGGTCTTAGGTTTAGTAACGTTATACATGTTTTATCCGACACGTTCGTAGCTGCAGCTGTGGTAACTAGAGCAGAGCTGGCAACCCGGAAGACGAAACTCTACCGACTTCGTGATTAGTAGATAGGTGGAGGGTGGCAACTCAGACCAAAACACAACATGACAACATCAACATCAGTTGAGGGCTGCAACTTTCACTTTTAAATGACAATATCCTGGCCAGACCACTGTTGTCAGTGATATAAGTATTTGAAATGAACATGATTTCTTCATGTCTAGTGACATATCAGGGCCATTTTATGATTAATTGAAATACATTTCTTACATAATGTTCCTTTAAATATATTAATATATAAGTTATATATTAATATATAATTTAATATGGCTACTTTTGCATTATGACACCTTAAAAAGACAACTATTCAAACTTTACTCACCGGCAGGCTGAGATGTTGACTGAAGACCCTCCAAATCGTGATAATTACTATGAATTAAGAGACAACATCACATGAATTTAGACATTTGGAGGAGGCACTTGAAAGCTAACCCCCAAAAACCCCCGGGCTCATCTGCGGGGCGTTGCGTGAGCGTCACGTCATCGCGAGTAAAGCCAAAATTATGCTTCCGCGTTGACACAGCGCGAGGGGGCGTACGGACCTATTACGGACCTATTACGTCCTTGCGGACCCCCGTGCGTCCTACGCAAGGGCCAGACGTGCACCTCCCAAAAATCCTCGACGCGCGTTGAGGCGACGCAACAGCAACGCAGCAGCAACGCAGCAGCAACGCAGCAGCAACGCAGCGGCATTGGCTGTGATTGGTCCGCTAACTACATCCGCTGGAGACCTCTTTTCCGGTTTCCACTCATAAACATCATTGTCTCCTTTGTCGTGCCCTAATTTGCAATAGAAGTATTTCTTCCTCTGCTTGAATAATTTGGAGCTCCAACGCCAGTCTCTCTGTCTCGGTGTCCATCGTACACTGTGACTACGACAAAAGCCGGAAGGTAAATAACTATACGAGGCGAGATACGTCACAAGAGTCTCGGTCGGTCGGTCACAAAAAATCATAGCGCCCTCTACCGGTGTGGCATGCATTTCGACACGTAAACCCCACGCAGAACCATCACGGTCTCACGACTGTGTCCAAGCAACTGCGTGGCCATTGCGTGACCATTGCGTGATCACTACGCGGAAGCATAATCCAGCCTTAAGGCCCAAGTTATGCTTCCGCGTTGACACAGCGCGAGGGGGGCGTACAGACCTATTACGTCCTTGCGGCCCCCCGTACGTCCTACGCAAGGGCCAGACGTGCACCTCCCAAAAATCCTCGACGCGCGTCGAGGTGACGCAACAGCAACGCAGCAGCAACGCAGCAGCAACGCAGCAGCAACACAGCGGCATTGGCTGTGATTGGTCCGCTAACTACATCCGCTGGAGACCGCTTTTCCGGTTTCCACTCATAAACACCGCCATTTTTAAATAGTCTTCAGTTTGGTTGGTCTTTGAGAATGGTCTCTGTCTCGGTGTCCATCGTTCACTGTGACTACGACAAAAGCCGGAAGGTAAATAACTATACGAGGCGAGATACGTCACAAGAGTCTCGGTCGGTCGGTCACAAAAAATCATAGTGCCCTCTACCGGTGTGGCATTGAATTGCATTTCGACACGTAAACCATCACGGTCTTACGACTGCGTCCAAGCAACTGCGTGGCCATTGCGTGACCATTGCGTGATCACTACGCGGAAGCATAATCCAGGCATAAGGCCCAAGTTATGCTTCCGCGTTGACACAGCGCGAGGGGGCGTACGGACCTATAACGGACTTATTACGACATGGAAGAGCGTCTGGCGGAGGAGGTTCGCCTCCTGCAAGTTTGGAATCATTCCTGTTTTGCACTTGTATATAGCTCATTGTGTTTGTAAATAGTTGTTGTTCTAGAATTTTTTGTTACAGTCTGAGTGTCATATTTTATATTGTTTGTATTTAATTTCATTGTTTGCACGTTGTACTTTAACTTGACTTTTTACACTTTAACCTTTTTAATAAACTTTTAATACTTTAACTTTTATTGTTTGCACCTTGTCATTTTTGCACAAAGACATAAAACACCAAGTTCTGAAAAATTGTGGATGTTTATAAGCATCACTGTTTTACATTTAGTACTTTAACTTTACTTTTTACACTTTAACTGTTTAACCAAAGTTTTAATACTTTAACTTTTATTGTTTGCACCGTGTCACTTTTGCACAAAGAAATAAAACAAATAACTATACGAGGCGAGATACGTCACAAGATTCTCGGTCGGTCGGTCACAAAAAATCATAGCGCCTCTACCGGTGTGGCATTGAATTGCATTTCGACACGTAAACCCCACACAGAACCATCACGGTCTCACGACTGCGTCCAAGCAACTGCGTGGCCATTGCGTGACCATTGCGTGATCACTACGCGGAAGCATAATCCAGGCTTAATATGCAGCCATTCTAGTCCTTCGGACTTCCCGGCGTGGTGAATTTTTTTACCCCTTTTTTGCATTTGTGAAACTATTTTAACTATTTGACTCGAAGATGAATTGAATTAGATTCATATTTTTGAGTGATATGACCACAAGTCTTAGTTGTAAATTTAATTTGCTCATTATGAGTAACTTTGTTTGATTAACATAAGTGTTTGTTTTGTTTAGATACGACGATTTTTTGATGATACTCTTTGTTAGTTAGCCTATTTGTTTAGGATATTTAGATTTGCATAGTTAAAATGTTGGTTTATTTTTTGGTATTTGGGTAACTGTGGGCACCTGAGGTTATTTAAGGAGATAGGCACTTTGAGGACCAGCATGCACCTGGGTGGGCCTATGGTTTTTTACCAGTGCAAGGAGGAACCAGCAGCCATGATTTTCTTTGTTCTTTTGTTTGTTTTATTATTGCTGAAATAAATCACCACCAAATGCAAGATCTGGTATGAACATTCATCTTCTTTTGCCTGTGTTAAACCACATCCCCATGATGCAGTGGTCCTTTGATTATGTGTGATTTAAGGTTTAATTAGTTTTTTGTTTTTTTTCTGGACAAATGGTCACTACAACTACAACAAGGAAAAAACCTGCCCCTGGGCACAAAGGAAGGATTCTTCATCATTGGACAGATTGAATCTTCTTGGATTATAGACTGATGATCAGCATGGATTGTTTTATTCAACACCTTTTGTAATATCATAGCCATCAGTGGGACACTGCCAGCAGACCCTTCACAGGAATAAGCGGTTACAGAAGATGAATGAATGAATGACCATCTTGTGACAATTCAATGTTCTGCTGGGCAACCTTTAGACATGTACCCCCCACCTGGGCCAGACCAGGCACCCCCACCCCATAGCAATGATACTCCTTGATGGTAGCCGCCATCCCCAGCAGGATGCAGCCTGACACAGGCAAAGACACAAAGATGGATTAGGTAAAACTAAAAATAATAGCACAAGGTGTTGGCCTGTTCTCCAAATCAGCGTCAGTGTTCACGAGTCATGTACACGACTTCCCATGTCCTAACCTCAAGCTCACAAGTTTCACTTGAAGGCAGCGTGAGAGCTAACAGCTAGCAGCTAGTTAGCTTAGCATAAAGACTGAATACTAACTGATATGTTCGTTCATCTCAACTAAATCACTAAGCGTCTCTTGCTGGAATCGTTTTCATTTGTTGGACGTTTTCAGTAAGGCCAAAAAATCGTCCGGTACGTAAACCCCAGTAAGACCACAATTTTCTGTACTTCAGTTTTTGTACAGATTAAACATATCAAGCATAAAGTGAACTTTCGGAGAACTGTGTACCAGCTGAGACTAGGATTGTCTTACTGGACAAAGACTCCTTGTCTTTCATCATTCTAAGCAAGTAAATGTCTTCAAGCACTTTCTCCAAAATGTCAAAGTGTTATTTTAAACTCATCATTTTCTGAAGTCAACCTGAAAGTCGGCATCTAATGCCCAAATAATTTTTATTCCATATATATTCTGTTCAAATATATTTTAAGTTTTCTCTTTGGTTGCAGACAAAAGTAGATGGGTCCTGATGAAATCTGAAGGAGATTTGCCACCTAATCGACGAGACCATTCCATGTGTTTGTTGCCATGGAAGATGTGTGGTGAGGGGAAAGGAGAGGACGGACAAGCCAGCAGCCCAACAGCTTCTGAGATAATACATCTGGACTTTGTATTTGGAGGAATGGACACTCAGGGTGTCTTGCATAATGACTGTAATGTGACTGTTGTGACATGAAGATTTATATTGAAATAAAATGTACTGAGCTTGCGGAACAGGAAGCAGGAGTGTTAGTTGTTTGAGGATGTGGTGAAAATTGGATGAACTATTCAGTGACCAAACACTTTTCTATCTACACTAAATTCATAAATCAATTGTTACAGAAGTCAACCAACAGTTTGTATCAAACATTTATTTCAATGTCTTTCCAGAAGTACAATGTCCAGATTCAATAAATAACTTTTAGCGTTGCCTGTGAACTTAAGGAGCCCTTGAACCCACAGACACCCTACTTAATGTACCCTCACATACCTGCCTATCTGCCCTCCCATTACCCACCCTACTAAGTCCCTCCCCTTTACAGAATCACATCAGGTCTGCATGAGAACAGCAGCAATAAGCCTCATATCCGGGCTGACAAATATCTCCGCCTTCCAGCGAAGACAACACCTCTCACACACTGAAACTTATTTTAAAGTCTTTCAGAAGATTCAGTGTGGTTACTTGTTATCGCCACCCCTTCCCTACCGCTTCTCTCACTATTTGAGTCCCATCAGTTTAATATGTACAGATGCCACTATCAGAGGGGCAAGGAGCGACAGCAGACTTCAAACCTGCCTACAACTCATCTTTGTCTTTGTGTTCACCCTCAGCGCCCTCTGGTGGGGGTCCACCTGCGCTGCCGTAAAGCTTGCTGATAATTGGTTGAACCACCTCCTCCAGCTCCTTCTTCTTGGCCTGGAAGTCTTCCAGGTCAGCATCTTGGTGTGACTCCATCCACTCAATCTTTTCCTCCACTGCCTTCTCAATCTTTTCCTTATCATCATCTGACAACTTGCCACCGAGCTTCTCCTTATCGCCAATCTGGTTCTTCAGAGAGTAGGCATAGCTCTCCAACTCATTACGGGCGTCAATCCTCTCCTTCAGTTTCTTGTCTTCATCAGCGAAGCGCTCAGCGTCGTTCACCATGCGTTCGATGTCCTCGGGAGTGAGGTGGTTCTGGTCGTCCATGACTGTGATCTTGTTGCCGGTGCCTTTGTCCTCAGCAGTGACCCGTAAAATACCGTTGACATCAAGCTTAAATGTGACCTCAATCTGTGGTACGCCACGAGCAGCAGGAGGGATGCCAGTCAAGTCAAAGATACCCAGCAGATGGTTGTCTTTTGTCAAGGGACACTCACCTAGATAGAGTCAATAATCAGGCTTGTTAAACATTTCTATATACATACACAGAGTCATCAAACAAATATTCATTTTAAATCACATCAACCCCTTACCTTCATAGACTTTAATGGGGACCTCACGCTGGTTATTAGAAAATGTAGAAAAGATCTGGGACCTCTTGGTGGGCACCACAGTGTTCCTGGGGAACAGCTTGCTCATCACTCCTTCAGCGGTCTCAATACCGAGAGTCAGGGGGTACACATCCAGAAGAACCACATTCCCTACAAAAAAGGAAATTCGTTTAGTAAACCAGAAAAACGTCAAGAGCTCAATTCAGTGTAGCAAATACAGTCTACATGTAATCACATACCAGTGTACCTTCCAGAAAGCACTCCAGCCCACACAGCAGCTCCATATGCCACAGCCTCATCAGGGTTGATGCCTCTAGAGGGCTCTTTGCCATTGAAGAACTCCTTCACCAGCTGCTGGATTTTGGGGATGCGGGTAGAGCCACCAACCAGGACAATCTCATCAATGTCAGACTTCTTCAGGTCAGCATCTTCCAACGCTTTCTGTATGGGCTTCATGGTGGAACGGAACAGGTCCTAGAAATGATAAGACAATATTGTTAAAAGCCTTGTCAAACTTTATGTTTAAAAACTGGGTTGAGTTGTGACAGTTAAATTGATAACCTACCATGTTCAGCTCTTCAAACTTGGCACGGGTCAGGGTCTCAGAGAAGTCTTCTCCCTCGAAGAAAGACTCAATCTCAATTCGGGCCTGGTGCTGGGCAGACAGTGCCCTCTTTGCCTTCTCAACCTCACGACGGAGCTTCTGCACAGTGCGGTTGTCTTTGCGGACATCTTTGCCAGTCTTCTTCTTGTACAGCTTGATGAAATGCTCCATGACGCGCTGGTCAAAGTCCTCACCTCCCAGATGAATGTCACCATTGGTGGCCACGACCTCAAACATACCATTGTCTATGGTCAGGACGGAGACATCGCAGAAGCCACCGCCCAGATCGAAAACAAGAATGTTCTTCTCGCCATCCCTCTTGTCCAGGCCGTAAGTAATGGCAGCAGCGGTTCTAAAGAACATAAATATAGAACATTATTATATTGTAAGGGGGGAAATATTTTAAATGGCACATTTCATTTCTTTGTCAGATACTTACGGCCCATTGATGATTCTCATAACATCAAGACCAGCAATGGTTCCAGCATCCTTAGTGGCCTGGCGCTGGGCATAATTGAAATAGGCAGGAACGGTGACCACAGCATGTGTGACCTAGAGAAAATAAGAAATTAGATTTTATTACACACTGGACATTTAGAATTGTTATATACTTTAAAGGTGTATAACTTTCTTGTGTACTATAGGTTTCATTTATTTTGTACCTTTTTGCCCAGGTAAGCTTCAGCAGTCTCCTTCATCTTAGTCAGCACCATGGCAGAGATCTCCTCAGGAGCAAATGTCTTCATCTGGCCACCACCGATGTCAACCTGGATATGGGGCTTGCTCTTCTTCTCAGTTAACTTCAGAGAAATATACATCAATTAAACCAGTGCATGTCACTGAGAAATTAATCAAAACATCCTTCAACCTTATCTTTCACTTTAAACCATGGGGAGTAGAAACTCACCTTGAAGGGAAAATACTTGACACTGGACATTTAGAATTGTTATATACTTTAAAGATGTATTACTTTTCTTGTGTACTATAGGTTTAATTTATTTTGTACTTGTATGCCCAGGTAAGCTTCAGCAGTCTCTGCCATCTTAGTCAGCACCATGTCAAAGATCCACTCAGTAGAAAATTTCCTCATCCGGCCACCACTGATGTCTCTCTGGATATGGGGCTTGCTCTTCTTCTCAGTTACCTTAAGAGGAATATACATCAGTTAAACCAAGCATGTCACTGAGAAATTACTCAAAACATCCTTCAACCTTAACTTTCGTTTTAAACCATCAGGACTAGAAACTCACCTTGAAGGGAAAATACTTGATGTCCTGCTGCACAGAGGAGTCACTCCAAGTACGGCCAATCAGCCTCTTGGCATCAAAGACCGTGTTCTCAGGGTTAGAGGTCAGCTGATTCTTGGCAGCATCACCAATCAGTCGCTCGCCTTTGCTAGTGAAGGCCACATATGAGGGGGTGATGCGGTTACCGTGGTCATTGGCAATGATCTCCACACGCCCATTCTTGAACACTCCAACACTACAGGGAAAACATTTTAGAGATTATTATTCAGTGGCCTTTCATTTCAAACTTCAATAATTACATCGTCTTTGACATCAAGCTTGAAGTTTCCATTTCTTACCATGAGTAGGTGGTCCCCAAGTCGATTCCGATCACAGTCCCCACATTTTTCCTCTTGTTGTCGTTATCAGCAAACACAGTGCCGGTCACCAGCAATACAACCCACAGCAGCTTCATCTTTGCTTTTTGATTCGTGTTCAAATCAGTGAAAAAGACCTGCGGAGAAGAAATCTGTTAAATCGTGGCCGCTCCTTCATGATGTGGACTCAGGCTCAAATCATGGCATTGAAACGAAGGCAGTACAGCCTCTGCTAGTTCCTCCTCTCTCATTGTTACATCCAGTGTCAGAGTGGGGGAGAATATGGACCCATTGCCGACACAGACAGGAATAGTGGTAAACAAATTCATCTTCAATTCTTTTCAAAAAAGAGGATCACTTGCAACTTAATTTACTAAAACTTTAGTTTGCAACTTACTTTGTTGTCTGTGTACTTTCTTGTATGATTATCACAGCCTTTACCAAAAAAGGGTTACAACTGCCACAGATGCCACAACTGATGTCGGTGTTTGGGAAGGCTGCTACTGAGATGGCGAAGTTTAATTTATGAATGTTAACAACTGTCAAATTAGAGCTAGAGGTAGCATTTTCATGACGTATTTTTTGCATTTGAAAGTGCAGTGTGGTTTCAGATATTGTTAATGTTTTCAGAGGATTGTATATTGCACAAAATCTTCATGACATACATTCCAAATCTTTTGATTTGCAATTTAATGTTTCATGTTATGTATATTTTTAGTTTGTTTAATGCATAAATGTTGTGGCACATACATCAATTTTCCATTGGGTTACAATGAATCATCTGATCACAGTATCTTACATAAAACTCCATTGAAAATCATTCATCACAAATGTGAAGTGGTTTCAAACTTTTGATAGCAACTATTTACAGACATGATAACAAATGGCTGCTGGTCTGCGAGGTAGAAATAACCTAATGGTCCCTGGTTAATCAAGAAAACCTTGTAAAACAATGCTAAAATCCTGATAGCACAAGCAGTGACATCTTCCCCACAGTGGCATATAAGGAAATAAATAAAGTGTAATAAATAAAGCGTAAATAAAGTGCATTTATTCTTCTGTAAACCTTGACTAAACATCTTCATTGAACACTGTGAAAACTAAAAATGAGGAGATGAAAATCTCAATGAATATTTGACAGCAGATTTTCCAGTCATTCAAATACATGTAACTCAATTGGCTACATTACAACATCTGCCGTGGCATCTCCCCTAAACAGCAGCGTAAGCAATGGCATCTCCCCTGAACAGTGGCATCTCCCCCCATACCCCCAAACAGCAGCATCAGCTGTTGACAGGGTTGGGTAGTAATGGATTACATGTAATCTGGATTACGTAATCAGATTACAAAAATCAAGTAACTCTAATCAGCCCAGATTACAATACAAAAATTGTGTAATCAGATTACAGTTACATTGTTGGGGATTACCTGATTACATTTTATCATGCAAACAATGCAACTTGTTTATGACAGCCTGGGCATGAAAAAATCCAAATATGTTGTAAAAAGAACATGTTCACTTTTGTTCTATGATATGTTTACAGACTTATTTACAGACTTATTTTGAGATTTTGAAAGACATGTTGTGGATATGTTATGAGAAATGTTCAGAAAGAGAAATATGAGAAAAGATAGAAAAATGTTTTAGGAATGTTTTTAGTTGTAAACATTCAGTATGATGTGAGAAAAGAGTTAAACAGGTTGATATGAGGATATGGTCTGAAAAATGGATATGTTCAGAGTAAAGAAAGTACTTAGTAATAAATCTAAAGTTTTTAGTTAATACAGTTTTTAGTTCATTCACAAAGGAATGCTTTCTCAGCTTTACTGAGAACAAAAAGTTTTGTAATGAAATAATAAAGAGGAAAATAAAAAGAGAATTCATTGTTCAATTCTGTGACGGTGTCTTTTACTTAAGGTGCATATTTATTGAAGTAATCTAAAAGTAATCAGATTACGTTACATGTTTTTGGTAATCCAACTGATTACGTTACTGATTACAAAAATTGCCATGTAATTTGTAGTCAGTAATGGATTACATTTCAAAGTAATCTGACCCAACCCTGGCTGTTGCATCTCCGCCAAACAGTAGCATAAGCAGTGGCATCTCCCCTAAACAGTGGCATCTGCCCGTGGCATTGAGGGTGCCACAGAAAATGAGGTTTTCAACCTTGGGGTCGGGACCACGTGGGGTTGCCTGGAATTAAAATGGGGTCGTCTGAAATGTCTAGTAATTGATAAAAAAAAATATTTTTTTCAACTAATTATTATTCTTTTTTAAATCATGATTAAAAACACCACACACAATCTTAAACAACTGTATTCTTTCACTTTCACTTTTCATGAATATAAATTGAGTTCAAAGAAAATGCAGCATATAAAAATATCTGAGTTGGCACATCTTGATTGACGGCGGCGATCACGTGACTGCACAATCGACAGCTTTCTGTCATATGACAAAACCGCATCAGCGATTACCTTCGTGAGTGGCAGTGGAGGAATTCTGCTTTGGAGCCAGAGATGAGTATCCAGAGATGTCAATGTGTGCCCTAAAACGGTTGATTCCTTGAGCAAGCACATATCTGTGTGAAGCTGGATTTAGTTTTAGGGTTTCCGCTAGAAAAAATTGCCACCGGACAACGTGACCGGCAGGTTGTCAATTTACCGGACAAATGTTTGAAATTCTGGTCAAATATTATCTGAATTTATTGAGCTTAAAATGCTAAATGATGTGCAGGCTATATGAGTATGATATTAAAGCATGTCAATTTGTAATCGTTTTATTGAAAGTGCCGTCAAATGACTCACGTGCGTAACTTCTTGTTCTTGCACAAACCTGCGCTTTATAACATGAACATAAAGAAAGTGAAACTTTTTTGAACCTTTATTGGATATAAAGAAACTGAATAAGTAAACAAAAACACATCTGGACTGGCTCATACCATTTTATTAACGCGCGTAAAATGTTTTGTTTAATTTTAACAATCATCCCTCTTAAATTTGAAATTTATGTAAATTAATGAATGTATTTTATATTAAATAGCTGGAGCATGGGGATTATATAGAAAATAGTTTATTGATATCTAATGGGATTTTTCTCAACGATTTTATTTGTGTATTTGTTTGTAGTTTTGGTTCACTAATTTTCTTCCTTTTTGCATTAATTACTTACAGTTTTCACGGTGTGTAATAATGAAAGCATTTAAGCACCAGGACGTGACTCTCCGCCCTTCAGTGATTCAAAGGGACAGCTACAACGGTAGTCAAACGTTATCTTAACTGCTTATTAGCTTAATAACTAAACTGTTTAGATTTACAAAACATCGCATAGCTGCATTACCATATTAACCCGAATGTTTAAACTTTAAACATACCTAGAAGTTGTGTCAATGAATGAACGGCCTTGCCGGTGTCTCACCTGGTATTAGCCTCTCGTAGAAGTTGTGTCTCTCCTTTTGTCTGTTCTGAATTCTTGCCTCTGTGAACTGATGTTTAATGAACCGCGCTCTCTCTATAAGCTGTCACTTCTTTCCCGTCGCGGAGGCCCGTGATTGTCTGAGTGGTTGCTCGTTGGAATGTGGTAATCAGTCAGATTTGCACACATCGCATTTAGGAGACGTCACCGCATGTGTAAAAAGTAGTGTAATTCAAATCGTAGCTTCATAAAGAATACAAGAGCTGAAATAGCTCCACAGATGACTCCGTTTACGCTCTGCCACTGTGTCAACAGACTGGGGTTGCCAACGTCCTCAAAAAATAAATAAGGGACACCTCATTGGCAGGCCAAACCGGTTGCCTTCGGACTTCCCGGCATGGTGATTTTTTTTAGCCCTTTTTTGCGTATGTGAAACTATTTTAACTATTTGACTCGAACATGAATTGAATTAGACGCATATTTTTGAGTGATATGACCACAACTCTTAGTTGTAAATTTAATTTGCTAATTATGAGTAACGTTGTTTGATTAACTTAAGTGTTTGTTTTGTTTAGATTCGATTTTTTGATGATACTCTTTGTTAGTTATTCGTTTAGGATATTTAGATTTTCATAGTTAAAATTTTGGTTTATTTTTTGGTATTTAGGTAACTGTGGGCACCTTAGGTTATTTAAGGAGGTAGGCACCTTGAGGACCAGCATGCACCTGGGTGGGCCTATGTTTTTTTACCAGTGCAAGGAGGATCCAGCAGCCACGACTTTCTTTGTCCTTTTGTTTTGTTATTGTTGAAATAAATCACCACCAAACGCAAGATCTGGTATGAACATTCATCTTCTTTTGCCTGCGTTAAACTACATCCTCATGGTGCATCAGTGGTCCTTTGATTATGTTTGATTTAAAGTTGAATTAGTTTTTTTTTTCTGGACAAATGGTCACTACAACTACAACAAGGAAAAAACCTGCCCCTTGACGCAAAGGAAGGATTCTACATCGTTGGACAGATTGGATCTTCTTGGATTATAGACTTATGATCAGCATGGATTGTTTTATTCAACACCTTTTGAAATATCGCCATCAGCGGGACACTGCCAGCAGACCCTTCACAGGAATAAGCGGTTACAGAAGATGAATGAATGAATGACCATCTTGTGACAATTCAATGTTCTGCTGGGCAACCTTTAGACATGTACCCCCCACCTGGGCCAGACCAGGCACCCCGACCCCAATGACATTCCTTGATGATAGCCGCCATCCCCAGCAGGATGCAGCCTGACACAGGCACACACACAAAGATGGATTAGGAACAACTAAAAACAGGGCCTGAAGTTAACTTTTTTGGCCACCAGCCACTGTGGCAGGTGGATTTTGAAATCCACCTGCCACAGTAGTTTTTTACCAGCCAAAATTTTTTTGTGCCTAAAATAAAGGTGAACGACTCAGAAAATGCATAAGAATGGTTCTTGAACTTGTACAGAATACACATTAAAGTGCTGTCTGGTTATTAACCAACTTAACCAATCTCATTTATGACTAGACCTCCATAATGATTACAACTGTATCTGACCTGGTGTCGTGGCAGGCATTTAGAATAAAAAATAACATAAATACAAACAGCCAATCATCTCACTGACGGTCTCATTTATTTAGTTAACTGCAATCCATTAGTCACTGTAGTGTATTCAGTTTAAATTTTTTTTTATTTACATTTTAGATTTTCATCACATTTATATCAAAAGACTATTTTTAAGTTTGTACATATTATAAGTTCATGTTGCTTTTTAAAGACAAGAGTCTAATATTTTGACTGAATAACATTTAGATAAACAACAACAATCAGTCAGGTCACTTGCTCAGTGTTGTGTTGTCTTATTGACTACCCGCCAACGTGGCAGGTAGATTGACAGTTTCACCCGCCAATCACAAAAGTTACCCGCATTTGGCGGGTGGGCGGGTGCCAATTTCATGCCCTGACTAAAAACAATAGCACAAGGTGTTGATCTGTGGTCCAAATCAGCGTCAGCGTTCACGAGTCATGTACACAACTTCCCATGTCCTAACCACAAGCTCACGAGTTTCACTTGAAGGCAGCGTGAGAGCTAACAGCTTGCAGCTAGTTAGCTTAGCATAAAGACTGAATACTAACTGATATGTTCATTCATCTCAACTAAATCAGTAAGCGTCTCTTTGCTGGAATCATTTGTTGGACGTTTTCAGTAAGGCCAACAAATCGTCCGGTACGTAAACCCCAGTAAGACCACAATTTTCTGTACTTCAGTTTTTCTACAGATTAAACATATCAAGCATAAAGTGAACTTTCAGAGAACTGTGTACCAGCTGAGAAGTGGATTGTCTTACTCGACAAAGACTCCCTGTCTTTCATCATTCTAAGCAAGTAAATGTCTTCAAGCACTTTCTCCAAAATGTCAAAGTGTTATTTTAAACTTATCATTTTCTGAAGTCAACCTGAAAGTCGGCATCTATGGCCCAAACCATTTTTATTCCATATATATTCTGTTTAAGTATATTTTAAGGTTTCTCTTTGGTTGCAGACAAAAGTAGATGGGTCCTGATGAAATTCAAAGGAGATTTGCCACCTAATCGACTGGACCACTCCATGTGTTTGTTGCCATGGAAAGTGTGTGGTGAGTGGAAAGGAGAAGACGGACAAGCCAGCAGCCCAACAGCTTCTGAGATAATACATCTGGCCTTTGTATTTGGAGGAATGGACACTCAGAGCGTCTTACATAATGACTGTAATGTGACTGTTGTGACATGAAGATTTATATTGAAATAAAATGTATTGAGCTCGCGGAACAGGAAGCAGGAGTGTTAGTTGTTTGAGGATGTGGTGAAAATTGGATGAACTATTCAGTGACCAAACACTTTTCTGTCTTGACTAAACTTATAAATGAATGTTACAGAAGTCGACCAACAATTTGTATCAAACATTTATTACAACGTCTTTCCAGGAGTACAATGTCCAGATTTAATAAATAACTTTGAGCGTTGCCTGTAAACACACAGACACCCTACTTAATGTACCCACAAATACCTGCCTGTCTGCCCTCCCATTACCCACCCCACTAAGTCCCTCCCCTTTACAGAATCACATCAGATCTGCATGAGAACAGCAGCAATAAGCGTCATATCCGGGCTGACAAATATCTCCGCCTTCCAGCGAAGAGAACACCTCTCACACACTGAAACTTATTTTAAAGTCTTTCAGAAGATTCAATGTGGTTGCTTGTTATCACCACCCCTTCCTTCCTTCTCCTCTCACTATTTGAGTCCCATCAGTTTAATATGTACAGATGCCACTATCAGAGGGGCAAGGGGCGACAGAAGACTTCAAACCTGCCTACAACTCATCTTTGTCTTCGTGTTCACCCTCAGCACCCTCTGGTGGGGGTCCACCTGCGCTGCCGTAAAGCTTGCTGATAATTG
Organism: Chelon labrosus; assembly: GCF_963514085.1. Lineage (NCBI taxonomy): Eukaryota > Metazoa > Chordata > Actinopteri > Mugiliformes > Mugilidae > Chelon > Chelon labrosus. Next base: position 12,517,467 of record NC_140355.1, read on the forward strand.
GTTGAACCACCTCCTCCAGCTCCTTCTTCTTGGCCTGGAAGTCTTCCAGGTCAGCATCTTGGTGTGACTCCATCCACTCAATCTTCTCCTCAACTGCCTTCTCAATGGTTTCCTTATCATCATCGGACAGCTTGCCACCGAGCTTCTCCTTATCGCCAATCTGGTTCTTCAGAGAGTAGGCATAGCTCTCCAGCTCATTACGGGCATCAATCCTCTCCTTCAGCTTCTTGTCTTCATCAGCGAAGCGCTCAGCGTCGTACACCATGCGTTCAAGGTCCTCGGGAGTGAGGCGGTTCTGGTCGTTTGTGATTGTGATCTTGTTCTTGTTGCCAATGCCTTTGTCCTCAGCAATGACACGCAGAATACCGTTGAAATCGATCTCAAATGTGACCTTAATCTGTGGTACGCCACGAGGAGCAGGAGGGATGCCGGTCAAGTTGAACGTACCCAGCAGATGGTTGTCTTTTGTCAAGGGACGCTCACCTAAACAGAGCCAATAATCAGGCTTGTTAAACATTTCTATACGTGTGCACAGAGTCATCAAACAAATATTCATTTTAAATCACATCAACCCCTTACCTTCATAGACTTTAACGGTGACAGTAGGCTGGTTATCAGAAGCTGTAGAAAAGATCTGGGATTTCTTGGTGGGCACCACAGTGTTCCTGGGGATCAGCTTGCTCATCACTCCTCCAACGGTCTCAATACCAAGAGTCAGGGGGCACACATCCAGAAGAATCACATCCCCTACAAAAGAGGAAATTCATTTACTAAACAAGAAAATTTTGAAGAGCTCATTTCAGTATAGCAAATACAGTCTACATGTAATCACATACCAGTGTCCTCCTCTCCAGAAAGCACTCCAGCCTGTACAGCAGCTCCGTATGCCACAGCCTCATCAGGGTTAATGCCTCTAGAGGGCTCTTTGCCATTGAAGAACTCCTTCACCAGCTGCTGGATTTTGGGGATACGGGTGGAGCCACCAACCAGGACAATCTCATCAATGTCAGACTTCTTCAGGTCAGCATCTTCCAACACTTTCTGTACAGGCTTCATGGTGGAATGGAACAGGTCCTAGAAATGATAAGACAATATGGTTAAAAGCCTTGTCAAACTTTATGCTTTAAAAACTGGGTTGAGTTGTGACAGCTAAACTGATAACCTACCATATTCAGCTCTTCAAACATGGCACGGGTCAGGGTCTCAGAGAAGTCTTCTCCCTCGAAGAAAGACTCAATCTCAATTCGGGCCTGGTGCTTGGAAGACAGCGCCCTCTTTGCCCTCTCAACCTCACGACGCAGCTTCTGCACAGCGCGGTTGTCTTTGTGGACATCTTTGCCAGTCTTCTTCTTGTACAGCTTGATGAAATGTTCCATGACACGCTGGTCAAAGTCCTCACCTCCCAGATGAGTGTCACCATTGGTGGCCACGACTTCAAACACACCATTGTCAATGGTCAGGAGGGAGACATCGAAGGTGCCACCGCCCAGATCGAACACAAGAATGTTCTTCTTGCCATCCCTCTTGTCCAGGCCATAAGCAATGGCAGCAGCGGTTCTAAAGAACATAAATATAGAACATTATTATAGAGTAAGGGGGGAAATATTTTAAATGGCACAATTCATTTCTTTGTCGGATACTTACGGCCCATTGATGATCCTCATAACGTTAAGACCAGCAATGGTTCCAGCATCCTTAGTGGCCTGACGCTGGGCATAATTGAAATAGGCAGGAACGGTGACCACAGCATGTGTGACCTAGGGAAAATAAGAAATTAGATTTTAATACACACTGGACATTTAGAATTGGTATATACTTTAAAGGTGTACTGTATTACTTTCTTGTGTACTAGTTTCATATATTTTGTACCTTTTTGCCCAGGTAAGCTTCAGCAGTCTCCTTCATCTTAGTCAGCACCATGGCAGAGATCTCCTCAGGAGCAAATGTCTTCATCTGGCCACCACCGATGTCAACCTGGATATGGGGCTCGCTCTTCTTCTCAGTTAACTTAAGAGAAATATACATCAATTAAACTCGTGCATGTCACTGAGAAATTACTCAAAACGTCCTTCAACCTTAACTTTCACTTTAAACCATGGGGAGTAGAAACTCACCTTGAAGGGAAAGTACTTGACATTGGACATTTAGAATTGTTATATACTTTAAAGGTGTATTATTTTCTTGTGTGCTATAGGTTTCATTTATTTTGTACCTTTTTGCCCAGGTAAGCTTCAGAAATCTCCTTCATCTTATTCAGCACCATGGCAAAGATCCCCTCAGGAGCAAATGTCTTCATCTGGTCACCACCGATGTCATCCTGGATATGGGGCTTGCGCTTCTTCTCAGTTACCTTAAGAGGAACAGACATCAATTAAACCAGTACTTGTCACTGAGAATCTACTCAACACATCCTTCAACCTTAACTTTCACTTTAAACTGTGAGGAGTAGAAACTCACCTTGAAAGGAAAATACTTGATGTCCTGCTGCACAGAGGAGTCACTCCAAGTACGGCCAATGAGCCTCTTGGCATCAAAGACTGTGTTCTCAGGGTTAGAGGTCAGCTGATTCTTGGCATCATCACCAATCAGACGCTCACCTTTGCTGGTGAAGGCCACATATGAGGGGGTGATGCGGTTACCTTGGTCATTGGCAATGATCTCCACACGCCCATTCTTGAACACTCCAACACTACAGGGAAAACATTTTAGAGATTATTATTCAGTGGCCTTTCATTTCAAACTTCAATAATTACATTGTCTTTGACATCAAGCTTGAAGTTTCCATTTCTTACCATGAGTAGGTGGTCCCCAGGTCGATTCCAACCACAGTCCCCACGTTTTCGCTCTCATCTGTGTCATCGCCAAACACAGTGTAGGTCACCAGCAATACAACCCACAGCAGCTTCATCTTTGGTTTTTGATTCGTATTCAAATCAGTGTAAAGGACCTGCGGAGAAGAAATCTGTTAAATCGTGGCCCCTCCTTCATGATGCGGACTCAGGCTCAAATCATGGCATCGAAATGTAGGCAGTACAACCTCTGTCAGTTCCTATTTTCTCATTGTTACATCCAGTGTCAGAGAGATATGGACCCATTGCCGACACAGTCAGGAATAGTGGTAAACAAATTCATCTTCAATTCTCTTCAAAAAAGAGAATCACTTGCAACTTAATTTACTAAAACTTTAGTTTGCAACTTACTTTGTTGTCTGTGTACTTTCTTGTATGATTATCACAGCCTTTAATAAAAGTGGGTTACATTTCCCACAGATGCCACAGTTGATGTCGGTGTTTGGGAAGGCTGCTACTGAGATGCCGAAGTTTAATTTATGAATGTTAACAATTGTCAAAGTCGAATTAGAGCTAGAGTTGCAGTGTGTTTTCTGATATTGTTCATATTTTCAGAGAGGATTGTATATTGCACAAAATCTTCATGACATATCTGCTATTCCAAATCTTTGATTTGCATTTTAATGTTTCATGTTATGTATATTTTTAGTTTGTTTAATGCATAAATGTTGTGGCACATGCATCAATTTTCCATTGGGTTACAATGAATCATCTGAATACAATATCTTACATATAAACTCCATTGAAAATCATTTATCACAAATGTGAAGTGGTTTCAGACTTTTGATAGCAACTATTTACAGACATGATAACAAATGGCCGCTGGTCCGCGAGGTAGAAATAACCTAATGGTCCCTGGCTGATGGTTAATCAAGAAAACTTGCAAAATAATGTTAAAATCCTGATAGCATAAGCTGTGACATCTTCCCCAAACAGCGGCATATAAGGAAATAAATAAAGTCTAATAAATAAAGTGTAAGTAAAGTGCATTTATTCTTCTGTACACCTTGATTAAACATCTTCATTGAACACTGTGAAAACTAAAAATGAGTAGATGAAAAATCTCAATGAATATTTGTCATGACAGCAGATTTTCCAGTCATTCAAATACATGTAACTCAATTAGGGTACATTACAACATTTTGATTACCTCTAATTTACATTACTTTCATTCTCTAAACAAGTTCAAAAATGGGACAACTTAAATCCAAATGTAAGTAATGTAACCTGACTCTTACTCTAATCAAAACATACCACTCAGCGATCTGGATGTTTGCACTTTGCGGTAATCAGTCCGATTTGCACACATTGCATTTAGGAGACATCACTGCATGTGTATTCATTTGCATTTCATGTCTTGACATGAAAATAGAAATATTACATCGGATTAAAAGGATTACCTTGATGTAGTGATGTTCGATACCACCGATTTCCTTTCCGATCCGATACCGATACTTTGTGGAAATACACCTGTGTCTGGTAAATCTAAAAAAAGTAGTGTAATTCAAATCGTGGCTTCATAAAGAATACAAGAGCTGAAATAGCTCCACAGATGACTCCGTTTGTGTCTACAGACAAGGGTTGCCAACTTCCTTAAAAAATAGATAAGGGACACCTCACTGGCAGGACCGGCCAAACCGGTTGCCCTCTCGCATATGTGAAACTATTTTAACTATTTGACTCGAACATCGGCGTCACAGTGGCAAGGTGGTTAGCACTGATGCCTCACAGCAAGAAGGTCCCGGGTTCGAATCTATGGGACGACTGGGCCTTTCTGTGTGGAGTTTACATGTTCTACCTGTGTCTGTGTGGGTTCTCTCCGGGTACTCTTCCTCCCATCATCCAAAGACACGTAGGTGTGTGTGTGAATGGTTGTCTGTCTCTCTGTGTTAGCCCTACAATAGACAGGCGACATGTCCAGGGTGTACCCCTGCCTCTCGCCCGATGACAGCTGGGAAAGGGTCCAGCAAACCCCCGCGACCCTTAACAGGAATAAACGGGTAGAAGATGAACGAATGAATGACTCGAACATGAACTGAATTAGATGCATATTTTTGAGTGATATGACCACAAGTTAGTCTTGTAAATTTAATTTGCTACACTGCAGAACCTGACAAGTCAACTCAAACTGTTTGAGGAAACCGATTGCCTTGAATCATTTAAGTTTATTAACTCACATAATTTAAGCATTATTTATTGTTGAGGTAACTTGGGTAAATTAAGTTAACAGTACCAATTCCACTAGTTAACTGAACTTAAACTATCAAGTATTTTACACTCATATGCAGAATTTATCCAGACCTATTTAAAATGTTTTAATACAATTTATCTGAACAAAGTAAGACTAAATTGAATGCATCTTCTTCATACAAATGTTACCACTTAAGTTGAACTGACTCAGTTTTTTCTACTTAAGCAAATTATTACATTCTAGCTGTGACAACTTCAAACTCTATTGTGGCTACTCAGTTCAGAAACCGTTTGCCTTAAACCTTTCAAGTCGTATTAACAAAAAGTAAAAAATCCACATTTTAAGACAACTTAAACAGTTTATTTAGTTTAATTCTGAACACTAATCACTGAATACACAACATTTCAGTGGTCAAACATTTCAGTGTTCACAGCTCCAAAAAGAGTTTACTCCTCTCTGCTTACTTTTTATTAAACCTATTAATGAAGTTTTCAGAAAAAAGTTTTGAAGACCTCTGATGAATCCTCCTTTAAGTACAGTGGTAAACCAGCCAGGGCTGGTGTTCTAGCTACAGTGATGTCGTTCTTGTCCTGCTGAACAAACAAACACAAGATATGCATAGGGGGTGTTAGGGTCTGCTGTTTACGTTCACCATCAATGTAATGCACTAAAAATATTTTTACCTGTTCCTCATATGCCATCAAAACTTCTATCTTCTCACCGAAATGTCCAGTCTTCCTCTTATTGTAGAGTTTTAACAGCTGAGGAGTATAAGAAGGAAAATTCTGATTTTGATTGGTGATCTTATGGAATTCGGTGTAGAGCTGCATGGAAAACAAAAGCACAGGACATTTTCAGACAGACATAACATATTAAACAATCGCTAATAATTTTAACTATTGCACAAAGCTGACAGAGATTAGCCACAGCATTTAAGGAAAAGATATTTGAGGAAATATGCTTACTCTAGGCCTTTTGCCTGGAATTGGATGAGAAGACATATCTTCTCATTACAATCCTGTTGAGTAAATACGAAGCTATACAGCCAGCAGCTGGTTAGTTTAACTTAGCATAACACTTGAAATAGCTAGCCTGGTTCTGTCTAAAGGTAACAAAATCCACGTATTAGCAGCTCTTAAGATCCCTGATCAAAACATTATATCTTGGTTGTTTAATCTGTACACAATCTGTAGAGTAAAATTGGCACGTGGTGGTTACGGGGCTTATGCTGGACTATTTCTTGGCTAAGCACAGTAACTTTCTGGAGTCCTGTCATCATCGAGAGGTTACCAGGCAACCATGGAGACATCAGGAAGTCACTGCGCCCTGAAAATAAATAGTCCATAGTATACATGGATAAATAGTAGACATAAACGCTGTGGAAAATCCCCACCTCCTTCCCCTCACATCAGTGGAGGGCGGAGTCCTGAAGTCTATTTAGGCAGCCAGTTCACTTGTGTGAGTCCTTTTCCCCTTGCCTGAGAACAAAGGAGCTGGCTGGCCTCATCACTCATCTCCAATTGTCTGAGCTGTGTATTTGATGTAAGCTATTCCTTTTATTCCACACACTCTTAGTATATTTAATAGTTAAATTAATACTATATATGTTAAGTTCTACCTTTTACTAAGTTGAGCAGTGTTTTGTTTCGATCAAATCTCTTCTGTTTACTTGTTAATTGATCCTTATGTTTGAGTTGTGTGGATTAATATTTGTTGTTCTTTCATTTTCTCCTTTTTCATCAGAATTCAACCAGCTTAAAACAATAAATGAACATAACTGGATTCCCTGTGTTTGTGCATTGTTCTGACCAACAACCCAATGCACTGATCCACCATAACTCTGAACCAATTACTTACTCCTCACTAAGTGAATATTTTACAAACGCCCTTAAAACCAAAACATGTATTTTTTACACTTTACCTTTTGTATGGATTAACTAAATGAGACATGTTAAGCAGTGATGTTTAGAGGTGCTGGTAGGTATACTTGCCAGAGCCAGCCTAACTGTTTCTACCCGTTTCAATTATCTATGCTAAGCTAAGCTGGCCAGCTGCTAGCTGTAGCTTTATTTAGTATAGCGTGGTAACAATCGGAACATTTAACTCGACGTCGAAAATGTCAAACTATTGCTTGAAAACACACTCCAAAGTGTACTCTAACACTCAATTTATTCACAGGGATGACTTACCACCATATTGTAATCACATCCTAACACATTGGTCATAGAGGAAAATAGACTTACCTTTAAATATGTTGTCTAATGTGTCCAGGAAGGTGATCACTAGTGTGCACAGGTCCAGACAGATCTTTAGTCCCCCTCAGGTCACCAGGAAAAAGGCTCAGAATGGCTGCTTAATGTGGTGCTGCTCTTTTACTCAGACACTGGAATGAAATGTTTAGTAGTAAGAATTAGTTTGCCTGACACTTTGTAGGCAAACTGTGGCATTTGGTCAGTTAGTTGACACACAGATTTCACTGTATGGCCCTTGCTTTTATGATCTGTTTGCTCATATGACCGCTGTAGGAGCTATTTGTAAAGTTAGTAATTTGCTAATTATGAGTAAATTTGTTTGATTAACTTAAGTGTTTTGTTTAGATTAGATTTTTTGATGATACTCTTTGTTAGTTATTTGTTTTGAGGAGCTCTTTTAGATTTGCATAGTTAAAATTTTGGTTTATTTTTTGGTATTTGGGTAACTATGGGCACCTGAGGTTATTTAAGGACCTTCTTGCTATGAGGCATCAATGCTAATCACCTCGCCACTGTGCAGACTACAAGACGGTCAATGTTATTTAATTCTCCTGTCAGTGGTTTTAATGTTGTGGCTGATCTGTGTATTGACTGAGACTGGTAGGGATCTTCAGAGAGACAAGAAGAAGCACATGCCTCAAATTTTTTGAAGTGTTTAAGAGGAGTATTCGCTCATCCGACGTACTCACGGTGGAACATTTATAACATTTTGTCATAATAAGAAAAGCTCATCTGTTACTAACAACCTTAACAATGTCTTCATTCAAGTGAAGTTTCACAGTAGGCCATGAGAGCGCCACTGCCTTCAAATGGAACTTTCAAATGTGGCTATGACATGGGAAGACATGTACACAAAACTCTCAGCATTCAAGTGGTAAAATCTACTGTAACTGTTGCAATTTAAAGCCACAGAGGCTAACAGTTTTTAAAATTGGATGAACTATTCAGTGACTAAACACTTTTCTGTCTAGACTAAACTCTAGAAATCAGTTGTTACAGAAGTCGACCAACAGTTTGTATCAAACATTTATTTCAATGTCTTTCCAGAAGTACAATGTCCAGATTCAATAAATAACTTTGAGCGTTGCCTGTGAACATATGAGCCCTTGAACCCACAGACACCCTACTTAATGTACCCACAAATACCTGCCTGTCTGCCCTCCCATTACCCACCCCACTAAGTCCCTCCCCTTTACAGAATCACATCAGATCTGCATGAGAACAGCAGCAATAAGCGTCATATCCAGGCTGACAAATATCTCCGCCTTCCAGCGAAGAGAACACCTCTCACACACTGAAACTTATTTTAAAGTCTTTCAGAAGATTCAATGTGGTTGCTTGTTATCACCACCCCTTCCTTACTGCTCCTCTCACTATTTGAGTCCCATCAGTTTAATATGTACAGATGCCACTATCAGAGGGGCAAGGGGCGACAGAAGACTTCAAACCTGCCTACAACTCATCTTTGTCTTTGTGTTCACCCTCAGCACCCTCTGGTGGGGGTCCACCTGCGCTGCCGTAAAGCTTGCTGATAATTGGTTGAACCACCTCCTCCAGCTCCTTCTTCTTGGCCTGGAAGTCTTCCAGGTCAGCATCTTGGTGTGACTCCATCCACTCAATCTTCTCCTCAACTGCCTTCTCAATGGTTTCCTTATCATCATCGGACAGCTTGCCACCGAGCTTCTCCTTATCGCCAATCTGGTTCTTCAGAGAGTAGGCATAGCTCTCCAGCTCATTACGGGCATCAATCCTCTCCTTCAGCTTCTTGTCTTCATCAGCGAAGCGCTCAGCGTCGTTCACCATGCGTTCAATGTCCTCGGGAGTGAGGCGGTTCTGGTCGTTTGTGATTGTGATCTTGTTCTTGCTGCCAGTGCCTTTGTCTTCAGCAGTGACACGCAAAATACCGTTGACATCAAGCTCAAATGTGACCTTAATCTGTGGTACGCCACGAGGAGCAGGAGGGATGCCGGTCAAGTCGAAGGTACCCAGCAGATGGTTGTCTTTTGTCAAGGGACGCTCACCTAGACAGAGTCAATAATCAGGCTTGTGAAACATTTCTATACACGTGCACAGAGTCATCAAACAAATATTCATTTTAAATCACATCAACCCATTACCTTCATAGACTTTAATGGTGACAGTAGGCTGGTTATCAGAAGCTGTAGAAAAGATCTGGGATTTCTTGGTGGGCACCACAGTGTTCCTGGGGATCAGCTTGCTCATCACTCCTCCAACAGTCTCAATACCAAGAGTCAGGGGGTACACATCCAGAAGAAGTACCTCATCTACAAAAGAGGAAATTCGTTTAGTAAACCAGAAAAACATCAAGAGCTCAATTCAGTATAGCAAATACAGTCTACATGTGATCACATACCAGTGTTCTCTCCGGAAAGCACTCCAGCCTGCACAGCAGCTCCATATGCCACAGCCTCATCAGGGTTGATGCCTCTAGAGGGCTCTTTGCCATTGAAGAACTCCTTCACCAGCTGCTGGATTTTGGGGATACGGGTGGAGCCACCAACCAGGACAATCTCATCAATGTCAGACTTCTTCAAGTCAGCATCTTCCAACACTTTCTGTACGGGCTTCATGGTGGAACGGAACAGGTCCTAGAAATGTTAAGACAATATTGTTAAAAGCCTTGTCAAACTTTATTTTTTAAAAACTGGGTTGAGTTGTGACAGCTAAACTGATAACCTACCATGTTCAGCTCTTCAAACTTGGCACGGGTCAGGGTCTCATAGAAATCTTCTCCCTCGAAGAAAGACTCAATCTCAATTCGGGCCTGGTGCTGGGCAGACAGCGCCCTCTTTGCCTTCTCAACCTCACGACGCAGCTTCTGCACAGCACGGTTGTCTTTGCGGACATCTTTGCCAGTCTTCTTCTTGTACAGCTTGATGAAATGCTCCATGACGCGCTGGTCAAAGTCTTCACCTCCCAGATGAGTGTCACCATTGGTGGCCACGACCTCAAACACACCATTGTCGATGGTCAAGAGGGAGACATCGAAGGTGCCACCGCCCAGATCGAACACAAGAATGTTTTTCTCGCCATCCCTCTTGTCCAGGCCGTAAGCAATGGCAGCAGCGGTTCTAAAGAACATAAATATAGAACATTATTATGGAGTAAGGAGGGAAATATCTTAAATGGCACAATTCATTTCTTCGTTGGACACTTACGGCTCATTGATGATTCTCATAACTTTAAGACCAGCAATGGTTCCAGCATCCTTAGTGGCCTGGCGCTGGGCATCATTGAAGTAGGCAGGAACGGTGACCACAGCATGTGTGACCTAGGGAAAATAAGAGATTACATTTTATTACACACTGGACATTTAGAATTGTTATAGACTGCATTATTTGCTTATATAGGTTTAATTTATTTTGTACCTTTTTGCCCAGGTAAGCTTCAGCAGTCTCCTTCATCTTAGTCAGCACCATGGCAGAGATCTCCTCAGGAGCAAATGTCTTCATCTGGCCACCACCGATGTCAACCTGGATATGGGGCTTGCTCTTCTTCTCAGTTATCTTAAGAGGAATATATATCAATTAAACCAGTGCATGTCACTGAGAAATGACTCAAAACATCCTTAAACCTTAACTTTAAACCTTCAGAAGTAGAAACTCACCTTGAAGGGAAAATACTTGACGTCCTGCTGCACAGTGGAGTCACTCCAAGTACGGCCAATTAGTCTTTTGGCATCAAAGACCGTGTTCTCAGGGTTAGAGGTCAGCTGATTCTTGGCAGCATCACCGATCAGACGCTCACCTTCGCTGGTGAAGGCCACATATGAGGGGGTGATGCGGTTACCTTGGTCATTGGCAATGATCTCCACACGGCCATTCTTGAACACTCCAACACTACAGGGAAAACATTTTAGAGATTATTATTCAGTGGCCTTTCATTTCAAACTACAATAATTACATCGTCTTTGGCATCAAGCTTGAAGTCTCCATTTCTTACCATGAGTAGGTGGTCCCCAGGTCGATTCCAATCACAGTCCCCACATTTTCGCTCTCGTCGGCGTCATCGGCAAACACAGTGCCGGTCACCAGCAATACAACCCACAGCAGCTTCATCTTTGCTTTTTGATTTGTACTCAAATCAGTGAAAAAGACCTGCGGAGAAGAAATCTGTTAAAGCGTGGCCGCTCCTTCATGATGTGGACTCAGTCTCCCCAAATTCCCTGTAAGGACTGGCTCTAATTATGGCTTCGGAACCTAGCAGAGGGATTTCCGATGGCACCCCCAGATGCCACTGGTTACGCCGCTGTTTTGGGGAGATGCCATTGTCTGGCTACAGACCTCCAGCGTGGGGTTGCTTCCGGTGCAGCCTCCGCTCTGAGCCCGCCTCCAGTGTCAGGACACTCAGAACAGGAAGTACGTGCAAAAAAACTGTCAAAATACACCAAACTTGGAGCATTCTGCCTCAGACTAAAGTCTGGCATACTGCAGTACTGCCTCTGCCAGTTCCTCCTCTCTCATTGTTACATCCAGTGACAGGGTGGGAGAGAATATGGACCCATTGCAGACACAGACAGGAATAGTGGTAAAGAAATTCATCCTCAATGCTCTTCAAAAAAGAGAATCACTTGCAACTTATTTTACTTTAATGCATAAGTGCTTTGCATTTCCCTGTTGTGCCACATACATCAGTTTTTCATTGGGTTACAATGAATCATCTGAATACAGTATCTTACATAAAACTCAATTGAATATCATTTATCATGAATGTGAAGCGGTTTAAGACTTTTGATAGCAACTATTTAACAACTGGCTGCTGGTCCGCGAGGTAGAAATAACCAAATGGTCCCTGGTTGATGGTTGATCAAGAAAACCTTGCAAAATAATGCTAAAATCCAGATAGCATAAGCAGTGTCATCTCCCCCAAACAACGACATCTGCTGTGACATCGCCCTCAAACAGTGGCATATAAGGAAATAAATAAAGTGTAATAAACAAAGTGTAAATAAAGTACATTTATTCTTCTGTACACGTTGATTGAACATCTTCATTGAACACCATGAAAACTAAAAATGAGATGAAAAATCTCAATGAATATTTGTCATGACAGATAGCAGATTTCCCAGTCATTCAAATACATGTAACTCAATTGGGTACATTACAACATTTTGATTAACTCTAATTTACATTACTTTCATTCTCTAAACAAGTCCAAATATGGCACAACTTAAATCCAAATGTAAGTCTTGTAACCTGACTGTTACTCTGATCAAAATACACTACTCACACAATTGTAAACATAAACTCAGTTAGCTTACTGAATCAATAAAGTGAAATTCAAGCTCTTGTGGTGAATTATGAACAAAACAGAAACTTCTCAAGTAGTGCACAACAGGCATTCAAAGTGGAGCATGTGGTAATGTGTCAACATCCTAGTGCAAGCTATAGCTCATTCACAGTAATGTCATGCAAACTATTATTATTACTTATTTTGTGTGCACTGCGCTGTGTCCGCTTAGCGTAGAACAAGATCGGGTTTAGGGATAACTAATAAACAGAAATAAATTCGACACGTACTTATGGCATCATCTCCCCCCAAACAGCGGAATCTGCAGTGGCATCTCCCCTAAACAGTGGCAACTGCCGTGGCATCTCCCCTAAACAGTGGCATAAGCAGTGGCATCTCCCTCTTATGTTCTAATTAAAACAATAGTAACGTCAAACTTTAATTAGCTAAATACACCACGATAGTCAAACGTTATCTTAACTGCTTATTAGCTTAATAATTAAACTGTTTAGGTTTACAAAATATCGCAAAGCTGCATTACCATATTAACCACAATGTTTAAACATACCTTAATAGAAGTTGCGTCAATGAATTAACGTCCTTCCGGTGTCTCAACTGGTATTTGCCTCTCGTAGAAGTTGTATCTCTCCTTTTGTCTATCGTGAACTCCTGCCTCTGTGAACGGATGTTGAATGAGCCGCGCTCTCTCCATATATATAAGCTGTCACTGCTTTCCCGTCGCGGAGCCCCGTGATTGGCTGAGCGGCTGTTAGTTGGAACGCGGTGATTGGTCTCTCCCAGCACGCTGTAAACCGATGATTGCATTTCATGTCTTGACTTCCAAATACAAATGTTACATCAGATTAACAGGATTACCTTGAAGTTTCATCAGCGTTTAGACATCTGTCTTGAAATGCAGTCTGTAAAAGTTTTCAAATTTTACCATCAACTTACTGTTCCATCAGTCACACACTGGTTACATATACGTTTCTGCGCAGTGTTGGTGGTACTGAGGCAGGATACCTACAACCTTACATTAAACAAAATCACTGTGGGATAAATTGAAGGATTATCTTATTTTAAAAAAGCCCAAATAGGTCAAGGTTGGGTGAGGTAGCCTAAGGAACGTATGCCTTGTCTGATCCTTTTCAAAAGTGCAAATTGTTTTGGGCAAAGTTTGTCTTTGAAAATGTTATTAAAAATAAAGTCAGTGCTTGTTAATATTTTGTGTGTATTCAGCAAACACATGGTCCTCATCTGTTGTGCTACAGGTCATCATTAGCACATTTAAATATAAATCAGGCTTAAAAACATATCAGTGAGTTATAACTATATAATTTGCCAGTGAGGTTAAATTATTTCACCCATTTTTTACAACAAAACCACCTCTTTTAAGAATTTTCTACAATAATATAATTTATTTGTAATAATTTTCAGAACATTCCTGAAATAAAAATGTGTTTCTATCTGGAAAATTCAAGATGAAACATGAAAAGAAGTAAAATGTCAGTGAAACCTTTTGTTTCGTTTTCAATAACTGATGTATGAAGGGTTGTTTTTCTCATTTGACTTATAATTCTAAGGGCCGTGTTAAAGTTGTGTCTGAATAAATTATTTTGTTTTTAATAAAAGAGGGACGGCTTGGACACAGCCACAGATTTTGATGCTGTAATGTTTAATGAAATAATTGTTGAAAAGAGGCTGTCATTTAACATGACTTTACATTTTTCTACATTTCTACAACAAAACACAAGGGGATATGAGATTCTGTTCTGCTCAAAAACGTTTTGAAACTAATGTGGACAAAGAGGAACTGAAACGCATAAACCTTCACTTTCAAATTAGTAAGTACTAATTTCTGCAAATTAAATTTAACTAACAATTCATGTTAGCATTTTGTCTCTTTATATGATCTACTGATAGTAAGAAAAATATAAGAATTTACTAAAAGCAAATTAATACCCTTATCAGATTTTCTTTTGTCTAATCTTTCTTTTCTTGGAGGCCTCTCTCTTCTAGACCTTCTTATTTATGTTTATATTGTCTACTAATCGTCTACTAGCAGTGTTACATTTTCTTTTCTGTAAATATGTGTCCTGTTCTAAATCTCATCGTTTTACATGGGCGTTTGACTTTGACTTAGAAGAGCTAGACACTGTAATCAACTGTAGGAGGAGCTGTTCTACTGGCTGATGATTAAGGAAGTTGCTGATTCCCAGCTAGACCAAGCCTTAGACACAATCACAAATATCAACTATAGCCTTATTTTTACAGGTTCTTGCAATACAGTTTAAATCGATGACTACTCTAACTTGCCTTGTCATTGCACCAACTAGAATACCTATTGTCAAAATGCTCTAGTTTTAGAGTACAACTGATTGAGATAAAGTGATTACTTTGTTAAATGCTGATTCTCGATATTTTAATTTCAACAAACAAGATTATCCCAAACTATACAAACCAGTTTCACTTGCCAGTAATTACAACTTTCACTTTATTCTTTCTCACACATGGAAAATGATATTATTTGCTAAGTGTGATCATTGTCAGGGTCACGTCACAGCACAGGACCTTTTCCATATTTCTTTGAGATTGTTCCTCTCAAGGTCACTGATAGGCCTATGTCCTTGTTTCCCTGCTATGGCGTGTAATTGTAACAGTTTGCACAGTTGGTTTAAAACAAACAAACAAAAAACATCTCAGAAATAAATACCAAGATAATTCTATGTATGTCTGTTTTGTATTAGCCTTGTGATGCATTGTCAAGATAGGAGTGACCTTTAACACAATTTCCAGCACACAATAACACTTAGTAACACAGGCAGTTAAGAATAGAACAGAATAGAATAGAATAGATTTTATTGTGATTATCACAGGTACAAGAAAGTACAGATACACTGAAGTTTTTGTGCAAAGTTCCCTAGCTTTTTTTTATATAAGCTCTGTCACACTTTGTAAAAATATAAAAATGCACGGAAAGAAACAGAACAATAATAATTGTTTCTTTCTGTGTGCCTACACATAAAAGGACTTTAACTACAGTTGCACTCTCAGTGTACTTGAATAGGATATAGGTAAGAATTTTTTTAAAAAGAAAGAAGTATATATACACACAGCAGTATTTACTTTGAGAATATTTGCACATTTGCAGCAAGTACTGCAAGAAGTTAAAATGTGCAGAGTGCAGTGAAATTAAACTGTAAGAAGATCATGGCAATGTTATTTAAATGCAATTTTGCATTGTAAGGAACAAAAAGGTACGCACATTTTGCTCTACACTTTCTTTACAGTGACTGACGCCTTTTATGTCATCTAATGCGGTGCTTGTGTCTTATTCGTGGATGTTTTATGATTAAAGATCCGGCCTGAGCTCTGCGCCCCCTAGCGGCAGAGACACCTACGGGCACCAAACTGATGACGTGGTTCGGTCCGTTGAGCAGAGAGCAGCAGGATGGCCGACCAGAGTAGGCAAATAAAACTCGCTGCAGCTAAGAAAAAGGTAAAGTATTTCACAAACGACCCGGTTATATAGAATAGAAACTCATGACTCTGTTTCCAGTCTTTTCAGTGTGGGTTTAAGGTGTTTCATTTATCGTATAGTTTCCAACGTCCTTACGGAGCCGGGGTGTTGTCATTACACGTCGCCCGACCTCTGCGCTGTCGCCTAGCCTGTCTCTCGAAGCTCCTGTTCCGGCTCCACTGCTAAGGAGAGACCGGTGTTTCGCGTAGGCCTGTGCTGATAGCATTAACTTTCCGAGATTATGCAGACTATTTTTAGTCCGGAGAGGCGTTTATAGCATCCCACACTGTTTAGTTAGTTAGCGATTAACTTCACTCACTCTCTTTGCCCAACGGTTTCACTTGTCTTTGTAGCTAATGTTAAATGTAGTTACTGGGAAAGCCTAACGTGCTAACTAAGGCAAGTTAGCAAGCTTACTCACTAGCTAATGAATAGTTGGCTACGTGGTGTGAGCATAAAGAATCTGCACAGCTATTTTGTCTTGTCTGTAGATCTCCAGTTGTCAAAGAAAATGCCCAACAAACATTAGTGCTTTAATTAAACAAACACACTGCCAGGAAGCTAGCATTGTAGCATAGTTAGCTGGATATAATGACGAGAACTGTTTTGACAGCTGACACCCCTCTTCCCTGCCCTGTTGTGTGCTTTAGCCAGACGTGTTTTAGGCTAGTTAGAGAGATGGCCTTATCAATTGTCAGTGTTAGGTTCAGGAAGTGACTCGTCAGCATTTCTTGCTACCACACACTCTCCGTGGTTGTGTGGTCATGGTTATAGCAGTTAACATTTAGCTGCCATAAACCCCAGTATTTCAGAAATGGTTGCTCCCATGATTTCCTCTTGTGCCCCACGTCAGCTGTCACGGCCAACATACTCAGGCATCACAAGTATGCATTAACAATAAGATGTGTTTTCTATAAGTAGATTGGTCACATGTTGTCATCTTCGTCCTGTTTAGTTTAGAGTGATTAGTCAAAGGCAGTAGCTAGCTTATTTGGAGTGGCTATTTATTGTAGTTTGCACTTGAAACCGGATCTTTTGAGTGGCGAGCTGCTGTATTGACGGAGAATGAGTGCAGTTCTGCCTTGCTTCAACTCAGACCAGATTAACGCCTCCTGATTCATTTTGCATGCTAAGACACTGCAGTGTTTAGAGATCATTTACGCTAAACAATGTCTTTAGTTGTCTGGGAGTAGGGAACGATTCTAAACGCCCACAGCTGGATCTGTAAGGAGCAGCTAAATCAGTTTGTATTCGATTAAATAGGCAGTAGTTTCTTTTTGAAAGTCAAGAACCGTTTTCTCAGACAACGTCGATTGTTTCCTCCTGTCATGTGCTGCTCAGCTGAAGGAGTTCCAGCAGAAGAGCTCCCCTGCTTCTGTAGGAGGAGAAAGGGGAGGAGGAGCAGGTGGTGGAGCAGGGGCCAAGAAGAAGAGGAAGGTGAAGGGAGCGGGCCAGTATGATGCACCTTCCACAGATAGAAACTCTCCAGATGATGTAAGTCACAAGGCCTTTCTGTTTTTGTTTTTTTTTTGCAGATAAACAGTCTCTGACAGTGTCTGACAGTCTCTCTGTGACCTGGTTATGTGTGATTACTCAGATCAAGTGTCCCCATGCAAAAGAGACTCGCTTCAAGTCATTGTTTTGTGGATTTGCAAATATATTTGATAAAAAGAGACCCACGTGCTCACAGTCCTTTTGTTGTTTGTTTTCACCCATTGCATTGATTTGTAAAAGTCTGCGTGGTTGCAGAGCATAAATCAACTTGTTGGGAAACGAGCTGATTTGCTATCATGTTGGCAAATGCTTTCCACGTTGCTATCATGCACACAAACACACAGTAGCAGCGTTCCCGCCTATTTGCTGGCCAGGTGACAAGGTGACAGTAATGTTTATCTGAGACAGGACACTGGACATAGTTCAGATCTGTCAACCTGACTTACAGTAGGTTTTGTCTTGGCTGCAACAATTCTTCCTACGATATTGTGTATTTTGAAAAACGTCCTTTAGCAAAATGGCCCTCTTTATAATAGAAATGTCTGATTAATGATTATTAAATAGTCATAATCGCATTTGTAACAGTGAATCATTAATCAGTTGTTTTTGAAATCGTACTTAATGTGGTGACAAAACCAGCAACAATGGAAAAATACTGGCACAGAGTGTGTCTCAGCCTTTTGCTTTAACTCATTGACATTTTTAACTAGCTTTACCTACTTGTCAATGCTGTTACATATTATTATGAAGCATAGTCTGCTACGGTCTGGTCTATTTAAGCTCAGTAATCAAACTGAAAGTTTCAGTGAGGACATGAATGCCACACTCAGACATCATATTACATTGGTCAGCTCCCTGGCATTTGACCCGTGCTTGGACCAGTTCCTGAGACAGCTGTGACCCTGTTTCTAATTGTTCAGAGACCCCCAGTCTGCAGCATAGTCCCATATACTTCACTGATATACCTGAGGGTTACAGTGAATTATGTTCAGTAATTACCAGAGATTTTATGGGTCACTCTCACCTCACTGCCCATATGCACACTCCCTTTCTCTTGATGGTCATATGTGCTCCCTTTCTCTCTCTCTCTCGCTCTGTCTTTTTTTCCTCTGGTTCAATAAATGGCTTGTAAACTTAAGTATTGTTGAATTTATTGCTGTCATACTACCAGATTCCACATCTTGACTTCCTTCTTGACGTCGCGCTTCTCTTTGCGTATTTGTTTATCTTCTTTGTCACCCTCGAAACTGTTCTCTCCCCCCTTCCATGACTCTTTCTCTGTCTTTGTTTCTTCTCCCTGTAGTTTGACAGTATTCTCAAAGCTCTTAGTCAAAGCAATGGAGTAGTCCTCCCTCCTTATGTCAACTGTCAGGTGAGCCTCTGTCTCTCCTTTCTTTGTTTCTTTCCTTCCAGCCTTTTCTTTCTCTCTTTCATCCCGTTGCTGTAAATAGCCGTGCTTCTTCTGGTATTTAATATTGTAACCTGCTTTCCCATTCCTTCCTCCTTTCTGGTATCAAGTGCACTTTTCTCTTCTTCTGACATGCAGATCAGAAAGCATGGAGTGGAGATTCTTGCCATGCTGCTGTGTTTTTTTTATATATATATATATACACATCAAGAGAGTGTGCATGAATGGTTCAGAAATGTGGAGTGTGCATCTTTTTTATTTTTTTTTCTCAGAAATCACCCCAGTGGTGCTGTTCATTTTACAGTATTAATCTTTCATCATTCAGTGTAGATGGTTGGCATTTTCACAGTGGCTACCATAAGTCTTAGGTGTTGTACAGCTGTGATGTTTGTAGCTGAGTGTTTTTTCGCTTAAAAATGTATTAATACTTTTATGTTTGTTTGTTTGTTGGTCTTTTTTTTTCTGTGCTTTAGTTGCCTGCACTTGTAAACGTGTTATTTTTCATATTACATATTTTATGCTAATGTCACGCTCACATTAAGGTCAAACTCAGTCAGTTATTAAAATTACAGCTTGCATTTATACAGAATAGTGTCGTTCCTTCATTGCTTTCATGCTGCTAATGTTTCAGAGAGCGTACCGTGGGTAGCAGCAGTAGGAAAGCATGACACGAAAACAAACGTGCATTGGTGCAGAACCAAAACACATTTCCTGCAACAGCTATCATCCCAAGTAACAAAGGCTGCATTAGGATGCTTTGTAAAGCATTTAACACAAAAATAATTGCATCATGTGGACATGTAAACAACGTAGTAAACTGATCTATCACCTTAATCCAATGAACCCGTGTCATCTAATTATTTTCATGCATGTACACACATAAAGTTTGCAGCATTTTGTGGTATGACTCTTGCTTTTAACTGCTCTTTTTCAGGCATTAAACAAGTGTGTGCATTTTTGTGTATGTGTCACCTCAGACCTTCGCTGACATGGAGGCTGTGGGGTCTTCAGTCCCCCAGCTACTGGAGGAGCCAGCCAGCGAGCCTGGTCGCAGCTCCCCTGTGTCTAACCCCGCTAGCGCTAACACTGCTACTAATCTTGAGTCTGTCGGTCACAACCCTGACCTGCAGGTGTGTTTTTCTCACTTTCCGTGCTCTTTGTCTTTACTGCTCCAGGTCTGACAATCACACCGTGTCAACATTATAAGCCTTAGTGTAATGACTCTTAGTATGTCATTGTCATTTGCTGTATTTTTATTGATATATGCATGTGATGAAAACAAAAGATTCGGCGTGAACCCTTTTCTATGTTGTTAAATTTTAAAATTAAATGTGCTCACTGTCTTCCTTTTCTCTACGTCTGTCTGGCTCTCTCACTCTCTCTTCTGCTTTCAATCTTTTTTCTTTTTCTGCAGGACTACCCTGATACCAATGGCAATGAGAGTTCAGTGGAGGAAAATAGGTGGGTCATCTGCTTGATACTTTTTTATGGCACTGTGCAACTATTACCAGAAAACATTTATCTATATTTACTAGGTATTGCTCCTGTTTTTGCTGTAAACGACAACATGTTTAGACTTCCGAACATTATAGATTTTATTTAGCTTTATTTGTTCGTCCGTGTTGCCTTGCAGACCGCTGTCTTCCACAGAGAGCCTGCGACAGATCTCGCAGCAGCTGAACGGACTGGTCTCTGAGGTACAGTGTTGCAGCCACCAAAAGGCATCCCATCTCTCTCTCTCTCACACACACATTTCTTTGTCCTACAGTGTTAGGCTTTTAACAATAACACACCACCAGTGATGTGCACATTGTGTTGCATCTGTTCTTGGCAGGAAAGTGCTAGAAGCATTTCTGCCAGTCATTCCCAGTGGCCTCAGGCTGACTGACAGCATCAACTGGTGCACGAAGCAAACTTGATATATTTTATCTTAGTTAGATTTTACGCCGTCAGCAGTAAACCACGAAGTCTGTTGTTTTTTCTGTCAAGTTTCTGAGACACAGTTATTTTTATTATTAAGGTTCTGTGATGAAATGTGAGTCTTACCGCTGCTGCCTAATCAAACGGTCTATCTGCTATGCAACAAACGTTTTTCAGCCGTAAGCTTGTAGCGGCATACGTTTTTATTCAAGCACATTCATTTCCTTTTCCCTACAAATTCCTGAATGTTTCCATATCTGAGCTCCCTGTGGCACTTATGATCAAATATCTGTTTTTGTAAAACATTCTAGTCATCTACTGCCTATGTGAATGGAGACACTGCACCTGCTCTCAGTGAACGGGAACTGGAGGTAAGACAGAAATCTAATATTTTCTGTAAACTAATATTTGGACCTGAGTTTGAACTCAGTTACATGATACAGTGATATCTTAGTGTCATTTGGTTTATGGAACAATATAACCAGGCCTTCATGCGTGGTATTATTTTATCACGCTATGGTTAGGATATGAAGTGAGACGTCCCAGAATGGACATTATGTTGGCAAGTTCTCTGAAATGGAAACGCTCATGTTGTAAGAATTACCAGTATAATCTTCCCAAAACTCACTGAGAGTGTGAGGGTGACCTTTCCGGCTTTGTGTAATTTCTTTAACCGCACAGCACATCACATCACATGTACTCCCCAAAATGAGACCGTGTGGAAGTGTGGAAAATTAAATGCTAATGAAGAATCACAACACATTACAGCTCTTGCAAATAGATGGAGTGGAGCAAATGGAATTTGTTGGATTAATGATGGTATACTAATATGCTTCGTCCCTTTATAAAATTGTGGTGAATGATCTTTCTGGAGAGGAACAGAAACCCCAAAATATCAGTTTGTACCATGTGACATTATCTTAATTACCTGACTGATTAAATGACACTTGGAAGCTTTCACCACTGGGCAGGGACTTAATATGATGAAGGAGGTCATGTGGATCCAGTGCACATCTTTTGCAAATGATACTTAAATAGGTTGCTGTAAAGGCTCCACTGCTTCAAGTTCCATTAATCAGTTTAACAGCCATCGTGTATTTGAATTATTTGCTTCATTCGTCATTATTGAAAGTACATTTGTGCTCCACTTTTAATGGTGCTACTGTTTGCCTTCATGTTAATAATTCACACTTTATTATTGTTTTTTTTTCTCCTCCTATCCTCTTTGTTTGACTTGTGCCACTGCACTTTATCCCTCTCTTGTTTATTTTTTGTTTCCTTTTTCCTTTCCTGGATGCATGTGTGCACGTGATAGAGTCGGAACCAGGAGCTGGCAGCCGCCCTGGAATCCAGCAACCTAACAAACGCTCAGCTCAATACCAAGCTAGACCAGCTGGTAAGAAGCTGTGTGTATGCATATTTGTGTGTGCACGTTTGTGTGATATTAGAGTAACCCCTTTCCTGCCCTTGGACCGTAGTTAATTACATCTGTGCATGTATTGCAATGTACTCAGCATGTCATGTCATTGTCATGCATGGTTTCTTTTTTTTATCTTTTGTTAAGGTTGAGTGAAATACATTTTTGCAAGACATAATCACGGCATAAGGAGTTGATTGCAGATTTCTGGTAGTGAGGCCTTTTCAGCACACAAAACTTCAAATATCAGTGTCTTGTCTGGCATGCAGATGAGGTCTTTGCCAGAATGTTGGTTATATTTATAAGTTAAAATCGTCTGAAACTGCTGTGATGAAGAACACAGTGTTTTCCTTTCCTAAACTTACATGTATATCCTGTTTGTCTGGCAGGTACAGCAATCTCAGGAGCTCACAGATCAGCTACAAAAGGTAGGCAGCTTTCCCTTTCACTTTTCACCTCTATCTCAACTGTTTTTTTTTTGGCATGAATATCAATTTCATTCATGCACGTCTTCTTCCTCCAGGAGCGGAAAGAATTTGAACAGAGGTTTTCGAAAGAGCAGGGAGCCATGCGGGAGCAATTACAGGTAATTTCTCTGACCCAAATGTTAATTGAATGTGTGTGATCAGACATTTCTAAGAAATTCTGTAGCGATGACATAAAAGGAAAAACTAGAAAAATGTCTCTTTGCACTGCACTGTAATGTCTCTGTGTATGATATCAGAGTGTGTGGTGTTGTCTTTATATGAAATGGATAGAAATGTGATCCATTAACACACCCTCCTAATTCCAACCGTTCCTACAATAATTGCTCATGCTGACAAGAACTGGTTATGTAGAAATGCTGAAGCACTGATGAGTAATGCACCCTGTGAAGAGCTGCATTTACTCATAATGTTCAGATTTAATCAGAGTCTTTTTGTAAAGTCAGTTGACATTATCTCGTCTCATCAAGAACTGTGCTCTTTGCTTTGTGCTCTCTCAAGGTTCATATCCAGACCATTGGCATTCTGGTGTCAGAGAAATCAGAGCTGCAAACAGCACTACAATACACACAGCAAGCTGCACGGCAGAAAACAGGTGTGTTTTATAATGAACGTGATAAGCTCTTAGTGCTACAGCAGTTACTTAACATTGTTTATCTCTCTCTTTGTATGTATTTGTTTGTAGCTGATGCAGAGGAGCTAAATAACCGTCTGCAGGCAACAAAGCAGAGAGTGTCAGAGCTGGAGAGAACTCTCTCTTCTGTCTCAGCGCAGCAGAAACAGTTTGAAAAGGTAAAAGACACTGCTGTAAACTCACACCATAAAAACTATTTACTGAGTAATTAGAAAAAAATACAAGTTATATAAGAAGAATATAACTAATATAAGATTTTCTCTTAATTTGTTTTTATTATTTTCATTTTGTCTCCAGCACAACAAAGAATTCGAAAAGGAAAGAGACAGTTTGAGACTGGAGGTGTTCAGACTAAAGTAAGTCGCTTTTTCCCTAACACACTTCTCTTATTTCTACACATTTTCACATAGTATTGGGAAATTAATTGCTTTGACAGATGACACGAGCAGGTCTCTTTAGAAATGATATCTTTGTGTGTTCACAGCAACTTGAGTGAAGAGTCGAAGCAGCAGAACTCGGAGATGTCGGAGCAGTTAAAACTGAGCACGCAGGAAAATGCAGCAATGAGGTTGGAGGTGGAAGATCTTCGCAAGAGGCTGGAGATAGCTGATCTCATGCTACAACAGGTGTGTTAAAGTACATTCTATCACTTTAAACACATTTAAACGTTTCATTACACCAGTTTCTCAAACTAGAGCTCTGAATGCCAGAGTAAGGATGGCATAATGCTGGAAATTCTTTTACCACGCACACAAAACATCATGTTTTGACAGGCTGACAGTAGACATTATAAGCGTCACCCATCTCTAGCTACTTTACCCTAAAGAAGTGCACAGTTGTTTTTGGTTGTGCGTATTAAGCATTGCTGCAGTTCCCAAACAGTAACTTTAACGTTACATTACGACGACACATTGGTTTGTCTACAATTAACAACTGAAACTTGCTCCCTGAAATTCAGTGTACAGATCCATCTTTGAGTTGCTTAGATAAGTTTGATGTGTTTACTTTCTTCCAACTCTCTGTGACACTGTCTGGCTTTTGGTTGTCCCTGACTGAAGTTTGGCCTCAGCTTGACACTAAAGCGACATCAATAGCTGATAGTGTAGACAGATGTTATGAGTTATTTCCATTTTTACTGCAACATCTTTGTTATCTGTTTTCTTTCCAGTGCTCCAGTCAGTCAGATCCCTCTAGTATCAACCAACAGGTCCAGCTACTGCTAGAAGAGAAGCAGCAGCTAGAGGTGCACAATCACCAGGTGTGCAAGGAGTTGTCTGTTAAAGTTATCTGCATGTGTTACACAACTTGCATGTCTGTCTTGATATCAAGAGTTTTGATTTACTGCACATTGTTACATGATGATATTTCTTCTAAAGCTCTTGTCTTAGCAGATACTGTCGTTTATTCTGATATGAACGATTACCTATCCCTGTACACTGCCTTATCATTTTCATTATCAATATTTCATGACCCATGAGATGTCATCCACCTTTCCTAGCTTCTCTATTCCATTCCTTGCTTGATTATTTTATAGACATTTATGAAACTGATGTATAAACTACTTTATGACAGTGAAGTCTTCTTAAATTAACACCACTTCACCCTCTACGTTTGTGATTTTGCAGCTGATGGAGTCCATCTCCCATCTGAAGACGGAGAGGGACTGTTACGCGGAGCAGATCCAGGAGGAGGGACGTGTATGGAAGGACAAAACAGAACAGCTGCTAACACAGGTATGGGAACATCAGCATGGATTATATTAGACTATGGCTTTGAAAAGTGAATGATTTGACTTCTGAATGACTAGTTGACATGTGTCTGTGAAGGTGTCCTTGGTGGCAGAGGAGAGAGACCGAAATATTAACAGAGTCCAAGAACTGGAAGCCAGCATCGCAGAGCTAAAAAATGCTGCTGGTATGTAGCAGACTCTGTCCTCTTCTAGAGGCTCATTTATTTTTATTTTTTTGGAGTCAAGGTTTTCACTGTTTATCAGCACAGAAATGTATCTGTTAAAGGTACTATATCAAGCTGTGTGCTCAATATTTTGCCCTTCATAGTAGAATGAGCATCAGCTCTATATTGTATTTATTGTCAAATGTCCCAGTAGCAGTTTAAAAACACTGTGTGGTAATATTTAGTTCAGCATAATGTTCAATGTTTTAGCATCTAAACGGTAGCATATTTGATAACTGGCATTCTTCTCCTCTAGCGTTATTGTCCCAGGAGAGAGAAGCTCAGGATGGAGCAGAGTCTCAGCCCTCAGGGCCGTCAGAGAGTGAGGTGGCACTGCAGGAAGCTCTAAACAATCTGCAACAGGAGAAAGATGCTATTACTGCACAGTATCAGGCACAGGTATGCATTTTATTGTTTGCTGTATACGTCGTGAAATATAAAGGAGTTTAATGTGATTCGTCTACAGTGGTTTAATGGAACCACTGTATTCACTAAAAGCAAAAATTTACTTTTTCTTTACTGAATCGACCAAGGATCATTAGTGCTTCCAACGTCGCACCTTTCTGTCTTTGAAGTTTCTTAAATCATCTGTAATTCTTCTTCCAGCTGCGGGATAACGAGCAGCTGAGCCGCATGTGTGCAGAGCAGGAGGCACGTCTGGGGGAGATGGAGCGGCAGGTGGAGAGCCGAACCCAGGAGGCAGACGACCGCCGGCGCATGTTAGAGGATGTTCAGTCGGACAAGGCCACTATTAGCCGCGCTCTCACCCAAAACCGTACACTGAAGGACCAGCTGGCTGAGCTACAGAACGGCTTTGTCAAACTGGTGAGACTGAAAAACTGTGCTTTTTTTTATAGACACATTTACTGTTGCATCTACTTGGCTTCTTGTTCATACATTTTCATTGCTTCTTTAAAGTGGCTTTTTTTGTTTTTTAAATCTTCATAAATAAGTGAAAAACCGTCTGTTTTAACTTTGTGTGAGACTGCTGTCTTTAAGCCAAAATTCCTGTTACTCATTCACTCTGCCAGACTAATGAGAACATGGAGCTGACCACTGCCATCCAGTCAGAGCAATATGTGAAGAAGGAGCTGGCTCGCAGAATGGGGGAATTACAAGAGGAGCTGCACAACGTCAAAGAGCAGGTAAGGTCATACACACCACTCTCCTGCACCATTTTGTTTTGCACTTTTGTTGTCTTTACTATTCATCCTTCCATCATATGTTTAGATATTTCTAAGCATATACTTGTCTGTGTCATATACGTATTAATGCAACAGCAGATGATTATAGCGATATGGTATTAATTTATGTTTCCTCGCCTTCAGTTGGAGCTGAAATGTCAGGAGACTCAGGGTCTGATGGAGCAGAGGGACCAGGTAGTGGCCCACCTGCAGCAGTACTCTGCTGGCTACCAGGCCTTGGCTTCAGAGAGGGAACAGCTGCATCAACAGTATCTCCAGCAGAGCCAGCTCATGGACCGGCTGCAGCACGATGAAAGCCATGGCCGTGCACAGCTGGAGATCAGTTACAGTCAGCTCAAACAAGCCCAGGTGGGTTTCACTAGTAAAACCTTTTATAATGTGACAATTCAGTGTATAGACTGTATAGTCATTTTGCTAATATAGACTGTATAGTCATTTATTTGTGCTGTGTAGCCTCACAGCACAAGCCTCTTTTCTATCTTTCTTGACACTCTCAAACACATGAACAGTTTTAATTCTCCGTCTCCTCCTACAGGAGCATTTGGAGAAGCTAGTCCAAGACAATGAGCAGCTGAAGGCTGAGGTGAAGGAGCTGCTCAACAGCTCGGCTCTTGTGTCGACATCCAGAGACCAGGGTAAGTTTTCTCCATTACTGTTATGTATTGTCACCATTGTTTATGTACTGTTGTTACAGCACCACCAGTTTCAGTCAAATCTGTGCCCTCTAAAGGCAAGCAACATAAGAGCAACAGTTTCTAACCTTTAAATGTCAACATGCTGTGCTGTTGGGCACCAGCTACAGACAACAATAATAAATGCTGCAGTCATTCTCTTAAGAAATTGCAAAAAGAAACAAAAAAGTAATTTGTCATTTAGGAGATGGAGTGGAAAGCCAGTCCCTGCAAGAGAGCCCAAAAAAGTCCTCCTCCATAGTTATTCCTGAAGACTTTGAGAGCCAGAAAGAGATGGTAAGAAGGGTGCTGAATTTTATTCCTCGAAAACTGCTCATGTAGATATTTATTATTTTATTACACAACATTTCATAACGCAGATTTCAAGTTCAGTGTTTTAAAGATGCTGATAATTTTGCTTTTGGTTTAGTTGTTTCATAGCGTCTTCTCACCTCATTGCCACTTCCTGTCCCCCCACAGGAGGACTTTATCCGAGGAGCTTTGGCCCAGGTGGAAGCAGAGAGGGACGAGGCCAGAAGGCAACTTGAGGAGGAGCACAGGCTCCATATGGCAGCACGGCACCAGGCCGCTGTGGCACTCAGTCTCGAGCAGCAACACCACAGCTACAAACCTGTTCATGAGCAGGAGCAGGAGCATGATCACAGTCACGGCCAACACAATCACTGTGAACACAGTCATGAGCATTCAGGTTAGAAAAGGCCAAGTTTGACTTTACGTTTTGTAATAATTTCAGATTATTTAGGTCATGGAGGGTATTTTGTAAACGTTAACATACTCTGTGCTGTTCCTTGACCAGAAGGAGTGCCGGTGGAAGTTCATCAGGCGCTACAAGCTGCAATGGAGAAGCTTCAGCACCGTTTCACGTCCCTCATGCAAGAGAAAGCTGACCTGAAGGAGAGGGTGGAGGAACTGGAGCACCGCTGCATCCAGTTGTCTGGAGAGACCGACACTATAGGTGAGACTTAACTAATGTCTTTTTGCTATTGTCCTATAGTGTGTACTCTATATATCTAAATAGTTCATTACCATACTCATCTCCGTTATCCATATGTCTTCCCAGGGGAGTACATAGCCTTGTACCAGAATCAGCGAGCTATCATGAAGCAGAAGCACCAAGAGAAAGAGCAGTACATCAGCATGCTGGCCCAGGATAAGGAGGAGATGAAGGTATGGATAACTTTATTGTAAAGGGACGGTCACAAAAATAACTTCTGCTCAATATGTACTCAACACAGACGCAAACACGTGAACTTGCAGAAGTTTGTCTGGATATATTTCTGTTTTGTTTTTTAGAATCCGTAAAGACAGCTGCTGATGGATGTTTTTCTATTTCCAAATTCTTGTTTCATGACTAGCTCACATCTGTTTTGATGAGTGGTCCGAGAGTACTTAATCTTCACTGTCACTGTTTGGCTTTAATGAAAAGTAATGAAGCTATTAGGATAATTACACTCCTCTGATGTTGTTTTGGTCTGTATCCCACATGTCTGTGTCTCCTGTCCATCAGGCAAAGCTGGCAGAGCTGCAGGACCTCGTGATGAGGCTGGTGGCCGAGAGGAACGACTGGTACAACCGCTACAATGGAGCTGTAGCCAGCGTGGGCTCGGTGAACCCCGACCTGCTTCCTGTTGGGAAGGATCACACTCACCCAGAGCATCAAGCACACGGCGAGCTTAATGCTGTCAGTGGAGCAGGTAAGAGCAATCACATGTACCGCGTCACAAATTAACGCAAAGATACACAAGATGCCGATCTTGAGTCTAGAAGAGGATTAGATGCGTGATCTGATGGGAAAATTGACTTGCTTCTTGTGGCATAAAGCAAGTGTGACAGGAAATTAATGGTTGTTAATATAATTCAGTAGCTGTTAATTACAAATGACCTCAGTGTCATTTAAAAAGAAACACACCAGTAACACAAACACTGACAGATTTAGCATCTTTAGCTACAGTACAGTCAGTGCAGTGTGTGTTGCGCTATTGTTTTCAAGTCTTGTAGTATTGTGACCGTGTTTGAGAGTGGAATGGAGAATTTCTCAAGTTTCTCTTTCACCTGATTACAAACTTGGGTAGGTGCTCCGGTAGTCTGACCCCCCTGCAGTACCTCTGCGGACCCCCTAGGGATAGCGGACCCCCTGTTGAAGACCTCTGGTTTAGACTAAAGTCAGCTGGCAGATAATTGCAGTTCATATCACTGTTGTGTTTACTAAAATTCATGAAAAAAAATACTACTGACATTGTGATATATTTTTATGTTTTATCAATAACCTTCTTGTCTCTGACTTGTTCTCTGCTGCAGAAGCGATGGAGGTCATCCCTCTGTCAGAGCCCTCCCCAGGTCTGGAAGCGTCCTCATCCCAGACGCTGTCATCTGTTCAGACTGACTCCAAGCCCCTGGCGCCCAAAGAGGACGGCACAGCCCAACAAATCATGCAGCTGCTCCAGGAGATCCAGAACCCACAGGGAGCTCAGAGATCACCTCCCTTCCTCGGGGAGAACCCCTGCATCCCCTTCTTTTACCGGCCTGATGAACAGGACGAAGTCAAGATCCTGGTGGTGTGAGGTGTGTGTGTGTGTATGACATAGACTTTTGTATGTTTGCGTGCGTGGGAGATATTGGACATGTCTTGAAGTCTGGGGAATATGGAAGCCCTCAGTTTACCATATTTGTAGCTTATTGATCCCATTCACAAACACTTCTTTGGTAATTTGACACCTTACAAAACTGGTCACAGAGTGTCTTTGACCCAGTTACATTAAAATGCCCCGTCTTTTATCTGTGTGTCGGCACCAATGTGTGCGTAGTTAACACGAAAGAGGTTTTTCTGTTTGTTGTCTTTACGTTCTTGTTTGTCTACGACGCTCTTCCCAGAGAGGAGGTAATCAGTATTCCTAACTGCAATTCGATTATTCTCCTTGCTGTGATTTTGACTTCCCATCTCTCACATATGTGCAATAAAGGGGCCATATATTCTGTCCCCTCGCTGATACAGTACTTCAAGAGCTGTGAGAAACTAGCAGCTTGTTTGCGCGCAACTTTATTCAAGTGCAAATCTCTGTTTTAATTCACTGTACTCATGCCAAAAACAAAAACAAAAAAAACAAAAAAAGAGCAACATGTTTGAATGTAATACCTGTACGTGTGTGTGTAATGTGAAGAGAAGTAAGGTGCAGCGAGAAGATGTGAGGCCGGGTGGCAAAACTAATAAATGCAGAGAATTAAGAGAAAGTTAAGGAAGTTCAGTGCACATATGAGCTTTGAAGCTGTAGGTGGTGTTTTGACGTGAAGAGCCTGCACGATCAGAGAAGATGGAGGCAGATGTTGCTGGTTGACGGTGTTCATAAAGCTACTTTTTCTTCCAAACACTGAAAATAAGTTTGTTGAGCAAGTTTTTGTGTCAAAGACTGAGAGATGTCGCCGCCGTTACGAGCTGGTGGTTGACCCAATTAACCGAAGGGCATGGATGCAATTTAACACGACCCCACGAAGTTAAAAAAAATGTTAAAGTAAAAGTTATGAAGGTACTACAGGCATCTTCTCCGGACTTAAGGTAGCGTTTTTTAAGTTGCATACAGGTGGTTTGGTCTCTGTCTATCTCTGACTGGACTCATCACAGTCCATCTCCTGCACCATAACTTCCTTTCATGGGGTCTTTAACCGAATTGACACTATTCAAAAGTTCTTTCCTGTTACGTTTACTTGTAGTTTTACATATCGAAGATGAGTTAACAACTGGATTGTGTGTATGCGTGTGTGCGTTTGTGGTGAATCCATACCGTTTCCTCCTCGGCCAAACTTGCATTCATTGTAAATTTATTTTGGTAGAGTTCTATCAGATGATATAATTGCACTAAAACTGTACAAAGCTTCTCGTTTTAGCTCTGTCCGCGCTCTCGTGCTGATTGGACGGTGATGTTTGATCCCATGAAGCTTAACGCCGAGGATCCCACTGAATCGAAAGCGTGTCGGCGTGTGTTTGTGTAACGCTCACTGCAAGAATGATTTTCCAAAACGTGAGGGACCAATCCAATTTTGGGAAAATGAACAACTCTCTTCTCCTTTGGGCATTAAAAACTAGGGAGATTTTTCTTTGAGTAAAAATGACAGGTTTAAGAGAGATGCTCGTGTTCGCAAATATCGATTGGAGGATGGATTTATTTCCTTCCCTTTACAGCTAATAACAGAGACTTGAGCTACAACATATTTCTTTTTTCCTCCATTTCCGATCACATCCAGGCACCAGCTGCTTGTCTTTACATGATTTTAATATGCAAGGACTTGAGTCTCCCTGCGAGGTCATATATTAAAACAAAACACTGCAGGAAGTTTTATTTGGATGTGTCTGAAGTCTGCGAGGATGTGCTTATTTTGCTGTAGAGGACACATTTAATAAATTATTAAACTTGATATTTAAAGTAACAGGGCAGGAAGCAGCTGTGCGAAGTTTGGTGTTTTAAGTATATTAACTCGAGGCTTATTAAAATATAAAGTACGTGGTTGCCATATGTACTCGGTGTTGTTTAGAGGGACAGTAAACGGCACCTGAACCACAGCACTTGACGGTAAACCTTTCATTAAAAAAAATATATATATATTAATAATAATTCCTCGCTTCTTAGCATTCTGGTTTTCTTTGTCACAGATTTTATTTTTTTGTTTTTTTTGCTTTTCCGAGATCAGACCAAGACATAAATACACGTTAGTACTGTTATTTGGGGGCTTGTAAGATAGATAAATGAAGATGAAATGATTTCCCGCGCTTTCTAATTCACTGTTAAATACGTTCTGCGCGTGATTGCAACGAATGGCAAATGAGAAAGCATTTATTGTCCTTACTGTAAAAGAGGTGGTGTGTATATACTGTACCTGTGTAACATATTGTATATTCATTATGCCTGGTGTGAGTGAGGGGGTAAGGTGGTGGCTGGCAGCGTGGATAGCCGTCGGGTTGTTGTTGGTTACTGACTGGCTGTGATTTAATACAAAGATTGAGTTAAGTAAAGAAAAAAAAAAAAAAGAGAGAAAATATTGTATTTATTTGGAATAAGTTAGTATCTCAACTAATCAGTTTTAATGTAAATTGGAAGCGACTGCAGGATGGAAATGAAGGATCACTGAGAGATATGTTTGAGTGCTGCTTCTGACAGAAGCTTTCTGATTGATTTTTATTTTTTTTTCCTTGAGTAATATTTTCTCCCCTTCTCCTGAATAAAACTGATTGAGCAACTTAAACTGAGTGTCTGGATTTTCTGGTACTCTAAACAGTACACACAACCATAGACTCTATATGCAGTCCATGACCTCAACCCGGCATACATGATACCTGTATTTGCTGTAGATTTATTTTGGACACAGAACAGAGCAGGCATCTCATCTCAGGGGTCATTACAGCCTTCAACAAAAGACAGAGTTCACCCCGTTGCCATGGAGACATTCACGCTATCCATTGGTCTCCTTCCTTCTGATTGAACTTTCCATGTGATAGGAAAAGCTACCAAGCTGCTTTTTAATTAAGTGCATTATTAATTAAAGGTTTGTTTGTACAGACAGGAAGTGATGTGTGTCATTATATACACCGATCAGCCACAACATTATGACCGCTGACAGGAGAAGTAAATAACATTGACCATTTTGGGACAATTCAATGTTCTGCTGGGAAACTTTTGGACCTGGCGTTCGTGAGGATGTTACTTAGACATGTACCACCCACCTAGACCAGACCAGACACCCCCACCCCATAGCAATGACACTCCTGCGGCCTGACACAGACACACGCACAAAAACAATTTAGGATCAAAAACATGAAGAACAGCACAAGGTGTTGACCTGGCCTCCAAATTCACTAGATCCCAAACTGATGTCGAAGGAGGAACTTTTCTCTCTCCTTCAGCCCAGGATCTTTATACCTATTGGAAAGGTTAGTCCGACTATGAATAGACCACTCGACAACTTCTCTCCAATGACAGTTTATTTAGCACGCAGAGAATAGGTACAGAGTCAGCGCTGAGACTTCAGCTTAACCACGTTATGGGTAGAAAAGGAGAAGACCCGGACGAAGCACACACAGAAGTCTTGTTCTATCTGGGCTCCGCCCCGAAGACAATAGGAGGAGCACTGCCTTTCATGTATCAGTGGTTTTCCATGTGTAGCCGAGACCGGCTCTAACCGGTTTCTACAAGGTGAAACTTTAGATTGTGTGGCGCATCCTTATCTTGTGAGCAAAGCTGCAGCTAAGTGGTAAACAACCCCATTTATGATATGATAGAAGAAGAGCACTTCTTTCTGTTTTTGCCCTCATGTAACCCTTTAATATCCAACACTGGTCAAGTATCTGTGGGATGATCCACAGAGGCCCCTCCCCTCAACTCATGGGACCCAAAGGCCCCCACTAACAACCCTATGAAACCCTCAGAAGGCCCATGTCTATTCTCTGATAAGTCACACAACTGCTTTGGAGGCACAAAAGAGACCTACACTATATTAGGAAGGTGGTCATAATGTTTTGCCTGATCAGTGTATGAAGGAATACAGGGTAAACAAGTCATCTGTCTGTGTCCAGTGTACACTTTGTGCTTTGTCATTATGTTTAAATTTAATTTATTATTTTAAGTGATATTATCGTCAGAGGAGTAAATCAATAGTGAGTATTGTAACTGATTACTGGATTAGCTGTTCTGAACCGTCTGTATTAGATCCCATTAACTGATGCTAATGTTTACAACCATGAAAAGAAAAAGGAGACAAAGAGGAAGCGTCGCTCGTTACACTGAAGTTTTTAATCTGTTGACAGAGCACAGCAGTCCTGCAGGTTAATGTCACCCTCTCATCCACATCAGTTTGCAGGACTTCGGTTGCTGCACACACACACTCACACTGCCCCTCCCTTCGCTGCTGCTGCCGTTCACACAGGGAGGGACCAGAAAAAACAAAATGACCCTCTCCACTACAAGCAAAACGTATCAAACCACCTGCCGACGTCCACATACATCACGGTATTTCATGTTTTTTTTTAGAAGTTTTTTTTTTTTCCAGCATTATTTCCTTATATGTTCATAATAATTTAAATATTCAGCAGTTTCTTACATCGCAGACTAAATTCTCTAGACAGTGTCCAATAAGATGCACCACACATATACATAATAACACATTAAGATATGTTCATAATAAACTATTTACCATTAAATAATAATATGCTTTGCAGTCAAGACGCACGAGGGGCCGGTGACGTGTTTCAAGAGGATTTAAATGGCCGTACTGTACTGTACTGTACTGTACTGTACTGTTCGGCGTCAAAAATACAACACAACACGTGACAGAAGAATCGAGCGGCAGAAAGTATGGGGTGAAACGACGGGTCGAGTTCACGGGCCCTTGAGACAGCGACGTGAGGGTGAAACAGAAGGAGCTAGATTAATGCATAGACTGTGGCTGCTTTCATGTTCTCACTCACCCCCGTGACCACTGAGAGAAGGAAGAAAAGAACAAAAGAGGGAGGGGGAGGGAAAAACAGAAAAAGAAAATGGCAGATCATCAACCTGGCTTAAATGCTTTCCACGACAGTGTATCAGAAATGATGCGTGAGGAGTTATCTAACAGTCTCGCGGTGCGACCCAGGCCACCAATTCCCTTCCTCTCGTGTTTAGAAATATACTCTGACTCTTGTGTGACTGGTGCCATGCAGTTATCCTCTATATATATATATGTATATATTGCACTTTCTATTTTGATCCCGCCTAGATTAAATAAAGCAGTAATAAAGGTTTGTGTGAAGGGATGAAGAGGAAAGAGGGGAAAAGAGCCGTGGGAGGCACCTTTTTTTTTTTATGTCAGAAAAGACTGAGAAACCATTTTGTTGCATAGGTTCTGCGGAAGCACAGACAACAGCGGTTCTGGGAGAATAAGGTTTGGTTGTCCACTCGAAATGAAGATAAAACACAGGTGGAGGAGGATAGAGCAGGCAAAAAATAACAATAATCCAGAAGTGCCTTAAAAAGCTCCTCGTGCCATCCTGCATAGGGAGAAAGAGGAAGGGGAGGGAAGTGGAGGAGAGTCTGGGGCCCGATTCCTCCCTCGTTTCATTCAGGCCCTCCTCCCTCCTGTGAGTGAGTGATGGGTGCATTTTTTCAGAAGAAGAGGAGGTAACAAAAGGGGGAGAACGGAGGGTGGGGTGTCTTCTAAAAGTTGAACGGCGGCAGGGGGCTCTCGGGGCGAGAGGGCCCGCCCTTGCTTGGCCGGCTGTTTTCGGTGAGAGGAGTAGAAACAGAAAGAGAGAAAAATACAACTTATTTGGCAAGAGGAAAAATAAAAAGGGAAATCTCAAAACCTTAAAGGTCTATCTCTAATCTAAAAGTACCGGTATTATTAAAATCCATAAAAGTGATGCAAGAGTGTCCTCGCCTGAGATTTTAAGGGACCACGGATACAGATCAGAACCTGAATACAGCAGTGAGAAATTAAAAGATACACAGAGTGTCCCGTGCATTTCAGCTTGCATCTGTGGTTTGCATCTCTTACTTTTCAAAATGCTGCTTTTTTTACATATAGATCTGTGATATGAAACCTGTTTTCTTCAGGGTGAAATATTCCTTTAAAGGAAAATGAAACAATAGAGACCCAGACTACCCATTAGAAATACTCAGGCATAGTGTCATGCTAAATGTGTTCACCCCCTTAGTTTAAGGATATACTGTATATCGTGTGAGCAGGAGTTTGTTTCTTTAGTCTCTACGTAGTAAAATCTAAGGGTGCAACATGTTTTGAGTCATGCAAGTGAGTTTCAAGTATTCAGCATCTCTGTGTGGTAACAGAGGGGTGAGGAGGGTGAGGGGAGTAGAGAGAAAGAGAGAGAGATAAACATGGCTTGTCGTAAGGGAGAAGCAGGAGAAGGGAGCCGGTCGCGGGTCGGGTGAGGCAGAGAACGACAGGAAGGTGGCGCTGTTGTCTGTGTCCTCTCATCCGGAGGAGGAACAGATGGAGGAGGGTGGGAGGAGCTCAGAGGTCTAGTGGGTTGGAGAAGGTGGGGGTCTCCGACTGCCATAGACAACACAAACAGGACACGAACAGGAGAGAAGAGGTTGTATTAGTGGTTTCAGGGTGTCCGACTTTTTTTTGTTTTGTTGTTGTTTGGTCGCTCTAGGTTAAAGTTTAAGCTCACCCATGTGCAAATGTATGCACAGAAATACTTTAAATTCACACGGACGACCATTTATATCGTGGGATAACACAAGGAGGAGACCCACAAACATCACAAAGGTGTCAGTTAATATGTCCAAACATCAGGTGAGGAAGTGTCGCTGAATATCTGTTGTTAAGCTACAGTAACATACAACTTTACACATTACACATTAAGCTTTTTCATGTAGGATAAAATAAAAATAATAATAATAAAAATATGGGATTGTTGCAGGAAAGCAAAAACCCCAAATGAATTTTGAATTACATCTAAAGCAGGTAACAGTGAAAATGTACGATAAACGTGGTACAATACCACTCACATCTGTCCAGTAAATATGTCGCCACCATGACCAACTTTAGCTAGGTTAGCAAAAAGCTTTAGCTAGCTTAGCAAACCCCCCCCCCCACCCCTAACGCTCATTAATTAACACACTGCTTTGTTCTGTGCAGTAACTCTCTTGTCGACAATGTGAAGCAGCCAAGTTTGTTGTCTTTATGCTAAGCTAAGCAACACAGCTGCTGCTTTTAGCTTTAACGCGCAGACTTGAGAGTGGTTTCAATCGTGTAAGCAAATTTCACTTTTAAAAAACATTTATAGTCCAGTGTGTTGTTTTATGTTTTGGTATTTGTTTGATTTTACCACCTTAACATAGAACCCAGCTAGCTGAAATTGTAGCCCTTGTGCTAAGCTAAGCTAGCTATGGTTGCGGGTGGTAATGACTTACTTTCAGTACAGACACAAGAGTGGTGTCCGTCTTCTCGGGTTGTTCTTGGCAAGAAATTGAACAAGCTAAACTAGCTAACGTGGCAGCTACACATTTACTGTACTGTCGTGAGTACAGTATCGATATTCTCATCTGATTCTTGGCAGGAAATTTAAGTATCTTTTCCAAAATAATCCTTTCAAGGATTACACATAAATTGCAAGCAGTTCAACCACAGATTCAGATTGTTTCATTTGCATCTTAGAGGCCTGAAATTGTTAAAATATCAAGATTTCCCAAGAAAAAGTGAAGGTTTTTGATAGATACAGTACAGTGACTCTGAAGGACAACATCAGACACAGAGATACAGTTAACGATGGGTGGGATGTCATGGCATATATATAAATATATATATACACCACATTCAACCAAAAACCAACAACGGTCTTAAAATTTTGTTGAATCTTTCAGCTGCACACAGAAATCTCCTCTTTCCTGTTCTAATGCCCCGTTAAAACACAACACTCCTAAAGGTCATGACCCAAATCAGCTCAGACTTTGACGCAAACACACACACCTTCCGGACAGGGTGTGTGTTTGACCGTGCAGCGCTCTGAGAAAAGAACAGAAAAGTGAGAAATAAAGGGAATGTCATGCAGCGGAAAGAGGGCTTCCCAGAGGTCTGATGATCATGATGATGAAGATGGCGGACAGTACCCAACGTACCAGCAATGTTAGTCCTCACTGGTCAGTGATAGTGATTCTGTGGAGGGAACCATAGTCATGTGTGGGACAGAGAGAGGGATGAAGAAGAGGAGCAGGAAGAGAGAAAAGGAGTGCAAACGGTTACAGTGAAGGAAATGACCAGCGTCACATGTGCTCAGCTCTCACCTGAATGCAGGACGGCATTTTGGTTCGATATCAATGAGGGTATTGGGATTATTGGATATTCTCAGGTTGCATTATTCAGTGAGAGCTTAGCTCAGCGACGTTAGCGTCCTCTACAGTAAAACAGGCAAGCTGCTATTCTGACAGTCAGTCGATCCAGGTTAAGATATGTTAGCTAGCTCACAAACACAGGCAAGCACAGGGCAAACTTTACAAAGCCACGTACAGTTAATGGTGAACAGAGAGGAAACCCCCACGTTATAGTCGCCCTTTTAAACCTCATTCAGTCGTTATTCAGATGAGGAGTGTGGTGCGGCGGATTTAAGCGATGAACGGTGTGTTATCTGTTGCTGGTGACAGCTTGACAGCGTGTTGAAAGCTCAATGGTGGCAGAAGGAGTTTAGGTGAAAGAAAGTGGTCAGATCCTTACCCAAACCAAAAGAGAAGGAAGAAAATAAAATCCTATTTAGGGGTCGCTATGAATCTATTCATCTATCCTCTATCACATCCAGTGTTCTCAACTTTCATTTACCTCCTTTATCCCCTCATCCAGGTGTCTTCACATCCCCCTTAGTAACAGAGAGTAAGTGTCCACACTTCAGCTTAGATAACTTAAAATGATTCATAACTACGGTTTGGATGTCTTGCTCTGCGTTGGGGGAGTTGAAAGAGGGAGGAAGGAGTTTGTTGAGCCCGAAAGACCTTTCATTTTCACTCACCTGGGCACACTTGGGGGTGCGCGGTTAGGCCGGGAGGGCACAGTGGGTGGTGGCCCACTGTATGGGTCAGGAGATGCCCCGGGGCGAGACGGGACAGGGGGTCCCCCAGCGGGAGGAGGCCCAGGAGGAGGCCCGCGTGAGCCTGGGCGGGCAGGGGGTCCTG
Organism: Chelon labrosus; assembly: GCF_963514085.1. Lineage (NCBI taxonomy): Eukaryota > Metazoa > Chordata > Actinopteri > Mugiliformes > Mugilidae > Chelon > Chelon labrosus. The sequence continues at coordinate 12,556,385 of NC_140355.1, forward strand.
GCGGAGCCCTGCGGTTTGGAGTTGGACTGGTGGCTGGAGACCTGGAGGAGGAAGCAAATAGGAGCATTGTAGAGGTGTCTCTGCTACATGTTATCCCATCTGGTTTGTCCATCCACCTAGGATCAACATTAAAGACTTGGTGCAATGTTTTTAACACTAAAGCAAATGGCTAACGATGCCCCCAAATCAGCTACACAACTGCCTCTGATTGGCTGCTGAACTGAGCTAATTAATGACAGAAATGACACAAATCCGATCTAAATAAAGTCTGCAGGGTTGCAGCAATGCCTGACCACAAACAACAAGCCTGATAATGCATGAATGCAAAGAATGAGTGAAAATAAACACCCCGCCTTGTACTCTCTCAGTTCATTACCTTCCTCCCGAGCCGCTTCGCTGCACCTGCAGCCAGGAGTCGTCCACAGGCGGCGGCATGGCGGTGGTCACAGTGGACGTGCTGATGTCGCCGATGATGTTGAGGGCCTCCCGCAGGGCGTGGTACATACGCAGCATCTCGTCGCGGTGCTGGGCCTGCTCCTGAGACTCCTCCATCAGACTGTTTTGGTCACCGCAGGAGTACAGCTGGGCCAGCAGATCCGCGTTGATGAACTCCTTAGTCTGGACACATAAGGGAGGAAAAAAAGGGGTGTTGGGAATGCTGGAGCATTTTTAAATTTGAAAAAAATGAAACGGTTTTCTTCTCATTTTGTCTCAGGGTGTCACGTTTTAACAATAACACTGCCGAAATCCCACGGCGACGACTCACGTTATTAATCATGAGATGCATGATGGTCTTTGGCATCAAGTCGCGCACGGTTTTGTTGACAATGGCCATGTAGGAGTCGACCAGGTTGCGGATGGTCTCCACCTGCCGCTCCAGCTGAGGGTCCATGCTGTGCATGAAGTTGTCGGAGCCATTTTCATCGCCACCGTCACTCTGAGGAGACGAATTCAGGAAAAAAGAGTTACTGTCAAGAAAGATCAACTCAAGACACCAGAGAGGAAAAGAGAAAAGTTGTACAGCAGTCATCTTGATGTCTTGTCTGTGTATTAACTAAAGGCCCGTTTTAACCATGCGAGTGCAACAACAAGCTTAAAGTAGGTCTTCTCCAAGTCCTGCTCTTTATTTTTTATGCATGTGCAGCTGTGCAAAATGCAAAAGGGACAGCTGGAAGGACAAAAACAATTCATCCTGCGACTGCTTTTAAGCAAGCAGCCAGTGAGCAGACAGGCTGAGTGTGTTTTTTATTAATCATCACACCCTCAGACTTGTATTCCACTTCATTCAGCCCTTCTGCACATTGCTCTGCTGCACGTATGTAACAAAATAGCACTGACATGAGGACTTTACAAATACAACTATGACTGAATTGTTGATTAATGTGAACTAAGCAATGTAATGACCAACAGACAGGTCCACTTAATAACTGTCTTAAGGTTGAACATTTTACAAAACACACAGAGATGATGAAACTGCATGATGTAGACCAGTGAAACGTACCTTTCCTTCCTTCTCCTACAAGGTCAAACAGCGATGAAAGATAAAAGACATCGAAAAGGACAGATACCACATGAGAGACATGACGACATTAACGTGAACTACAAGTAACTTTAACAACTAACGGACATATACAATAGGTTCATTAACATCAGTCATTGTTAACATGGTGTAAAGGTTAGGACGCTGTAAGAATGAGTGTCATTTACTCTAAATATGTGTCATTTTCAAACCATTTTTATGTTGTCATACGTTTATATTAAACCTTTAAATCGTCTCAATCTCACCGTGACCCGTTCAGGATAAACTCCCGCTCTGAGGAAGGAGGCCTTCCACGCATCGATATCTTCCTGGGTCTCGCAAGCCAGCTCCAGCTGACGGTAGTCCTTATACACGTTTCTGTGGACAGAGGTCACGGGACACTGAATGCACCATCTGAGCAGCCATACATCTTCCACTATACAACAGTGGTGGGAAGTAACTAAATACTCAAATACCATACACTTACTCTAAATGACATTTTGAGGAACCTGTCCTTTCCTTTGCACTGGTTGCTGCTGTTATTAAGATATTATTTTAAATAAATAATATGTATATAAATAATTATCTTACCCAAAAGTATATAAAGCAGCTCACAAAAACTTTATTAAGCACAGCATAAGTTCCTGCTTAAAAAATGATTCAGCAATATAATGATGTAACACTGGCAACCACATGCTGGATATTTTTTTTTTACTTTTGCACACTTTAAAATTACTGCCTTGTTGTATGAGCATTGTGATTTTTGAAATCGCACGCTCACTTGCACCTTCATTAGGTTCAGAAGTGAAAAAACTAATGCATTCTGGTGTAACAGTCCTGCACTAAATCTTAGTTGCATGAAGGTTACGGTGTTCAGCATTTGTTTGCAATAAGTGAGAGCTTTGGTTGAACTGTGTTTTCACTTCGGAGGCTGTGGTTAATTGCACTGCCTTGTGCCGACACGTGTTTCTATGATCCTGACAACCCTGTATTAGTCAGTGGGCTTGGCTAAATAACAGTAACACATTTGTGCCTAATTCAGTGCAGTTTAACAGCACCACAAATTACATCCTCCGAAATGATCGTGCCCTTGAATTACCACCTTTCTTACACGGTTTTCAACACAAACCGAACGTTGTAACAGCCATGAAGCTAAGATCTAGTGCAGGGCATTTTCCTCGCCTCTGAATAAATGTTCGCATTTGTCCAAACAAAGATTGGAGATAGAGAGAATGCATGCACGATCAGTACTGTGCGTGTGACGTGTATAATGGTACCTCTGCTCAGTGTTGAAGAGGGCGAAAATATGCTTGCTGGACATGAAGCCTTTCTCCACATCGCGCAGCTTCAGGTTGTCAACCTGCAGCATGTACTTCTTCTCCTTCTCCTGCAGGGGGCGAAAGAGAGAAAGAGATTGAGTTAACTGTGTGAGCGAAGAGTTTAGTTAAGGAGTAAAAATGGTCATAGCTGCAGTGATGCTGTATGTTAGACAGAAGCAGCTCAGAAAGCTAATACAGATGCCGAATAAAGATCTTTATGGGAGAATACATTAAGAACTAAACATGTATATGCTAAATAGGTAAAGATCTTGTGTGTAGGTTTTAAAAGCAAGAACAAAATAAAAGGATTTAAGCAACAAGAGACTAGAAGAAAGAAGATGAAAGAAGAAATCAGGAGCAAATGGTCTCACATGAATTTCTACAACAGACATAGGAAAAAAAACAGAAGAAAGAAAGTTGGATGGGAAAGTCGTAGCTACACAGTCTGTGGTTTTGATTACAGTTGTGCAGAGTCAAAAAAGGGGGCGAGTTACAAATGAGAAACACATACATACAGAGAGAGAGAGAGAGAGAGAGAAAGGGAGAGAGAGAAACCGTGCTCCAGTGTAGAAACCTCTAGTACTTGTAAATATGCACACAGCATATGACATACAGACGTCCGACTATTTATGAATCAGGGAAGCTCAAAGTTAAGTCAGCCCCCGCCCCGCTCCTTTATCTCAGAGTAAAAGACGCTGTTGTGGTTACGCTCCTCGAAGTTTATTGTGTCGGCGGTGCATTTGCTTGTGAGCGTTTTAATATGGACGGTAAAGTGAGAAATGACAAAAAAACGAGACTCTAAAAATAGCACGGGGTGAATGAGTTTCTCTAAACATACACACACACACACAGCTTTGGTTGCAAACAGCACCTTTGAGCGTAGTCTCTAACTAACCTTAAAACCATCTGGATGGCTAACCGCGGGCCTGCCCTGCCCTACCCAGTGTGTGTGTGTGTGTGTGTCAGAGAGAGAGAGACGGGGAATGTATGTGTGACTAAACTCCTTCATCAAAGGATTTACGACCTGTGCAGCCAAATGGTCATATCCCCTAAATGCATGTAAAACCTTTCTCTCTCTCACACACACACACAGACACAGACACACACACACACAAGCACACATATAAACACAGACACATTTGGCAGCGGCTCTGCACTAGGGTCTCCGCTATTCAACAAAAAAAAAAAAAACTAAACAAGCAGTCGCCCCAGACTGCTGAATGCTGACATCATCATTTATAGCCTTGCTGAGTCCCCGTCCTCCGTCTCTCTTCCTCTCTTCCATTTGTTCAGTATTTCACCTTCTTTTCCCTTCCTCTTTTCTCTCTCTTTCTCTCCCTCCTTCCCTCCCTCCATCTTTGTTCCCCTGTTCCCCCTCGCTCTCTGGCTTTCCCTCTCCCTGGGAGTGAGCAACCTTGGACTGATTCATACATTTTCCTCTCCTCTGGCCAGTAAATCCAGTCAGGAGAGTTGGAAAGAGAGGAGGAAGAGGAAGGAGGGAGGGGGGGCGACAGTGAGTGCCTACAAGATGTGGAGAAAGTAAGATGCAGAGACAGAAAGGCAGTATAATGTAATTGTTGTAGTTGTTACGGGTGATGGGTGTGAGATTGGAAATATTAGGGTTGAGGTCTGAAAATGAATAAATGAATAAATACCAGTTGGGGGCGTACATGTATTTGCATTGTGGCAACATCAAAAACAAATTCTTATTTTCTCTGTGTTTATTTTTCTTGCGTGTTTTTGGGAGAAGTTGGGAGAATGAGTGTTTCCCCATATGCTCCTATAAAATGCAGTCAGCATGCGAAGGCAGCGGTGCAGATTCTGCACATTAAGCGCGGTCACTGGGCCTCAAACAAACAAACAAACTTACAGGTGAGCACCTATTGTGCACAAGAGAAACCAGTAGGCACACTCTTTATTTGACCTATGTCTGCAGAGGACCCGGCCTAAGTGATTCAGCTTCAAAAGTGGCAGACGGACGTGACCAGTGAGGTATGGAAATGCAAAGGCTAAACCGCTACTTTTCTAAACTTTTTAGCTTCACCTTTAAGGGTCTTTGCAGCTCCAACAACGTGACATAACTCAGAGAAATTCAGTGTCGGAATGAGGCCCGTTTCCTCCACCATGTCCTTCATGGACTATGGTTGAAAGAACCAGTCTGAACCTCCTCATTGACACCATTGCACACCTTACAACAAGTTGACTCCATGCCAGATGTTGGACTGATGTCAAAACATCAGGGTTTTTGGACGGAGCAACAGCTTTTTCAGAGTTTTGAGAAGGTTGTGTTGCTTGGGAAAGCTGAGTGTTTGACTGCAGTTGGAGAAGGAGTGATATAACAGCTGAGTGATGGATACTTCAAGTTCAGAGAGCCGGATCTTCTGATCCGTCTTGTAGTTAAAGGTCCTCTATTCATCTAACTTTCAGGTATTCAGATCAGACACGTCCTCCTTGAGATGAGAAAGCACGGTCTAATTTTTCATTAATTCCAAGCAGCTGTTTTCATCAACGTGTTCCCATGTCATCTGGTCTAGCTTGGACACAGGAGTCTTCTGATTACCACCATGTAGGCCATGTAGCTTCAGATTAGCAGACTATTAGTGGTCTCCCATATATCTTCCATGGACGAAATGCAGAGTCTTCTGGGCTCGGATGACTTTCAAGAAATACAAGTCAGCTTGAGTCTCCACTGGTAATTTTGGTGGAAAGATGCAGGAAATGGTCAATAACCCGTAAAAACCTCCACTGTATTACAATCAAAGCAGAAATACAATTGGTTGAAACTTGATTTGATACCACCAGAGCAAGCAGTGAAGAGTTTTAACCTTTCACTGCTTCATTATTCATCTGGAGCACACCCACATCGGTGACCGTATTGATTTCCACTCGTTTTTCAGTAAATAGCCGCAGTTACACACACGGCCCTCAGGTTCTCGCCTGAATCTCCACATACACGCAACGTTTTCTGTCCCTCACACACGTGCGGCTGCCCGGGCAGTGCACTTTGGTAGTCGGTGTTCGCGGCGCAGCGCGTGAACAGAGTACTTTTCATGGTTTTGTTTTGCTAGTGAGTAATAGCAGGCTCGTTATGAGAAGCCAAAGGAAGTTCACCTCTGGATTCATCAAGGAACCTCACCACTCTGCACGCCGTCCAAAAACTTAAAGACTAATTTCGAAATGAGGATGGAATTTGGCCTCGCTCTCTCTCACACACACACACACACACACACACACACCCCCGTACACACATGGAAGTGCTAAACAGCAAAGCACGCATACACAGTGACCTTACACAAACCATATCCAATTAACACTCTGAAACTAATCTGAGTAGTTTGGTTGGCAAAACCAAGAAGATGCTCGTTTACAGCATCCACGTTGTTTTAAGAGGTTGCATTTTTCTCTGTGTGTGTTGGTGTGTGTTTGTGTGTGTGTGTGTGTGTGGCAGAGTGTATGTTGATGGGAGTCTGATAGAAAAGTCCTGGTGACTTGGGCCATGCATCAAAGGGCTGCGGAGAAGCCGCACGGCATCTGGGAGCAATAACGCTGCTTCTAACCCTTCATTACCACAAAGACTGGGCCCTGGGTGGCAGCCAACGGCAATTTTCACAACCCTCCTCCTCACCTCCCTCCATTTTTCTTCCCCTCCATTCTTTTGCCATTCCCCTATTGAGATCTGTCTTTTTTTTTTTTTTTTTTTTTTTATAAATTAAACACAGAGAGGGTCTCTGTAATTCTTGCACCACTGGGACATGAACTGGGAGCTGCATTGGATGAGACTCATTGTGTTGGATGCACTTGTTTAATCCAATTAAATTCATTAATAGAGCCTTTGACATTCGGATTTGCTACAGAATGCGTATAGTAGATATGTTTTGTGGCTAGTAGAAAATATTACATGCAACAAAAAACACAAATGCTCCGAAAGCTCATGTTTGGTCTGTGAGTAACGTGTCTCTGAGAAACAGCAGAGACAGCATCTGAGGAAACTTAATGCCGTTTGGACTCCATTTAAAGTACGGCCACATGTTGCCAACATTTAAATCAGGAACAGAAGACAATTTAGTTGTGATAATTACAATTGGGAACAGCTCGATCGGAGCTATTCTGGGACAACGTGTAAAAACACACACAAAAAAAAAAACCATGCAGCTGTTCGTGACTCATCGCGCTACAAGGTTGAGCTACAGCGCTAGTGACAAATCACCTCCGGCGCCGAGCCAGTGTCATTCTCTAATAGATCATATATAATGCAAAGTGCTACTTGATAAGAGCGCAGATAAGGAGGATTTTCCAGCTGGACTGCCAGCGACAGACAAATGTTTCAGGAAAACTAATCTGAAGTGTCCACAATCTCATGAGTTCTCACATTTTTCTTATTATGACAGCGAGTTTTGGCTTGGAAAAGAGTAAAAATAAGATTTCTTTTGAGCATAACACAGTGTCCGCCGTTTGAACACAGGCTGGCAGGTCAGTGATACCTTCCTGTTTGGCAGCTAATTGCTAAGCAGTTAATTATCTGCTCTGCATTTACCTCTGCAGAAGGTCAGTGTAACAACCTTGGGGCCTAGCCGGGACGTGTGATCAATCACCAGTGACCACCAAAGAGTAAAAGGAAGGAGGAGGAGTGGGGGGTGGGGGAGAGGGGGCGCCGGCCGACTAACCATATAAACACATGTGAAAATCCACACACGTCTAGCCACTCTCGTCTGATAGAAGGTGTGTTCGGTGTCTTTTAGTGAGCTGCAAAGCGCCCATAAATGAAACCTGAGGAATGTTTAAGCTCCAGAAAGGCATGATGTGAATTTATGCGTTTATATTGTATTCTTCAAATCAGTTTAGTTTCCTACTTTTAACCGGTGAAACAAATATTATCTGATTTAACGGAAGGTACCAGAAATGCACGGTAGGATCGGCCCAAAAGCTGGAACGTTCCCGTCTGAGGTAAACTCGTGAAGTCAGAATAACTTGAGGTTAAACGTTCACATGTGTAAAATGTAAGCACGCGTCGGAGACTTTGAAGTCGCACGTGGTTTTCACTTTGCGGAAAAGGTCTTGCATGAATATTAGAGTCCTTAAATGTATCTTTGCTCTGTGGATGAAACTACGGCGAGATCTGAAGGAACTGCTGGCACACGTTTCGCCTTTTTAAAAGAAAAAACTGAAGTCAGAATATAAAAGTGTGTATAAAACACGTGTATCTCTAAATCATGAACAAAATGCCAAAAATGACCAGTTCCAAGTGCGGAGAAGAGGATTTTATTTTTTTTTTAATTTATTACAAATTTACAGTAAATTCAGTCTTGTAAAACATAATATTTACGAGCTTGTGTCTCGCTCATGTCAAGGTTAAGGATCCGGTTGAATCCCATTCTATGATATAATCAAAAAGTATGAAAAAATATTAAGAAAGGTATGAGCTGTGACAACGAATCATTTCTTATTAAACACATGCAGTCATTTGTAAATGTCTGTCAATCCTCCTTCAGCAGAGAGTCTGCATAGTTTCATGTGTACACAATAAAGTTACAACACTACCAGTCGTGTTTCCATCACTTCAGACGACATCACACTGACTTGCATTCATTTCCTGGAGTCGTAGCCAAACCCTGACTGCAACCGCTACTTTGCCAAACCCAAATCTTAACCTTACTCTAACCTTAAACGCTGTCTTCATGCTAAAATTAATGTATTTATTACTGATTTATGTTCTGGCCACTTGTTTTTTTGTTCCCAAAAGGGAGGCAACGGTGCAAACAGATTGATTTCCCCACAACATGGTTAATAAGGACACGCATATGCGAGCCTGTGGTTTCTTTTTATCTGTCCTTTGTCTGTTTGGGCTTACTTGTTTCTGGGTACGTGAGGAAACAATTAGTGGAAAATTATAAATTACAGAAAGAAAAGTTTCCTCTACGTCTCATCAGTCAGGCAGGATAAACTTTGAATTATCCACAAACCAGCTAGTGTGCCTCCTTGTTTTTTTTTCTAACCTGCAGCGGTCATCACTCATCTTGGTTCTCTAACCCCCTTTTTTCTGATGTTTTCTTTTAAAATGAGACTCTATAATCTGTGTATTACTGGTTTTGGTGCCATTCTTGCCATGTTTTCCATCAAACCATCCATTAAACCTTCATTTTTTTTTCAAGACTGATGGCACCACTAAAGTGGCCAAGTTGGTTTATCTTTGATGCCTGTAAAATAGGTATAAAGGAGCAGAGTGTCCATATATTATGCTATAAAAAATACACTATAAAAAACTTATGTATACTATACTTAAAGATTTTACCAAATTATTTAGTGAGCCTGTCTGGATTTTGGTCAGAATCTGGCTTTCTGTTTCCTTTTGGCAGTAATCTCACATTTAATGGACAAACACATCGATCAGGCATAACATTATGACCACCTGTCTAATATTGTGGAGGTCTCTCTTGTGCCTCCAAAACAGTTGTGACTCATCAGAGAATGAACATGGGTCTTCTGAGGGTGTCCTGTGGTGTCTGGCAACAGGATGTTGTTAGTGGGGGTCTTTGGGTCGTATAGGTTGAGGGGAGGGGCCTCTGTGGATCATCCCACAGATACTTGATCAGTTTGGGATCGAGTGAATATGGAGGCCAGGTCAACAACATGTGCAGCTTTTCATGTTTTTTTTTAGTTGTTCCTAAATTCTTTTGTGTGTGTGCCTGTGTCATAGGCTATGGCGACAACGCAGACCCTAGCACTGTAACTGATGTGCACCTCCCCAGAAATGTAACTACAGGCCGCGGCAACGCAGAGCACAAGAGCTGTGACTGGTCCACTTGGTAGTAGCGCATCTTCCGGCTGCTTCTCCATCTAAACATTTGTATGACTTGTCTTGGGCGAAATTTCGGCGAAAGTTTCAGACGCCATTGTTGAAAGTGAAGCAGGAAGCAGAAACAAAAATCAACCCAACTGGCAAAAAAGACACAGCGCCAACTACAGCTTGGGTGGCATTGTTACAGAGCGAGCCAGACTGATGAGCGCACAAGTATGGCTTGCACCGACGCAGGCTACATGCGTAGGTTACGGCGTCTATGTCCCGCAGAGGTATAAACTCCACTTCAGGCTGCGTTCTGTCATCAAGGAGTGTCATTGCTATGGGGTGGGGGTGTCTGGTCTGGTCTAGGTGGGTGGTACATGTCTAAGTAACATCCACATGAATGCCAGGTCCAAAAGTTTACCAGCAGAACATTGTCTTGTCACAAGATGGTCAATGATATTTACTTCTCCTGTCAGTGGTTTTAATGTTATGCCTGATCGGTGTATACTGTAAAAGTCGATGTTCTCCAGTAACTCTTCACCAGAAAGCGTATGACTTTCCAAAAAATGTTGAACCGTGCCTTGAACTTCAACCAAGTAATTTTCCAAGTCACAACCTTTAAAACATGCTTCTTAGTTTCTCTTGTTTCTCTTTTCAACTAGAAGTAATGCTGATCCGGTGTCACATGACAGAATAATAATAATAAATACAACCTATTATGTGGTTCATGTTATCCAACAGGATATATATTATCTCTTGTTTGAAAACTAGCTGTAAGATTTCACAGAAACACAGCTGACTGACGACACACTTTGGGGCCTTCTTTATTGGTTTGGCAACGCAGCCTCTCAAATAAATCTACAGTGTGGCGTTCACAATCTTATCTCCCTCACACTGATGCAAACACTTGAGAGACACATAAACTGGCAGAGCTGTACGGCGATAAGAGAAAGAAAGCACGAAGACAGAAACTTGAGGTTTTTCATGACAGCATTGACCGCGTCGTATTACATGAGACAGAACTGCAGATTACACTCCATGTGTGTGCAAATACTTATTTAGTATTTCTGGCTTGACTGGCTATGAGTTTGAAAAGGAAGCTGCCTGGTCATGCAAACAGTGGAAACAATGTCGGTGCGGCCGCAGCATTTTCCCCACCCACCCATTAAAATTCACTCTTTCCAATCCCCAAACCCCAAATCTCAACAGCAACAATAATCCATTTTATCTCCCATGAGGACCGATTTCTGCCATTCTCCTTCTTCTGGCTTCTTTCTCGGCTCCATTTTCTAATTTTCCCCAAAGCCCCCTGCTCACTGGACATCACCCCCCCCCATCCCCCACCCCACCCCACCGCACCTCTTTCCCATTTTTAAGTCGCTTCCTTCTTTCGTTTCCATTTTTCTCTCACTTTCCCTCCCCAGCCCTCCGTCTCTACCAGGACTGCTGACTCGTCTCTCCCGGGATTGCGCCTGCTTTGATTTGGAGCTCAGGTCGGGGCTCAGAAACCATAGCTAAAACAAACACGCGGACTTGGCCACCGCCGCTCACACACACACACATATGTAGATACACCTGGATATACAGCGCTGATTACCCCTGAAGTCAGAGCGAAAACTAAATGTGAACCGAAGAAGGTGAAGGAGGCGAACTCTGACTACTTACAGTATGTTTAACACGCAGACTTTTCCTCCTCATTCACACGCAATGTCTTTTGCTCTGGTTCTGATTTACCAGTAGTATGTCACCCTTCCAACCAGTACCCCACCCCACACACACCAACCCCCCTTCGCCACAAGTGTGTGCGTGTGTGTGTTGGGAAGGCTGCAGAGCTGCATAAAGGGCTCTTTATTCGAGTCGGACAGGGAGAGGAAATCAGCTTTAGAAGTAAAAACAGAGGGAGCAAGAGCGAGATGGAGACCACAGGGCTGCACATCTGGAGTTGTTACAAGGCTTCCTCCTGCTTGCCAAGAAAACGCCGACATTCCTGCCCTTGCTACAAAGACCATGGAGCCTCTGCTCTCATCCAGTCCCACTCCTACACACACACACACACACACACACACATCCATCACTCAAACGTCCAAAAACCACATACATGCTCACATGTACTAAAAGCAGGGGACGCACGCAACGGCTGGATCGAGAAGAGGGAACATACAGATGCCGTAGGAAATACACATATATGCCTCCACGTGACAGCGGGCGTCCTCCCATCTGCCCACATACGCTTCCACTAAAAAGCTCCCTCCCTCTGCAGCCAATCCTTCACCCGCTCTCCAAACTTTACAACACACACGCCAAATGAATGCATCTCACTTCCTGTTCACCTTTGACCTTACACTTTCTCCCCGTAAGCCGGAGAAGGGAGCCAGAAGAAAAGGGGGAGGACGAGGGGTGGAGGGGGGGGGGGGGAGAAGCCAGACGTAGGGAGGGGAGAGAGAGAAAGAAGAGAGGAGAAAGGAAAAATGGGGGGCCGGCGAGCTCCTCCTCTTTCTCTCTCCATATCTCCTCTCTCTCTCACTCCTTTTCTCTTTCTGTCTCTCGAAAGAGGAACTTGGTGGCCAGTTGTGTGCCACGTCGAACCTCCAGTCGGTCCACCTTGGTCGCTACCGGAGCGCCTTCCTTTTCTTTTTCTGTCTCTCTTTCTTTCTCTCTTTTCTTTTTAACTCCGTGAAGCAGCACTTAAACACCATCAGCCAGGTTTTGCTTCAACGTCACGGCTGAGTTGAACGACAACGGCCCAGAGATGAAATAGGGCTAACTGGGCAAGATGGGAGGAAAACCAATATCGGACAAGAAGAGGATGCAAAGAGGAGAAATGAAATCGGCAAGTCGCAGGTATTACCTCTTTTGGGGGAAAACGTCTTTCTGTTTTGCATGCGTCCAAAAGCGGAAATGATTCTGGGGTTTTTGGTGGGAGGCGTTGGGTTAGTGTGATCTGCGATGACCGCAAATATTCCCTGATGCCGTATGAGAGATTACGAGCACTTAACACAAGAGTCAGCTTGTTGATGCGTCGACATTTTAAAGTTCTCTCGTGACTTTTATTTGTTGATTCTTGGCCTGAGGTTTGGCGGTGGCAAACAGAGGTGAGACTGTGTGAATTTATATATTCTGCATCTCATCTGTACGTGTATTTTCTTTTAAAGTTAAAAAGGAGTTCTCAGGTTGAGGAAAATTGGGAAAATAATTGAAGTTTTCACCAATAATACGTCAAATTAAACAAAAAAACGACTCTTTAAGCTCATCAGGCGTAGATTAACCACTTTTCAACATGTTTTCTTTATGACATTTCGAACGTCTAAACGGCATTTCTGCGTCTTGTGTTTCCCCCATTGAGCTCGGTGAGGAATGTTTCTCCTCACAGCGGGAAACAGGAGGGATTGTCATTGAATCTGCCAGTCAGTGGCCATCACCTCCGTCTAACCTCTCCTCCTCCTCCTCCTCCTCCTCCTCCTCCTTCTCCTCTACCACCCTGCCAGCCCCCCTCATCCATCCCTTCACATGTTGCGTCTCCTCCGGCTCGCTCAATCGGCCTGATCAGCGCTTTGCAGCAGCCAGACCGTGAGAGCAGGAGGAGCCCGACTCAGGGGTCGGATACCGGATTCGCGGTGAGTATTAACCGTTGAGAATTTGTACCGTGAAACGTGTGTGCTCGTCACAACTCCTTCCCAGCATCCTCCAGTCACCCAGCCCGCCTGCCCAGTGTTCAGACTACCTGTTCAGGAAGTAGTGGTTGTACAGTAGTCTGCACATTGGTTAGGCTGGCCGGGGAAACACGGGACAACGCAAAGGGTCCAAAGGAAGGGGAACGAGAAGCGGGGCTGAGGAGGCATCGAGCACATCGGGCTGTGGGAACATGCAGCACCACCCCTTGTCCATCTGGACCAGGCTGGGCACAAGCCTAAATAAAGCACCCAAGGGCTCCACCACAGAGGCCTAACCTCGCCCAGGAAGGATTTATGAATGACAGAAGTCTTAAAAAATTTAGGGGCAAATGTTATAGTTTATTTTGCTATGCTATAGGTTTATTGTGTAAAGAAAACAGAGGTTAAACTTGTGAAAATTATACCTGAAATAAAGACGCTTTGGATTTTTATATGAGACTGTCTGTGTTTTTTTTTTTGTCTTATTCAGAAATGGCTTTGCATTCAAGCTTCAAGCTTTCACAGAAATAAATAAGCATCATCTTCATATAGATATATGTGACGTTGCATTTTCAGCACATTGTTTATTTTTCGACAAAAGATCTGGCTGGAACCAGAAAAAGTTCAACCACACACACACACAAAAAAAGAACGCTTAGCGAAAAAAAACGATAACTAAAGCACACAGTAAACCCCCCCAGCGTCACACTGCTCTCTTGATGAAACTGTACAATTATGCCTGCGCTTTTCCTGCATCAGCTTGTGGCTGCTTTACCTCAAATGACCATGTAATGCGCGGAGAGGCAGGAAGCCACCATGCAAAAAAAAAAATGTCAAAAAAAAAGCAGCCACTCTGTCATTGTCTACTCACCGTGTTTTTACGAGTCTTTGTATAGCGCTCCCAAAAAAAGACGGGTTTTGCGGCTTCAGTGTTTGTGTGTGACGTCGTGTGAAACGTTACAATTTTAGCCGGACCCCCTGCCTCGTGTGCCGTTGTGTTTTCTTTCCTTTCTTTTCTCGGTTTGCCTCCCTGCCCGCCTGTCTTTGATAAAGCGAAGCCACATTTTGAACCTAAAAGTGAAGGCAGAGACATTCACACGGTGTCCCTTCACAGAGCATCATCGGCAGCAATGAAAACCACAGACCAACCTGTTTCCATTTAGAGTCCTGCCACTATGCACACTAGTTTATATATATGATTTATATATATACATATATATATATATATATATATATATATATATATGTGTGTGTGTGTGTGTGTGTGTGTAAGTCAAAGCCCCAGGAACATGCACACACAAGCACACACCCTTATGTATCGACACGCGCAGCAAAAGGCCTCACACACACACACACACACCCTATAACAGACATGTTACTGGTGAGTGTGTTGAAAGCAGCAGTCTGCTCTTTCCCCCCCAGGATGTTTACAGCTGGGATCACCAGGCGAGTCTGGTTTTCTGGCAGCTTTACAGCAAAAGCAGGGAAACCCGGGCAGACACACACACACACACACACACCAATGCACCCGGTGGACACACACACACAAAGGGCACCCAAAGAAAATACATCCTACAACCACTAAAGGACAAGTAATGTCTGGCATTTGCCTGGAATCTCATTACGAGAACATGAATATCAAATGTCCTGAGAGTCTATAAAGTATTTTTTTATGAACATTTTTGTTTCTTTTCAACTATTTTTACAACCCATCCATGTTTCTCTGCCTCTCCCTGGCTCTGCTTTGGGAGGCTTGAAGCTACAGAGCAGCCTGATTCAAAGAACTGGCATGTCCTGTGGTAATACAGACCAGAAGGTTCCTAAGAGCACACTAACCAAAACATCATGGCACCACTAGTTGGGTTGAAAGTTATTATTAGCGTCTGGGGGTGTTGTGTGTCCGTGTGTGTGTGTGTGCGTGTCTGTGTGTTGCCAGACTACGGCAAGGGTTTTCCCCTATGACAAGAGGCAGCCACAAAAGAGGCAGCCAATGAAGCGGCCGTGCGCTTATTATTTTTTTCGCAAAGTATGTGTATGGAAACACGTCTGCTTGGCTGCAGCTGCTAAAGCTGCAGAAAAAGATGCACCAAATTTGCTTCTTTCTGTCAAAATGTAAACAAAAAAAATAAAAAATCCATCAACTGTGTGTATTTTGGCAAACGTCCATCCAGGTGCACCGCGGAGCCCTGAAGGCGTACCCTAAACATCTAAAGTGTGCGTGTGTGGGGGATCCTATGTACAATGCTTGGATGGAAAACATAATGGAAAGTTTCTTTTTTTTAAGGCTTTTTACTTTCCTTTTTTTTTTTTTTTAAACTGTACGCAGTGCCGCCGTGCCCTTCAGCCTCGGCGCTGAGCTGTAACACCGCCGCAGAGTGTTGGTTTTAGGTCTCAATGCGCCCTCGCGGCTCCTTGCTCAAATAAATATACAGTACAAGGAGGAAAGACGGAGGGAGGGGGCATAAGGGAAGGAGAGGGTGACAAGGAAAGACTGAGACAGAAAGAATGGAGAGGTGGATGAGCCAGGGCGAGGATGACGAAGCGTTTCTTCTGCTTTTGGGATGAACTCTCGGGGATGTCCAAGGCAGACTTTTTAGTGCGAAAACGGGAGGAGAAAGAAAGGTATGACAGGAGGATATACTGCTTAAATCCCCTCTGTGCTACCTGTGCTCCCAACTTTCTCTCCCTTCACATGGTCCTTGTTACTCCTGCTGCTAACCAACTAACAAGAGACACTCCCGCCTCCTCCCCTCTCCTCCCCTACAATCCAGTCCTTCTCTTGCTCCGTGCCCCTTCTTTGAAATCAAGTAAGTTTATTAGAAGCAGCTTGTGAGTGTGTACGTGTGTGTGTGTGTGTATGTGTGTAAATTGGGAACAGGGCAGGGGGCTCTGGTATGCACATGTGTGTGCCAGCTTTGGCGTCTGACATGTTGGGGGGTCTTGACTTTTTAGAAACGGGCCTTCTCGGTCCTTCACACACACACCCACACACACACACACACACACACACACACACACACACACACACACACAGAGCGAGCACAGAGGGCTGTGGCTAAGGCCTGGAGACAGCGAGACTGTGGCTAGCTCCTAATAGTTCTGCAAAGCATCATGGGACACCGCTTTGACCAGTCGCTCTAGTTAACAAAGCATGTCGGGGTCGGATCGTCTCAGTGTGCAGAAGACAACCACCCGACGAGACCTAAGTCGTATTTGCCGATCCCCCGGCCAGAATGAAGCAGACAGTGGAAAAGAAACTCGGAGAATAGACGCTCCGATTTAAATAGTTTTTTTTTTGTTGGCTTTTTTCCAAATGCACCAAAATTACAGCCAAGATGAAGAAATATTTCCCAAATCAAGCCAAACTTTAGCCTAACTTTGAGAAAATACATAGTTTATCCACCAGGAGGCACTGTCCAGTTTATTTTATATATACATTTATTAACACCTCACTCAGTAAATATCTTTAATTCTGTAACAACCAAATTTAAGGGTTTTCTTTTATATAATGTTAAGAAAAAGGCAAATATATCTTGCTCAGGTGCCTGTTATATTTTCAAATAACTGAATGTCTTTAAATACAATTTAATTTAATTTAAATCATGTACAAAAGAACGCAGTCGTAGTTTTCCTTCTGCTTAGTCTTACAACAAGCCTTGTATTCACACAATTAATCTTTATATTAATCTTTTGTTTATTTTCTTTTGTTCTTTCATCCCTTTATTTGTCAGGTAGTGGCAGAGAGAGACAGGAAGTAATGGCGTAAGAGAGAGGGGGCGACGTGCAGCAAAGGGCGCAGGCTGGAATTGAACCAGCGCCTCTGTGGTGAGGATTATAGTTTCAGTTTATCTTTTTTTTTTTCCATTGTTGTTTTTTTACGCTGCATTGCTCTTTGGACTCGCCACAAAGGACCTTACTGACTTTAAGATCTGGCTACGAATTCAAACAAAGTGTTCAAGTGTGTGCGTATCCAGAAACACGCAGGTATGCACGCACTACATCCTAATTCAGCGTCCATCTCTGCGAACTCACCTCATCGTCCTTGTACCAGGACAGAGACTCGGCGGTGAGGACAAACCAGTACTCCTTGGCTCCTCCCTTCATGATGCCGATGTTGTTAATGGTCAGCCAGCCCTTTCTGATCACCTGAGAAACAGACGAGGACAAACGATTAGAAACAACCAAAAACTCACCCTCGATCTCCCCACATTAATTTTCAACTTGTCTGTTCAACTCATGTACCTACACAGAAAAAACTTTAATGAAACAGCTTATAGTCAAAGCCAGAAAAGAAAAAAACACTCACCTACACGACTAAACACATTCCTCACACTCTTTTTTGTTTTTCTTTCTCTTGTTTTCCATTCTCTCCAGACACTATAGACACATACAGTACGTGGTGTGCGGGGTTATTTACCTTGAACCGATCGCTAACTCCTCTCTCCGGCTGAATGAGAATGTGGAGAGAATATTAAAGCTATGCCAATTTTTTTTCTTGTTGTAAAGGTTGTTCAATTTCCAGCACATTACAGCTGGCTGCTGGGATGGCAGCAGCAAGGGGGACAGCAAGCAAGGTGGGAGATGAGGGAATTAGGGAGGCTAAAACAATAATGGCTCATGTCAAACCTTTTTTTCTTTTCAAGATCATGCAATGAGATGCAGGGCCTTGACGGTTTTATACTGAACTGTATGTGCTTTATGCTTGAACCGGGAGACTGCGCTGATTTGACTGAATCCACTACGTGTTCTTTTCATGTAATTTGAACAAAAGGACGTTTCATTTTTGTCATTTTTTGAGAGATTTAAAGTCTGGAAAACAACATCCCCTTAATCTTCATACTGCGTTTAGCATCTTTCAAAAGTTTGGGATTTGAAATAGAAACAAAAACTTAAAGATCTGCTGATTTTGGGGCAATAAGAACATAACGCACCGGTGGACGCATCATTATTTGGGGCATTATGCATGAAGCGTCTCTTTCATCTGCTTTTATTTAATGTTTAATCTGTAAATTTATGCTTTGTTGCGTCCCACAGATTCCAGTTTGAAGGCGCCGAACGAGGAGAACAGAAGCTGTGGGGTCTTAAAGGGCCAACGACATCCATCTTTAAACAGGAAGTAAAGTTCACCAGTTTGTTTACTACGTGCCCCCAACCTTTGACCCTAATCTGGGTGGTTGTTATGACAACTATGGAGGTGCCATATGTCTACCATACTGCAGGCCTGTGTCTTTTTTTCCCCCTGTTCATTTCAATTAAGAAGAAGGAGGGAACAAAAGAGGAGGATTATGTTATGTTTGATAAGAAAACCTCCTTTTTCTCTGAGATGCAATTTCAGATGAGCGACTTTCTCTTTATGTAGTTCAAGCTACTGCTGGGGGGCATCTCATCCACGGCCAAAGCAAACGCGAGCAAACCGAGCCTTTTCTACATGACTGAAATATGCATGTGTAGTTGACACAAGAACAACGTTACATAACAACCTGATTTAACTCTTTTGTGTTCTCTGCAGGCTGAACGGTGCATGAGTGAGCATGTGCCTGCAGGGAGGTCACAGCTGAAGAAGAGAGGAAAGGGAAGCAGCCAAGCATCTCCCACTACAGCCACCTGCCAGTCTGCTAGCAGTTACAATAAAAGTCATCTCACACACACACACACGTGTATCAGCTATAACCCAAAGAAAACACAACAGACGTACGAGTTTAAACACATATGGACACGCGTATCCTGAGAGCTCAAACGTATAAAAGCCTATCCGCACACATGCACAGGATCACACACACTTGCACTACTCACCATGATTTCATCCTGAAGCAGAAACGCCACAAAGAAGGAAGGAAGGAAGGAAATAGAGCAAAGAGAGAAGACACTCAGTAGAAACATTAAGCAACAAAATGATAGATAATAGAAAAAAGAATAAAATAAAATGTGCAAATAGTAGAAGAATTTACAAGAAGAGCTTTAAAATGCATCTAAAAGCAGATTGCAAATCATGCTGTTTTTGTAAAAAATAAATATGTGATGCATTCACTGTATCCGGTTACTTTGTTATATTTGTTTGACGATTTCTGCGCGTCCTACTTGTCTCTTTTATTTTCCCAGACACTTATGTGGACGGATCATTGCGCAGATTCTGCTGCAGCTTGAGATTCGGACATCTGCTGCAAAAAATATCTTTCTATTTGATTATTTGATGTGACTGCTGTGTTTGTAGCCGTTATTAAAGCTTAAAAACACGGAAACTAAGATGTATCCAAGGTATTTTGTATTTCTGTTTATACCGACATCATTATGGCTTTCACCGAAAGGAAAAGTTGCAGCCCTGCTCATTGTGAAAGTTATGGACTGTTGCCCGCACTGTATGGCTGTGAAACATTTTGCATGAGGAAAAACACAAAGAGCTGAGTGCTAACAGAGTGAAGCCTCGGGGGAAAGACCGCATGAGGTTCAGATGTCGTGTTGCTGGGCAACGGATCTGGACTCATCCTGTTTCTGCAGCTCAAAGTAGAAGAAAGTAGTAGAGTGTACTACTACAACCTGCAAAAAAACGGCGACAATCTGCAGCCAACATGTCTGCACGTGTGAGGTGACAGTACCTGGTTGCCAGCTGCCTTCTTCTTGCTCATTTGGCTGATCCTCTGCTGAGCACTGCGCAACAAAGCACATCAGCAGACGTTATATTTTGCCCTTAAACTCCAAACAAACCTGTTGGGTCTACTGAAGTGACTACAGATGTATGTATGCTAGCCACAAAAAAAAACTCACTTGGCAAATCCAATGAAGTCCTCGTGGTTGGTGTTCATGTAGCTCAACTCGATGTCTATCAACAGCAGCACCTGAACAGAGAGAGAACAAGCGGCTATCGATGAGTGTTCATTCGTTTTTACAAAGATTCACTGAGAAATGCATTCATCCATTATGAAAAGAGTAAAAATATAAACAGTAAGTAGGCCTGTAGTAATAGATGCTAACATGAAATAATAACATCAGTAATTGGAAAGTCTGGAAAGATTAACAGGCCCCTGGAAACCGATTAGTAAAAGACAAATGCGTTCCACATAGGAGCGGAGTGAAAAGAGGCACAAAGCGATGACGTATGATGTGAATGCACGCAACTGGATGTGGTTTGTACTATTTTTGTTTTTGTGGTCGTGCGGGGTCCCTTATGTGGATGTTTGCTTGACTTTCAAAAAAGAAATGTGGCTTCTCACTGAGGTTCTGATACTAACAAGCTAGTTCCTTAGCATCCATGATGGAATAGATGTACAGAGGCTGGTCAGTCAGACCTGGAGTCGTGAGCTACAGCGCCCTCTAATCGACACCACATCATGTTCCAAACATGTTAATATGACCTGATTTGAACGATTGCTATAATAATAGTATTATTAAAATTAATTTCCCTACAACTGAACAGTCAGTGTTTATATCTAACTGGCTTTAGTTGTAATCCTTGCATTCATAGTACCAGTTGGAGGCAGAAGCTGGACATTTCAGCCATGCATGATTACATTCAGCTCAATATTTGAGATATATTTCTACAAATGGTTAGACTTGGTTTTCATAACTTACAACAGATGTTTTTAATCAAAACTAAATTTAGATTTTTTTCAGATGACTGAAACTAATCTTTCCGTGTAGGCCTTTGAAACTGCAGATATAACCCCTGGTATCATTAAACTGCAAACCACACTATATGCAAGGAAGGAAACCTATTTAAAAATAATTAAAAAATGAATTATCATTTTAATCAGCAAAAAAACTCTTTGTACTGTGAGTGTACTTTTAGTTTTTTTTACCTGGCCCTTGGTGCGGTTTTCTCTGTCTCTGATATGCTGGGTGACAATTCTCTCCATTTCCTCCCTCAGCATGGGATACTGAGCCAGCTGTGAGCAGAGAAAACAGTAGGTAGGTAGTAAAAAAACAAATACACATGCACACGCTATCACTCGTCTACTATAGATACGAGCCTCAGTATACAACAGTACTCATCTCACTGAACCACAGCACACAGTTCCACTAATACAACAAAATACGTTACAGAAACACAATTAAACATGGTATGTGTTGAGGTTTGTCCCAGACTCAGCTCTAGTCCCTGCTCACCCTCGAGAGGTGGGGTGGATTTGTGATAGATCGGATTTTAAGTGCAAAAAGTCCGTTGCCAATATGGAATGAATACAAAAAAAGACTAGTGCAGAGTCTGTGATATTACCACACGAGAACAGAATAAACAATGTTCCTGGCAGAAAAGCTTTCTTTTCCCAACACACTGTGGGTCTTTTTTTCCATGAGCTCATTGCAAACCCACGAACGCAGACATTGGTGGGCCTCCAATGTGACACAAACACATTTGGAGAAGTGTGAGGAAAGAAGAAAAATCGAGATCACAAGCGCAGGAAAGAAAAATATATGTGCCATTTTTTTTTTTTTTTTTGTCCAAGTTACAATGCATCTTTCACGTCTGTCAGATGAAACTGATTTACTGCTTCCTGGGTTTGGTCCAATTACAGATGACACCCATAAAGAATAGCCGCTTGAAAATAATGGGTCATAATGTTAAGATGAATGTTAGTTTAAATACTGGCATTAAAACGTGTCTCATCAGTGGCTAAGTGTTTGAAACACATGATGATAAGTGACTGCTCTGCAAAGCAGCTTTAAGCAGCTTTGTCACGCTTTTCTTTTTACCACATGTTGTCCATACAAAAATACTTTGGCTCTTACTGCTAACAATAATGAGAAGCAACTCATGAATCTCTGAGGTTGTTTATTTTTTTATTTTTTCCAGATTTTTTCCTGGTGAGTTTCTTGCTTATCCAAACAGACACGGCGTTACACTGCTCAACAGATTTTAAAGCCAGTTGCGATGAATTGGCGATTTTGCGCAATATAAGTATAAATTAATTTTATTTAGATGGCGCCAGTTAACAAAGTCGTTAACAAATTCACTTATGAGACTCGAAAGGCGCATTGCAACTTGAAGAAGGTCTGTCCAAATTTGTTGCAGTGTTCAGTGTCTAAAAAACTGACTGATAGAGGAGGAAAATAATCTATAAAGTAATAAAAAAAAAGGCGTCAGGCAGAAGCACTCACACTGATTCAGACTGACATGCAATGCAAAGAGGCAGGGAGGGAGGGAGGGAGGGAGGTAGGGAGGGAAGGAAGGATGGGAGACAGGGAGGTGTAGGAAGACTTCAAACTGACCCCTTTGTGGATTTTCCCAACCACTGTATATTATAATACAGTATCTTTAAATACAGTATGTCTCTGAAAGTGAAATCAAGATAAAAGTATGACAGAGAAGAGAAATCCAAAGGAGGTCACACTACTTTGCGAGGAAGCAGCCGATTCAAAGGTTTAGAGGGTGACAGGATGGAAAGAAAAACGAAAAGAGAAATAAAGAGACGCTCGAAGTATGCCAGTTAGTCAGTGAGTGGAACTACACAATCAATCACTCCAGTATATTACTGACAAAGACAGAAAAATATGATTATATAACCAAATTAAATCAAATGATCTGTAAGACACCATGAGGTCAAATAGGAAATAAAATTAGCTAGCATGCAGTTCGCTGGATTGTCAATATGAGGCCAATAACTGACAGGAAGACAAATGACAAAGAAAGTTTAACCAAAAAAGCAGGTTAAAATGGTTACACCTGGAGTAAGGATAGACCGATAATTGCAGGCTGAAGAACGCATGAAAACTACAGTGAATCTTTATTAACATCCCTGTCACATCTGTAATTTTTCTATTTATTAAGATATATATATATATATATATATATATATATATATGTCTTAAATGCATTTATGGGCCTTTACTTTTTAGTCTTTATTCAACATACATTACAGTTCAGCATCAGCATAATTTTATGTGATTTTAAAAGTAAAAGTTAGCATAAAAACCTAGCTTTAGCACCCATTAGCTCTGTTACTTTACACTTACTATTTAGCATAAGTACATTTTTGTGTTTTTTTTTAAGTAAAAGTTAGACAGACAAATCAACGTTACCTTGCAGCGAAGCATTAGCAATATTTTAGAAGTGTTTTTAAGAGTAAGGGTTAGCATAAAGTCTGAGGTCTGATGTAAGACAGTCCCCAGTAGTGTTTACTCAACATTAGCTCACAATTTAGCATTAGCACTATTTTATGATAATAAGTGTTTTTAAAAGTAAAATATAACATAAATGCTTAGCTTTGAGGATACAAAGCTCAATATTTACACAACATCAACTAAGGTTTAGCATTAGCAATAATTTGAATGTAAAGGTTAGCATAACATCTTAGCTTTAAAGGTTAAACAGTTCAGTTTTCTCAGCATTAGCTTGCAGTTTACACTGTAAATGTGGTTTATTGACGTAAAAGTTAGCATAAAACCTTAGCTTTGATGATTAAGTGTACAAGTTCAATTTAGCATTTGCACTATTTCAGAAGCGCTGTGTGTTAGCATAAAGTTTTAGTTTTGAGGTTTAGCATAAATATTGTGCTAATTTGCTGCAGATCAATAACATAAACTCTCTGTAACGTACACTGTAAATATACTGCTCTTTACACGAGTACTGTTGTCTCTCCTAAATCTCATGATATCAGCTGTGAATAAAACATCTCCAGCCATCAGTCTACCCCTACACGAGGTTAACAGAGAAAGTGAAAGTGGCTTGGTTCTCTATGGCATTTTACCTTTTGACTACACTTGCGTATGGTGGAGGTGAGTTCACTCACTACCATATCTATACACTTCAGTGTGGGCTCCTTCAGCTTTTGGATCTGCTTTTTCACTATGGCCTCAAAGGCCAGGTCAGGGGTGAATAGCCCCGTCCTGTAGGAATAGGTAGGCGGCACGAGAGAGAGAGAGAGAGAGAGAAGAGCAAAAAAGACAGAAAGAAAGAAGAAGAAAAGACAGAGAAGGAGGGGAAATTAAAGCACCAAATGAAGAGTTGTAAGAAGAGATAAAGGAACAGACAGGTGGAGCAAAGTGAGAAAGTGAAGAAGTGAGACAAATAAAAACAACAGGAGTGAAACAGACGAGGCAGAGCAGGTAAAAGTTGGAGATGGAGAAGAAGAATAACAGATTGAAGATGAAGAAGACAAGAAGAGGTGTGGGGGTTGGAGGGATAAACAGCACAGAAGGAAGAAAATGCAAGTGAGACATTTGGTTTCCCCTGAAGCCATTCTAAAACAGGACGGAGCTGGAGTCTCTCTAAGAATGAGGCGCAAACAGAGAGAGTAGACAAGAGAAAGAGAGAGAAACAGAGAGAGCGAGAGCTCCCAGCCTGCACAACTCCGCCAGCCAAAAACTCCAAGCAACGCACCAGCGAGACCACAGCTGTGCACCCCAACGTTCAGCCAAGACACCCTTATCTCTCCTAGTGTTGACCCATCCTCCACTCATCCCTCCTTGGGAGCCTAATCATAACATTTATTATCTCATGTTGTTGCAGTCCAGCCGCTGTAGAAATTTTTGGTCACAGCGGATCCAATCGGATAAAGACGACTTCTCTTTCTCTTTGGCCACTCTCACACGCCTCTTTAAGTTAATAGTGTGCAGCCCTCGAGGAGCACTGAAGTGCAATGAAACGGTAATTGTCTCCTGGCGGTTGCAGGTGCACGGTTGCAGTCTCGCACAGAACTGAATGTGGAAACTGAGGTCATCCAATATGGCTGCCAGGTATTCTTAATGATAGATGATTTTATGGATACACCAAGAAAAGGTGGAAAAAGTATCATGCTCAAAGAATAATTGCATTAAACCAGAGGTAATAGACTACAGACTACTTGGGTACATACTCTGTCTTCTCAAAACGTTATAAAGTTAAAGTCTGAGAATCACTGAACATTATCTTTGATGGGCAACCGTATTTCAATGATGGCTCAGCTTCCACACTGCACAAATATCAACCACAACCAGCCTGTCCAGCCCAACCCGGCCCAAGCGGTACAGTAGGCAGGCAGACAGGCAGGTAGGCAGGCATACCGCAGACCACCCTGCCCCTCCAGGTGTCCCCCTCGCTGTCCAACAACAACGAGGGCTGGAGAGAGCCAGGTGGTTACAGTAGAAAGGAGTGAATAGCAGAGGGACTTTGTGGATGAGGGTTGAAAGCAAAACTGCTATCCACCGTTTCCTTTGTTTTTTTACCTTCTTGGTACACTGCCTAACCGTATTGACTAGCTCAGAAATGACCATGTCCACACATTTGGTGCAAGGCTCTTTTATCTTCCCAATCTGCCTTTTCACAATGGTCTCAAAGGCCATGTCCGGGGTGAAGAGGCCAGTTCTGCCCGACACAGAGAGAACCAGCCACAGGGCCAAAAGAAGAGAGGGGTGTTGGTGGTGGAGAGAAGGAAAGGAGGAGGAAGGTGGGCAGAGAAAAGAGTGTTAATTGTTAAGACTGACGCTCCATTTTGGAGATTTTCACCCAAACATAAACACATATTTAATACTATTGTATTAATGCAAATTGTAAGTAATCAAAGTGGATTTCATAGATGTTCAAGTTCTCTGCATATGCTCTGGTGCAATCTCACTCGATACTGAGAATTTAATGGATTCAATTCATTTCCAAGGAGAACTAAATGTTTTGCACAGCATTTGTTTTCTGCAGATAACACATCAGGACATTGGGTAACCAATACAAACAGCCACGGAGACTGAATATGTCAATACAAGATGTAATTGATGAATCTCTCTCTTGGGTATTTATTATGGGGTTATATTTACAAGTAAAGATCATATGAAGAGGTGCCCTCTTTTGGTGTTCACAACTTCATGACTGGAAACTTTCTGTATTTCCTGAGTTCCTGAGGTGTAATGTGTTCGCTGACGTTTGAAGTCTGACAAAAATGTTGATATTCCCAACAGCCTCATCTTTTCTTTCTGCCTTTTCATTTCCTACATTAAGCATCCCAGTGGTTAGCTTGCTAAACTGTTAGCCTCTCTGTTGCTTCTAGACGGCAATATTTGCCCAGCAGTGACGTTCTCACGACTCACGGCTGAGGTTAGCACTTGGACGCCGAGCATTTGGTGTTCCCATGTCGGAAACACGAGCTCACAAGTTCCATTTGAAGGCAACAAATGTCTGTGCTGGATTATGGAAATAAAACATAGCTTGCAAGCATTCTCACGATGCTGTTTATCACGGAGCGCCGGGGTTTATAACGTTATAAATTAGTTGTTAGCACACGTTGATTAGTCTAGAGAAATCAGGTTCAAACTATTAATGATGGAAATCAAAAATAAATGTGTCCGTCATGGAAATAAATTAAATACCATTTCTTTGCACAGAGCAGTTACGCTTCAGACATGAAAAGAGATGAATGCCTATACTCATAAAGCTTGCTGTATACTGTCTGATTTAGACCAACCAAACCGCCAAATATGTATTTTTTTTTCCCAAACAGGAAGACAGAGCAATGAGTTAGCACACATCACAGATAAAAAAAAAGAAAATGCAGGATTTCACCAGCCGCACAGATGACAGACAAACAGGCCACACACCAGCTTGGATAAAGAAACAAATAAAAAGCACGTGGAAAGGCCAGGACATTAATGTGTCCTCTGTTTGAGCGAATTTTAGGTATCAGTGTGCAACAGAGCACTCAGCACATGTCTAGTGGTCTAGGATTACATAGGCAGGGAGATGCAGTAATGAGACAAAGACATAAGAGGGAGGTTAAGTAGAGGAGGAGGAGGGGAGGAAGCATGGAGGGGAGAGCTGGAGGGCGGACGTGCCTGATGCCGTGGATGTTCTTGATAGCGTAGCTGATCTCCTTGCGGAGTTCTTTCTCGTCAAACTCCATCTGAAAACCAGACAAAGAGAAGAGGGGCGATCACACACGTTACGTTACATTCTGCCTGTACCATCTGTTTTCAATATATTTGTCCAAGTATCTCCCTTTTATTCACTGCGATGCCACATAGTTTAATATTTCCTCCAAAACACACAAAACATGATGATGAATTGACTTCTAATGTATCTGGCAGACGCCGCGGTCTTCTGCGCTTTGAGTCAATACTCTGGTTAGGAAGCAACCTGCTCGGCCCCCTCGGCGGGAACCCCCGTCGGAGCATTTTTCGCAACCCCCGATCACAGACAGTAAGTTTTATATCCGCAGAGGGAGCGGGAGAAAGGACAGAGGAGAGAGAAGAGTAAAAAAAATTAAAAAATGGCAGGTGGGAGGGAGGAGGGGGGAGGTAAAGAAAAAGGGGGAGTGAGCTAAAAGGTCTATAGAGGCCGAGGTCGGAGAAGGTGGATGATGGCTCGGGATGAGGATGATGTGAAAGGTGGACAGAGAGGACGTGGGGGAGGGATGAAATGTGGATGGATATGGTGACAGTGAGGAAGGTGAGGAGGGAGAGGTCAGAGTGAGGAGGCAATAACGGGAGCTGTTAAAGTGAAACACTCCTCCTTGAGGAGGACAGAAGGTTAGAGATGCAATGATATACAGTATAAGGAGAGAGATAGTTAGATACTTGTCTTAAAGCGAGGTATGAAGAGGGATATAAGCTATGGCTATTGCAACTACACTACAAATGTCCAGTAGTATGCACATACACATTTTACAATATTATGCAATAAGTAAAACAAGTTTACAGTATAAGAGGGTATGAAGTAAAAGCTATGGCCCTTTGTTGTCTTATAAGTTTAGTCAAAGGCTGTTTAATTACAACATCCTGAATGTTGGGATATAAATCAACCTACGTATCCCAAAATTGCCCTTAATTTGCTCTACGTGGTAGCTTGATTTTAACTGTTGTTGCACACTATTATTTAATGAAATCTGGATATAGTCTAATGTTTTAATCAGGGGATAACAAATAACACAGCTAAACCTACTCACACACATACACAAGCTCAAAATGTGGCAGACACACACCTTGACCAGCTCAAAGGGGAAGCGCTCGTGGAAGATGCGATTGATCCTGGCGCCACCTGACAGCTCGGCCGTGTCAATCTGATCCCCAGAGCCCTCTATACACTTCTCAAAGTCCACGGAGAACTGCTGCACCATCCTGGAAGGAGGCGCAGACGTTACAACGAGTCCAATCCAAAACACCCGTCCACCCACCCACCCACCCCTCCGTCAATTTACTCACTGGAGGAGAGCCTTGGTTTTGCGGGACGGGTCGTCCGGTCTGAAGTTCTTGTACTCCTCCACCTCCTTTTCTATGGAGAGAAGCTGACTCTGCAGCTTGGCCCGCAGAGCAGGCAGGGTGTCCCGGATGTGGTTTGTCAGTTGCTGTGCAGGTCAAAGGTCCACATTAGACCACTGGGAATGTGTATTTAAAAAAAAAGCTGCTGGAAAGCACAGGAACTGTTCGCTTTACGCACCTGATTGAGGGTTTTCTGGAGGTAGGGGGTGCCCATACGGTCGGCCAGGTGTCTATATGCGGGGTGGGAGAGGAAGAACTTCCTCTCTGCTGCCATCGCGGCATTAATGTCCTTCCTTCCATCTATGTCCTTCTGGCTTCTGTTCACCACGCCGATGTAACCTGGACACAGCACACAATACAGTCAGAAACAGTCAGAGAGGTTTACAGGAAACCACATCCAACTCATTTTATCACTTCATTCTTGCGAGCTGTCTGGAGAACGCTCTGGTAATTTGCCTGGAATATAATAAAGTCTTGTGTTGGAGCAATCCTGGACTGTCCTGTGCTCTTATTCTCTGAATATGAACTCAGTTTGAACAGCCAAGCCCAGATGTGTTTAATAACGTTAAGCTGTGTAAAACCACATTTTAAGAGACCCACGACTGTAAAGAGAAATGAAAAATGAATAGGAGAGGAAGCATGGAAGGAGGAACTACAAAGAAAGAGATTGGAGGAGGGATTTCTGGATGTGTTACCATGTTTTTTTTTAGTTTTTTTAAGACACGCAGAGAAACGAGAGAAGAAAAAAAAAAAGAGAGTTCAGGTCACAAAGATCCCATTTCACCTCCAGTTAAGTTTCCTCATGCATCACTCAGTTAAAAACCGTTTCATGCTCTATAACTGAGGCAACTGCGAGCCAGCGGCCTTGTAAATAAATGTGAACGCATTAGACGGAGAGAAAAAGAGGGCTGTGTGGGGGGAAAAAAAAACTGAGAAAAAACAAAGGACATGGAAAATATTCAAAGGCACATGCCTGGGTTCTAACCAAGTGCAAATGGAAAAGAAAAGCACCACATCAGCACATAGCAGTAAAGGGCAGCCCGCAAGATACATGCAAGCTCCGTTCCAAGAAAGTGTTTGTTCACTTTGCCCCCTTTCCCGGCTCCTCCTTTCCAGCTCTTCCTCTTTTCCACCTCTTTTGTCTGTCTGCTGATTTCTTACATTATAACACCCCCACCGTCGCCACCTTCCCTTCCCATCAAACTTTTCTTTTTCCTTTTTTTTTTTGAGTGGGCCTGCCTTTTTACCACAAGAGGGAAACAGTGTGTCGTTGTGACGGTACTGGAGTTGGAGAGAAGAAGTACTGTGTGTGTGTGTGTGTGTGTGTGGTGTGTGTGTGTGTGCGCGCTCACCCCTCCTGAGTGGAAGCAGCTTGTTCTCCAGGATGTCTTTAGCGTCTGTCCCCTCGTCCATCAGGTCCAGCTTGGTGATCACACCAATGGTCCTCATCCCTACATGCACAAAATAATGCGGCAAAATAATTATTATATTTATATTTATTCATTTGCACCAACTAATCATATAAATTAAACATAAAAAACATATTCTTGAAGCTCATAAATCTCTTAATCCAAAATCGGAACAATAAAAAAAAACACATAAATGTCAAAACTCATAGTTTTACAGTTACTTTAAATTTGTATTTTACATTAGAGGGCTGTTGTTTCTGATGCTAGTAAAATGTCAGTGCTTCAGCTGTAATTTGCTTCAATAATAATTCAATTTATCTTTATTTGTATAGCACATTTTAAATTAAAATCACAGAAACTACTAAATCTAAAACAGAAACAAACACTGAAAGAACAAAAAAAACGGTTGAAAATGTATTTTTAATGACATTTTAAGGCTGTTACATGAATAGTGACTATTAAATAGAGATAGTGGAGCATAAAAGTAGAATATTTCTGCCTGTGTGCTTGCATACATGCACTCACCCTGAGGGTCGACCTCTTTGGCAATCTTTAAAGCGTCAGAGTTGGCCAGATCAGAGTTGGCCGGGGACACGGCCAGCATCAGGCAGTTGTCTTTGGTCACGAACTGCATCAGCATTTCTTTAATCTGGGTCTCGATGTCTGCAGGTTGGTCGCCCACCGGCACCTTGGTCATCCCCGGCAGGTCCACCAGCGTCAGGTTCAGCACTGCGAGGAGAAGAACAAATGCTAGACAAACATGCGATTCACGCAGATCCCGTGTGCGTTCTGGGAATAGAGCGGCGGCAGCCTCACCGTGAGGAGAGTAGACTCGCAGGTTGATGGGCACGGGGGAGATACCCTTGTTGGCCCCGGTGATTCGGTCAGTCTCTGCCTCGATCTCCTGCCGCACCTCATCGAAATCTGTGAACTTTTTGCCCTTACAGTGGAGGAACTCAGCATACTCTGGAAGACAAGAGTAAAAGGAGGGAAATAAGCTGAAGTGAAAGTCGATAGACAGTAAAGAGTGAATAGAGAAATTCCACAATTGAGCTTTTTCACCAAGAAGTAAGAAAAATAACTTTCATTAACTGTTAGGCTCCTGAAATAAGATTCATTTCTAATTCCCTGCATGACTAAGTTGTGAGAAGATGCTCCCTAGCAGACAATGAATCAACATAGTAAAGTGTAACTATGGTAACGCGAGGATGTTGTCGTCCGTAGAGACAAACAGAGCGGAAGAAAACGCCAAGGGATGGGTTCCTGAGGAAACCTGGGGCTGAGGTGGGTGGGTGATTTGGACAAGGGGGTGGGGGCGGGGGGGTGGGGGGGGCTAATAGATGAGTCAGTGTCCCACCTGCTGTCTCTTCCCGGAATAATCAAAGGTGACTATTAAATGAAATGGGGCAGTTACGACGGCCACACAGGAGAGAATAGAAGTAGTAAATGACGTCCTCCCTTTTAACCTTCCATCACAAGGTTGTGCAAAGACACAGGAGGCTTTAAAATATGCCTTCGCAAACCTCAAGGTGACCTCAACCAGACATTCATCTACTGGAGTAATCGGACATGAGAGCTCCTGTGGTTGCATCTCATAAATAAAAATTAGTTAGAGGGTTAGTTATGTCTTAGATTTGTGACCCTGGATGGATGTCAAATGGAAAAATATATATGTATACATCTTCTTGTAATATAATAGTTTTAAATATATATACACACTTGCCAATTTATTAGGTACACTAGTGAAAACAAATTTATTTTAATGTAACATTCATTTTGGAGGCTGTGGTTTGAAGTATTAATAAAATGTGTTGTACTGACACATGTTTCTATTATTCTGTCAACCCCGTTTTAATCAGTGGGCTAGGCTAACTAACAGAGACATTTTTGTTTAATTCAATATAGCATCACAAACTACATCCTCCACATTCCCTACTCAGGGTGGTACATGTCTAAGTAACATCCACACGAATGCCAGGTCCGTTTTAGGAGTTTCACCTGTTGGTGCGTTCATCAGCTGCAGAACCAAAGGACGACGGGTCACGATGCCAGAACCACGGGGAAGGAAATCCCTGTAACACGCAGCAAAAGCGGTTGTAAGTAAAGGCAGCTACAATACAGAAGGGCTAAGGTAAGTAAGTAATTAATATTATTCAAAACAAACAAAAGGCTGGATCAGTGTGTGCAGTGTGTCATTCGTAATGTGTGACAATGTTGAACACAAAAAGACAAAAGAACACGAGTCAGTGGCAATGAATCAGCAGCAGGAGGAGTTGTGAAGATTTCAGTCTTATTCCCTCAAGAAATCTGTGCAAAGAGAAGAGAACACGTGCAAATGTGTGTGCTCAGTAACAACAAGCCCTCACACAACAGCTGTGGTCCCACCAGGCCACTTTCTGTGTCCATTACAGGAGAAAAACTCAAGTGATCGATCACTGAGACATGTCCAAACAAGGCTGTGACTACAAATAAAAAGCATTCTGTTTGACCAAAAGTCAAAAAGCTATGAAGATTCAGTTTGTTATAATAGAAAAACTAAGAGAAGCAGCTAATCTTCACACACGGAGAAGCTGAAATCAGAGATTATTTGCAAATTACTGCTTGGAAAAATGACAATTAACACAAAATAACATTAGTAAAATTACATTCTTAGAAGAGGAGCTATTATATATCTGCTGTCTGCTAATCTCTGCAGCTCTATGTTGAAATAAAAAATATAAAAATTTGGCTTTGCACAAAAATGTATATATTTTTTTGCCTCTTTAATAAAATTATATTAATTAAATTATCATATTCCCGCGGATAATCTTTAAATGTCTCCACGTGTTTTCCTGTCAATTTAATTTATTTAACATCTAATGAGTCTGATCTGTGCTATTTAAACTAACTTGCCATATTTCATAAAATATCAGAAAATTATTGATAACAATAATGTTTGTTTTTATTCAATTAATCGATTAATCGAACATAACCTGATTAATCATTTTGTGTTTTGTCCGTTCAACTGTCAAATCTCAAAAGATTTAATTCTCTCACTTGGAGGCATCAAATGTTTGATATTTTTGCTTTTAAAATTGTCTTATATCATCACCAGATTATCAAAACAGATAAACAATATTCAACTACTCAATTAATTGACTTAACTGTGGCAGGTTTACACTCCACTATCAGCAGGAGTCAGAATAACTGACTGTAACAGAGTGAGTGACGGGGAAATGTGATCATAACATCTTTATCTGTGTGTTCATGTAAATTAAAGTTCTCTACATCTGCTATGAGTGTGTGAAAGCCTGCCAGCGTGTTTTCCTGCCTTTCTTCTCAAGACGCACTTTTCTTTGGGCTGCATTTAGCTGCTTACGAGACATCAGCGTCAGCTCGCCACTGGCACCGTACGCTCCTCGACCAGTGACAGTTGTCATCCAGCGATGACGAGGGGCTGATGAAGACACAGAGGCTGCAGTTTTCTACCCAACCGTGTGAATTCAGGAATATTTGTGTTGGTTGCAGCTCAGTGACACGCATTTCCATGATAAACTGTTAAAGACAGAGACTGTTTTTTTTTTATGCAATGAGAGAATTCAACTGAACGCCGTGACTCAGAAACAGACGAGGCCTCGGTTTGAACCTAAAGTAAAGCCTGAGGCGGCTCCATCCGTGAGTCAGGAGTTAGATCTTAGCTGCTTTCGCTCAAAACTGTGACCTAACAAGGAAAAGGTCAATCCAGCAATCGTGTTCATCCATCAGTGTATCAACACACTGTGTTCAAAATGCAAGAAAACATTCCCCAGACCATTACACCATCACAAACAGCCTGAACCATTGATACAGAGCAGGATGGATCCACACATTCATGTTGTTCACACCAAATTCTGACCTTACGACCCAAATCTTGCAGCAGAAATCAAAACTCATCAGGCCAGGCAATGTTTCCCCAATCTTCTATTATATCCAATTTATTTGAGCCCTTGCAAATGATAGACTCAGATTGCTGTTCTTAGTTGACAGAAGGGGCACGCATTGAGGTCTTCTGCTGCTGTATCCCCTCTTCTTCGAGGTTTGACGTGTTCTGCGTTCAGAGGTGCTCCTCTGCATATCTCAGCTGTGACCAGTATTTATTTTAGTTACTATTACTATAGGTCAAAACCATGTGGTCACACCCCTCAGGCCTTTGCCGCTCATTGGATATCTTCTCCTTTTAAGATCATTCCCCCTTAAACACTAGAGATGGTTGCACATGAAATATGAAATTCCGGGTCGACCTGGCTCCAACAAACAAACCTGATGCTCAGTTTAAACTCTAGCGGACCGCCTTGACTGTGTCTACATTGCTGGCTGATTAGATATTTGCATTAATGAGCAGTTGAACGGCAATACCTAATGAAGTGGCCGATGAGTGTGTACATTTTGGGACGTACGTAGATGTAATTTCATGCCAAGCGCATTTAAAACTCACTAATTAAGGTAAGCTACTCAAGCTGGGCGTTGATCATGTAGCTGTCATGAGTTTTAGCCAACATACGTCTTATTTTCTAAATCATAAATCAAGCTAGTCTTTCAGCATTCATTTACAGTGAACAAATGGGCTATAGAAGTCAGCCCACTCAATTGGTAACAATATTTAATTACTTGTATTGACCCACACACACAAACACACACAAGGAATTAGTTTGCTCCATTAGTACACACACAAAGAGCAGTGAAGTAGTTTTATGTTTTAGTTTTACAACCATTAGTCCAAAGCTAAACCCCCCTCAAACAACAGATTTATTAAGGATTTCCATGAAGACAGGATCAACAAGCTTTGACTGTGCAATTGTCTGTTTGCTTATTAGCAACAGCTGCTACTGTGGATACAGCAGCAATAGTTGTCGTTTGACAAAGGCGACAATGCTCTCTTGGCCTTTATGTGCGTTCATCTGCATGTACCTGTGTGGCTTTCCCTCTCTCTTCCTATTTGGACATCTTTTAGAGAGATGAGACAGATGGCTTTAACTGCAGGTCTTCCTCTCACTCCACTCCTCCTCATCCTCCCCTCGAACTCCCACCGCAAGCATCCTCCTCGGACAGAATAGTTCTTTCACACATACACACACATCTCCTGTGTTTTGCTACGACGCCACATCAGTGACATGACCTCCTATAAGCCTGTCGTGTTTAACCACAGCATGAAAGCTGTGACAGTAGTGTGACTCTCCCCCTCTCTGTCTCTCCTCATCCATTCGAGAGAGTGACAGTGCCACCTTCCCCCAACGTCCTCTGTCATATCCCCCCACGGGAGGAAGGCTCATGTGACTGTAGAGAAGCATAGAAATACAGAGGAGATGGCAACATTTAAAATATTAAATGGAGCAAACAAGGAGAGCAGAGAGCAGAGAGGCCGGTGAGCTAGGCGAGATTTTTTTTTAGGCTGCATCAAATACCTGGAGCAAGCACTCAACTATAAGTGCCCTCGACAATCAGTGTCCGTCTAAAAGCGCTTTCAATTTCAACAGTGCATCTAACAACGCTTCATTGGCTGACAGAACAATCATATATGGACTAATGGCGGTGTTTGTCTGTGCAGTATAGCTGATTTCCCCGTATTGTTTATACCGTGGCAGCCATCTTTAAATATCCTCGGATGTATTGCACCGTTGAGATCAACAATTTCTCAGATGATTTTGCGAAACCCAATCCAAAACATATTCTGGTTTGTTTAATACATCATTTCACACTTGTTCTTTCATAGTTCTGACGTCTTCAGTATTGATCCTCAGTGTAGAACATGATAAAAGTTAAGAAACAACATTGAATGAGAGGGTGTGTCCAAACTTTTGACTGGCACTGTAAACTGAGAGAGAGACAGGTTTTATCCAATTTTCTTTCCCTCTCTATCTACGAGGGCGGTGACAACACCAAGCTGACAGTCACTGAGCGTCTGCGGCGCTTATTTTTGGCAGCCATGTCCCCCATCGTTGGCACCAGTCGGACCCCTGACGGTAGATTACTCTGGTTAGCCTAGCGAACCAGTGCAGAAAAATAAAACCAGGATGTGACGAAAGTAAAGCCTCATCCACATCTAAAGTAATTAATATATTGGCCATTGTTTTGTAGCTGACAGTTGGTCGCTAGCGGTCGTTCCAGACTCTGGTTGCCTAGGTAACCCTCTTGTATATTTGGACAGAGCTAGCTCTTTTTCCCCATCAATACCGGATTAACCCGACGCTCTAAATCATATAAGTCAAACTCAGAAACAGATTTGGCCCACAAGATAATTTCAAATGTCTATTAGAGCTGGCCTGCCAGTATATATGTATGGATCCCAGAATGCTTTGCTAGTTCTTTGGTGCATCAATCAAGACCAGCAAGCGCCTTCTGTTGACATTCATAAGCAGCCTCATGCTACCAGTCCACCCCTCCCAAAAAATGTCCAAACAACCAAGGACTGTTAATAGTTGAACTGTTGAATTTTCATTGGTTGTTTTGTTGTTGGCCTGTGAAAAAGAGTTTACGCTGAAAATAAACTCAAAAGGCTTCCACGGTCTCTTGTTGTCACATCTAGGTGCTTCCTGCCTGGGCTCTTGTCCTTTCTCCATTTCATCTCATCTAATACCACAATATTTTTACAACAATATGGCCGTCAGGAAAAACATGGACAGCATGATTCAGCATCTCAATTAGTCCTGGCTCTTTTGGTTTCCCAGCTCTGAGTGATGAATATGTACTACAACTTTTGGGTCCAGACACAGGCGACACTGTCAGCCTTCATCACCAGTAGTTCTTTGATGTTGGTTTGCTGTGTCTGAGCCTTTAGGGGGTTTGGTACAGCAGAATACTGCAATATCTTGCATGGCATTATTGTATCTATAAGCTGACGGCAAATTAAATCACTCACTCCACTGGATGCTGCTGTTACATTTTTTATTTTGAGGTGAGCTCAGCAGAGGTGACGCAAGAAGTTGGTAAAACAAAAACGGAGTCCTGTCGTGGGGTAATTCTCTGGTAATTCCCACCTGTATTATCTGTTTAGATGTACAACAGAAGTACAATATTCTAGATGTAGATGTAGGAGGAGGAGTGAAGATGGTGACAGCCGTGACTTCAGGTCAAAGGGTCGGGGGCGGGTCGCCAACACACTGAGCGTTACCGTAGTGGATTCACAGCTGAGCACCTGCAGATTAATTTGATTGATGTCTTTTTTTAGTGACACAGAAATAGGTTACCAACGAAAGGGCTTAGTAGATTAAACTTGAAGAGGCATTTGCTCATTGCTTCATTCGTTCTCTGTTATTCGCTGTAGCTCCCACATACAAACACACACACACACATCTGTGCATCTCGTAAGCGCCGGCTGCTGTGGAGTCGTGACTCACTGCTTCCTTTGTTGTAAACTCTCCACATTCAGTGGTGTACAAACAATGCACACAAATGCCAGGATGAATGCACACGTGCACACAGATGACCTATTCATGCATGCAAACAGCCACAATTACACACACATTAAAAAGAAAAAAAAAAGTGAGTGCATAACTGAATGCACCGTTTCAGGCATTTCCAGGATTTTTTGGTGAATCATGCACAATAAATGCATTGTGAAACGCAGCAGATGGGAGAATCTTGCAAACATTTGACCTTTCACACCATTTAGGTAATCGGATGACGCTCCAGCTTGCTGTCAAATTAAATGGTGTCAGTTAGCCGGTTGAGATTAGATACCAAGACGGAGAGAAGAGCGAGGAAAAATGAGGGCGCACTTCAATATCTGTCTCATCATATCATACATCTGCTCACATTTGATGTTCAAGATAGGGGAGTTTATTTGAGTTATTCATCTCCTCTCTGTTTGTTATTTTTTTTCCTCTAACTACATAAGTTTACGTCTGTTTGATACTCTATACTATAAGACACAGTAACGATAATAACAAGACACGCCGCTCTCAGTAACTGCGTCACCTCACTTCCGATTCTGAGACACTGAGCCTCAAATAATCCCGCTCTAATGCGTGCAGCATTAACCGGCGCTGACGGCAGACAACCAGCGCAACCAGGACTTTTCAGGTGATGGGCGGCACACACACACACACACACACACACACATATTGCTGTAAAGCGCCAGCCTGGAAGCCAGACAAACTCCACCACCTACAAAGAATCTGGCAACACTAGGCTTGCAAACCACAGTAGAAGATGGAGCCAATGAAACAGCTGATTGCTGCAAGGTGATGCATTCAGATTAGACCGGAGCCAATGGGAGAACGTGATGGAGGCGAGCTGCGGCCCAAACAGAGATTAGTGGTAATCCCCTGCAGCAGTATCAGAACAAACGATGTCCTCTCTTCTGACCGCATTCTCACTCTTACCATGTCCACGCTGTTTAAAGCGCACTCTTTTAAACCGATTTCATTACTGTAACAAGGCCAATAAAAGTTTGTTTTACACGTCCCATAAATTCCTAATGATTCCCTGAGAAGTGGTCTTAGAAACAACAACTCTATTATTTTTTGTTAGAGACTTAATTGGAGCTGAAATTATTAGTTGATCAGTTTTAATTCCACTTTAACCCAAACATTTACTACGTCAAGCTTCTCGGTAGTGCAGTAGAAGGTCATATGTGGGTTAGACAAAAGAAAACGTTTACTTTTTACTAATATTTTACAGAATAATCCATGAACTAATGAATGAAAAATGTCAATAACTCAAATAACTCAAAGTGTGACATGATGCCAATCATTGAAATAGAGGTTGAGTGAGCCATTCATTCGTTTACCAAGTCATTTATTTAAGGGTTTCTTGTTAAAGTTTGTTAAAGTCGTCCATTTCCTGAGGAGTTTCCTTTCCTCTCCTTCTTCCTTGAAAGAAATGCAGAAGCCTAAATCGCTAGAAAACTGATGGAGATGCATTTAAACCGAAATAGACGATCTTGATCATTACAAATGATTGAAAACTTATGCATTCACCTAAAACATCTCCAGTTTCCTTTTAATAAGCCACTTTCACCAAGTTATAAAATATAAAACGTCACCACTAGATTAATTTGATCAGATTTTTTAGTCAGAAATCTAATCAAGTCTGAGGGAATCCAAGGAAAACAGTTGGCACCTGAAAACTGAAATAATTATCACCAGACACGCCTACGCGGCATATGGGACAGTTCATGTTTTGAGGTGTGAGACTTCCACATTAGACCACTAATTACTAATTAAGTCATTAAAGGACTCCTCTTCTCTCCGCTTCCATTTCACTCTCTCCTCCTGAGGCTTTCACTTGAACAGAATAAAGGATGGAGTGATAGAGCTACAGTGCACACCGTCAGAACACTTCCAGCCATTCGGCGTTATGTAATTCCTGACACTGGCTATATATCATAAGTTTAATCTCTCTGGGTGGGGGTTGGGATGGTGATGGCGGCGGGGAGAGAAAAGCGTTTGTGTTGTAGTTTTATGTTCCTGCTTTGTGCTTCTCCCAGCAGCAGCCGTCACAGCAAAATGCTTCAGTCGGCTAAGAACCGTGCAAAGCAGCAACAACATGCACCTGGGTTTGAGTGCATCCGAATATAACAGTGAACAGTATATGGCATTTGTTCTGATTTTTCCATTTGCTTGCCTCACAGTCAGCTATTAATATTATTAATTTTTATTTTTTTGTGGATAGAGGGGAACTCTAATTCTTCCCACTGTTCCTGTAATCTACCACAGTGACAGTAAACTGAGCTGCCCTTTATATTTCATAATGATGTGAATACAACACATGAAAGCCTCACTGGCAATGATGCATTCAGTGTTTGTTGTGTTTTAGTAGAAAAGGACGACGTGCTGATTTAGCCGTTTTTTGAAAGAGCTGTCCGTGGTGCTGAAACTTTATTCTGAGCAAAAACTTGCAGTCAGGATTAGTAAACGGCCTTTGCACTAACTGAGCTGTGCGCTGTGGTTCACAGATTTGTCTTCTTTTAATTTAAAACGTCACTCTGTCCATTTAATCAAACCGAATTTGGTCCCACCTCCACCTTTATCGTGTGCTGAAAGGTTTCGCGCAGCTGGTGCCGCATGTGTTCAGCGCTAAAAAGAAAAAAAACAACAACAAACAAACAGTGGAGCTCCCTTGCTTTGTCTGTGATAATTAGACCCGTGGGAGTCTAAAACACTGACTGGGCGAGCGCCACGAACAGAAAACAGCCGTTGTGGTTGAATGCCAATTCATGAAATGTCCTCTTCACTGGCAAACACAACCAGAAGACGCGGGGCTAAGAGAGGGATGCTTGTGTCCAGGTAAAAGTGAATTTCGCTTTTTCCTGTATATTTTCTCTTTGTATTATAAATAAAATGTATTTAAATATGTGTTTTCTGTCTCTAAACTATGATAGTATTTATCCCTAATTTCTGACATTATATAGACAACAATAATCATTTAATTGAAAAGATGATCAGCAAGACACTCACTAAAATTGACGTTTTTGTATTCCCTAAATGCAGGTGACGCATCTCACTTTGTCACTGCCTAAAATAAAAGGATTAAGTACATTTTATTAAGTATCAACACACTGTTTTGTGAAGACTGGGTGTACTGATTAAACTAAAACGTCACCTATAAGTGTTTTGTTTTTATGTATTCTTAATGTTTTTTCCTGAAAAACAGTTTTAGAGTGTTGATGACTCATCCTGCACTCACAGGCGTGTTCTAATCTTTGCATCCAATCAAATGCTTTCTTCCTTCACCAGTAGCAGTATCGACTTTGGCTCCCGGCGTAAACAAACAGCCGTCCGCTAGCCGTTTCATGGAGGCTTTAATGACACAGAGGGTTATTGTGATCTTTTATACGATTATGTTCGGTGACTCAACCTTGCTGCCTTTGAGTTTTATATTTTATGACAATGCAGCGCCCGCCCGAGTTGAATTTTGACGAGGAGGCACAAAGGGCTGGTAAACAAAGGTTAAACGGAGATGACAAAACATTGAACTGAGCAGCGAAAACGTACAAACAAAATAAAATCTCTCCGCTAGAAGGACGCATCGTGAAAGCTGGATCAAAAAAAAAAAGAAAGAAAAAAAAAACGGTGAAGGACAGATGTTCAAGTGGAACAGACAAATTTGATTAGTGTCCTCG
The DNA here is from genome assembly GCF_963514085.1 of Chelon labrosus. NCBI lineage: Eukaryota > Metazoa > Chordata > Actinopteri > Mugiliformes > Mugilidae > Chelon > Chelon labrosus. The sequence goes on from NC_140355.1 coordinate 12,597,293, forward strand.
GATGTACTCTCACGCCATTAGCACGGCATATCTCGACTAGCTCTCGGGTGTCCTTGTCCATGAGTCACACCTGCCAGGCATGCAACAACACCAAAATCTAAGAGGAAAAGTGTCATGACTAAAGATTTTTTTTTAATCCTGTAGCTGTTGTTGGTCTAATCCTGTATCACCTCTGTAGAAACCTAGGATTATCACTTTTTTGACCCAACAAATGGAGCTGTAGATAAGTAAATCTAAACAAGCTTTAAACAGCTAATGTCTTTGAGACGGATGCATTTACAAGCTTCCTATACTTTGGTATTGATTGAACAGAAGAAGGACAAGGCCTGCAGTATGAGAAAGGAATAAAGCAAAGCATGTTGCTGTTTATTTCTATTAAAAGAATGAAATAGAAGCAGCTTAATGGCAGCACACAAAAAAAAGAGTACGTGAACGTCTGCGTTAGAGACCGGCAGAAGGAGATAGAGATAGGGAAAAAAACGATCCCGTCACATGTAAACACACAGCTTACTGTAAGTGTGTCGTTTCAGGCAGATAACACAGGCACAATTGGTTACTGGGGGAGGTGGAGGAAGGATGGGAGGACCTGAGCTACGTCACTGCAGCTGGACGGGGGGAGAGCGCACGCACACACACAGAAACGCTGCAGGATGCTATTTTTTCAATCAGCTCGCAAAAGAAAAAGACTGCAGGTCTCACTGACACGCGAAGACGATTCATCTGCTGGACACGTTTCCTCGCAGCATAACGTATAAATCTTTCCTCCATCAAAACCACTGCTCCCTAGGGGGGGAAAGCAGCATAATTAGCCGCAAGCCGTTTCTATGGCTACAGCTGAGTGAGTGCAGCACAGCGTGGTCCAATGACGAGTGTAAAGAGGTCGTTTTAACAGTACTAATTACTCTGAAATACAAGGAGCGGCACACTATTGCGCATGAAAGTGGTGAGGAGGCTGCACATCATCTAATAAATTACCGAAGTCTCGGCGGGCATTTGGCGAGGCCGTGGGAGCAGCTTCCAAAATATGGAATAAATGCTGCTGTCTGCATCTCTGACAACTAATTCTAAGTGGAGCGATGAAGCAGCACCAACTCATACCGAACGGATAAGAGACTTAATGCAGTTTTTTGCAGCTAGAGGAAGCCTGGCTGACCTTCATCTAAGATGGTTTTGTCTGGATTTGCTGAAATGTGCAACAAATTTCATCCCAACAGATCTGTCACAAGATGTCACAGATGTCTCATGAATTTATAATTTTCTTACTTCTGTTTTTATATATTTACTCTTCCGTGCTAAAAGTCGGGGCGGCATGTTTGATCAGCTGATTCACATATGTCCTTTTGTTAAGATTAATACCAACTGTGTTTTATTTAAACCACATTTATGATACCACAGCATTCACTGATATTCTGTGAGTGCAAGGCATCATGGGTAGATTACACTGCCATGTAAACAACAGACTTGCCTCCCCTACTAGCAGTTAAGATGGGGATTAGTGACCGTGCGATGAACGACAGCACATCTACAGATCCGTAAGAAAGTGATGGGACAGTTACAAATCTCAAATAAGTTGCTGAACAACTGGATTATTCTCTGTCCAGTGATATTAATGACATTTTTGTTGTAGAGGCAAAGATAGTGTAAGATGAGTTGGCTTGGAGCCACAGTATCCATACAATCTGACCTTGCTTCAGCAGGAAATACTGCTGAATCACACACACTCCCTGCACGGGGGACGAAACACCCCCGAAACCACACACACAAAAACAAAATCTCCACTGCAAGTGAAATACAAGAAAGTGGGGCTGACAAACAGACAGTGGCACTCGTGTTGCCGCCTGCATGCGGTAAGCTTCACTTACAGCATTATAAGCACTGGCACAGACAGATGGATGAGCTGAGCTGGAAGGGCTCAAAGCTCAGGTGGACTCTCGTTCTTTCTCTCTCTCTCTCTCTCTCTCTCTCTCTGCAAGGTCATACTGCAGCATAACAGATCAGATTTGCTTCATTTTCTGTCACCATCCTGAGCTCTGGCAGAAACTGTGGCAAGCATCATTTCGCTGCCCTTGTCAAGACTGAATGGCCCGTGGCGGGTAACAAAATGGTAGCCCTGGTACAGAAACAACACAAGCAGCCTGTAACTGTATCTGCTGCACAGGAAGTCAGCATCCACACTGACCCTGATGTCATAGATGTCAAGTGAAAAAATGTCAGGAAATGTGTAAACTCACTTTTAATGTGTTTAACTCTTATATTTAGAGGTGTGCTGTGTTGTTAAAAAGCAAAGGTTCCTGAATGCATCATGCAGTAGTTAACAGATAAACTTCACTGGGGATTTATGCAGGCCTGAAATAATCTGCTTGCCCTGGTGCTGTGTTCATTTAAGAAAAAAGAAAAAAACAGATATAAAAACGATCAAAGTGGTCAAACGTCCTCCGTTTAGGAGGATAAAGTGACAGTTAAGCCCGTGAGGTGGATTTAAACCTGCGTGGAAGGGGGATGGGGGGGTGTAAAATGAAAGCGGCTGCTTGCGTGATGCACCGGGGCGCACCGACATCCACCGCAGCCTGGAAAAGCTACTTACCTCCCGACGAAGTTCTCCAGCACCGAGCTCTTCCCCGCGCTCTGGCCGCCCACCACGGCGATCTGCGGCAGGTCCAGGTTGGCGTTTTGACCGATGGCGGAGAAAGCATCCTGCATGCGATTCACCAGAGGAATCAAATCCTCCATTCCCCGGTTCCCCATCTTTGCTCTGCGAGATGAAGGGCTCTCCTCCTCGTCAGGTCAGGGATTTATGTCGTGTTTTTTCCCCCCTCTGCGTCCCTCTTCGCCACCCTCGCGTTCAGAGGGCGTTGATCTGCGGACACACACCGGCTCACTCCTCGGTTTGCTCCCTCATTGACGGAGCCTCCTCGGTGTGTCAGATCTCTCCAACGCACTTCACTCCAAGCACCGCAGGGGGGAGGAAGAGGAGGAGGAGGAGGAGGAGGATGAGGATGATCTCTTGTATTTTCTCAGGAGATCCCTGCAGTACCCTACACCCACCGCTAGGTGGTAACATTGCTTCACTTTCTCTGTGTTGTTATCAGTCTTATTTTACTGGCTCTCTCAAATCTCATCTGTATTTAAAGATGTAGGTGGGAAAGCTGCCAAGTTTTAATGTTATTTATAATAAATGAACAAGACTAGCTTTTGTAGACACATTGTCTGAGTTATGTGTGCAAAATAGGTCAGTGAACATATATAATCAAATCAAATCAGCTTTATTTGCTATGTAGATAGATAGATAGATAGATAGATAGATAGATAGATAGATAGATAGATAGATAGATTTAGGTTTTTATTTGTCACATGTTATACATAGACTGTAAACTCGAAATGTAAACTTAGAGGGGGGTAGCTCGTATATATACACACATCTACAGTATTGAAAACAGCCATGTGACTAAAGTGCAGTGGTGCAGTGGTATTTAAGTCCGGTTAAGGCTCAGAGTTGAGCAGGCGGATGGCATGTGGATAGAAACTCTTCTTCAGCCTCTCAGTCTTTGTCCTCAGGCATTGGAAACACCGGCCTGATGGCAGTAGAGAGAAGAGAGCGTGTCCGGGGTGACTGGGCTGTTTGAGGATCTTCTTGGCCCTTAACCTGCAAGTTTGGTGTTAGCAGTTTGAGTTAGGGTTCTCACAGTCCCAAACATGGTTCTCTAACCACCAAACCACAGCTCCCGTTAGTAATGTTCACAAGCTATGCAATAACTACAACACAACATAGTCTATATCTGAAATACATGTAATATTTTATAAGTGCAATTTCTACTTTTGCTGGAAGTTAGTGTAATGTTACACTTTTAATGATTATGTTTAAGTACAAAAATAAAATTTCATAAAATATTTTTTTTTATTAAAGATAAATCAGGATTTGTTTTGAACTTTGTGTTTTTTATTAATATACATTATCTGCTATTATGAGGACGTCAACAGTTCTCCAGGCGACCTTGAGGGGGCGACAGGGGCCGGACTGATTTCACCAAAGGCTGGATACTGCTCTATGCAAGTTGCACCTCGGCTGTCACTGCTAGTATTTAACTCTTCGCTGTGACATTATTTGGATGAACAATAACCGCTTACGTGTCTGAAGACTGCATCGTAGCAACTACAGGAAGCTTAAGGTAAAAAGCAGAAAGCTCCCGAAGAAGTTTATGTGTGACTTAGCAAGCTAGTTGAATGCTAGGCTAAGCTAACTTGGTGGGTTCTGTTACTGAGCGGTGGCTAATGTAACGTTAGCTTCACGGCAGGTGTACCTATAGCTCATTTATTGACTCTAGATAAAACTTTATTTTTGTTTGGAATAAAATCCCACTGTTTTCCAGTTACAAACGTCTATCGGGATGCCGTATATGTAAAGCCAGGCGAGTAATGGAAATTAGGATAAACTTAGCAAATCAAAAAGTGAATTGTTGTTAGCTTAGCTAGCGCTAGCTAGTTGTCATCGTGAAATACGAGAGCGACCTGTTGTCTCAGGAGCTGCGCACTCATATTCAATGTGTCTCTGCAACTAAGAGTTATTCTGACATCAAATCACATTAGCTTCCTGTCTTCCTTCGATCCAGGGGTCGGATCTTTTTTTTTTTTTTTGATTATTCAGGCTTTGGCACCACTGACACCTGCGGCTCCGACTCACACTGTAACGCAGCGGGGACAATATCAGTCCGTGATGTTCAATCCACACATCCATCAGCAGCAGCAGCAGCAGCAACAGCAACAGTTTCACCAGCACCTGCGGCAGCTACAGCAACTTTTCCAGCAGCAGCCTCCGCCTCCTCCTCCGCCGCAGCCGCCCCCGGGGCACCATGTCCCCCACCACCACCAGACGCCGCGGTAAGCTTGTTAACTCGAGACCGGGGATGTTGCGGGGCCCTCCGGATGAGCTGCGTCCTGACTGGTGGTGGCCGAGAGAGAAGCCCCGTCACAGCAAACACCTGCACCAACTACATTTATCATCAAATATTGATGTTTTTGTTAAACAGTTTTAGATCGTTATTATACATTCAGATGGTGCTAAGATCTGTTATCTAAGCTGCTCAAAGGCAGTGTTGATAAACTGCTTATTGTATAAAATATCGTTGCAAGATTTATGGGCTGAGACCCAAAGTCATAATCACAACACACTTGTTTTGGCCTCTTGGCTCTTGAATCCCATCCAAACAAACTTTGATCTTTATTTTTTTTTTCACCTCTAACAAGACATAAAAGCGTGTGCCAGCTTCTATTCCTCCATTTTAATCTAAATTAATATTCAGGATGCAATGTTCCCTTTTTTATCCTGTTGTGATATTGAACAAAAGGAGCATCACGTACTGCACTTGTTTTTTTCTTCTGTTTTGCATATTCTCATACTATCATTCAATGCTACGACCAAGCCTCTGTTTGCATTTGTTTACATATGTGTGCAGGCGTCCTTATAAAGTGAAACCGTCTCTTTGTTTTCCACCTAGTGTTTTATCAAGGACTTTATCTTATTTATAAAGATTATAGATGCTTGTAACATAAATGTTCATGTTTTTAACAGGGTAACCATCTATGCTGAAACACAAATTTCTTTTGAAATAATGGAGCATGTATTTTGTCTTGTTTATTTGCTCCCCAGAGCCATTCCTGTTGCTCCTCAGACAGCCCCTCCGCCCAGGATGGTCAACTTGTGTCAGGCGACTCAGACGACCCTCATCGCCCCCAACCCTATGCTGCAGGGCGCTATACTGATGCAGCAGATGCAGGGTACCGTTCTGAATGACAACTGCAGCATCTGAAAAAGGATAATTCATTTTTGATGAGCTGTTGTTTTTTTTTACCCATCTGCCTCTTTACGTTGCTTTGTCCAGGTAACATGCGAGGCTTTGGCATGGGCGGTCAGCAGTTCCGACAGTTCTTCACCACAGGTGCCAGGTCGTCCCTGCTCGGCCCTGTTCCTATGGGAATGGCCATCAAGTCGCCCATCATGGGTTTCCCAGCTGCACGACCCTACCACCCGCATGCCCGCTACTACAACAACAACACCACGACAGCCTCCTCTTCCTCCTCATCCACCACAGTAATTACAACATCATTATAATTACTATAATTTATTTTTTTTTGATCCAGCTAATATATTAAACAGGGAATACGTGCTTGAAAATGTATAACGGTTGGATGACCAACTCAGTCAGAAGTGTTGCATGCTTCAGTTAATTTGTGCCAGTTTAAATTAAGGCAATTTGAATGTACCGTGTTCAAGGGAAGTCAGGGTTTCGCACAATGTAACTATATGGATTTGGGATTTGTAGTAATTCAGATGGACTTTTTGCACTACTTGCATTTAGAAGGCTTATTAAGATCAATCATTAATGGAAGCAGTCATTGGGTGCAGCCTTACTTGACAGCAGGATTTTATTTATTGATTTTTAATCTCTTTATGGAAGATTAATTAAAGTGAGTCAGTCCTAACAAGAAGTTCCCAGGTGATTTTAGCTGCACAGCTGAATGCTGTTACAATAAATGATATCCAGTCATGATTTGTGTTGTTAATGTCTCTTAACTGCAGCTTCATCTCAGACTTAGAGCCCATGTCAGTCACTGTTCGCGCCAACTTTAAAGAAACATTCATGTCCCTTTATATACGAATTATTTAATGTCCTGTTGTTGTCTTCGTGTGCAGGACGCTGCAGCTCGCCAGCTTGACAGAAAGAGAGACAGTGATCAGATGGCAGCTGGGAGCACAGACGACCAACCAGCAGCCACCAGCAGCAGCAGTGACGCTAATGACAAGATGCAGACAGGTAAGGATGCAAATCAGCCAACACAAGCGTAAATGATGGAAGCCTGAGGATACAGTACATGAGTTGAACACCTTGTAACTTTAAACATGTTTTCTAAAGTACTAAAGAATGTGTGGATTAGTGGTAAATATAACTGACACCTTTTGGATTTGCATTTTTCTGCCCACAGATGATACCGTGGAAGGAGTGGATGAGCCCACACAGATTCCTGACGAGCAACTTGAAGAACCTGCAGTGAAGAAGCAGAGGACTGAGGGGTGAGGAAACCATTTTTATCACAAATAGCTGTCGCAGAAAAGTGACTTTTATCTTCTCATCTGTGGGAATAAGAATGGGATAGAAGGACCTAGAAGTAAAGCAGGCCTTGCTTAACAGAAACTGATGAAGTCCTTTTTCCTTCTTCTTGCCAGGTTAGAGGCAGAGAAACACAAAGAAGAGAGCGTTATTGAGACAGCCGCCACTGGAGAGACACAAGATGTTTCCTTAGAGTGTAACAACAGCACACAGGACCTCCAGACTGAAGGTAAAACACACAAATCAATGTCATCTGTAGGTGATGTTGTTGAGGTCAGTCAAGATGAACACTTAACCTTATGTTTCTGTCCTCTGGTCTTTCTCTAGACTGCATCATTCAGGAAGAAGGAGGCACCACAGAGGGACCAGATGGTATTGAAGCAATGGAGGAAACCAGAACTGACGAGGTGAGAGAAATCCAGAAGATGAAGAAGATGATTTTTTTATATACACCTGTCACATCTTTGTTAAACACACAACACAGATTTAATCTGCGATTCCTCTCCGTAGGTGCACAGCTGTTTGTCAGCCGCATCCCCCTCTGGCGTGGTGCGTGATGACCACCAGCAGGGTACTTTACCAGCAGAGGAGTCTTCACAGGGAAAAGATGGCCCTTTGTGTTCACCGGAGAACCAGGATGACGAAGAGGAGGGTGTGGCAGAAGGCTCCAACAAGTTCTACTGCTACCTCTGCAGCATTACCTGCCACAACCAGCAAGTAGGTTGAATGAACGCGCCAAATTAGAGCACACGTGTTATGGTAGATCGTAAATCATCATCTTTGTTGAGTCCACTTTAAGTTAAAACTTAAAAGCAACGATACTGATCTTTCTTCAATGTTTTGTTTAATAGAACTTCAGGAGTCACATGAACAGCATTTCCCACCAGCAAAGGATGATGGAAATTCAGCACATGAGCAACGCCTGCCTTGTCACCCTGCTGCCACGAGTGCAGGAGTCTCTACAGGGAGCAAGCAAAGATGGGTCAGTTTAAGGTTGCTTTCACGCCTAGTTGGTTGTTCCAAAACCGTGAGCGTTTCGCCATCACGGTCAGTTTGCAGCTGCTCAATGGAGCAATTCGTTTTCAGTGAGAAGACACAAAGCTGTATCATATTACTACCTGAATCTGAAGAAGAAACAGAGCTGTGAAAGCATCCTTGTGTTCTTGTGTTTGAAAACCATTGCAGGTTCAAAAAGTTTGTTAATTTCTTATATTGACGCATTTCTCCAGAGAGAAAAAAGCAGACACGAAGCGTTGGTGTGCCACCTGTAGCACCCACTACACCAGTAGCATCGTGGACCACCGTCGCACCGAAGAGCACAAAGTAATCATCTTATGTACACACACATATATTTACATAGATATGTTCATTTTGAAAATTCAAAACAGCTTCTCAGGTTTGCCTAATGAGAATCTAATGTCTCTCCTCAGCTGTCCAGCAGAATGGACATCTCCTCCTGCGCAGTCTGCAAGAAACACTTCAAGACGTCCCAGATGTTTTTAGAGCACTTGCAGTCCCAGGAGCACAGACAGAAGGTAGAAAATGTGAATAATATCTTCACTCTTGATTGATTCACGCAGCAAAAGCAGCAAGTGACCGATGTGCTTGTTGTTGTTTACAAGCTTCAGGAAAAGGGCTACGAGGCCTTAGCCAAGCTGACGTCCATGGATACAGATGGCTTTTCATTAGAAGAGAAGGAGGGAAGTGATGTAGAGGAAGGAGAGGAAGGACAGATGAATGAAGGAGACCAACAGGTGATTTGCATAGAATTTGTTGTCCTCTAAGAGCAATATTTGCATTTAAATTTACAAGTCGAGTTTCTGGCAGGTTCAGCATCACTGTGAGATAATCTCTATAGTAACGCTTCTACTGTTGCAGGATGGCTGGTCCGCCGTTAAAGAAGTGACCCTGAACGACTTGACCGCTGAGGAGCAGTACGACCCCGACACAGTCTACGGTTAGTCTGTTGTTTTCATGTGTTCCTTTGTAGTTTGGCGTCTTTGTTTTAGAGTCATTATCACACTGCAGTGATCTGTTTGATTTCCTTTTTACAGGGTCTAGTTTTTTAGTTCCAGTTGCAGGTTTTATCTGCAGACTCTGCAACAAGTTTTACCACTTTGAATCTTCTGCCCTGCATACTCACTGCAAATCACTGAAGCACTTTGAGAATCTCAAGGTGAGCAGTATAATCTGTCGACCAAATGTTAGTAAGAGATGTCTTTTCATGTAATGCATAACTCCTGCTTCAATCTTAGCACACGTAAGCTCTTGAAGGGACCGTGCATGCATTATTCTGCTAGCAAACTGATATGCATCAAAGTGCATTTTCCTTGCAGAGTCTCCTTTGTTACTTATTGCATTTCTTTTGATCTTTTGTTTTTCAGAGGTACAGCACGTTGGTGAGTCAAAAAGATGAAGCTGTTGAATCCTCCAGAAAACCTCTCCTAGCTGCAGACAGCCTCAGGCCTGTAACAGAAACTGCCTCAGACTGTTCAGATAAAAATCTGCACTCTGGTGACGCAGGTTTAACAACAAGCGTAAACTCCATGCAGCCCACCATTACACTCACTCAACTGAACTCAGAAAACCAGCAAGCGGAGGGACAAGCAGAGCCCCTCCCAAACTCACAGGACGTCACCACCATCTCAGCAACCAGCACTGGCAACGTAGACCAAGACCTCAGCCTTCATCATGAGGAGGAAGAGAACACATGCCAGGTGTCCTCAGCTCAGGAGAGTCCAGCTGAGCTGCCTGCTGGCAGCAGACAGGAGGCAAACTCAGAGCCAGCAGCAGCTGTTGAGGATGCTAATGAAGAGGAGGAGGAGGAAGCTCCTGCTGGCCCAGGAAGAAAAAACAGCGCAGGGAAGGCCAAAGCTACAGCCAAACGCAGGTCAGGAAGGGCAACAAACAGACGCTGAGTTGAGGGTACAAACGTGGAAAAGAAACCTGGTACAATCGCAACCATGGGACAGAATGTGATGAATGTGAAGAGGTGCTTTCGTGGTACAGAGACCAAGAAATGAGCAGCCCAGCCTCTCTCCATACTGGAAAGTCTGATTTAGACGCACACCAACAAGAAGGAATACTCTGGGTTGGTGCAACAGGACTTCTCATGTGAATTGCTCTCCCAGGGTGGAAAATTAACAGCCATTAAATGCAGGTTAACTTTAAAATTTATTCTTTTTTTTTGCCTCTCAGTTATTTTTGTGCAGATTCACGTTTAGACTACAGCAGGCAGAATGAGATCATCTAGTCAAAAGTGTTTCTGTTCCAAATTTTTATTAATAATCATATATTTTCATACAAGGAGATGCTCCTTGTGTTGCATACCCATTTTCCATGGACACATTATAATGTGTTCAAGTTCCATTCTACATCTGCAACTGCATCTACAAACGTTTGTATGCAGACTGTAGATTGGTAACTTCATTTAAACTCCCCAGGTCACAAAACATTTCTATTTCATCCCCCATTTAGTTTTTCCCATTGAAGTTTAATCGGTAATATTATTCTGGAGTTGTAGATTGATATTCATTAGCACAGATATAGCATCATATCCTGTTCCATAACACATTTGGATACTAAATGTTGTTTTTTGGCCATGTCAGCTGTGTGGATTGGGATGTTTTGCTCCAGACTAAAATATCTCAACAATTATTATATCAATCAGCTATTTGTCGTGTTGCCATGAATTGTTTTTACTGACATTCTTGGTCCTCAGAGGATGAACCATGCCTCCTTTGTCTTTGATTCAAAGACTTTTCCTCTAGTGCCACCAGCAGCAGTGGCAGCAGCACTATGACAACCTAACAATATATTTACTTTACGTTCATGGTCCCCAGAGGAAGAATCCTAATGAATTTGATGAGTCTTTTTTTCTTGCACCGTTAAAAGTTTTATTCGGTGTTATCCTGAGATCAGACTTTGTCTAATATGACCAGACACAACTCTCAAAGCTAAAGACATTCTCGTTAGTCCCAACTGTACGTTTGTAAGAGTTATCTTATGTTAGCATGCTAAACTAGAATAGTAAACGTTAAACCGGCTAAATTTTCAGCATGCTATGTTGTTGTTATTAGCATGTAGTAAGGAAGTAGGACATGGTGTTTGATTTCAAATAACAAAACCTCAGAGCAATTTTATTCTATCCCCTGCTTTGGATGAAAGAAAAAAAGGGATGTGGACAAATCTATGTATTTACCTCTTTTCCCGTTAATTGTTTCTGGGTGGAAAGAGGATAACTTTCAGCAGATTTTTCAACTTACTGTTTCTGTGGCCTGACTCATTGATTTGTTAATTTTCCACCCTGTCGTCCTCGCAGATCCGGAGGCTGATGAGGGCTCATTGTCGGCTTTTGCTAACTCTCCAGCTAGCTAGATGATTGATCGTTAGTATAACCAACACGTGTAGAAGACTGTACTGATGGTAAAAATGGTGGAGACATTTTCCACGACCGCTAACCACGTAGCGCTCGCTTTTAGCCGGCTGATATGTAGAATGTAACCAAATTAAGTGTTTGAGCAGGTGACAACTTTTGTTTAAAAAAATACATTAATGAAGTGTTAAATGGCTTGAGTATTGAGAAATGCTGAATTTTGAATCTGATCATAGCTTGGTTCGGGGCATTCGTTTTCTTTTTTCCCAAATAATTTAAGTTGAAGTGGATGTGTTTAAAAAAAACAAAAAAAGAAGAAGCTGACAGCAGCTGTAGCCTTCTCACTGAAACAGACTTATACGGTACATAATTATTGGCGTATTATCTGCAGTAGAGAGGATTTGGAGCTACTGGAGTTGAATGTAGTAGCGGGCACCTTTTCAACAAAACCCTTTTGACATTTGCAGACTGAATTACAAGCTATCTCCTCCTCCTCCCCTAGGACTCTTCATGTTCACAAAAGCCTGCACTATGTGTACACGTTGCTCATTTTGAACTTTGAATGCTTGCCCATTAAGGCGGGTATTTGCTGCTGCTAATGCAGAATCCATAGAGATATTGGCACCACAGGAAGATGGATATAGACATTTACATGGGTGTTTGTCAAGTGTGTCTCCGTTAAGGAAAAACATATTTTTACTGACTTAAAAGCATTCGCAGCACAGCAACGGTAGTTGGTGACTCCAGTTTACCATTGCTTTGTCTTTTTTTATTCCATTTACCTTTTTGTTGCTATACATACATACACTGGACAGATAGAAACACATTTGAGTTAGCGGTCCAGACTCATTTGCGAGAAAGACTGTGGTATTTTAATGTAGCAAATAATCTTCGCAAACTCTTGATTTGAAGCACCATACAGGTTAGGTTATCCCAGTTACAGATCATACCGATGTATATTCTTGACTGTGGCATTTCAGCTCTCACAAGCCACCAACAGGTGTGAATTAGGAGGTATCACTTCCTTCTTCATGACCAGTGTGCTGTTCTGGAAACATTTCATCCTCCATATTTAGAGAAGGACTGACTGACACATGTAGCAACTCTTGTGGCGACTGCCATGTGATTAGAATCGCATCTGAAGGAACCAAGGCGTCACATCAGAGCTGTGCTCTTTAGCTCTGACACCGAATGGTGCAGGAGAGAGAGAGAGAGAGAAAAGGATAATTTCAAACAAAGCTGTATGTTTCTTAATTGTATTTTTATTCAGCTACTGACAAATTGAGATGAACAAACAGGTGATGTTTTCTAACTGCTGGAACTTTAATGTATTTTTGGATGTTTGTTTTCTGTTTGGAAGTCATCTTAATTTATAATAAAATGTCAGACAATTCCCGCATTTTGTCGCCTCTTTCTAGACACTTTTCAAGCTGCATCACTTCCGATCCTTAACGAAACAGCAGCGTAGGGGCTGCAGATGAAACGTTACGACACACTGGTAGACATCAGGAATGTTGCTGTATTTAAATTTGGGGATAATACGAGTAATTACAGACTACATACAGACTCAACATTAAATAGATCCAGGGTAAAGGCAGAAACACATTAGGGAGTTCAACTGTAACTTGCTCATGTGCAACTAAGTTACATCAAACATTTGATTTTTAAGCTGAAAATCTCAACAACTCGTTGTTTGATAAAGAGCTGCAGCTTTTTCTTTCATTACCTTTTCACACATTTGACTTCACAAGTCTGTGATGGAATGCTTTGTAACTGAAGTCCAACAAACCTGCGCAGGAGCAAAACATCGTCACAGCTCACACGAGGAGAAAAAGTGGACTGAGTTCAGCGATATAAGAGATGCAGGATATCACTACCGCACACATGTCTGCTGATGGGGTCGCAAATTCACTGAAGAACCAGGCAGGCATGGAGTATGCAGATCGAGAGTCAAATCTGACAGACAGCGATCAGGAGTACTTTCATAAATACATCTATCACTGCTGTATGTTGAACTCCTGATCTACACGCTCTTGTCACTCATTTGTGAGCCCTCATTATCCTTGCCTGTGTCCTCCTTGCTGGGTGAGGGGGAGTCCCCGTCTGCAGGACACTGCTCCTCCTGCGTCTGAGAGCCAAGCAGCTGGGCCCTGAACTCCATCCGGGCTTGCCGATTTGACTCCATCAGGTCATGCATTTTGCCATTGAGAGAGTCGTTCCGCTCCTCCAGGTCATCGAGATAGGAGTTGATCTGATCCAGCATCGAGTTGATGGAGGCGTACTCTGGGGATAAGCAGAAAGCAGAAATTAGTTTGTTCAGTCACTTGATTAAAAGATTTCGCAATTGCAATACAAGACGTTGTTATTTATGATTAATGCTGTGAAGAAAAATAAATAAAAACATTGACTTCAGTCACTGATATAAAGTCTGGGAGCAACCACAGAAAATTAACAACCAGTGCAACCTTTAAAGCAGCCTATACCAGTAGCTCTCTGTTGCTTTGGTGGTCTAAACTTCCTATTTCTACAACATTAATAAGGATGTGAACATTTAAGATGAAAAGCAGAAAAATCTAATCTATACGGATTTTCCTGGGGCAGATAAACAAAAGAGCTACATTCAATATTTGAATGACAAAACTTTCTCGTGGTTTGTAGGTTTATACTTAATAAACTGACCAGAAATCACTAAAACCAGCCCACTGGGTTTAGTTTTAGCTCTGACTTCCTCTTTTACTTTAGTATTAGTTAGCATCGGTTACCATGAGTGGAAACATGTTCATTACCTTCATCGCCAAATTCATCTTCGTCGTTGATAATACCATCGTCAATAGACATGTTTGGGTCTCCATTTGGTCCAGACATTATTTCATATGTTTATGTTGTCACACTAAGGTTAGCTGGGGTTTCCTGTTGTGTAGCTAGGCTAGCCAGCTAGCTAACTAGCATTAGTAAATGTCCTCTACAAGGAACTGTTTACACTCAATAAAACTAATGACAAGTTCTCTGTCTAATGTCTCGTTTGACGTTATTGCCAGAGGGTCTGGATTAATCCACAGCTCACTGAAGGAAGTCTTAGAAAGAGCTAGTTAGCTATCTTGACATCTACCGACATTGGCAGACGTCAAATTATTTATTTACTGGACCAATGCATTGTGGGGGAAATGTGGGCGGGGCTTTGTGTCAAACAAAGATGACTCACTCTGTGCAAATTATGCGTTTACCCTGGGTAAAATGTAGTTCAATACAACATCATAAGATATTTGTAAAGTTGTTTTAGGTAAACGTGGCTACTGGCCATTTTTGGGCATGGACCAGTCTTTTAATTTAACCATTTCCGCAGCTTATTTGTCGACCAGTTTTATGGTTTCACAAATTACGATCGAAGTGGTCGCTCTTTATATTCTTTTACTCTTTGAGCCGTCCGGTGCCAGTCAGCTGACACTGCTAGCACCTGACTTAAGCCAATTAACGTTTATTTTTACACTGCAGCAGTAGTATTTACACGGACGCTACATATATTAAAATACACTAATGTGCATGTGCTGTAGTATCAAATCTGTTGCCTACATTTTACATGTTAATCACGTTTCTTTAGTTTGTTTAATCGACCTTCCTGCTTGCACCGCTGAAATCCCCCACCTTTACTTTGTTTGTTCGTATTAATTTAATCAAAGGGTGGAGTGTGATGAATGCCTTGATGATGGGTGAATAGTTGAGCTTTATCTTTTCCTCTAAGCTGAACCTCCCTTACTTTGATCAGTGGATGGCGCCTAGATCGTGCAACAGAGTCTGCGCAGTCAACCCACGTGTAGACAGCTTCCTGTTTAGGGGGGGAGGTCTGATCAACACACTAAACAACCTGTTTTGAAGTGCTTTTAAACTATGGACGAATTACCTTCGGACCTCAGAGCATTCCTTCTTAATCACCCTTTTCTTCAGCTCACAGATGGCAAAAAGGTTAGCGAGCCAATTACCACGCTTGGCACGAAACACATGTGATCGCACAGTGTGATGCTAGCCGTTGCTAATTTACCACATGAGTCTGATACTACGAGGTTGGGATGGCTGGAGTTGATAGTGCAGCAACGCTAAACCACTCATTTAACATCAAATGTGCACCAACTGTCTGACCCAAATGTTTTTTATTTTCAGATCAAATGCACTTTGAATGGTCATGAGTTTCCTTGCAACCTGGCGGAGCTGCAGAAGTTCACCCACGGGAAGAAATATGAGAAACTGAGTGCTGCAGCAGAGTTCAACTACAGCCAGTATGAGCCACACATTGTACCCAGCACAAAGCAACCGTAAGAACATGTTTGTCTGTATATTGTCTATTTGCAAGAGAAAAGTCACCCGTTAAAAAAAAAAAAAAAACTAAATCTGAGATACTAAACTACGCTCTCTAACATGTTTCCTAATATTTCTTGTCTGTTTTCTAGCAAGCAGCTCTTCTGTAAGCTGACTCTCAGACATCTCAACCGGCAGCCGCACCATGTCTTAAGACACGTCAATGGGAAACGGTTCAAGAAGGCCCTTTCTAAATGTCAGTGCGTCTCTTGTCTACGTGCATGCCTGTTGAGCTCTCTGGCAACGTTAAGAGACTTTTACTGTGTTACGTCTCGTTCAGGAAAGAAATCTGTCTGATGTATCAGTTGATAAGTATGCATTTCCGTGGTGTTATTTCTCTGCTGAACACACTGACTCTTTTGCAGGGCTCACAAGTGTGCAGAGTGCATTATATTAGAAATACCAATGTCTCAGATTCATACATAAATATCTGTTGCTGCTCATTGTTTACTCAAAAGATGAAACTGATTCTATACTGTCGGGCTGGGATATATAGCAGATATGAGCTGTTGTGCAATTCACACAGTCGGCCTGACTGATGAAATGTCTGCTGTGTCCCTTTAGATGAAGAGTGTGTGCAGCAGGGGACTGAATTTGTTCCAGTCAGACTGAAACAGAAAAGGCCCAAGAACATCGGAGAGGAGGTCGGTCATGGGAAGGCGTCGAAACATTCACACAACATGTGGGAGCCTTCATCCAGTGGCGAGGAGCACAGTGACTCAGAAGACAGCATGAGCGACCTCTACCCTTGTCAGTATTCATTATGCACACACTGTAGATTTGTTAGTCGATTTTAGTAGGCTAATAAAAGTCCATAAAAGTCCAATACTAACCAGTGGATTTAGTGTTTACCAAACACAGTTTATGAGAGGAATGAATAATAATTAAGTGTGTAGATGAGTTGGTGTTTAGTCTCAGTGTAAACACTGTGCAGATGGTCAAACACACTAGCACCGTACTCACAGTGCTTTAACACTCATTTGTTTCCACAGCCTCCATTTTCACTTTAAAAAACACAGCAGAAGAAAATATGGAAGGTGAGGGTGACAAGGAGGAAGATGACTTCCAAACAGATGAGGATGAAGAAATGGAGGTGGAAAAGCAGGTGGTGCAGAAACGCAAAAAGGTCCGTCTTTGAAATCACATGTTTCTGACTGAGTCGGCGTTACACGAAGTTGCACAAATTAGAGTTTGTTTTTGTGGAATTTACGAGTTTTTCCATGACAGATGTTGATGCTTTTTTTTTTTCTTTTTACGTCTTTCAGGCCCAGGGTGGCGGCTTTCAGAAGAAATTCAGAAAGAACAACTGGAAATCAGGACGCAAGAAACAAGGAAAAGTGCAAAATGGAAAGTAAAATTGTGACACCATCTCTATACAGTATTTTTATACCTGGTTATTTGTCAGGGCGCAATGCTGACATCCAGTTTGGAGCGTTATTCCTGTGTCTAAGGCAGCCTGAGCTTCATCAGCCTGACATCCCATCACCAAGGATGATTTTTTTTCCAACAAGGCTGCATTACATGACATGGAAAATGTATTTGTGGCGGTTAACAGATCATTTGGACTGGATAAGTTGTGTTTTCTGTATTGCAATCAAGTGCACTAGTATAAAATACAACACTGTTTGGATTTGCAAACCTTGTCTGTCTCTGTTCAAACACGATCGTCAACTGTTAGACGACACTTATTTCAAATGAGGATGATCATTTTTAAATTTCAGGATATTTTTTATAGACTATTGTACGCTGTAAAGCTACAGTCTTTTTACGTATTCCACAAAGAAAATCATTTTTGTCTGACGAACTATTTTCCTGTTATTAATTTAATATTATTTTAACCTGAGAGGGCTCAGATTTTTTCTAATACAGTGGACTAAAATGGACTTAAAAGATTTGTAGGGAAAGTTTTTGCCTAAATATTTTCACGTGGTGCCTTAACAGACGTTTTAACTAAGCATGGACGCACTAACCAGCAGTTCTGCTTTAATAATGATTAAACACTGTTGTGAAATTATGTGTGGGTATTTTAACATGTTGAACGGCATACCTCAATATGCAGTTAGCACAAATTATTTGACGTGACAGCCTCTTATGTCCGGGAGCCATCATTCTTCTTGTCTGCCTCCATGAATCAGTTGCTTCTCCATCAGTTTTATGGTTTGACATCATTCAACAAAGGGTGCTGCTGATTCTCATTGTCAGCCATCAGATTTTTCTGGCATCGACTTGCAGACTATAATCAATGTCATTCAGCCCCACATTTACTGTCATTTGGAGATGGCGTGGCTGTCCATCTCAGCCATGTAAATAAGAGCCAATATTAATAGTCAGCTAAAGGCAAAGTCTTTGATAAATAATAACAAAATTGAGTGATGTGAGCACTGTGGACGTGTGAGGTGTAACGCCACACGGAACATGAAGAGAAGAAGAATAGGTTAAGAAAATGATGCCAACCAGATTTCAACCCAACTGAACACGCGTGGAAGATTATATATTGCTCTCGACCACCGTCATAAACGATCAAATCCACCAAATGAGAGAATATCTTTTTGTCGGGATCGTGTTGGCCCATGCAGTAGTGTAAATGCCTATGACAGTGTATGGTGACTGATCGCTGTATTATACAGCACACTGTACAATATGCTCCAAAGCAGCAGCAAGACTGCATTTATTTTTTTTAATTAGTGTGTGTGCGTATGTTTAGCAGTTTTTTAAGTAATTTTTTTCACTTTTTTCTTTAAAATTTTATTCATTAATGACACATTTTTAAAATCAAACACTTATGCATATTTATTTTTGCAACTTTTTATTAATTTATCCACATTTTTGCTATTAAAAATAATTTAAGCATATTTATTTTTTACAATTTTATTAATTAATATAAGCATATTTTTGTTTTTAAGTGATTCATTTGTGTATTTTGCACTCTTTTATTCATTATTTAATGCTAAGGTTTGGAAAATTGTGTTAATTAATGCCTATTTTAAAGTTATTGTATCATGTATGTATGTATTCATTATTATTATTTTTATTAGTAGCAGTAGTAGTAGTGAACTCAGTATATCGTATTTGTATAATTAGACAAACATTATTGATTTTAACTGGCAAGTGCATATCTGTCACAAAAAAAAACTGCAACCATCTTTGAAATACCTTCCTTAAAAAAGCGGAACACGATCCTGTCTATCAGTTTGTGATAGAGATGCTTGTTGACATGTGTATAACCCAGTAAACAATGCTGGTTTAGCCGTGTCAAGCCCCTGGAAGGATCAGTATACGTGGCATACAGCGGTTGCAGTACCATGTAGGGGGGCTCCGGTCTCGCTCGTCAAAATCGCGGGGCATTGTGGGGCGGAGGCGGCCTTTCTCTTGCGTCCAGGCGAACGGGTAAACCTTCAAGTAAATAACGTTAACGGGAGGGAGGAACAGTTGGAGCGCAGCCTGCCAGAGAACCCAACACAACCGAACTGTGTTGCGCTGAAAACACAACAAACTGTGATATTACACGAATATGGGGCAGGAGGACATAATGAGCACGGCCGAAGACGTGGCAGACCAGGTAACTTCAATTTCTTTTCAGCACGACACTTGACAAACGGTAGCCGCTGTTAGCATGCTAGCTGCTAACTATAGTTTGCTGAGAATGAAGTAGCGCAGCGCTCCTGCGCGTTTCTTCCAGCGTTTTGACGGTTTTAATTGTCGTTCGTACAAGTCGAGAGTAGGCTTTTGGCGTGACAGTGGGGCTGAGTCGTGTTTTAATTTGAAATAGCAACGCTTGGGATGTCAGGTCTTGTCATGTGTCTCCAAGTGGGTCCGATAGCATGATTCATTCACTCCGACAAAATGAAACTGGAGTCTGGCGGTGGATAATTTTTTACTTATTCTTAGGTGACACGATTTGTTTGTTAATTCATCATACCAGCTAGCTGAATCAAAGCCAGCCAAGGCAGTCAGAGCCAGCCTGCAGTTGTGAAATCGCTCAGATTAGCTGGCAAGGTATTGACTAACACTTATTAGTCGTAATGTGCATTTGCTAATTGCTTAGCATTGCAGACGGTTGCATAAAATTGAGAAATTTCCTACAAGGAGTATCTACATGTGGCCTTGTCAGAGCTTCCCCATCATCCAGCTCACCCTAAAAACCGGCCCTGCCCTCTTCTTCTTCTTCTTATTTTTTATTGCTCATGCTTCTATTGCACACCTGTTTTTGACTTTCTCCTTTATTTGTATTGGCGTCATGGTCTATAAGAGGTGAGCTGTAGAGTAAAGCTCAGATTTCAGGTCAGCCTGTGACCCATATCGGTGTGTAGACTGTGTATTCTCTGTAGCTTGTCTGCTAGAAGTTTTTTTTCTCTGCAGAAGAGGGTGTCAGTATGTTTGTGAACTTCCTGAGCTGAACTCATACAGGCACACATACCAGAAGCTGCACGACTTCCCTAATCCAATAACACCTGATTGATTTATGCTCTCCCCTCACGAGGGTTTTATTACACGTGAAGAGGACACAGAAATATGTGCAACAGTTGGTTTGTTTGCTCTTTGATGGGCTCCCCGAAGCCCCCGAGGGCCACATCGCTCCCTGATGAGTTCTGAGCCAGCATTTAGACATAACACTTCAGAATGGTCTATTTCTAGGCTGTTGCAGCAACCTTGAGCTTGTTCGGATTGGCTCCCAAGTTCGCCCATTCATGTCCCTCACAGCAGTCATAGTGGGAGTTGGTGGACGCTGATAGGCTGCGCAGGTCGGACTGTGCTGATGTGGACTGCCGAAGGGGTGGAGCGAGGGGCCGGTCGTGGCTTTTCTATGTGTCACTGTTAGTATCTGAATATCAGTTTGAGATAGGGAGCTACTGGATAATTGAGTTTGTTTTAATATTCGTCAGTTTGTTTTCTAAGAAACTGCCTTTTGGGGTTTTGAGAAAGAGCCACATCCTGTTAGTGTCTTGAGACGCATTGGGTTGAAATCACATGCATTCACTTGCCTGTTCACTATTAGGTACACTAGTGAAAGCTAATGAGTCCTGCACTATTTCATTTCATTTTGGAGGTCGGGGTTCACAGATCAAATGACAGAAACACTCGTAGGTTAATGCCACCACAAACTACATCCTCCAAAATGATCATGCAGTTGAATTATCACCTTCCCTGCACTGCTTCAATGTAAGCTGAGCATTATAACAGTCATGAAAGGGAATGTAGTGCAGACGTGTTATACTGGAATGCATTCGTTTTACTAGTGTACCTAATGTTTTGGCAAGTGAGTGTAGTTTGCCGCTTGGGTTTCTGAGTTCAGTGACAGTCCCCTAACATGATCAGCTAGAATGTATTTGTTTCGCGTGGAGCATAACCCGTTCACTTCTTATTAATTATTTAGTTGTTTTAATAGAGAATTAGAGACCGTAAAATGTTCAGCAGGCATGTTGAAATTGTAGACTATATGACTAGTCAAAAAAAAGTGTACCTATTTTGAGCGTACTATGTTCCAGTTACATGCTGAAGCAGGAGAAGAAGAAAAAAAACTAAAAACTTGCTCCACAGGTAGGAAACATAACTACCAGTGCTTCAGGAACTGGTGTGCTACTTTACGAGGGAGTCCATATGTTTGTAGCAACCAGGCTTCTTTTAAGGAAAGGCTGCTTTAATGACTAGTGTTGTTTACTTAGTGTGACGGCCTGATAACTACCTTAGTTAATGACATTGTAAATAGTAATTAGTTGGAACTCTGACGCTTTCTTTTCTTCACAGTTTTGACAGTGCAACTGTCAGCAGATGAGTGTTTTATGGTGCTTTACGGCTTGGGGACACACTTTGCCATTGTCGTTTCTTAGTTTTTCTGTTGTGAGCGTGCCCCGTAACACACATATCTCTTTCTTGCCATTTGTCCGCCCTGCTTCCTAGTTCCTGCGGGTGACCAAACAGTACCTGCCCCACCTGGCACGCCTGTGTCTCATCAGCACCTTCCTCGAAGACGGGATCCGCATGTGGTTCCAGTGGAATGAGCAGAGAGACTACATCGAGGCTACCTGGAGCTGTGGCTACTTCCTGGCTACGTGCTTTGTGCTGCTTAACCTCGTCGGACAGCTGGGTGAGTGAACGGGAAGCGGTGCATGGCCAGTTTTAGGTCAGAAGATTACATCTAATAGTTATTTTTTTTTTTTGTTGAGTAGTTCCCTTTATGTAGGCAAGCCAAAAGCAGCAAGTGCATACTGTCAGTTTCTAATTTAGTTAAACCCAAGAGATGCGCCACAAAACTTCCTTCATGAATGATTCAGAGGTGTTGATTCAACTATATCCTCTTTTAGAGGCTGCAGTTTGGTGCTGATGAATGCAGATGTCTTTCTATAATGCAACACACGTTATAAAAGAATAACTTAATGAAGAACCATTGTTTGACTGCAGTAGTTTTACCAAATATTCACTTGCACAAGTCTAGTTCTTTGAAAGGTGTCTGCAGCAAATCAAACATAGGCAACTTCTGTGAAATAAAAATACAAAATCTTACAGATAATAGAGACTGTTGAAGGAAGCCAACCGCTAGCCCACATGTCCGCAGAGTAGTTTGACACCACAGCAGATGCAGAAAGGAGGAGATTGGCCTAGATAGCAGAATGAAGGAATCAGCTGAACTCGATTCAGATATTCTCTCTATGTGCCATCATGTCAATCACGCACCACGACTCTTAATTTTATTCAAACCTTATGTGAATAAGGATGATATGAAACATCAGTGACCACACGCTCTTTCCGTCGAGGCAGCTAATGGAGCTAGTGGTCGGACTTTGGTCCACACGATGTAAATCCATGGACCCTTCCTGCTGCCACATATTTTGCTTGCCAAATGAAACGGTCATATTTTAAGGCAGATGAAGCAGCATCCAAAACTCATCGTCTCAGTCCTCTTCATGAGCCTGAAACTACACAACAAGATGTGTTGAAATATGGAGACAGCTGAAAAAGTATGATAAATTCAGATAACATGGCAAGTAATAGCGTCTGATGAAATCTGAGTGTTGTAGCCTCGACACCTGTAACACTTTCTTTAATATCTTTGTCCTTACAGGTGGCTGTGTCCTCATCCTGAGTAGAAATTTTGTACAGTATGCCTGCTTTGGGTTATTTGGCATCATAGCGCTACAGGTGAGAACGATCGTGCTGTATTCATTTATTTACTGTAAACAAACTATAACCCGTTGAGTCTGATTTTGTTTGTTTTTTCTCCAGACTGTTGCATACAGCATTTTATGGGACCTCAAATTTTTGATGAGGTAGGTGTCACCCGTAAATCATTCAGATTATGGCAACTGTAATGTGCTCGTAGTGGCAGTATGTCAGAAAGCGTCTGTATTTGCATACAACACCTACATTTAGTGTAATTACTGTGGACGAGACCTGTGATTTATTTAAACACCGACTGGCTGGGTGAATCATCAGCCACTGTCGAAATCTGTTAAATACAGTCCTACGTTAACTTTTAATTCATGTCCTGATGGTTGTTAGGACAGAATATAAGGCCGTGTATTAGCTCTGCAATAAACAAATTGATTTTCCGCTTGTCTGCACTGCACTGTGTAAAGCTAACCATCCACTTCATCGTCCCTTAGAAACCTTGCCCTTGGCGGTGGTCTGCTCCTGCTGTTGGCCGAGTCTCGTTCGGAAGGAAAGAGCATGTTCGCCGGAGTCCCCTCCATGGGAGAGAGCTCGCCGAAGCAGTACATGCAGCTGGGCGGCCGAGTGCTTCTAGTGCTCATGTTCATGACCCTGTTACACTTTGACTCCAACTTCTTCTCTGTGAGTTCTTCCACTTGGTCATACAGATAAACCTCCTGTCAGTAAAACATGTCACACCACATTTGATCAGACACAGACAAAATCTAGATCGAGATCAAACTGCCCGTGTCAGGAGCAGAAGAAGGCAAAGATTCACAAGCATTTAAGTAGCATACGGGCGGTTTTGTGAATACAAAGGAATTAAGCCCACGGTGAGCAGCCTTAGTTTTTCTGGTGTGTCCCGTGCCGTAGGCATTAGTCAGACAGAGTTGATTCTTGGTGATGGATCACTCTGGTTGGTTGTTCAGCCTAAAGAAGAAATATGACGTTCATAGGGCACACAGAAGTTTTTATTTTGTTTTGCATCTTCATCTCATCTGAACATTCAAATTCAATTTTAATAATAACACGACTATCTAGAATGAATAATCTTTATCCTGCCGGCTGATAGTAACTCAACCGGTTTCCTGTAACAGTTATTTTCTTTAATGCATGCGTGGAACACATCACAGTCGGCCTTCTTTGTTAACAGTTCTTCGTTCGGTTTGGTTCAGTGTGTTGACTGTGACTGTGTGTTTACTGTTGGTAAAACTAGTTTATGAACTTAAACTGGAGTTTGAGAGGCAGCCACTGAAAAGCAATGAGCTGCGATGAAACTGAAACCCACGAGTCAAACATGAAAACATGAATCTTTAGGGAGAAAAAAAGAAACAAGATACTGTTGAAAGTTTAAGTTAAAATTTATTGCTAAACTTAGTCCACATAAAGCTATGTACATTTTAAAACACTCGTTCCATGTGGGAATTATTTGTGTCCATACTTGCGGACTGTGTGGACAAATTATAAACGTTAGACGTTCGAACAGAATAAAACCAAAATGTTTAATTTTCAATATTGTTATTCAATAAATGTTTCTATGCATTTACTTCACTGCCTTTCTATTTAAATGGCAGATGACTTGAAACCAGTGGTTGTCAAGTACGATTTTATTTTAAATTCATTTTAAACAAACAAATCTTGATCTAAGGGCGGAACAGCGGTCTGGTGGTTAGCACTGATGGCTCACAGCAAGAAGGTTCTGGGTTCGATTCCATATGTTCTCCACGCGTCTACGTGGGTTCTCTCCGGGTAGTCCAGCTTCCTCCCACTGTCCAAAGACATGCTGGTTAGGTCCATTGGTGATTCTAAATTGGCCGTAGGTGTGAGTGTGAATGGTTGTCTGTCTCTCTGAGTTAGCCCTGTGATAGACTCGCGACCTGTCCAAGGTGTACCCCGCCTCTCGCCCGATGACAGCTGGGATAGGCTCCAGCACAGGACAATTGGTTACAGAAAGTGAATGAATGAATGAATGAATCTTGATCTAAATGAAACTGCCTGAATGAACTGACTGAAGCCCAGTATGTGTAATAGAAAGTGGCTGGCAAACATCTTAATTATGACAGATGTGTTGAGAACAACAGGCTGCTATCATAAATTACTGCAAAATATTTTAATGTAGCTCATAAAAAATGACATTCCATTTTCATTAAATAACAGGACTAGGCCACTCACTTATTTTTCTGTAGATTATATTGTCTGTGTAGAGTTGCTCCATTTTGACAAGTTAAAGCACAAACTGCAGTCCCTCACTCTGCGTTGTACCTGTTTCCACAGATCCTACAGAACATGGTGGGGACTGCTCTCATCATCCTGGTGGCCATCGGCTTCAAAACCAAGCTAGCGGCACTGACCCTCGTCGTGTGGCTCCTGGCTATCAATGTCTACTTCAACGCTTTCTGGACCATCCCCGCCTACAAGCCCATGCACGACTTCCTGAAGTACGACTTCTTCCAGACGACCTCGGTCATCGGCGGCCTGCTGTTGGTGGTGGCGCTCGGGCCCGGCGGAGTGTCCATGGATGAGAAGAAGAAGGAGTGGTAGGCAAAGGAGGGGTGAAAGTGAGAGGATATTGCACAGCACCACTAACTTCCCCCACCGACCGGGACACAAAGACCCTCCCTCATCTCCAGTTCATTTTTTTTATTTGGCCAAATCCAGAGAGACCACCACATCAGCCATCAACGGACAAGTCCTTTCTATTGTCTATTTTTTTTTTTAGTTGTTCATCGTAATGCCAGGTTGCTTCAAAGCGGTTCTTGTACGTCTGTCTTTTCAGGACAGCAAGAATAAAAATGTCCATGTGTATTTCAAAAGTGCAAGGAAAGCAATTATTAGATGATAGGTGGAAGAGAAGATTTATTTGTTCTGTGTGCAGAAGAAGAATGAAAGTAATTCATTGTATTTTACGGGTGTTAACGCTGTAAGCTATCACAGATTGACTTTCGTATTTTTTTCAATAAAACCGGCAAATTGGATGGAGTGTAGCTGCAGGGTTCAACGTGGATGCTGATCTCGATTGGATCTCGATGTGTCTCAGACTCGATGCTGAGACCTTGGGCACTGATTTAATAACGTCTCGGCTTCTCCCCTCCTTTAATTTTTCTCTCCGGCACTGTAGTCTCTTTTACATCTGTACACTTTCAGTCTCAGCTGACTGACAACTCTTGTTCACAGGGGAATCGAATCTGGACGTGTACATTATATACTAAGTGGTGGAGTGCAGTCATGCTTGATTGAAAATTTCAACACAGTTATTAGCTCCAGGACTTGTTATTGGGCACTTTGTACTGTACGTCTTTGGCAAAATGCCTCTCTAGTGAACTGTATATGATCGGGGATAATAAGGGGAGGGGGAGGCAGTTCAACATTTGTGAAGCATCATATTCTGCGATCTAGAAAAGCAAAGAGGACTAAGCAGAGTCACCAGACACCTGGACTTTGTCTTTGCTCAGTGTTTTTTTGCGCTGTGTAAGAAAATCTTAAAAAAAAAGAAAAAAAAAAGAAAAAAATTCTGTGTATTGATTTTCAGAAGTTTATATTGTATTTTTGATCATTTGTTTTTGTTTTTTTGTTTTTGTTTTTTTTGATTTAGGAAGTTCATGGCGAAGAAATAAATATTCAAAAATATGAAGTCACTGGCTCAGTCATAGTTTTTAATGGGGACTGAAAGATTTGCAGTATAGAATATGCTTTTTGAGGACCATTAGAATATCACAGCTTCAGAAAATATTAATGAATGAAAAACGTTTGTGAAGATTCTCAGTCATCCAGGTCATGGCATAGCCCAGTGGTTTTCAAAGTGGGGGCCGCCAGGGGGCGCTAGGGGGGCCTCTGACAATTGGAGGGAAGAAAATAAATTGCAAAAATAAAAAATATAATTAATTATTTTTAATCATTATAAAATATAATCAAACTAAATTTTAAATCATTATCATAAAATAGAATTATTAATAGTATCATATCGAAATGTTATTTGCCATGCTCATCTTTCTGATTTCCTGCCAGTCAAAACATCGTTCATGACCTCATGTATAGACCTGGCGGTTTGTGCCATTTATCAAGCTGCTTTGCTCCTCAAGCTAGCACGTAGCTAGCGCAAAATGGACAGGTTTTTGACAAGAAAGAGACCGAAGGAACAGACCAACAGTCCTGCTGTGGAGGACACTGCTGCAAAAAAATCTAAGAACTCCTGGCCAACTAAAATCAGAAAATATGAGGCAGCACTTATGCTAAACAAATGTAATAGTCATTGAATAAAGTAACTGAGTAAAGTTATTGAATAAAGTAAGAAAAAACATTATAAAAGATGATGTTTCTTTAAATATTTTGTAGCATTGTCTGTGGGTTTGCAAAGGGGGTCCTCGGCCAGAAGCTAATGCTGTTTGGGGGGTCTTGGCATGGAAAAGTTTGGGAACCCCTGGCATAGCCAATAAACATTATGCCGCTCATCCAAGTAGCTTCTTCAGTTCTGAACGGCTAGTGGGGAATTTAGGTTTTTATTAGGAGCATCTGTAAGGGATATGTATTTGTAACTCACATAGGGTCAGCTTCCAATTAGTTATACTCTAATGACCCATGAATGTCCAGAAACTTCACATTAATGCTGTGAATAGGGGTGAAACCAATAAAAAGTCGTTTTGCCATACTGAATTAATTCTGGTGCTCCATCAGCCAACCTTCACTTAAAACGGTTTGAGACTTTGAGGAAATACTGACATCTAATGGACGAAGAGGTTACTGCAATGGATTCTAATGATCCACAACATAAAAACCACCAAATGGTGAAGTGCATAAGATTAATGATCTCATTACAATGCATTGCTCTTCTGAGAAACCTGGTCCTCACATTAATGTGGATGTTACTTTGATATCTACCACCACCTTTACATTACTGAAGACCAAGCACACTGCAATGGCAAGAGTTGTTCCTTGCACCTACAACAGGTATGTGAGCATCGGACCAAGCCACCGTGGTCTGTGGTACAGTTCAGGTGTTCTTGTGTCTATTGTAGGTGCTTTTAGCAGTGTTCAGCTAGTTTGTGCAGTTTAGATAACTGATTTAAAAAAAAGGCAAATCTTAATATACAGCTCTTTTTACTGGCCTGACCAATAAAAAGTACATCATTACCTAGTGATGTAAACAAAAGTGTTCACAAAAATCTGATCTGGAAATCTGATGAACACGAACCACTTCAGATCTGCATGAAAATCTTCATCATCCGAGCAAAAGTACAAAGCTTAGATTGAATTTTTGCCTTGAAGTAAGGCTTTGTTTATTAGACAAACAATTGGAGACCTGCATCTGCTGAGTTGTTTCCTGCTTGATAATAGAGTTCTTGCCATGATAATTGAATCTCCTTTAGTAATTTCCTCAATCAAATCGTGTAACATAAAGTCATTAGGAGCTGCCTCAACCTCAGAGACTACAGTAAGCCAGTCTATCTTCATGGCTCTTCAGTGTGAATTAGTATTAAGGTTTTCAGTATTACAACAATTTTTTCACATCTAGTGCTCAAGTTTTCCATTCATGTATAATCTGGAGGTGAATATATCCTTGTTAGGGGCAAATGTGAAAATAAAATGCTCACAATCTTTTGGAATGAACTTGGTTAATCAAACTTCATTTAAAATAAACACCATAAGGGGAGCCTTGATTAAAATATATACTCATTTGCCAAATCATTAGAAAAAAAATAGCCATTAGCCAAACATTAGCCAAATGTCAGCTGAGGGATGACATATCAGCAGAGGGATGTTGCCAAAACATCCCTCTTCATGACTGTCAGTATTAATGGGAACATAAACTTACTGTTTTTTAATTCAGCTGTATGATCACATTGGATGATGCAGTTTGTGCATTAAACAAGTGTTTGTGCTGTTTAGCAGACTGACTAAAATGGGGCGATCAAAATAATAGAAACACGTGTACAGTACAGTTCAGTAGTACTACAAACCACAACATCAACAACTCTCATAACCCAGTGAAGCTAAGATTAAGTGCAGGACTGTTACAGCACATTTGCAAATTATTTCACTAGTGTACCTAATGAACTGGCAGGTGAGTGTTAACACCTCACACTACCCTATCTTTAGCAAAGTTATGGCTTTCTTGCAGTATGCATGCTAAAAGTGATCATTCTGCATACTTTTATTTTGAAATTTTAGGATACCTTTATCCTAGAACTTGAAATGTACCATTTCCACTGTTGTACTGGTACTGCTACTTAAGTAAAGACTCTCAACGCTTCCTCAGTTTAGTATTGCTTCAGTAAACTGTGAGAAAACCAGACTGTAGAGTCCTGATTTAGCCTGTGTCCGCTCAGTGACACTGATATGCACGATGCGACTGTTGTGGGTGACGCAACCAGAGACTGTATGGTGTGACGCAACGTGATGTGATGAATGAGACCAGTGAACCAAACACCGTCTTCTTCTTCTTCTGCTGCTGCTCCTCACCGACAGATCCTCGGCACCTTTCACCGATCATTTCTCCCGTCGTCGGTTGAACAGAAAGCCGCCTGTTTCGTGAGTACAACCTCCCTTCGTGCCCTTGCGTTAAGGCACGAGGTTTTAAATGTCAGGCAGTCGCAGCGACCGCTTTGATTTTTCGCACGGGGGCAACCGACTGGTGGCTGCCGGCGAGTTGAAGTGGCATGTGTGGTACTGTGTTTTCTCTCAAACGATAAAGCTAACTTATGCTACACTATAATGCTATATAACTACTGCCATAGTACTTTACGTGGTATTCATTTATTTGAAGACAACATTTAACACGATTTGCAGATACCTGAACACTGCCTAAATGTCAAAAAAAAAAAATTAAAAAAAAATTGTGTATGTCTTGTTAATTAGTGTACATTTTATTAAGTTACTAGCTTGTCAACTTGTAGCTTAACGCGCGAGACAAACTGAAAGTATGCAACCGTTGGCCGTTGAAGTAAACATTTACTCCTGCGTCGACATTACACGACATATATGATTGCTTTTTTATTTTTAATTTAAATTTTTTTTGTTTTTTTTACTAACACAATGCCACCGCGTTAAATGAACTACTACAACTTTTGGAAGTTCATGGTGAAGTAACAAATATTGCTACGTCACTGGCTCAGTCAAAGTTTTTAACGGTTACGCTCTCGAGCCTCCAACGGTGAAGTGCACCGCGTATTTGGACATGCGGTACATAATATGCCTTTTGAGGACCATTTTAAAATCACAGCTTCTTAGAAAATAATAATAAAAGAAAAGTTGTTCGTGAAGAGTCTCAGTCATACAGGTCATGGTACAGTATATCTAAAATATAAGGCTAGAAAACATACATTATCAATTATCTTTGGAGCCAGAGACACCCTTTTCCCGTAACTCCCAAGGAGGCTGATTCACCCAAAATGTGAAGAAACCACCTGTGGAGGTGTCATCATCCTCTTGTGCTTTCAGCTAAAGTATTGGAACCAGTTTATCCTGCTACATTGGGATATTTAGTTACTGAAATGGGCATGTCCGTTAATTGCTGGCATGGTTTAAATTTGGGGCAGCTTTGGTATGCTGCTGTTGAACGGTGTTCCTGAATTTGTTAGGTTGTGTAACTTTCCCAAAATTGAATTGGTAACACATAAACAACCAAAACAGAGTGAGAAAGGTAATTTTTAACACTGTGTCTGGGCCTGGGAAGTATATTGCCATATTTGGTCAAAACCATTTTGATATTGGAAAAATTGGGATTTGTTATGTGTCCGTCGTTTTTATTTTTATTCTGTTACTATTGTCTTTCATAACGTGTAGTTATGATCATAGGTCTTCACCCCACACGAACCCATAATAGTTTCTTTTAAAAGTCTGCAGCGGCAGCAGGTACAACTTGTCATCAGTGCTGCAGCAGATACAGTCCAATGTGCTCGAGGGGATTCAGAGTAGTGTTGCTGAAGCTATTACTAAAGCATCAGTCCCTTTTGCATCCATATGCAACTGAAATGCAATTAATTACTGGAGCTCAACAGTGCAAGAGCTGTTTTTTTTTTAATGTGCGAGATTTATAGTGATTTATAGCTAATTTTATAGAAATCTCTTGGCAGAGTAGCAGACATTACTGTAAGATGTCAGTACACTTTCATTTGTACCCATAATGCCTTCTGCACTATGTCTGAAAATACAGGTATTGCCAGTTTGGTAGGCTCCTTTCATCTGTTTATTTTGTACGTTCTCCTAATTAATTTGTGGTTTTATGTCTTTATTGTGCATGTATGTCCCATAACATTTTTGGGTGAAGCAGAAAAGATTTTGTTTAGTTTACATTGAGATCTACGAATAAATATACAGTGTTCACCATACCAACAAAAACAGTTTTAATAAGCAAGAACTTGCTTGTTAAAAATTGACCAGCAAGAAGGTAGGATGTAATTGACTCTCTGCTGTTGCTTCACAGCTTGTCCATCTGTTGAGACCGATCATCATCATGTCTAAAGGTACAGTGGTTTTGGCCTACAGCGGTGGACTGGACACATCCTGTATTATGGTGTGGCTCAAGGAGCAGGGCTATGACGTCATCGCATACTTGGTAAGGATTTGAGACAAGTGTGAGCATGACAGGTGGCTTAATCTGTCTTTTTCAACAGCTGCTTTTGAATGTCGCGCATTAGACGTTATACAGTTTGCAGTTTTCAGACAGCCTATGCAATTTGTCATATATCTATTGTTCTCTATAAGCTCTCCTAAAAAAATCTCCCAACCAAAGGTTTTGGCTTCATAATGGCAGCCCAAATCTATCTGGATTTACTGGGGCAACTCGGAACTGCACAGCAGGCAGATTTTCTCGTTGTCTAACTTCATTCAATGGTTTTGTGGATCTGTGTGTGGGGGATGGGTGACCGGCGACAGTGCACTGGTGTGGCGCACGAGGGGCAACCCTCCAAAAGTTTTAGGTTTTGGCTGTCCGGGGGAGTAAAAGACTGATTCAGTACATGATCCGGTGCAGTGTTTCATTTTAATGGTGCACTTATACAAATTTGCTACAGAACACAGCACCACGGAGTAGGCAGAAAGAAATTGACGAGGCTTTTACTGTGTAAGTGCAATACACAAATGGTGCAACGCATTGGTTCTGTTTGGTGTCTTTTAACAGAAAGGACAGTTTTAATGTTCATATTAATATTTTACGCTTTGTATTTTAAATTGCAGATTTGAATATTACTCTTCTACAACATACTGTGAATGATGATGAAAAAAAAAGCACAGAGTAAAGTTATCAAGCACCAGAATATCATATACTACATATATGTTCTGCTCCGTTTACTAGATGAGATTTCAAGAAAAATGTTTCCCTGCTCGGCTCAGGAAATCCGACAATCTTTTCATGCCCTCAAGTGGTATTCATGTTTGGTTTTTACCTGTGATGAGCTTGTTACTTCCCCCCAACAGATGTGATCTGAATTACAAGATGGTGGATTTTCAGAAGAAGCGCTTGCACAGGCATGTGCCTGTGTGTGTCTGCATTTAATTTCACAGAAGCCTTTAAACCAACGCAACTGCACACTTGACTTTTCATAGTGTTTCTGCTGAAAATGTTAAATTGCTTCGCTTTGATGTGTGATTGAATGTCATTCTAGGCCAATATTGGACAAGACGAAGACTTTGAAGCCGCCCGTGAAAAGGCGCAAAGCCTCGGTGCAAAGAAGGTGAGGGACAATGAAATATGATGCTGCTTTGGATGAAATCTTAATATCAGACCAAAGCAGCTACAGTCCATTCTGCTGGATGATACTAAATTATTTCTTTAATCATTTTTGACTTTTACTTGTCTTTGGACTTTGGTTTCCCAGAAACATGGACATTACATCCATGTTTCTGGGAAACCAAAGTCTGAAACCAAGTTTTCAGATTGCTGTCTGTCAAATCTCAGACATAAGAGGAAGAAAATGTTCCTTAATGTTCCTGATGTCTTTATATTTCTAGTTTTTTTTTCTCTATATGTTTTTCAGAGCATTGTTATTTTGTATATATTTTTCAAATTTGTATTGTGTCTTTTTGGTAACTCTTTTTTAACCACGTCGAAGTCGTCATTGTCTTCTGTATAAATATTTGCCAAATTCCGTGCTACTGCGACAAGGAAATTTCCCATATGTGGGATTAATAAACATGTCTTATCTTATCTTATCTTGTCTTATATACGACTGTGAAGCTCTGTCAAAAAGGCTGATTTCTAGTGTCAAAGTGTCCCGTTGTCTGCCTGTGTTCTTGTATAGGTTTACATTGAAGATCTGCGTTCCGAGTTCGTGGAGGACTTCATCTGGCCTGCAGTTCAGGCCAATGCTGTCTATGAAGACCGGTACCTGTTGGGCACTTCAATAGCTCGGCCCTGCATTGCCCGTCGTCAGGTCGAGATTGCACGCAAGGAGAGTGCACAGTTTGTCTCCCATGGTGCCACTGGAAAGGTAAATCACAAACAAGACGACAGAACTACACCGATCAGACACAACAATATGACAGGAGAACTGAATAACATTGACCATCGTGTGACAATACAATGTTCTGCTGGGAAACTTTTGGACCTGGCATTTGTGTGGATGCCACTTAGACATGTACCTCCAACCTAGACCAGACCAGGCACCCCCACCCCAGCAGGATGCAGCCTAAAACAGGCAGACATACAAAAACGGTTTAGGAACAACTAAAAAAACATGAACAACGATTCAAAACTTTACAGTTGGCAAAAGAAAAAGGGGGATGGGGCCTTCCTTCTTTCAGAGATTATTACTGGGCAGCACAATTAAGAACTATGATGTGCTGGTGTAACCCCGCATATGATGCTCAGTGGAAAAGTATCGAAGTGGCATTGACCACCAGTCCCATACAAGCAATTATAGCCGACGGTAGCCTGCAAGACTTTATAAAAAATATGGAAAACCCATGGGTCAAGCAGACTCTTACTATCTGGAGAACAGTAATAACAGAATACAAATTAGAGGACGACATAGCAGTTCTCAAGTGGTGTGCATATGATACACAATTTGCTCTGAATAAATTAGACATTAGATTCAAAAATTGGACATACAAAGGAATAAGGAATATGTACGATAATGAAGGGAGGTGCACTACTTAGCTTTGAAAAGATTAAAGAGCAATATTCACTAGAAGCGCAGGATTTTTAGCGTTACCTACAAATGAGACATTTTGTCAGTGACAAGATAAAATGTGTAACAGAATCAAGCAAACAGTTGTTAGACCTTTTTAAAAGGGCATATAGTTCAAACAAAGATAGAGGCATTATCTCGGGTATATATAAAGGGCTTATAAATATGAAAACACAATCGACCCTATATGTTAAAACAAAATGGGAAATGGAGGGAGGAATGGATATAACGGAGGAAGAATGGACAAAAATATGGACATATCAATGGCAATGTAGCAGCTCACAGAGCTGGAGGGAGTTTGGCTGGAAAAGCTTGATTAGATATTTTATCACGCCTTACCAAAAATCTCACTATGAAGGGAACCCCCCGACTTGCTGGAGAAATTGTGGGAATACAAATGCAAATCATTATCATATTTTTTGGGACTGCAATGTTATTGAAAGTTATTGGAAGGGAATACATAACTCGATACAAGACATTTTTGGAAGCCACCTGCCTTTAGAAAGTAAAATATTGTACCCGAAGGATGGCCTAAGAGAGACAAATATCCATTTAGTATCCTGTTAGTGGCGAGCAAAAAGTCCCTCACGAAAAAATGGCTATCACAGGAGAGCCCAACTTTGGACATGTGGACCGACATCATAATGGACATTTACAGGATGGAGAGAATAACAGCTGAGGTGAATTACAAGAGGGACTTGTTAGTTTCACGCTGGAGGAAATGGATGAATTATTAAATACCACGCAGACCGGACTTTGACCTTATAAACTTTAGATAATACACCCAGTATGCATCTACTCCCTATATGTTAATGTTCTTAATGTTTTTTCTTGTTTGTTTGTTTGCTTTTTTGTGTGTGCGCTTCAGAAAACAGAAAAGTACATTCAGGCAGAAATATAACAACTGATAATGGAAATAGATATATATGATGTATTCGTTACTGAATGACAATAAAAAGTAAATTAAAAAAAAAAACATGAACAACAGCACAAGGTGTTGAGCTGGCCTCCAAATTCAAATTTCAAGTACCTGTTTGATGCACTGGAACAAGCCTTATCCACAGAAGCTCCTCCCCTCAACCTATATGACCCAAACTAACATCACTCTGAACACAAACTAGTGAACTACGTCCCCAGTCTAAACATTAGAAAGTAGGCCATACGTGCAGGGTTGAATATTAACCTTTGTTAATCACATCGCAAGAGCAAGTTAGAAATCCACCCTCCCTGAAGCCGTCTGTGTCCTCAGATGGCTTCTAATTTTCTTCTTTTAAGTCGTCTTTCCTGCGAGTCTGAAACAGATGTTGCCATTTCTATTGGCTGCATTTTACACCATGCATGAATCACCAGCTAAATGAAATGAATCCCACCTCGTCAAATTATAGTGTGAATATGTTTTTGCACTGCCAGATGCCTGTCTGGAAAGCATGAGAGGGCACGAGTTATAAAAGCTAATTTAATTCAGGCTGTAATTTCATCGCATTTTATGTGATCAAAAAGATAGAACGTGTGATTTGTTGGTCTATGATATGTTCGCTGTGTGTTTTGTCTTATCTAGTGACAAAACACAGTGGGGTCTGTGTACAGTTCATGTGCAGAATTGATCTCTTTAGTCACAATTCTTTAGCTTAATCAATCAGAATAACTTTTATTAATCTAAATGTCAATGTTCCGCTAGTTGGACAAACGTTGCTCATAGTTTAAATGTGCAGTGGGTATATGGGAGTAGTGTAAATTTGACATCAGCAAATGTTGATATGTAACAACTGCTTATGTTTGTTTATTAATCAACAGGAGAACATTAACAATAATTAATCAGTGTTTGTGAACCTGAGGTCTGTTAGTACGATTTACAGCACGACAAAAGGTTATTTATATGTACCTACAGGACTTCCTCATGGAGTAGTTGTCAATAGCAACTGTCAATAACAGCTGTCATCATCGTGATGTCACAACCTGAGACAAAACATCTCAGACATATATCAGAATTATATTAACTACCTAAAATGACACAAACCTGCTTCGAAAAAAATAATTATTTGCTGTGTACTTCAGTTTTTAAGTTTGGTCGGATTCCCATCCACTGGCCGTGGGACTATATGACTATATGACCTATTCTGCAGTCAGCCACTGGGGGAGTTCGACATGCTTTGGCTTCACTTTTGAGAAGCTGTCATGGCGTCCACTTTTTTTTTTACAGTCTATGGTGTCCGCCTGGTAATTTTAAGTCCAGTATTCACTCTCTTCTAGCTCTGATTTTGGTCTCCATCAACCCCTGGGAAATATTGGCTCATCTATTTGTCATTAACTGTGTCGGTCTGGGGCGGCACAGTGGAGAGGTGGTTAGCACTGATGCCTCACAGCAAGAAGGTCACCGGTTTGAATCCATGGGCTGGCTGGCCCTTCTGTGTGGAGTTTGCATGTTCTCCCTGTGTCTGCGTTGGTTCTCTCCGGGTACTCTGGCTTCCTCCCACCATCCAAAGACATGCTCATTAGGTTAATTGGTGATTCTAAATTGTCTGTAGGTGTGAGTGTGAGTGGTTGTCTGTTTTATTTGACTGATGTCCTTAACAGGACCAAACGGGTATAGAAGATGAATGAATGAATGTGTCCGTATAAATAAAAATAAAAATCAAGTTGCACGTTGGACGGCTTAATAAAGAGATTAACTCATTAAGAAGTAAAGGTAACCTGCAGATACATGGTAACAATGTTGTGTAGATAACTGACCTGTTTCAAAACATGGTTATCACTTGGACATTTGATGCATGTAATGGGAAATATCATGACTGATTTATTTATGTATTTAGCATTCAGTTGAATTTAATCAAATGCATTGTGAATACATTTAATATATGTAATATATTGATATATAAATGATTTCTATAATGTCCAAATTATTATTATTCTGTACCATTTAAAGATTGTTTTATTATTCCCACTTCAAATTACATCCTCATTTGTCTTTGTTAGTTAAAGTGCAGTGTCCATATTTGACCTGTAGATGGAGACAAACACCACATTATATAGTTAGAGCACAAATTTGGGATTAGTTGTAAATTTTGGTTGTTTGTTGTTATGAGTGTGTTACGACCCCGTGCTACAGGGGATGAGGAGAGTAACAAAAGATAATGTTCCCAGGATTGATCACTGAAAGATAAGACGAAGAGACAGGATTCTGGGCAAACAAAAATAAGGCTTTTATTTGAAAATGGCAAAATCAGGGTGAATCCAAAACCGCTGGCCTACAAAAGGAACTGCACGGTTAAACAAACTGAAAACGCTGGCCTTCCACAGGAACCAGGACGGTTGAATAAACTGAAAACACTACAAAAGCACAATGCTAACACTTTAGCGCACACCACACACACCTTTCCACTGAAGGGTAGTCAAAAAAACAACAGGCTCAACCTCACCACCGCAGCCATGCCGCATTGTGTACCAACCGACCAGAGTGTGTCCCAACCGACCAACTCTGGCTGCTGATTAGGGGATTGGAAACTACTGTGAGCGGGGGAGTGGCATCCATCTAGAGAGAGAGAGAGAACAGCACCGCAGCAACACACACACAAATTAAAGAAATCGGCCCACAGGCTTTAACGGAGCAGAATTAAGAAAATGTGCTCCCAAGCTATTTTATTTGTTTTGATGGTCATAATGAAGAAATCATCATTGGACTTAAGTACATTATGCATGAGGTTTTATTTTCTAACCCTTTATTTTCTAACCCTTAAGCCAGATTAACCGAGAAAATATGAATCAATAATGAACCCGTACTGTGGTCTACTTTCAGATAATGTTATTGTTTAAACTATTAAACTGTACACATGGTTTGTACTTTTCAGGGAAATGACCAGATACGGTTTGAGCTGACATGCTATGCCCTCTACCCTGAGGTCAAGGTGAGTTGGCTGTTTCATATACAAGGTAGAAGCCTGTGCTGTGAAATAATGTCGCCGCAGCAGGAAAGATTTTCTCACTTTCTCTGCCTGTGTTGCTCAGATCATTGCACCATGGAGGATCCCTGAGTTTTACAACCGCTTCCGGGGAAGAACAGACCTGATGGAATATGCGCAGGTAACAACATCACTCAAAATATATGGGCAAATACGCATTCAGCATTTGGACAATAAAATAACATCTCCATCAAAGCTGTTTACCTACCTGATAATAACATTTTTGAACCAACATTTAATTTAATTTGAAAATTTGACTTACCTGAGTATTTAGAAAGGCACTGGTTACATAAGTCACAAACTATTAACTACCTATTTGCATAGGTATTTGTCTAATATTTAATACAATACAATTCAAATAATAATGATATTTAATTCCACACAAAACCTCACACACATTCCCTGGTTGTTTGCCCGATGTCTTATTCAGTGGTAGTTCTGACCAGTTTTTCCCACTAGAGGGGGGTCATGATGTTTTCATCAACGCCTCTCTTTTGACAGCTTGTGGAGTGCTTGTGAAATCACTCAATGTTAAAACACTGAATTGACTTTTTCTTTAAACATACCAAAATGTCTTTCTTTGTTGATCCTTTTTATTCAAACCTTTCTTTATCGACAAGGATACGTTCTGATTTAAAGCCCGTTTTGTGATCTTAAGTTGAAGCTCTTGTTCAGTTTGTGACATTAGACTGCTTTCATTGTCAAACTTCAGAAACATAACATCCCAGTGCCTGTCACTCCTCGTGCCCCATGGAGCATGGACGCCAATCTCATGCACATAAGGTGGGTAGGGTGTGGTGTGATGAGCCTTGTTTAGCTTTTATTTCAGAATCGTAATTTTACAGTCACTAATATGTAAACAAATCGAAATCTCTTATTTTATTTTTTATTTTTTTTATAGCTACGAGTCCGGCATCCTAGAGAATCCGAAGGTGAGTTCCCAATGTTGCGATAGAGCGTCCTACTTCTAATCATTCCTTCGTCGTTGACCCTTCATCCTCATATTTTGATCCAGTGTCAAGTATGTATATGTGCACACTGAGTCTGTGCACTGGTTACAGAGAAAGCCACTTGACAATTCACCTGTAAAGAAACAAATGCACGTCTGGTGTAATCTGGTGCTGGAGTGAATAGAACAGAAACAAGTTTACACCAGACCTTTGGTGCATTCTACTTTTGACTACAGTAAATAATCTCCTTTTACTCAGCTTGAGTGCATTCTGTGTATTCATCACACACTTTCGAGTGACACAGCGGTAAGCATACTCATCTTTCTGTTGACCCATGCCTGCACCACCCGACACAAACACAACTCACTCTCTCACAGTGCCAGGGTGAGACAGAGTTTGATCTCTGCTGGGGTCGGAGGTCAACGCAGTACATACAGGTTGCCCCCAGTGACCCTCAAAGCTCCCATCCCTTGGTGGCTCTGTCTGTGTCTCTGTCTCTACTCACCCCGGGTCCTCGCCGGGCCCTGGGAAGAGCCTGGGACACACAGACACTGACTTGTCGTCAGCAACGCTTCGACTAATTCCCGATTTCATGGGAGCCTGGGAGGGGGAAGGGTTAGGGCGTTGCGCCCAGCTGGGGCCTCCTGAGTTCCAGCCCCAACTCCTCGGGACCTCATTGTTCCACTGGTTGCGCCGCCGCAGGCTGCGACGTGGGAGGGGAGCCATTTCATCGTGACACCGTGACACCAAAATGTCACCAGTAACAGTAAAGTACAAAGACAGTGCGCCAGACAGATGAGTCCCCAATGGACGGGGTGTCATATGGAGGCGCGGGGTCCCGCGCTGCTGAAGTAGAGATACAGGGGCAGAGCCACTGTAACTCATAGACGGCTATCTCTCACTCTCTTTCTCTGCCCCTTTCCCACCCCTCCACTGCCTCTTTAGTGGTCGTCCTGTGGAGAAATGTTTTGAAAAGAATGGGACGGACCAGCTCAATAGCATAGCGATGTATGATGATAGTATTGTGTAACTGATTTCATTCACGGGTTTTGTGTTGGACCATTTACTCCAATATTGAATCGATTAATGGCATTAAATACAATGACATATTTATGGTGCAGAGGTCTAAAGAGGTAAAAGGATTTGAATACATTACCCCAAGCACAAAATTATATTTTAAACTTCAAAAGGGCAGTAGAAGTTTAGATTTTTTTTTTTCTTTTCAGTGCCGCCACAACTCCCTGTAGCCACTGGCCATATGGCAGTATGTTTGTCAATTAAGGTGAGGTTAAACAAATATTCGCCCCAATGACAATGCTACTTAAAACTGGAAATGAACACAAATGCAAATTAAATAACCAATAAAGTAACAACAGTAAGTTTTTCCCCCCAAAATGCTTTAACCAAGATGTCAGATTCAGATCTACCTAGAAGGTCATCTGAAAGAGGTCATCTTGTTCTAAGGATCTCCTCTGTGTATCAGCCTCTCTCTCTCCTCCAGTTACAGCCCTAAAGGCTGAGGCCGGACCTCGCCTATTCAGACGCCCCGACTCCCCCCCACCTGTGATACAATGGTCCCTCTCTGCTCAACGCCGTCAGATTAGGAAATGTCCAAATGGTCGCTCATATGTTCTCCTATAGATAAGAGTCCACAGAGTTCAGGTTACTCTGTGATTAACACTGTATCCTTCCTGATAACCCTAAACAATGTTGCCCATACCACAATAGCCTGGAGACCTTTTTATTTACTCATCTCCATCTGGCAACGTTAACCTATGTGAAGACATGCACTCAGGGCAGCTTAATAAATTAAATTGTGTTCCTTCACTAGATTCAGTTTTTGTATGAAAACATAAGTCAGTGATTAAGAAATTTTTCTGTACTATTCATTATGAGATATTACAGATCGTAAAGTCTTTCTCTTTAGCAGTTCCACTTTTTGTTTTCACTGTTTCATGCAGTAATAAATCTACAAGATGTTGATTTGTGATTTTTCAGGTTAAGTCTAACGATTAGACATGGTAGAGTTGGCATCAACTGATTTTTATTATTTTATGTTGTGGAATTCATGTGATTGATAAACAATCGTTGGATGCTCACACATCCTCCAGTTCCCTTCCCTCCACTCTCTTCGTCGCTCCACACATGAGCGGTCAGAGCCCACCCTGAGGCTGCCTGACACTCGTCCTGAGTCATTAAAACATCACCTCTGACTTAATCATAGCCTCTGTCAATGAGTTTCCTCGGGCCCACTTTGTTCTTTGATCAGGGAGCCGGTGGGCCACTGCTCACGTTGACCAGGGGTAAAGGACCGAAACGCCAAGCCTCCGCTCACACAGAGGAAATGAAACCTTGTTGTCTGCTGGTCGCACAGCTTGCTGGAAAGATGGATGGTCAGAAGACTGCCTGTAGGGGTAGGAAGTGGGCTTGTAGGTGTATGTATACATGTGAATGTGTGCTTTGAAGCAAAGAGGTCAGTGTTTGTCATGTGCCTTCGCTGCCCTCAGGTCTGATTGGCTTGACCTGTAATGCTTAGCAAACGCTCTCTGTGCCCATCTCAGCGTCATTGTGACTTTGCCTTGTCGGAGAGCGGCCTGTTGTCCTCATTAAATTCAGCTGAGTGTCTAACATTAACCAAAACATCCTGGGTGTTAAGAGTATAAATATCTTCTCAGAACATCACATGCTTATTGTTTTATTCTTGGCTCAATTTGCCATTTTTTTGCATTTTAAAGCGAAGGACAGTCTTGAAACGTGGTGATTTAAGCATCACTTCCAATCCAATGCGTCAAAGATGTTTCTACCTTCATCTTCTGTTCCATCTCTCTCTCTCAGTTTTCCGTTCTCCTCCTCCCCCTCTCAGTTCTGCCACCTCTGCCTCCTTTGGCCCTTTCGGCTCTGATTGAAAACCAATGAGGCAACTAATAAGTGGAAAGATAGAAATTTACTTGCTTTAAGTTCATGCGTCAGCCTTCTCCTTTGCTGCATGGGTCACGTTTAGCACAACAATATCGCCGAGGCAAAGACTGCCAAAGGAGCTGCTCTGTGCTACATGATGGTGCGCTTCACGCCCCATTTCCCACCAATACCCTCTGCCCCCCGCCTTCTCTATCTCTACCTTTTCCTCTCTTTCAGGGCCACGGCTTTGGGACAGGTCCACCTGCAGGGGGTTTGAATTGAAATGCATTGATCTCTCGCTCACTGGAAACAACCCAATTCTCTTGTGTTTTTTTTTTTTTGTTTTTTTTAAACTTTGTATCCAATAGTCTTTAACTTTGAGCTTTTATATTTTTTTCACAATGAAATTTTTAAATATTTTTGATTGTTCCTGTGGCCTTTATTTAAGCCACACATTGCCTATAATTTTGATTTGTCGGCAATGAAGACACTAAATTCATCCATCTATCGCTAGTTGTAAATTTAAAATAGACTTCTACAAAACTAGATTAAATATCAGAAAACCTAAAATTGGAGCTGCTCATTTACTTAATTTATAATGTGGTAACAGTTAAGTCAGTAACAAACTATTGTTTGAGCTAATGGCTTTTATGTGCCACAGTGTTTTATTTGAAGGATGAAAAAGACATCAAAAAATTTTCATTCCGTGTTTCCCCCCTCAAAGAGTAAGCATCAAAAGGCTTTTTAGGGG
The DNA here is from genome assembly GCF_963514085.1 of Chelon labrosus. Lineage (NCBI taxonomy): Eukaryota > Metazoa > Chordata > Actinopteri > Mugiliformes > Mugilidae > Chelon > Chelon labrosus. Next base: position 12,639,945 of record NC_140355.1, read on the forward strand.
AGTCATTTTGTCCCTCTCCTGTTCGCTCTCATTTGGCATCTTTCAGGGCACTGAGGCAGAAAATAAAGGAGAGGGAGACGAGCGCCTTCCCGGTCAATTTTGGTGTTTAGTTAAAAGGAAGGAAAGTGATTGCGCTGCTCGTTTTCTCCTCACTGACAGGCGGCGAGCGGATGCCGATTAGTTATTGTATGATGATTTAGAGTCTGGTAAAGCTTTCCATTTAAATGCACCCAGTAGTTATTTTGCATAGTCCCCCTGCAATTTGCCTCAGCTCAGGAGACATTGGCCATCGTCTTGTCCTAATGCTGTGTAATTGTTGGAGGGGCACATCGCTGGGCGGACGCGTCCGACCGCCACGCTCCTTTAGGTCCCTACCATGACTTACTGAAATCGCTCCCCGCTCCCACCAGCTGGAAAAAAACGACAAATGTCTGTCACCCTGGACAACTTCAGTGGATTTAGGCTTTCTTGTGTGATGCCCATTTAGGAAAATTCACCATTTGAAAATAAATCAGAAGAGAAACATCATTCAGGAAATCTGAGATATTAGATGAGGTGAAGGCGGACAAAGAACTGGACAGACATACAAGAGTTGTTCTCACAGAAAGGTAGCTTATTAGTGGCGACTTACGATTGTTGAAATGGGTTCTGTCATAGCATCAGGTGACTTTTTTGACTCCTCAAGTGTTCGCTATTCTTCAGGATGCCAGTCATTTCTTTCTTTTGCCCTTTCTCGTTGGTGTCCAGCTCTTCCCAGCCTTCCCCTGTGGTGAAGGGCAGCTTTGGGAAATGAAACCAAATAGAGGAGAAAAATGGAGCATTGATTTTTTTATTTTTTTGTCTTCACCAAACTCCTGATGTTGTTTTCAGGTTTCTTCTCTTTCACGCATCATTCACTCTGTTCTTCTGCGACGTCTTGTCCTTTATCACCTCGCACAATAGTCAATAGTGCTGTTCTTTGATGAGGTCTCAGAAGGTCCTAGTCATTCATCAAGGGGAATAAAGTAAAGAGAGAGTGAGTGTGATTTCGTGTGTTTTTCAGAGCCATGCTCCTGCTGACCTGTACCTGATGACCAAGAACCCAGAAGATTCTCCCAGTGTCCCAGATGTGCTGGAGATCGAGTTCAAAAATGGTTTGTGTGCTCACAACATGCGTCACTTGTTGATCTAATCCAAAACCAAATATGTATATATCACAGATATAAATATGTGATGCAAGTTCAGAACTGTCACAATTTTGCATTTGTAAAATTTTAAGGAGGGGATGTTGAAAGAAACAACCACTAAATCTCTGGGTGTATAGCTTCTGAAATATGTACCAACCAAACTTTGATGCATTTTGTAGTATATCATGAAGACACACTTGACAGTTGGCACTTCTGAGCTTCCTGGATGTACTTTACGACCATTTCTGACCACCCAGGCTTATCCCTAACCCCTCACAGCATTTCTTGGTCCAAAGCTGCCATGTTTGGCCTGGGGGCACTCACACACACACACACACACAGGCCGGAAGCATTAACTCCAGCTAATACACCGAGCCCTGAGGGGCCAGAGAAATGCTCATTAGATATATTGCCACAAGGGCCAGGCTGAATAGTAGAAAGTGTCACATGTTTGTGCAGAGAGTAAATGGCAGGACACATGTTGGCCTGAGGCAAACGGCACAGATGTCCCTTCAGCCCTGCACACAAGTGGAAGTACAAGAACATCAATCGGCTGAGAGACAGTAGCTCCTCTGATTGCATGAGGTCGATGGGCAGCTTTATGAGCTCTAATTGTAATTTAAGGAGAGTTCAAAAGTTTGACAGGTTATTTGTTATCACTAAAGCTCCCAAAAAGTATTTCTTAAAAGTGCACAGTTAAAAATGGCATTCCCTATTGAATATGGATCGGTGCTCAGATCTCACTTTACCAGTTCCCTGAAGAAAATGTTTAACTATGAAACAAGGAGGTTGATCAATTCAGTTGCGGATGAGATATGCTTTTGTAAAACGGTGATGCACCAGTAAAGCTCTGGTTTTCGCGGGTTCTTTGCAGGCCTGCGCTCCGTTTTCACACATATTCTCTGTGCTTTTATTGAGCACCCTATGACAAAAGCTGTTTTAGTTGTCCACACAAAGGCCCAAACCTACTCCTCCCTCTGAGCACAAGATCAGCACAAGAATGTTTCATTTCATTCCCCCTCCCACCTTTTCATCCCTGCCTTTCTCACCAAAGTTTTCTCACTGATTAAAAAAGAATATTAAACGACAGGAACCTTTTCCCCCGTCAAACGCTCTGTTCCCTATTCCTCTTGCCCCCTTTTTAAGAGAAAAAAAAAAAATCATCCCTCCCTCCTTTCATGCCAAAGAAGAGAGGAGGAAAAAGAGACAGAGAGGAAAAATGTAAAGCAGTAATTTTTCCTACAACTGTGTCTGCACTCCCATTGTCTGCACTGTTAGGCTGCAAAAAACTGAAGAAAAGGATCATGAGTAGAAAAAGACCCCTCAGAGAATGATAGAACATGGACAGAGCGAAGAAAAACAGAGCGCAGGCACGAAAGGCCAGCCCCTACACTCCCACGTTCAGACACTCACTTAATTTATTTGAACTTTTAATCTAATTATTGGATATCTGGGGGCTGGGCGGTGGGGGTTAAGAATGCACCATCAATACTGCCCTCTCCTGCGCCGGGAGGTACTTCTTCTCCTTCCATGGGAGCCACCGTGATTCCCGCGATATGAGAATGGGCCATCAACAAAGCCCTTGTCTAAAAAAATTAGTCAAGTCCCTCACATGCCATTCCTGCGAAGGCTTTGTAAACGCTGGCTGAAAGGCGGCCACAAGTGCTGCTCTTCTCTTCAAAGCTGCTTGACAGACAACTGCAAGCATGCTAACGTATGTGCAAAACCGATCGCTGGATTGGCGGAGAGTCAGTGCAGCAGATTTCTTTTCATTTCCTCCCCGTGTAGTTGTTACGTTCCCTTCTCACACACACACACTCCTTTTCAGCCATGTCTTTCACCTCTTGGCCTGTGCTGCTTACTGAAGGCCATGAATAAGCAGGTCTGTGACAGTGATTGATGTGTACTTGGTTTAAGTGGCTTTGGAGAGGAAGCGTGCGGAGGGAACGTGGGTGTCACTTAAAGGGAAAATGTGTTTGTTGGAAACGTGGTAAGAGTAATATGAGTGATGGATCTGCAGGTGTTTTTGTCTCCCGCCCATGCGCACGAACGCACACGCACTCAGCGGCACACAAAAAAAAATATCGGCACTAAAGAGAATATGGTAACAAAGCTGCGTGTGTAATTGAATTAGGTAAAGGCCTGCCCACAATTTCACAGCCTTCAAATGAGCAGAGCCTTTGAATTTATTAGCCCTTCTCACCATCTCCTTTTGTGGGTGTTTTTCACTTTTACCATTGATTTCGCTGACTGAGATAATGAGTTGTCTGCAGATTTTATCGACTCCGTGGTGTTTTGTTGTTGACAATTTGGTCAAACTTTTCAGGCAATGATTTTTGTCCAGATCTTGCTAAAAATCATTTGTGTTTTACTCTTTGAAAGAACAATGTCTGAATAGGAACTGTGGAGTAAGAAGTGTAATTTAATTGAATGACAACATGTTTTGCTCCAGTCACTGTTTCTTGTCTCACAATAATTTAAACAACGAGTTCTGTGATGGATTTAATTCAGGAAATGATTGTCACAACTTTCAAATTAACAAAATCAGCAACAATGCATTGCCGTTTCTTTTATATTTTGAATTCCCATACATAAAAGGCAGTTATGTGACTGGTTATTATGTCATTTGTTCCTCTAGGAGTTCCTGTCAAGGTGGTCAATTCGAAGGAAGGCAAATCAAAAGACATTCCTTTGGAAATCTACTCATACCTCAATGAGATCGGGTAAGAATTTCTTGTTCTAGTTTGAAAAACGCATTAATGAGTAAACTTGACTTGTGGTTGAGGTGTACCACCTCTGGAATGAGCTGCTGTCTCTCACTGGTACTCTGGTAAAATCTGTGCTGGTCACACGGATGCACAAATAAAAATGTTTGTTTAGCTATCCAACATATTTCAGTTTAATTTCAACTGTATCTGAGATCACAAAGGATCGCTTTATACTGAAACAGACAAGTTTGATGCAAATGATATTAAATGGGTTTGCTTAGTTGCTTTAAAAGTTAAATGGAAGAGAAACTTTTTATGTTTAAAAAGTACCTAAAGACTCACAACCTGACAATACAGGTAAATGCAATAAATTCTATTTGCTTTTTAAGACTTGTTCCATCATTGCTGCACTTTTGCTCTGAGTATTTTGTTTGTTCTTGTCAATAAATAAATAAAAAGTGGCAGCAGATGACACTGTGTCAGAAACCAAAGTGTTTGCTAGACAACTATTCGCAGCACAAAGTCTAACACACGTTTCCCACCACCAAGTCACTTTGCTCTGTCTCATTTTAATGAACTCTCACCTGTGCGTCTGCATGGGGCACCAAAAAGTGAATTTTAAGGTAAACTGTTGGGAGTCCTGCTTGCGCTGCTTGTTATTGAGCTACCACGAAAATAGTGCACTTAATCGTAAGGGCTCCTTATGTGAGCTAAACTACTTTGTGTTGAAATGAATGTGTGAGTGTGTCAAATGAACCCATCTTTGTCTCCTAGAGGAAAGCACGGAGTGGGTCGGATTGACATCGTAGAGAACCGTTTCATCGGCATGAAGTCCCGAGGTGAGCAATTATTAATTATTATGTTTGTTTTGAATGTCTGTGTTGTGACATTTTCTCTATTTGTGCCACATTATTCTGACAGGCTTCTTCACTTACTCAAACAATGATACGCACTGTAAATGCAGTGTGACGATTATATTTCCACTTACTCTGAAATACCTCTCAATATATTAATTTTTCCTCCGTTCAAAAGCCTTCCTTTCAGTATCCAGGGCTTTCATGCAATTTGCAGTTATTTTACATGAGTGCTTTAAGTGTCACACTCGCTGTTTTGCTGCCGTGAAAGTGGGCTGGGAGGCAAACACACTCTCCTCAAGAGAAATGTTTTCCTCCGGTTCACCTGGAAGTCGCTTCCATTTACTTATGCACGCATACAGAAAACACACACACTGTGCACGAGATAAAGGTGCACATGCTCCGATGGGTACACACAAATACGCAGTCCATCGCAAATCTGCACACGTAGTCACACGGGGATGTTTTTGTCTCTTTATCGTTGGCAACGACGGGCAACTTGAAAAGCTCCTTTGTTAGGTCTCTGTGTGTTACTGCAGCAAGGCAAGGCCAGTGAGGCGTCGTGGCCTTACATGGCACACTCGCACGGACACACACACTCCTTTTTTTCCCCCACGACACTATGTGCTATGATTGGCAAATTGACTGGCCAGCAGACTGTGGCTGTGGCACAACTTGGCAGGTAGAAATTGGAAAATGGGAAGCCCACTTTTCTCTCTCCTCGGCTGAACAAAAGATCAAAGCTGTTTCCTCCACGGAAGCAATAGGAAGAGGTGGAGCACAAGGTGCCCGAGTGGTTGAATAACTACCACAGAGTGGACACGTTGGTCTCCTCTGGAATGACAGTTGTGTTAGCACAATAGATGATGGGAGGGACAGAACGGGGACATGTCATACTTATTTGTGTTGGGTCATATTTATTTGTGCGGGGTCAGGTAGGCGGAGGGGATTTTAAATGGTTTGTCAAGGATGTTGTCGGTGCGCTACAAAACAATTCAACAGCTTGTGTGCCAAGACTAACATGTCCCACCTGTCACGGTGCTGTCAGACCTCGGACCTGTGCACCGGTGATGGCCTTAGTAGAGGCACATCTATCAAAAGCGGTCGGAAATGGCCTCATCTTTTGATGGTTGCATCATGTCAGACTGCTGTCACACTCCAAAATGGTGGCAATAAAATAGTTCTGAAAAGCATTCCTAATATATTTACTTGTTTATTTTTGCAGGTATTTAAAGAAATATCCCACCACTAACTATGAAACAGGCTTTCTTTCCGTCTTGATGTATTTATCCGTTTTTATTTACATGTAGTTGCCTGTTTATGCTGAATTAACAGTTTACCCAAAAGGTCAAAGGGGATCAGCTCAAGAAGAATGAATTCCTGTCCTGAGCCCCTGCAGGCCTGTAGCATGGTTAGCATACCTGTAGAAACTGAATAAAAGATTAAAACCTCTCTCTTTAAGCCTAAACTAAACTGCTACTGTTGGAGCTTAACCAGATAGCGTTTCATTGTTTTCTCCTCTCCGTTAAGCTAGTTCTCTTCTGGAGCACTTAAGCCAAGTTGTGTTGGAGGGCAGTTTTAACTTATCTATCTGATAGAGCCAGCGGAAATGTTCTTACGTGCCCTCTGTGGCCCTGGATCAACAAAATGCCACAAGCCGTTCGAGCTGCCGTGGAAACCTTTTGAGGTTTTAGACAATTAGCAGCGTCACTAAGCTCTGTATTTGCCCGACAGCGCAGAGTAAATGCTACTCCATTTTCAGATCAGGACCAATGCCGGAGTATTTGGGGTTGTAGAGATTTGAGCTCCGCTGCTCACCAGATTGGAAGAGATTAAATAACGTTCATCTGTCAAATCTCCGGGAAGAGTTTTGGCGTTTTAAGCACGTCTCGCGCATTGTGAAATTTGGCAGAGTGATTGTACAGTGATGTTCAAATCAAAAAAAAGTGTGACTATCGCTCAAACTGACCGATGATGCGAGGAACCACGTATTGGATGAGAAACTGCACTCACTGTTTCTCCAAATTTCAGCTCTTACAAGAATGGTTGTGGTTGACAAAGCTCCCTTTTTCTATTGTCAGATGTGTCTCGTAGCATTTCCCCTGCCCTCCTTTTGTTTTAGCTGACATTTAAGTGACAGCTTCATTTCTCCTGTCATCTACCTCATCTTTTCTCCCCCCCCACCCCTCCCTCCCTGTCCAGAGGGGGTAAATTGCAGGGTAGGCAGAGCCCTGGTCCAGACTCCAGGCTGGCAGGGGCCTCCTACCCTGTCATTTACCCAGGACAGACTCATCCACGTTTTGTGAGCACTGTGAAGGCCTGTCTGTCAGATGGCTGATGGCTAATAGAGCTGTTTGCTTGTACTTACTTCCGACGAACAGGGCATGTAGTTTATATGCCTATGAATGGCCTCTGAAGATGTGTTTTTGCCAGGTGTTGATTTTGGTCTCAAAATGGTTTCCGACTACATGAAATCATGAAAATAGTAAGATATCGTGTTGAAGATTTAAGATTCTTCTCCAGTCTCTTAAGTCCTGCTTAAAATACAGCTTGTGGAAATATTAACTTGTTTTGTTGATTTCATTTTTGGTGTTTATCAGGGATATATGAAACCCCAGGAGGCACAATTCTGCTGAATGCCCATTTAGACATCGAGACCTTCACCATGGACAAAGAGGTGCGGAGGATCAAACAGGGACTTGGTATCAAGTTCTCTGAGCTCGTCTACAATGGTAAGCGCCTAAAATGCATAATCTCAATTAGACCGTTTCTCTAACAGTTTATGTAAGAGAGAAGCAAACATGTGTATGTTTGGATGCGTGAGTGAGCTTCTCTTGGCTCAGGTGTCTTAATCCTCCCTTCTGCTCAGTCTCCAGTCCCCTGCACTTTCATCCACATAATAGGATCAGTGCCATTACAGACTGACGACTAGGCCGCTTCATTTATACCCTCCAGAGACAGGAAGGAAACACACACACACACGCATAAAGGTGCTACTTTAGAAGCAGGGCAGAGATTAAACCCATTGTGGATTTAAATCATTAATAACTCTGTAGATAACAGACGTCTGGTAGTGAGGCTTATGTTAACAATCCAGCGGTACGGTTTTTGTTTGCTGCTCTATTTACACAAACCGTTCTTCACGAGAGACGTTGCAGCAATTTGTGGTAGTCCAGTACCTGATAAAAGAAGTGCAAAGTAAACCGGAGTGAATCAAGTGAAACACCAAACATTTGCAACATCTCAAACGCACATATTTAAGTTGCTTTTTTGGTTTTTACGTCATTGTTCATTTTGAATAGAGTATATTTATCACTTTCACAGGAAAGATGGTCACATTTCTTTTATATTAGACCAAATAATTTTAGTGAACTGAGAATCAAAATGATATTCCTGTAATCTTACCAAACAACCACCTTAAAGAGAGACTGCCAGTGACAAGCAGGCCTGCGTGCAACTGTCATTTTCGGCACCTTGTGTCAATTCAGAAGGGAATTAAAGCAGGCTAAGATTGCGTCTTTGAAAATGGCCAGACATCGAGGTGGAGGTCAGCCGCTGATGAGGAGAGGACCCCTGCTGAGTGAGGCGTGCCTGACCTTTGAACATATAGACACATCCCTCTCCCATCTGTCTCAGAGACTGATGGTCCAGGTCAGAGTAGGAAGGGGCGCATGAACTTCACCTGGAATAGAAATGAGACCAAAGCACAGACCGAGACGCATCTTATAAAAGGGAGAACTGTGGGACCCAGGCAAATGGAGGACTTTGAAACCAAGAGCATCTTCATTGCTCAATTCTGTGTATTATATTTGCAGCTGTCCTGTTAATAATATTTATAATAAGAAAGGTTTAATGCACTTTAGATGTTTAAATTCTGTAGGCGTCATTTCCATTCGCCTGCAGAACAACCTCAAGCATAAAGCTGGTTTCATAAGCTGCCATCATCAGCGAAAAGTCGAACCGGGAGTACCGAGGCGTAATATCAGCATCAGTCTGAGATTACATGCAGATAATGGAGACAACTGAGCCAAGACAGAAGAATAGGGGAAAGATATTCCAGATGCTTGGTGGTTCTTATCAGTCAGGCATGTAGAAAAACTATACTTACTTGTGTAAGTATACTTACACAAAATTAGATTTAATATAGCTTTTTAACTTAAAAAGAAACTGTTCAGTTTTCTTGCAGTTACGTATATAAATAGGAGATATGTACCCAAAACTAGCACTTATTTATACGCCATATATGCAGTTCTGTTTTTGTCTCATCTCTGTATTTAACTTAAAAACTTCTCTTTAAACAAACCTCTCCTGGCATACTTTTCATTACAGGTTTCTGGTACAGTCCTGAGTGTGACTTTGTGCGTCACTGCATAGCCAAGTCCCAGGAGAATGTGGAAGGCAAAGTACAGCTCTCCGTCTTCAAGGGTCAGGTCTACATCCTGGGACGAGAGTCACCCAAGTCCCTGTACAATGAGGAGCTGGTCAGGTAAGCAGGGGCCAGAATAAAAGTGCGTGTGAGTGTGTGTGGTTGTATAACAGACGCAGCCGTGTGTCAGTGGATCAAAGCGCGTGCTTGTTCTGACCGGACAGCTGTGTGTGGCTGCTCTGGGCGTAGTGCAGCTATTCCACATGTGCACCAGTCGGCCTGTCGTTAGGCCAGCTTGCCCGAGTTCCCCGATGACCTCCACATCAGCACACTAAACCGACCCTGCCTCACAAAGACATCAGAGAAGTGTCAAACTCGGTTCCTGCAGGGCAGCCCCCAACCCCAACCCGACCACCGCACCCCCATGGCCTCTTAGCTGCGGTAACAGTGGGTTTGTTCAGGAGGCTGACCCCTGATGCCCTGTGGGCAGGCTCAGCACTGACCAAAGTAAAAACCCCTCCATATGGCTCTCCATCTCCACTTCAGTCACACACACTCCAGTTGTACCCTAGAGTCAGAGAGTTAATGGTGTTTTCAGCCAGAGGAGAGAGGTGATTTCACTGGGCTTTTAAGAGGAAAGTACCAGGGTGTCATGCTAGTTAAGCGGGTCAAAAAGAGGGAGACAAAAAAACATGCCTCACACAGTCAGCCATTCAGTTCCTTGGACTATGTTGGCAAGCGAAAAATCCAGTTAAAAATCAATGCGACAAGTGTATGTTTTATTCTGTGAGAGAGAAAGAGCTAAAGAGAGATGATACTGTACTCAGACCACATTCAGTTCAGCTCAGTTTTAAACCCAGAATATTGTTTTTTTGTTCTGTTTTCAGTTACATTTAGAGTCGCCCTCTAAATAAATCACATCTCTGAAGCCTTTCAACCAGCCAGTGGCTGAAAGAAAACTTTCACTCATGGAGGATCATGTTCTGATTTCAACACTTCGTTTTGTCGAGACATTTCTTAGCTGGGAGGACACATCTGTGTGGCAGAGTGTTGTGTTGCAGAATCAAAAAGTCCTCGGGGCCACTGACAGATGGGCCCGGTAGTTCCTCATAAAGGGACTCATTAGAAACATCCCAGAAAAAAAACACGTCTCAGATTCATTCACACACTGACACACAACTCTATTCTATTCCCACAGTTGGCAAATATAAACTCTCTTCTGTTATAGGCTCGTCGGTCAACGTATGCTGCGATTTTGTACATCACTGTACAAAACTTATTTTTTACTATTATATATTACATAGAAAAGCATTTAATTGTGACATTTCAGAAGCTCTAACCAACAAAAGTCTGGTACCTGAAAGCAAAAATGGTCAACAAAATATTTTTCAGATAGCAATGGATTAATTATCTGTGGATCAGTGGTTTAATCTCAATGCTTATACAGTCAGCTATGACTTGTTGACTGTTGTTCAGATACATTGATAAGACAGTGTTATATTAGTTGTAAGTGACATTTTAGGTGACAGGGTATTTATTTTTATGCAACTGTAACTGCAACACCATTTATTAACACTAAACATCCCTTTAATTTTTTTATATTTGAAAGCAATAGTTAGATGAGCACTTAAATTTCAGTTTTCTTTAGTGTATTTGATTCTTTGTTGCCCAACCAGAGGGCTCCTGCCCTTTGTCAAGTCCCAACTTCCTCTGTTACTGTTGCTAGGTTTGACAAACAGTGCATGGATCTGTTCCCCTGAAAACGCGTACAGACAACAAGTGTGTGTACAGTGGAAGAAGTGACATACACGTATGTGAAAAGACTACAAGTTCTTTGTCTGCCAACATTAGCAACAATGCTAACGTTAGCTGTCTCACCTCCACTTCACCCTAGACTTTATTACAACAAGTTTTCCACCTTTTTCTACGGGAACGGACCCCCGCGTGGCTGTTTATCTAACCTAGCAACAGTAACATAGGACTTAACAAAGGACAGGAGCCTCCTGGCTTGTGGCGGACTTATCAGAGGGCCAACAAAGGGTCAGTTTCCTAAGATTTTCCTACAAACAAAACTCAAATGCACATCAGTTCCTCATACTTCAACATATGCAAGACGACTACTTAACAATACATGTCAGTAGGTGGTATGGGCTTGTGGTATAAGTAGGCTAATGTATTGTTAAAATATAAAATATATATATATTTTTTTTTGTTGAAAGCTCTATTGTGGATTATCTTAACTTCAGCAGCGCCATTGACATATACGTGTACCTGACAGTGATACACCTGCAGGCAGCCGTCTTACACATTTATTGAAAACCTGCCACAATGGTGCGCACACACACACACACACACACACAGCAGATTAGGCATGAAACCCCCCGCTGACATCCTGTTGGCTCTCCACGGGCAACAGTAAACGGCGTCATTAACACAGTGGTAATACAGCCCGTCACCGCACCCGTCTGAGACAGAAATGTCACCCTCCTCGCTCTCGACTGGCTTCGCTCTCAATTAGACTGCAGGGTTTCTTGAAGGAACACACAATCACATGCTTGCAGACACACACACGCGCGCATAAAAGTGCCATATTCTTTGTAGCCACTCACTCATAATGGTGTTCAGGTGCCGGGTAGGGAGCCTTGTATTGAGAGTTGATGATTTAGTTGTCGGCCTTTCTTTTTATAGTGTTTATCCTATCATTTGTTGGCAATTTCCTCTTTTGCTAAGTGCTTTTGAAGAATGAGTGCAAGCTGTACATTGAGAGTTGGGGGTGTCACAGGGAGGAGAGGACTCGGTAAGGGAGTGTATTAAACACGGCAGGTAGAAACTGCTGTAATTACACAGCACACGGGCGCTCTTTGTGAGACGCACTAAGAAGAGATGTCCGTGCAAGAAGCAGCCCCGACAACACAAGACAGCAAGTTATAGATTTACTACTTTTTCCACAAGAAGTGGATAAACTGGAAGACAAACATCAGATTACAAAATCATCTCGACACTTAGCTCACAGTTGATATGATGGGATTGTATTTTAAATGGGCTTTGTCCGTCTTTTGTGTGTTTGCGTACACGACCGTGTTTTCATTCTCCTCTATTGATTCTGCGTCATTCGGGACAATCCGTGCTAAAGAAGAGCATTCAGAGGAAAATCGATGAGAGCGCTATTTCAAAAGAGCAGATTATCAATGATCCAGTTATTCCAGTAGTTGAAAAGGCTTTCTTGTGTTTACCGCAATGTCGGCAAACAATTAAATCAGTTTGTTCCCACAGTGTCCTGTAACTTTTCCCTTAAAGTCTCCGTTGTTCTTGAGCTCCATTTTCCTTCATATTCAAAGATCTGTGCCTGTTGGCTCACCTGCCTCTTTTGTTTTTTGACTTCTTTTCGCTGCAGCATGGACGTACAGGGCGACTACGACCCATGTGACGCCTCTGGATTCATCCGGATTAACGCAGTCAGGTTTGTGCCCCTTGAATGCTAAGAACATAAACATACAAAAGTGAATCCCACCTACTCTTACTCACCCATGTTATGTTTGTTTTCTGTACAGGTTAAGGGAGCACCACCGTTTGCAGGGTTTCCCCAGCACCAAGAAGTAACTGTTGCAGTGAACCACCTTCCTCTCTTACCTCCTTGGTCCGCTCTGTCTTCAACAGTAATAGGTTTAAAGATTTGAACCTCCATTGTAGTTTTGCCTTATTGTCTAGTCTGGTTAGTTGTATTTGCATCAGGGTACTTAACACAGCAAAGCACAGCAGACTCTTAATGTCAGCATTTCATAGGCGCTGCAAAGAACAACATTGATTATAATGACAAGAAAATTCAATCAGTTATAGAGAATCCTACAATATACGGTAGATGAATGCTTAATCATGTGTTTTGTAGTAGTGATTACATTCTTAGAATCAGCTCGTACAAATTGTTTGTATTAGAAATAAAAAGGAGTGAATTGTGTTTTTTTCCTCAGCTTTTTTTTAATAGCTGTTCAAAAAAAGGATGCTTCATCATCTTCCATGGAAACCCTGTTGTGATGGCCATCAAACGCAGCTAGTGCGACTGTATTGGCAGACAGCCTATTTATTAATGCCTGCCTGTTTAACTCGCTGGCCGGAGGACTCTGTGTCATATTTACAATATGCAGATACAGCCTGAGCCTCGCGGAAGCTTTGCACGAGCCAAAGTGAGCACGGTAGCTCGCCGATATCCGCTGGAGCGGAAGCGATGAGGCCATTTCTGAGCTCAAATGGCACAAGTCAGGTGGAAGGAAAACCAATTGGCCACATATGTATATTTCCCTGCACGGCATGGGGTCCCCGCGCTCCGAGAACAGAGGAAAGAGGCAGGAGCATTTGAAAGACAAAGACGGCAGCACTGTGTGATTTATTTTTACCTTCACCTTTTGAAAAATGGACACACTTGGTGCGGATGTTATTTAAAAAGTCACGAAGAGACAGGAGCGCACAATTCTGTTAAGGCTGTAAAAGTATCTTTAACATGGAAAACATGAAGATTATGAAAATATTAAGTCGCTAAACATTAATAATCATTAAAAGGCCTCTTAAGTCAGCCTTATACTCTTTCTGAAGTGATGTGAAGGGCTGGACAGATATGAACAAGATAAATAAACCAAAAGATAAAGTCAGAATTATAATTTTCCTCAAGTAATGTCACTTGGTTGGGTCTGAATATTTTCAAAATTTGCGGAGATAGAAAGTAGTTAACTTGCTAGACCTGTGTAACTTGCTCCTTTTCTTGTTGTGAAGCCACTATAGCAGCTCAAGGCGCCTTCCAGTGGCGTCATGTTTACAAGAAGAGTCAATATGAACGGCCCTCTCTTGGTGGTATTCACAACCTCAAGTTTATGCCTTTGCTACGTTAAGTTAGCTTACTCTAAGAGTTGGTGGCTTCAAGACATCAACAGTTGGCCAAAGGCGTCCTCACGACTTACGGCTGATGTTACAGCATAAACACAAAGTATTTTATATTCATGTCTTCCTGTGTTGTAAGCACAACTTCACAAGTTACTTTTAAAGGCAGCAATATATACTCAAATATCCAACTGAAGGGACAGCGCCCAAGATGCACTGTGGGTGTTGTAGTAAGCATTTTTTGGTAAAGAAAAAAACTGATGTCTCTGGTTCTGCTGCCTCGGTCTTAATGCTTTCCTTTGATCCATCACAGTCAGATAGACAGTGCTCTATGACTGCAGCACATGGCATATTCTCTTAATATTCAAAAAGGGAGTGCTAATGGCAAACAAGTGACACGTGATGCCATCTGTTTTCAACTTGCTCGTAATCCTTTTGCCAAGTCCGCAAGTAGACTTCCAGTACCAGCTTCATAATTAACATAAAAATCATGTTTTTATTAAACAGCGAAAAAGAAAGTTTCCACCGCCTCGATCAAATTTTGCCAGTCCTATTCTCCGTACTAGACCACCAATTCACTGTTACTCTGCCTCTCCCCAGTCCCCATCACTGAAAAGGTCTCAGTCCTGCATCCCAGTGCCGGGTACGGTGCGGGCCTTGTGATCAAGTCCACAGGCGCAGGAGACCCCCCGCCAGGTCTAATGGGCAATGAGGAGCCCTCGGACCCTTTCAGTCCCGCAAGAGCCCCTCAGCCCCCGCTCAATTACACGGCGGGCGTCTCAGTCTTTGCCTGGTCAATTACCAGCAAGCCCCTGCATTTACTGTCGTGCACACACAGGTTTGCAAGATAATCAGTGTCCAAAATTGCCCGGTTAGAATGAAGGGACGGATGGAGAGGTATTCAGATTAGCCAGTCAAGCTGAAGGAGAGGCACGAGGGACGGGGACAGCTATCAATCTCAATCTGGCTTCAGCGGTTGGAGGGGGAGGATTGTGGTGACCTTTCAACTTTGGTTCTGGAAAGATATGATCCTGTGGAATTTTTGCCGATATAACCGCTGCGATGTTTGTTTTTATATATGCATATATGGGCTGCGTCCTTTATTTAAATGCAAACTTCTCTAATCACCAAACCCTGTGCGTATTAGTCACTCATATAGCACGTCTCATATTCCGCTCGCCTTCCCCTCCCTCCCTCCCTCCTACCTAGCCAGCCAGGTATGACAACTGGCTGACACCTGACCAAGGGAATTAATCATCCTTGACCCTGGACCAATTACCCCTCATTACCCACTCTGTGTCTACCTCTCAGGGGAAAGCCGTGTAACAATAGCGCAA
Organism: Chelon labrosus; assembly: GCF_963514085.1. Classification (NCBI taxonomy): domain Eukaryota; kingdom Metazoa; phylum Chordata; class Actinopteri; order Mugiliformes; family Mugilidae; genus Chelon; species Chelon labrosus. The sequence continues at coordinate 12,655,245 of NC_140355.1, forward strand.
CATGAAAGTCAGTGGCGTCACAGGGCCGAGCCCTAATGGACGCTCCTGTGCCGCCGTGTCTCCTCAGGAGTCCAGGTTGACTAACCTTCAAGTCCTTGTCACTCTCCAACAGCGTGTGGACAAAAGAGGCTTTTGTTCGGGATCAGGGTCCGCGACCTTTTGAGTTGAAGTGCACAGGGCTGCCGGCGATGAGGGGGCAGCCTCTAAATGAAAGTTTTGGGATGAGAGGAAAGTATAGTTTCTTTTATTTACGTCTTTAAATGACAACAATTTAGATCAGTTATAAGCTGTTTCTAAGAAAAACCCTTGAATTGCCCGAATATTAAAAACATCTTTTTGGATAATGTCTAAGCTACCCTTCCATTTGGTAATAGCTACAAGTATTAGTAATCCATTTGTTGGAGAAAAAAAAATAAGCAAACAAAGCACGTGTGAGTGTGCGGCCAGAATATTTTGCGATTGTCATTCAATCTGAGCTCGTCATCTACCTGTCAGCCTCCCGTGTGTTCGCTGACCTCTGAAAACACAATAAGACTGGAACAATGACCATAGAGGGTTAATTACCACCAATTAGAGGCCAAAGTGGCTCCCCTTCACTATGGTTTGTGTGTAACCCAAGCCCAGGGAGACGCAGCGAGGCTCTTATTATGTCTGTGCCCCTGTCTCTGGTCCTTCCTGGGAGTTTTTACTTCACCTACCTCCGGAGTACACGAGGGCACAAAACATTTGCACAGAAATGTCAGCTGAATTTCATTTCTTTCCACCGTCACGGCTTATTTCATCCCGCCTGTGATACGCAGGCTCAGTTGTATCTCACTGAGCTGACAATTGCCTTTCAACATTTCACTTAATGCTACTTTACTTAGCAGGTAAGGGGTTAATGGACAGGTCCCTGGTGGTTTCAGTGGAAAGCTAATGGTCCTGGCAAAGATGATGAGGTCACTCTCTTACTGCTAAGAAACAATGAGTGATTTACAATTCTTCCTGCATACTATTCATATATTATTTATACTTGTTATATTCACTGGAAGGAGAAAGATGCATGGTTTAATATCAACGTGAAGTTTGTTTTTCTTGATGGCTGTTTCACTAAATTGTGAAAGTGGCAGAGGCAACTGAGGACTGATCAGCTGAGATGGACGTTTCCGTCGCTAGTTGTATTAATTAGTTAATTCTGTGGCTGGGTAAATAATAATAAATGCCACTTATGTCCTGTCATAGCTGATGTGTGCTAACAGCTCCTATGTGCGCTTCATTCATTCATTCATTCATCCTACTGAAACTGAAACTTGATCTCCTGCTGCGACATCAAGAGACCATCTGTGAGGAACCATGAAAATAAAGCAGGATACACTCTGCCTTCCAGGCTAGCTAACATCCGTGGTGTGTTGCGTTGTGTTGTGTGTGTTGTTACCTAGATGTCGAAGTCTATTTTCTGGTGTCAAAGGACACCCATACAGTGATGTCCTAAAGATCCATAGACAGATGGGACCATTACGGTCAAAGCCCCTTGGCTTTGTTTGTCCTGAGCCGGTGATGAAATATTGATGGAAAAATAGAAATATTTTGCCTGCTGCTCAATGTTGCCCATCTAAAAGGGTTAATGAGTGTTAAGACTTCCCTGTCTCCTGTTACAACAAAATGTAGCTAAACTGCCCACTAACATTGACTAGACTGGAGTCTGCAGGCTCTTTGGGGCTAACAAGAATCGATTACGTTTTTCCAATACGGGATTAAGTTTCCCTGGTATGATTGCTCAAGTGACAGAGTTCATGGAAATGCCGAGCTGCATTTTGATATACATATAGATAAATATATGTATTTATATATGGAATTAGACCCTTTAATAGAAACATTTGAAAAGCATTCGAGGGAAACTTCAACATTTTGCACATTTGTTTGGTCTTATGAGGAATAGTTACATATACACGTGTGATAAAGGTTTCAGAGCCTTTAAAGTTTCCTGCAAGTGAACGCTGGACCTGGCTGTCGGGGCATTGTGGGTAATGTAGGCCCCATGTTTTCGAACCACAAGTACTCTGTCTGTTTTTGTTGCCTATCCACAGTCTTACCATATTGTGTGCTGTAAAAGTAAAACAAATCAAACAAGGATCATATCTCCTCCATCTTTAATAGGAAAGCTTAATAGAATAGTTAGACATTTTAGATAAACTCCACTCTCACATCTGTCTGGTACTATAGCTACAACCATGTGCCAGTTAGCCAAACCTTGCTCCGTCCACAGCTAACAAAACCCGTCATACCCTGCTGTTTACACTTCAGTTGTACATTTTTTTTGTATTTTTGAGTTTTTGAGGCTTTTTATAAAGGGGATTCTGTGACAATAGCTAGTCTTCCTGTTTCTCCCTGTTTCCACTTTGTATGCTAAGATAAGCTAGGCTTACTGGCTCCCAATCCTTTGGCTTCCTATTTAACATTAACAAGTGAGAGTGGTATTGATATTTTCATCTAACTCTTACACTGTAAATTAGTGTACATTGTGTTTTCTGGTTGTCATTGACAAAAAAAAAAAGTAATTATGTATTATACAGTGACTAACAAATATGCTATTGACCGCAGAATGTAAACTCCTCTCTAATTCAGTGTGTAATCTAAATTTTGTGATCAGTCAGTGTAGATTTGATTGAAAATAACATTCATCGTGCTGTATTTTTTACATATCATCTTATACACGACTTACTTAAAGTTAAATTCAACTTGTTTCTTAATTTTCTCAATAAATGTTCCGTTTTAGTGAAGCTGCATGGATTTAAAGACATACTTTAGCCTGCTTCGTGTGACTTTTTCAACTCCACCAAAAGTCTATGACTTGTTGAAATCATCCTGTTGTCTGGACTAAAATATGACTTCTGTGATTCTTTCATTCAATCAAACCCTATATAAGTCGTCTAAAAAAAAATCCATTACGCCACCCTCCACTTCTGAGGTCCCCCGGGCCAGCACCAATGCAGTGCGTTGATCTCTAATCAATAGATTTATCTCCTCGTGCCTCTCCCCTCCCCTTCCCCTCCTCTCCGGGGGGTGGTGTGGGGGGGTTTGTTTGCTGGCACACACTCTTTATGTTCTTCGATCTGTTGCTCTGCGAGGCGGTGAATGGATGAGGGGCCTATCAGGTTCAAGGTGGTCTCGCTGGTAGCTTTGTCTGCCCTGTTCTCAGAGAATCCCTCGGATGATCTAAATGTTTAATGGCGCTGGTTATTTGGTTGTTATGGCGTGTGTTATGATGGATGGTAATGCAGTGTTTTCCGATGGTGCCTGAATTACACCGCAGGGTATGCAGCGGGCCGTTTGGGATGGGTGTTTAACTGGCCTTCATGACTGAGCCAAATAAGTTCGGAAATTAGGCTGTAGTTGAAGACAAAAGTTTTCCCTTTCATACGTTTTCCTTTTCAACACAGCAGCAGTCTATATGAACATGTACTCCTTGGTGTATTGTGTATATGCTGCATGCTGCATGTACGTTTAATCCAGATTTTTTTTTTTGTCTTTCTATTCGTCCAGACTCAAGCAGATGGGTTCCCTATTATATGCTGCATTCTACTTAAGGTTTCTTCAAGTTAATAGGGAGTTTTGGTTGAGCAGGAGGCCCATAAACCTCTCTCTCACCGTATTTCTTCTTGTCTCTCTACACTGCTACCTCTCAAAAATAACGGGGATCTGTGTTCTGTAAACTGTCTTGAGATAATATGGATTATTATTTGCACTTTTCTGCACGCTTACATGCATTTTTGAAACATGTTACATTTATGTTTAAATCCGAACACAATCAAGGAGTAAATTGAATTTGCCAGATCCAAAAAGCAAAAATTGCCTTATTTCATTTCAAGATATTGACGCTATCCTCTCTATCTATTTGTACAGAAAAATAGATTTATTTTTGGGGAATGAAAATGAGTAATTCAAACTAAAACATATTCCATTTCATTTGTTTATGTAAATCTAATACTGTAACGTGTAAAAATGAAACTGCAAACACTAGCAAAATAATTATTGTTTGCAAAATGAGCTGCATTTGGAAAGGTTTTGCTATTGGGAGAAAAGTTTGATCCTGAGATGCTTATTAAGTGTCTTGGGATTATTTGGGAGATTAACGGTTGTGCGTAGGGTTTTGAGGAGGTAAACTGTATAAAGAAAAGCTTGCTGTAGAAAGCTGAACATTGGCAGTGGCCCAGATTTAGATTTTGGACCCTATAAGTCACAAGCTGCTAAATAATGCATGGCAAGTGTTTGTCAGACAGCTCTGGAAGATACGTTCTCCTTTGTATGTATGAAACGAGGGAAGACTTGTTTTGCTTGCCGGGACTTGTGGATGCACTGCCACCTTAACGCTGATCCAGCCGTGTGCTTTGGTTGAGCATTACTTGCCACTTTGCACCTCAGCGAGTATGAGCAACACAGCGGTAGGTGAGGGTTTTATCTTGAAAGTAGATTCGACACAGACGGGGCTAGGTTCCACTTTCAGAATGCCTCGGGGCCACATAAGCTGTGGGTTTAAAGTGCCGAAAAGAATCACAACTCTGCTTTGCTTTGGATGAATAAAAAAAAAAAAACATTCTGTCCATTTCTGCAGCTCTGCCTGCTGATATGCTTTTATTTCTGTCATGCCTGGTGTTTGGATTTGAACAGCGCCTCGTGTCATCCCTAAGAAAGTCTTCTCGGCGGCTTGTTTTGTGGTGACAGCAGAAGAATTACCTGCAAAACACTCTTTGTCAGCTCGCCGTGCAGGGAGCTCACAAACAAGACCATTTAGCTATTATTTCCTCTCAGCCTCCGATACGCACAGCAGAGCGAATGTTTATCAAGAAAAAGGGGCGACTGTGAGAGAGGAGGAAAATGGGACAGGTGGAGAGGGAGGCCAGGAGAGAGGGATCGAGAAAAGAGGAGGAAGGGGGTGGGTTATTGGAGCCAGGGAGGGGTCATGGTGTCCCAGTGGAGAGAAATAGTGGAAAACATCCGTAATTTTCACCGCGGGATCCCGTGTAATTGAGTCATTTAAAATACAGATACAGAGCTGAATCAAAGCAAAGTGGCTGGAGGAGGAGGAGGAGGCTGCAAAGTAAAATGCCGCAAAGAGGTAAAAAAAACAAGGAGGTAGAAGTGTGTCTCTCCTATTATTGGGCAAAGCCGGTCTGTTTATCCTTTTCATCTGTCAATCTTCTCTTGCAAGACAGGATGTTACCTGTCAGGGGTTTTCTTTTGTTTGTCCTTTATGCTATACTCTTTCAGCCACCATGATACCCATGTCTCCTCTTGTCTCACACACTTATTTTATTTTTTATCTTCATTGCACTTTTTAATATTCTCTCATTCTGATATTGCTGTCTGTGGTTTCTGCTCTGTGTGTTTCTTATATATTTAATTTTGCAGCCAGACACAGCTTTAAATAACATAGTTTAAGTGCCGCTACAATAATACAGGAAAGAGAAAATTACATAGTTATACTTTTTGTGCAGTGTGTGTGCATTTACGCTGGTTTAACTGACGGTGTGGGGACACAAATCTGTTTAATCAGTCACACCATGGGGACATTTGGGAACAACAAGCAAATCCTTATAATTTAAATCAATGGTTAGTATGATGACTTGGTCTAAAAATCATGGTAAGAATTGTGGACATTAAACTAGTGGTTGGACTGTGTGTGTGTGTTGAACATTTCTAAAGAGAGTTACATGTTTTACACATCAAAGTCTGTTGTACATGTGATAAAAGTTTCCGAGCGCTTTATGCTTCCCACAACCAAATCTGCCTTCAAATGTTGTCGCACTTCATAATCTTTATAATTCTGTGATATGTCTGAGGAAAATATTGATTCCATTTCCTAGATAAAGTTAGCCACCCGTTAGTTTGCTAACTGTTAGCCGCTGTTGCTTCTAGATGTCAACAGTTGCCTAACTGGGCTGTTCTTTCAACTTACAACCCACTTGAACACCAAGTAATTTGTGTACACAACTTCACATGTCGTAACCACAAGTTCAAAAGGTCCATTTCAGCAGCTGAGTTGCTTCATGTGTAATGTAGGCCCCATGTTTTGAAACAGTACAAAATTGAAAAAGACGCCTCTGGTTGTGTTTTTGTTGTCTGTCCTCACTCACAAATGTCATAGGAGTAAAAAAAAAGAATAAGAATAAAAATCATACTAAAATAAAACTAGCAACTGATTCAACATTTGAAATTCAAGAATGGTTTTGGAAATCGTCACAAAAGATGATGCAGATGTGGCCAAGTCTTCCTGCTGCATAACAATGGATGAAAGCCGTGCTGGGATACCTCAGAGGTCTCTGGATGAAACACTAAACGTTTCTTGTACCTTGCCTTTAGAAATGTACGCTCATAGCAGAATCGTGCCATTTATAAAGCAATTACAGTTTCACGTTGCGCTTTTTTTTTTTAGATTAGGGAAGAGAAAAGAGGAGGAGGTAAAAGCTCAGTAGTTGAAAGTAATGAGAGTGCAAATAATTGATGTTTCCTTTTTTTTAAATGCTGATTTGTCCAGCTGAGCACTTCTCTGAAGATAATGAAAATGGATCAATTACTCTGCTCCTGTTGACGATTTCTTGAAGTTTCTTTTTCTTGAGAGACCAAAAGCTTTGCTTAAATTTGTGCTCGCATGCACTTCACGGACAAGTGGCACTACAGTTTTAACACAGTGAACCCTGGGAACAAGCGTCTATTCTCTGCCACACAATGACGAGGAGGAAGCTGTGTGTGTGTGTGTGTGTGTGTGTGTGTGTGTGTGTGTGTGTGTGTGTGTGTGTGTGTGTGTGTGTGTGTGTGTGTGTGTGTGTGTGTGTGTGTGTGTGTGTGTGTGTGAGACACTTGATCAGCCTGCTACGGTAACCACAGCTGCACACATACAAACACACACTTGGTCAACTCGGTTCCCACTGCTTGATTGGCAGGACTCCAGAGACTCACACCTGCCTCAACTGCCCCTGAATTCATAATAACAACTTACCATGTGTGTGTCCATTCTCATGCATGCATCATCTGGCTGTGTATGACGACCACCATCCGACTCCCTCTTTGATACGACTAAAATCATTTCCCAGCCACCTCCAGGTTTGAATACATTGGGAGCACATGGTAGCAATATCTTACTGGGCCAGATCAGACTTCATTCATGCTAAATTGGAGGTCTTCATTTAGACGCGCAGGTCTGTGAACAGCTCTCAGCTGCCATTTAATTCCTCTGCTTCTTCTTTGGAGGTGATAACATGCCCAGGGGCTGATGAGGAAGGGAAATTGATATACATACGGATGTCTGTGAGACGTGACATGCCAATCTGTGTGTTTCAAATTCGGGGTCAATCATTCCGACTGCAGCTGCATGTTGCATTCAAGTAACTGTAGAAGGAATTGGATATTTAAGTGTTTAAGAATGGGCACATAACTTAACTAAGTTGGTATGCGCCTCAGGTTTGTGCGTTTCTTCTTATTTGCGCATCCAAAACTTACATTCAGATACAGATTAGACCTTTAATATCATCGTATAGAAAGAATCATCAGACGCCCAGAAACAAAGACCTAAATAACTCTGCTCAACTCGACCACACATTGATTTTAGCCCTCACGTTTAGCTCATTGAGGTTTGGATACAATTTGCGGAGCAGGAACTGTTTTGCATAAACAGTTTGGAAATTTGCAGCAATTTCACTTTTTTTTTTTTTTCTCTCTTGCTGCTGGCATTTTCCAGATGTGCAACAATAGATGTTTCCACATGTGCAGCAAGGGAGAAAACCAACAAGCCTCAGTTTTCATTTTGTTGAGTCCATTGGTTTATTTTTTTGTTTTTTTGTTTTTTTAATTCTGGCAAAGATATTGAATTAGTAGAACTATAAATAGTAAAAAATCACATTAAAACATGTTTGTGGTTCTCTGGGAGCTTCATGATGTATGTTAGGACTTGTTTTTCATTAAATCTACAGCTAATGTCAGTTTAATTTATAGTGTAATAAATGTTTACTGGTGTATTTTAGGGACAACATTTAAATCAATAGGAATATTTAGATCTAAATCTGACATCTAATCTGGTCAAATTTAACGGCACAGTGGCATGGTGGTTAGCACTGATGCCTCACGACAAGAAGAGTCCGGGTTCGAATCAAGGCCTTTCTGTGTGGAGTTTGCATGTTCTCCCTGTGTCTGCGTGGGTTCTCTCTGGGTATCCGGCTTCCTCCAGACATGCTGGTTAGGTTAATTGGTGATTCTAAATTGGCCGTAGGTGTGCATGTGAGTGTGAATGGTTGTCTGTTTCTCTGTGTTAGCCCTATGATAGACTGGAGACCTGTCCAGGGTGTACCCAGCCTCTCGCCCGATGACAGCTGGGATAAGCTGCGACCCTTCACAGGACAAACAGTTACAGAAGATGAATGAATGAATGAATGAATAGTCCTAAATTAATTTCCAACCATTTTTAAACTTGTTTAGAACCTTTGTTGATTAACAATATGTGAAACATCACTTTCCTGTTTTGTGTAATGTACCGATTTGCTGCTGTTCTCTATTTATACGGAGTTAGGTCCATGTAGAGTTGGCATAATTTTAGTTATTTTAACCGTTTACCAAAAAATATACTAGTTGTTCTTAGTCCTCAACTGTCCAAAGTCAGCTGTTCCACAGTTGGGGCTAGATGTTTTGTTTTTTTTCTTTTTTTCTTGTCTTATGTCTTATCTGGTCTTTCTATTCTTGAAACATATGAACTGCGGTTTACACCTTGTGTTGAACCATCTCTAGTCGCTCTCGCAAAGTCCTCTCTCTGTGGTAGTGTTGGGTAAAGATTTGCGTAACTTGTTGGCTCTTCCTGAAAATGTTTTCCACTCATGCAAATACCTTCCTCAGTTCTACATGACTTGTGGGGAGTTTAGGTTTTTCTTAGGACAATTTCTTGGGGGCTACGGAAACCTAAAACTCACATGGTCAGGGTGTGTTTTTTGACCCAGTTGTTTCCTCCGGGGAATGGTAGTCCAGCGACACATAATGATCAGAAACTCCAGGAAAAAAAGAGGAGGGTTTAAGATTTTACAAATTTTATCAAACAAGCTTCACTAAAAGTATCTATCTATCTATATATCATGTGTATGTTGTAAATTATTAAATGGGGGATTTATTACAGCATATATAATTTTATATTATACATATTATGGACTATTAATCACACTCATATTATTACTCATGTTATATTTTGCATTCATACCTTTTTCAGTTATAGTAAAGGTGTTTTATTTACCTTTATGTGTCATGTTTGACATGTGTGTTGTCTCCCCATCAACTCGCGAGATCATGTGGCTCGCGGAGCTTTGGCTTGGCACGTGTGCAGCACTTTTTTTTTTTTTTTTTTTTTTTTAAGTGTGGCTCTCAGCTGCCGAGGCGGATGATGATGATGGCGGAGCTGGTTCAGGGACAGGCCTCGGTGGCTCAGCCCGGAACGAAAGATGACTTCGCAGACACGATACGCCGGGTCCGACAGGTAAAATGCTCTTCGGCGAACACGACGCGAGACGCTCTCGGACCACACAACAGCGTGTTTGCATGCGGAGCAGGCCGGGGGACTTTGGTCGGGGCAGCCCCGGACCCCCTCACTATAAACACCACTCATGCACCCAGCAAGCTAGCAAGCTAACACGAACTAGCCGAGCGGGCAGATTAGAGTTTACGGTGGACAGAAGACGCGTTAACTCGCTGTCAAAACAGCCCAAACGACCAGACAAGTCATAGCTGACGCAAAACACGAAGGCCTCTTATGATGTCGAAGTTTGTGCTACTTTAGTAAGTTAAGTCGATTCAGTGCAACCTGTTGTCAACTCACAGAAGTTGCTGTTAGCTTAGCTTGCTAACTCACCAACACAAGTTGTTCGCCCTGCATCTTGACCCACATCGTGACTGGAGCTAACATTTCAGTTTAGACGTGAAGCCCGAGCAGCTGACACGCTGCCCGAAAGCTAGCATGCTAGTTTAAAGTCCTGAGTTAGCTTCAGTGTAACTGGTTGTTGCCCCAAATTAAAAAGACACCACGAGAGCTAAGTAGGTAGCCACACGCTATATTAACCTTTAAACCCCCCTTATTTAACTCAGCGATAAACTTGTATGTAAAAGACATGTTGCACATTTTAATAAAAGTAAGTAGTAGGTGCTAGAGCTGGTGCTAGCTAACTAGCTAGCATGTGTGAGGTACTGTGTGTCCTCGCAGGCAGCGTTGGAGTTAGGCCATGTAAGTGTAACGTCATCTGTTGAAATAAGCCCCCCTCCATTCCTGTTGAGCACACTTGGATTTTTCCACAGCTGCCTGGAAAATACCTGGAAAAAAAAAAATAACATTTAAAATGAAACACAATCTGCATTTCACTGCTCCTCTCTGATATCCTTTAGTGTCACATGGTAGAGATGGTCACCAGAGCCCATGTCACCATATGTGAGCGCTTATTAAGTTGGTCACAAGTGGAGCGCCCTGTGTGCTGTCGAGGATAAGTGTACTGACAACAGTTAATAGTATGTAAATTGGACTTTAGTCATATAGCTGCTTTAGCTTCCCCCCCTCCTTACCGTGCAGATTAAAACCCTGCACGTGTTTCCGCTATGTTAACCCCTTTAATTTGTATATTAAAAACATGCGCAAATATTTAGGAAAAACGGCACAGTTTAATGCAAATGTTCTGCAAATGTGCAGCTATAGATAGCCAAGTGTAAAGTAAACCCAGGTAGAGCAAACATGACAAATGTATTTCAGTCACAATGCCTTCAGGGCCCCCTGGTTTATCCAGTCCTCCCAATATTTTCTGCATGTGCTCATATCTTGTTCTTGAACCTGTATTCACTAAAATAAACCACTGCTACTTGAGTAGGAACATTTCACTGCGACAAAAAGTAGACTATAAAAAAGAAAATTGACAGCTTCACTTATCAGCGTCACATTTAGTCAGGTGTGACGGCTAATCATGTAATTCACAAATGAGCCTAGTGGTTTATGGGTATGCATTTTGCTCATGGCAAACATTGAATCGTGCATTTCCATATTTTAATACGCGAGTGGCACCGCACACTCTGTAGAAAAGAGAAGTCTTCCCTTCGGTGTATCATGTGACATCGCAGTGGCATCGGCCTGAGATGTGGGAAGTGGAAGCTCTAATGCTTCAGTGCACTCTTATGTGCGGTAGTTCCCACAGATGCAGCGACTGCGGTTACCTGCTTCTCCCTGCCCCACAGAAAGATCCCGAAAGTGTGAAGTGACATTTAATTCTTAGAGCGGAACATCCTGAAAGTCTAGTCTAGTGTAATTCACCTAGAAATAAATCTCCCCTTTGCCCGTTAGTCTGAGCGTCACTAAATATACCCCTTTGGATCCTCAACACAACATTATGATTGACCCTCACTGTCCAATAAAACATAACACACTATTTCATGTAGTATAACATAAAATGTGTTAAGTGGAAATTTAAATAAAAGTGTAGAGTCAGTGGGTTAGTTGTTCTTGCACATTTGCAATTTATTTTTTTTTTTTGGCAAATCGAATATTTTTGTACACTTTTTAAGCCGTAAAATATCAATCCTGACTGTAGTTATTTTCTTTTACATATACCGTATAAATATTTGCTCAGCAAAGGTTACATTAAACCAGTGAAACTACCTTGGAGGCCAGTCCACAGTGGTGTTTACCTAGTGGACACAGGGGCCGTTCTGCTGTTGGATGGACAGTTTGTACCTGACAGTTTGCCACATCGTCCATCAGACTCGGACTGTAAACTCTCGTTGACCACTGTATTAGGACATTTAAATTTTGGTGTCTCCAAGCACCTATTATACAAAAGGTACCTAAAATGATAAAAACATCCCCTTGTGTATTTCATAACCCAGATTATGCCTCTGCATGTTTAACTCTTGAATTTGTATGTTTAAAGACGTGCACAAATTACTTTCAAAACATTTAGATTAGTGCACATTCTCAGTAAATGTGCAACTATAGATATATTTTATCTAATTTTGAGTAAACTCAGATAAAGTATATTTCATCATCAGAGTTAAAGCATCTGCTAACACCTCTGCAGCCACAAGACACATTTATTTTCAAGCTTGCAAGGAAAGGAAATTGTGTTTTTTAATCTTTCAGATCGACAGCACTGGAGAATAAGATAAAATTAAATGGGTAAAAACAGGATAAGAGCAAGAATATAAGTGTACATAAAATTTAGGTGTTTTTTTTTAATAATAAATACAGCAGTGGATGTATAGTACAAAAACCGTGCATCTTAAGTTCAGTTGTTGAATAGCAATACTCATTATTTTTGCAAAATCTTGATTTCCCCATAGACATTAAAACACATAACTACACATTACTTAATTTATCCGCTGTGGAGATTGTTTTGGATATGCTCATGTCAAAAAAAAAAAAACTACACACACACACAACTGCCCTAATGTGGCAGTTGTGCTCTTACAGCCACTGAGGAAAAACATACAAAATAGCTAGAGCAAAAGAAGCCACTTTGACTTGACTGACTGAAAGTCACAAAACAAGATTATCTGAACTAAATTTGACACGTCAAACACACTCAAAACCCTGACAGTATATGTACATTTTGTGAGGAAAATAGCAGATGAAACGGCCAGGTATTCAGGAAGATACTTGCCAGGTAGCTGTAGTCAATCAAAAGTCGGAGAAACACTGAATTTACGTGAACTTCCAACATTTTCAAGTGCTCGCTTAATTTATGAGGCTTTTCATGTTGCTTGACGTGTACATGGCTGCAGCAGTGTTATGGAAACGGCAGCCCCACACCTGCTTCCTTTTATGCCTCCTTATTTCCATTGCCCCCCTCTCGCTTCCACTCTGAAGTAGATAATCATCCCTGAAGGTGATGGGAGACTCTAATTTCCATCACTATATTTTCATATTGTGAAAAAATCCCACTCAGGCACAGATGTCAATTTAGTGTAATTTTCTGAAATGCTATACTTTTGTGTGGAAGGAGAGGAGGCAGATTAATGGGGAATGGAAAAAGCTGTTGGTGTGCTCATGCAGCGTAGCTGAAGATTTAAATGTCCATCACTGCTGAACGTGAGCATTGACTTTTAGATTGGCAAGTGGATAATTTCAAAGAAGCTATAGACTTGTTTTAAGAGCTGGAATACAAAAAAAAAATGCACTATTCTTGCAGTTACGTGGAGGTTATTGAACACTTTTCCTTCACGCCAAGAAACCAGTGTAGAAAATGTATGTTGGAGGAAGCCAGAAATGCAGAGACACTTTGTAACTTGGATAATCAAAAACAAGCGTTTGCTAAAGTTATTACTGTTGGTGTGGCGTGACTGTGGTTTTGTGTAGTACATGGAGTACAGTCAAAGATTGTCAGTGACCAGAACTTGGCTTCTTGACTGTAGAAATGTGACAGAAATAACATAACATGATCATTACTCAGGCATCTGCCCTCTTATTCCTGTGGACCGTGTTGTCTTTTTCCAATTAAACTCTGGGATCTTGTAGAAGGTCTTTAGCCTCCTTTCTTCAAGTGAGGACTAAAACTTTTGTGCATTATAAGGCGCACATGGGAGGGGGAGGGGTCTTTCCGGGTTGATGTTCCAACAAAAACAGCCCATACTGATTTTCGGCAGCATAATGATTTGGGTTCTGCTGACATCAGAAAGAGATTTGAGCAAAGATACCGCCGGTCACAATTTCTGGATGGTTCCCATCAGCTATATCCTGTTGCAAGGCTAATGCAGCTGCAGCCTCGGCCACTCTTCGCTGCATTTGTTCAGGTCTGGTTGAGTCTCGGAGTCGGCTATTTCCTCCGTTACATCCTCTGTACTCATATTAGAAGCTCTTGGAACCGTGGCAGGCTTGCAACCATAGCTAGCGGCGGATTTTAAGCGGTATCTAGATCTGATTCATTGAGCTGTAAACTTGAAATACAAGTTGAAACGAACAGTATCATCTTGTTTACGAACTGATCCCAAGAGATCATACTATATCTTGAATTCGGATTAATAGTGATAAGGTTGAAAGTCGGCAAAATTCAACTGTTTGTGTTTTGATCACTGTGAAATTTTGAAATTGTGGTGATAAATTTGTGATTTAGTCTTCCCTTCTGTGTACCTTTCTACATTTGCATAGCCACGTACAGCTTCTACAAACTGGATTGACAGCCTACACTTTAAGGAACTGGAAAGTGGTTCTTGTGCCATTGTTCTAGGTAGCTGTCACACCTGTCTTAACTTTCAGGCAACTCCTCTCCTGACAAATGTAGTCAGTCGAGATATTGCCATGTACTGTGATCTGTATCATTTGTCAGTGAAAGCATGAAAAAGTCATTCGGCGAGAGCCGGCGCATGACGGATGTTTCAAGGGATGCTTCGCCATCTGTAGTCTCAACAAGAACTGTAGCATGCCGCTTCAAGCTGCTGTAACGTTGCACAAAGTGCAGTCTTCAGCTGCTGTCAAAGAGATAACACCCTGCACAACAGATGGCTTTGTCGAGGCCAAACTTCTCGGCGAACTGGGTGCTTTTAAGCAAGCAACAGGAAAAGAGAAGGTGTCACACTTATCATGAAGGCTTGTGCAAGATTAAGTCTGGGAAGGGGAACGCGTGTTCAACGTATATCGTCACTTATCTACTTTCTGCTTTCATTCCATCTGTCCTACTGTGTTGTGTCTCCAGATGGCAGCCAAGATGGGAGGAGACCAGATGCCCAACATGAACAGTTCGTCTCCAGTCATAGACCCCTCCCTCTACGGCTTCGGAGGCCAGAAACGCTCACTAGACAATGGAGGTCAGCCTTATACACACACACACACACAAGCGCACACATATCACTACTTCATGTCATACTAAAGATGCTGTGTTATTGAATCAAAGCGTTATTTTAAATTGACAAAGAAACCGAGCCAGTGGTTGTAGGAGTATGACCCTCTTGCCGTGGTTTTTACCCATCTTCCTCTTCTCTAAACACTGTCCGTTAAAGGGGAAAATGCCAAGAACAGAAAATTACATTAGGAAAAAATTCAATCAGTTTGCTTCAGCTGTCGTGGTTGTTTTTCTGTTGCTATTTTTCGGGCCCCGTTGCGGGATAGACATGTCTTTATTCTCAACTTTGCCTCCAGTGATCTGGATCATTGGATGTTTTGTTTCCAGGGAAACATCCAGTAAATGCATCAGACATATCATAAAAAAGCAGACGTGTAGGCAGCGACTTGGAGGTCTGCAGCCAGGCCAGTGTAAAATGCTGTCGTTTATCGGACTCATTTGTTTAAATTAAAACATCATTTATAAACTTTACTTTTCCGAGCGGTGACGGCAGCTCTGTTTTATTCCCTTCGGTGCCACTCGGGCATCTTTTTCTGAGTGGGTTCATTTTTCTTGTTTATGATTCTGTGTGGATGTCGCACATTTCAGCTATGTAGGAGGAAACACTGTAATCTGTGAAGTGAGAGCCATGGTTTTGTATTTTCGTGCTTGTGTGAAACATTAAGTATCTGACACCGCAGCGTAGTGGAGAAAAAAAAATAGAAAAAATCCGTCCTAGTTTGCTTTGCCATGCGCACGAAACAAAGATTTGATCCATTTCCATGTCCATGAAGTGGAAACACCAGTCATTTATCCCGTCTTCCTCTTATCTTGTCAGAGTTGTTTGTATGATAGTTCAGCCCTGGATGCATGGATAGGAAAATTGTATGCAATTCTAGTTTAAGTTTGTTTGGTACAATGTGTGATTGTCTGACAATTTGTCCTCAGTTTTTCTGAGTCAAGGTTGTCCCACAGTAAAAGGGAAACAAGAGAAGCGGTATCACTGTAGCGCTGCAGTTTAATTATCAAACTAACTCACAAAGACACTTTTATCATCCATTCTTGTCCTCGTATGAATTCAGTACACCTTCCCTTTTTTTTTTTTTATATATATATGTTCATAGCTGTTCCATTCTCAAGCGTTAACCCCGGGTCTTTTCCAGAAGAAGTGAAATCAGTCCAAACAACCATAAAATTGATTGAACCGGCGAGATATCAGCTCAGGTGTTCCACGTCCGTGGCAGCACATCCTCCAGTGACCCTGCAGGACCCTTGCTCGGTGCTACCTGTCAAAATTCAATTCAGAACCAGCAGCCACTGACCCGGCGGCTTTTCTGAGCGACTCTGATTGAAACACTCACTCATACACTCGCGGGCCTGATTTCCATGCTGGTGAAAGCCCCCCGCTGTGGGTCAGCCGCAAACATGAGGGATTGGCAGGGACACATCCATCTGCTCCCAGCACTGACTCATTCTTTCTCATTTTGCTGCTTCGCTGGATATCACTTCAGCAGATATTTAAAATATTATGTATTTTTATCCATGATCTCTCACATGTTAATTGCTTTGCTCTCTTTTATTTATTTTTTTTCTCAGTAGGGAACCATCTCGGTCCAATGGTACATCAAAGGTGAGCAGAACATACTCTACTATTAATGCTCTTTGAGTAGATTACTCATATTTAAACTGTGCTCAAGTTAAATAGTTTGAGGTCAGTTTTTTATTTTTTCAACCAAAATTAAGTTTAAATGGTGCTTTTTCTTGTCACTACAAAGTTCTTACTGTTTCTTTTAATTAAAATACTTTCTTTTAATTATGGATGCAACAAATTAAATGACGAAATTATCATATTTTTTCCCAATCTCATTTACGATAACTCGGATATGCTAATACTTTTTCTTAAAGCTAAATATATTTAGTTTACTATAAGCTTTTACATTTTTAGGCGTCTTTTTGTTTTTTATTAGAGTTGTGAAGTTGTCACTATTTTCTAACTTTTAATGGTCCAAATTATTATCTAACGGATTGATCGATACCCAGTGTGATCATCTGTTGCCGCCCTGATGACTTCTTTATTTTTTATGCATACAAGAGAATGAGCTATTGATCACGTCCTAATCTCTCACAGGGCTCTCGCAACAGAAGACTACAAAGTGCCTGATAAGATGGTGGGATTCAGTAAGTAGCCCTCGGGTTCATTGTAATCAGTATTTAATGTTTGACGCGCAATCATCAGTATTGACGTTCTACTCAGTTTTTGGGTCACTGCTTGGGGTGTTGGTCTAAATTCAAAAAGGCTTAAACTGGGTGTTTTCTCTCCCCCCCTCCCCTCCCTCCCTCCCTCCTTCCCTCCTGCCCTCCCTCCCTCATAGTCATTGGAAAAGGAGGAGAGCAGATCTCAAGAATTCAGCTGGAATCTGGTTGTAAGATCCAGATCGCTTCTGGTAAGTTCAAGCTAAACATAAAACAACATCTGTGAACTGAGAACCATAAGCCATTAGATGAAAGGCAGTTAGCTCTTGAAACGTGTCACTAATGAAGTCAATACTCTTCATGTCTTATATCAAACTGAACTCCTGGCTGGAGATTGAAGAAGAAAAGTGCCAGTCAAAGATGTATCTGGGTCCAAAATATGCACATTTCTATCTAATAACTGCATGTACATGCTTGAATGTAAGTTATTGGAGCTTTGATATAACAGCAGTGGCGATAATGGGTTTGGCCGCGGAAGAATTTGAAGGTGCAGCCTTTTGACTGAGTGTCACAACTGAGAGTAGCAAGTGTGGCAGCAGCTGAAAATGATCTGAGAGAAAAGCGTCTGCATTTGAAAGGAATAAATCTAGTATGATGTATAATTTTGCGATTTAATGAGTATAAAATATACAAGACATTGCCATTTTTAACATGGCTTTGCAGTCCTCAACATATGCCGCGTATGTAATAAACATCTTGAATATATGGATGGATGTTTCACTCATGTTTTCACTTAAACATCTTCATATAGCGTCTTGGCTGTCAACATACTGCACCCCAAGTCAGTTTTGCTGGTATTTGACCAAACCTCATATGTGTCAAGATTTATTGCTGAGCTTGACAAGTAACAGAAATTGTATTGGAAAATGCTGTCAAATACAAAAGTCTTTCACTAAAATAATATGTGGTTGGTACCTTGTGTTACCTTTGCAGTTCACTTTCCTTTTAAAATACTGTTAAAGCACTACATCAGTTATTTTGATCTACTCTGAACTGATATGCTTCTTGATTGTCCCTGTGTTGTAAAGTTTTTGAGGTCAATTTGTGGTTTTCTGTGAAATAAAACCGACAAGAATGTGTGATGATGTGCTTTTTCTTTAAATCTTTTGTTGTTGTTGTTGTTATAGACAGTGGAGGCATGTTGGACCGGCCATGCACGCTGACTGGGAGTCCAGAGAACATTGAGTGAGTCTCAGCACTTTGACAGATGTACTGAAACCACACACATCATTAGGAAAGTGTGCCCTATTGTTGCCACACAGGGCACGAACTCTTTTCTCCTCCTAAATTAGTCACCTGAACACATTTCTCACATCCGACAAAGAAAAAAAAAAAGAAAAAATGGGACTCTCCTTTGTTTAATTGTTGGCGACTGATGTCCTTTTCTCTCCACCCACCCGTCCCCAGGCAGGCAAAGAGGCTGCTTAGTGAGATTGTGGAGCAGTGTCGGTATGGCCCAGGCTTCCACAATGACATGGACGGCAACAGTTCCATCCAGCAGATCCTCATCCCCGCCAACAAGGTCGGCCTGGTCATCGGCAAGGGAGGAGAGACCATCAAACAACTGCAGGTGTGGCACTGAGAATACAGCAAAGTTACAGTAAAACTTTAAATTGGTATGAATTGGACAGGATTTATTTCTTCATGGGAGGTTAATTGATGAGAAAACCAGCTCCGGTTATTTATTATCCGTAATCCCAAGTCACCTGGACTAGATAAACTAATCTGGACAACTTCAAATAGACTTCTGAGACACATTTGTATTTACCAACTCAGTTTTTGTGTTTCTGTTGTGATTGTAGGTAAAACATAAAACCTAACCAGTAGAAACTAAGGCCTTAACTACTAGTTTTTGTCAGTGTTGCAGCTTGAGGTGTCCCTTTTTGAGGATTGACTTTAATACAGCAGCCAAATTTAACCTCGGATCACCTAAGTGGTATTTCAGCTGTTTTAGTTGATTCAATTTGATTTTTTACTTATTTATATAGCGTCAATAACAATACAAATTGTCATAAAACGCTTTACAAAACCCGGCTTGAAACCCCCAGAGCAAGCATGAAGGTAACAGTGGCAAGGGGAGAAACCTTGAGCAGGACCCAGCCCATAGGGAGGGACCCATCTGCCTAAAGCCAGCTGAGTAGAGACAGGAAAAAAGAGAAGAGGAGGAGAGGAGATAAACATGTTATAGCAGTCGATGTTACATGACAGTTTAATAATAAATATAAATGAAGCTGTTCAAGTACTGCTTGATCAGATTTCTGTTGGTTTGCCCCAACAAACCTTTACACAGCTATCAAGAAGGTTAGCATGGAAGCCAGTCCGACTTTCCCCACCTGCAGAATCTTTGCAGCAGAAGCTGATCTGGATTCATTCTGCTGGGAACTGATTATGCTCATTTGGATGCACTTCATGCAGTCATTAACAGCAAAATAGTCGCACACATCTTTCGAACGCCGTGGAGTTCGATTTGTTTACATCAAATGGTTCTGTTTTGTTGAAGGACTATCCTTTATCGGTTGAAACGGGCCCCATAATGAAGCCCAAATGCCGTGTTACCAGAATTGAGTCTAGATACGATATGCTATGTTTGAAAAAGAACAAGAACTGTTGATCCTGTTCCTGATGTCTTACAGAATGGACATTTTTCATTTATCAGTTCATCTTCAACATATAAACTATACATCAGCATTGTTAAGATATATTTTAGATGTTTTCAAGTAAATCCTTTAATGTGCACACCCCTTCCCATGGCACCTGAGTGTTGGGGTACAAACACAACAAACCAGCATCGATGAACTACCGTCAATGAAGGCTGACGATGGCTTCACCTCACTTCGCCCCACTGCAAAGACAACGGCCAGCTGCCACATATGTCATGGGGCTGTTAGGGAAGCAAATAACTCTTCAGTCTAACAGGTGGCAGTAGTTTGTATTTGGCAAAAGCTGAAACCCGGAAGAGCAACTGTGAGCTAGAAAGCTAAGAAGAGCCTCAAACTGTAGAGATCTTTCACGGACGACAAATCTAGCCTTTAATCCACAATACTATGTTGTGTATAAATCACCTAAAAAGTGTGGTGCAAATATGCACTGACAAGTTTTTACTTTAAAAATTACTTTAACAAAGCGTTACGTTGACTTGAAATATCATTTTACTTCTCCTTAATATAAATTCCCCAGTATTTCGTAGAAAATAAAACCTGTCCTTTGAGGTGTGGAAGAATTTCCATCCTACAGAGTAAATAGTCTTTAGGACCCCCAGCTAACTCTTTGGTGGCTGTTTCTGCTTCTGTATGATTGTACCTCTGCAGGAGAGAACAGGAGTGCAGATGATAATGATTCAGGATGACCCCATGCCCACTGGAGCAGACAAGCCCCTGAGAATCTCTGGAGATCCCCACAAAGTGCAGGTCGGTCTGAGAAAGAGCGCAGTGTGTGCTGCTGTCTTTCCTGTTTACACTCGATTTTACACATTTTACGCCTTCGGTTTTCTTCACATGCCGCAGAATGACGTAGGATTTTAGATGATTTCACTACGTCTGTCAATTTTCTTTGTAGCAAGCCCGTGAACTTGTGGTGAAGCTCATCCGAGACAAAGACCAAGGAGACTTCAGGGTCGGCAGGGCAGAGTTTGGATCCAAAATGGGCGGAAGCAGTTTGGATGTAAGTGCCGGACATCCAAGTAAATGCGCGTTCATTGATTTTCCTCAGAGAGAAAAGACACTTTAACCTTTTTCCTGTGTTCTTTCTGTTCAGGTGGTTGTGCCCAGGTTTGCGGTTGGCATCATCATTGGCAGGAACGGAGAGATGATCAAGAAGATTCAGAGCGATGCTGGGGTCAGGATCCAGTTCAAACAAGGTGAGGAAGACATGATGTTGGCCTCTGTCTCTGTAATTCAACTCTAGTCTTTAGTTTACAAAATAGTGCATCATTTACATACATATGGACAACACAGACTGACTACAAGAACCTTACCAAAGAGAGTTCATTTTACTCATTCATTTAAAAATAAATAAATAAAAGTAGCTTTCCTCAAACCAAAACTAATCCAGAAGAGCTAATGCTGCTTTAAAACAGGGTCGTGTTCACAAGAAGAATCCATATGAGCAGCCTCCCTCTAATGGTAGACACAAACTGAGGTCAGAGTTCATGAGTTGTGACGTGTTTGCAGAGCTTTTCAGAAGTGGTGGAGGCGGATGATAAATATTGATATATTTTAATTTAGTCGTATATAGATTTCTTTGTCATTTTATAAAAGAAAACTAGTGCTTTCGTGAGTTAAGGCCGTTGTACACATCTTCCTATGTGATAACCACAAGCTCACGAGTTGAGTTTGATGGCAGCATCAATTTAAATTATACTAAATAAGATGTCAAAGTGATATTTAGTCCAACTATCTTCCTTGTTACTCGCAGAGATTCGACGCTTACAAATAATCACCAGAATTATTCTTGTCTGAATCTGTTAAAGACCTTTTTGTGTCCCGTCTATTTTGTGGTTCAAGATGATGGAGTCAGTCCTGACCGTGTTGCTCAGGTGATGGGCCAGCCCGAACACTGCCACCATGCGGTCCACCTCATCAACGAACTGGTTCAGACAGCTCAGGTATGCGCTTTGAATTCACAAATGAAGGAAACTTTAAATACTAATTTAATCAACTATAAATTTTCAGCTGTTAAGGCCCACGTGTCTTTGTATTATTGACTCTTGTGCTGGTTTTCTTCCCGGTAGGAGCGGGATGGGTATGGTGGTGTAATGGGACGTCGCGGACGGGGTGACAGCAACATGGGAGGCCCTGGAGGACTGCAGGAGGTGACATATGCTGTACCTGCTGATAAGTGTGGCCTGGTTATTGGGAAAGGTAAGTGACATATTTTCATTTAGTTGATGTAAATACCTGTGGATAATGTCAAGCTCTTGCTTCGTATGTAAAGCTAAGACCTAGTAGCTTGTATTTAAAGCACAAGCTGCTGTTTGTTGGTTTTAATTGATTTCTGGCTGTGAGGTCTTCTGCAATGTTGCGCAAACCTTGCCGTCTTAGACAAATAATACGCAGCTCATCAAAATGAACAGTCTTGCTAAGAGTGTATCCGACTCACCAGCTTCTATTTTAATAACCGAACACCGTGTGGTGTTCTTCCACCGCGTGAAGCTGATGAGAAGAGGTGGGGGCGAGTGACCACCCTCCTATTCTTCCTTCGGGGCTCATGTATACAGCACAAGTGGCATTCATTGGTTTCACTAAGGGCTTAATGACGGGGATAATGCGTGTAATGTGACATTAATTGTTAAAGGTGCATAATAACAGCTCTCAATCATGTGGAAGGCTGCCTGGCATCTAATGAGGGTCTTTCAGCCCAATAGAGTGCAGCGAGGGAATGAATAGGAGGAATTAGCTTATTGGCTATTCATGCCCACTCTATTGCCAGCTATTTAAAAGTCATTGACCATTGCATTGGAAGGATCTGTGTGTGTGTGTGTGTGTGTGTGTGTGTGTGTGTGTGTGTGTGTGTTGTATATTGGCATGCATGTTGCCTTAGTGTGTGTGTGTGCGTGTGTGCAGTGGTGGGCGGGTTGAAGGGGGCCTCTTTACCTAAGATAAAAACATGGCAATAGAAATGTCAAGTGGCTTTTGTGCATGTAGTGGGGCGAGGGAAACAAATAAACCTGGGCGTTGCGTCCCCCTCTCTGTGCATTAGCATATGAAGTGGGCCAATATGGTGGAGATGGCGGTGGGTCTGGGTGCTGTCAGCCATCCCTTAAAGGGTGCGGTGATTAATATCTTTACGATGCCATATGCAGCCCATTGCCCCTCTGTTTTGACCCCATATACACACACACACACACACACACTCACACACAGCGTCACACAGAGTTTGATGAATCAAGCCACCCACCAACCTGCTCAGACTTTATTACAGCCATGAATTTAGTGCAAGGGGCTAACAAGCCTCCTACAACTATACTCATGAGTTTTGAGCTAACTAAACCCTGTGAGCCTCACAGATGGATCAGCAGATGGAGTTTGTCTTGAACTCTGCTTGGTTGAAAGCTCATGAATGAATTCATAGGACTCAGTAGTTTTCTGTTTAATCCTCATACTCGTATTTCTCCGATAAGTGAGAGATACAATGAACGTAGTGGAGAATAGAGTCAAAGCTGGTGCTGGAAAAATGTGACTCTGATGCTAAATTAATCCAAACAAATCTGTTTTTTTAAGTAAATTACACTTAAAGAGACGTCCTTTGATAGATTTAACATTTAACATAGTGTCTTTCCAGGGACTTTTTTATTTAAAGATAAAAACTGGCCCAAAGTATTTCTGAAAGTTTTTAGCTAATGTAAAAACGATGAAACTTGGCTGATTTCACCGAAACTTTTTGCTGCGGTTGTTGCTTTTACGTGTTGTTTCAGCAACAAAAGTCCAAAAACTTTCAGCCGAAAAAAACGAAAATGCACTTTCGGCCGAAACAGGATGTTGTGATGATGCAAGCAACAACCGCAGCAATCTTTGGTGCATCCCTATTTCATGCTCATTTTCCCTCAAATATATTTTTATTGAAGTGATCACGATAATAGCGGGGATTATTTGATTCCATGAACTTTTTATACAACGGGACAGAGGCATTACAAAAGTATGCAAAGCCAAATTAACACAAAGTGCTGATTATTTTCTTGTTTTATTAAATTGATCGTTTAGTCTATGACGTTTCACAGTTTATTGGAGCCGTTCTAACAAAGATGGATCATTTTGTCTAAACAATTCCAGTAAAACTAAAAAAAAGATTGGAACCGAGAGGTTTTTGCCCAAAATTAATAGTTTATCAACATTTACACAGACTTTTTCATTTGAATTGCTAATTTAACCTGCAGAAAAATCTGCCGTTGCATCAAAAATGTTACAAACTCTCGTGAAGCTATTTATCCTTGATGCCTTTAAGACCTTTTATTTGCCCCACCAGCAGCTAACCAGTCCCTTGGCTTTGCCCTGAATGCTGTCACCAGTTGCACTTTTGTCTCCCCTCCTTTTCTCCAGCTCACTAAACCAGTCTCATTAATAAGGCCCGTATTATCTGTCCTCACTACAGCCCAGTCCATGAAATGAATAGTCGGGGTCTTCATTGCTCTCTGCTGTCTGACTAGAAGAGCTCATAATGGCTTCATTAAGGCAGAAGTTTCATTTGGTTGACAATGGGTTAATGGCCCATGTGCAGTCTGTTGGCAGCAAGGAATAGGCTACCGGAGGAGGAGCGGTTTTTGATGAGCGTTTTCATTCGGGGGTCAGCCAGGGTCATCAGAGTGTCAGCCACAAGTGAACAAATGTGTAATTGATGTTGGGACAGCCCCGGTGTCCCCCCGGGAAGCACCCTCAGCAACCCCTCCTCGCTCCCTCCTCTCATCACAGAGGACAACACAGAGTCAAGAATGAAAAGGGTAAAAAAGAAAAAAAAAAGACAAACGATATCCCAGAAGGAGGATACGCTTCAATTTTGGCCCCTTTTCTCCTGGCAGCTATGTTTCATTTCTCTCCGCTGGTGTAATTGCTCTCCCCACACGTCGGGAAGCTGGCATCTGATGCCGAGGAGGGGGGGGGGGGTGGCGTGCAGGAGATGTCTTCTTTTGTTTCCTGATTTGCATGGATGTTACGAGAGAATGGTAGATAAGTGGTGAGACACATGCCAGATTCTTCATAAGGTGAATTTAGTCAGAAGAGAAGTCAGGCCTGACGGATGGGACAGTTTCAAATAAGACCGAATTTCATGTTTTAGTGAGAAAATCTCACCGACCTGCTCACTTCTACGGTACGTGGTCGTCATTGTGCGGCTTTCCGGTTTAAGAAAGCTTCAAAAAGTA
Source organism: Chelon labrosus (assembly GCF_963514085.1). Taxonomy (NCBI): domain Eukaryota; kingdom Metazoa; phylum Chordata; class Actinopteri; order Mugiliformes; family Mugilidae; genus Chelon; species Chelon labrosus. Next base: position 12,680,145 of record NC_140355.1, read on the forward strand.
TTTGCCGAAACCTGTAAACCCTCAAATTCTGCATGAGGAAGTGTGAGGCGACCCAGCAACCAGACAAGTTTAATTATATTGACACCATAAATGTTTGTTTACTGGTCTCACATAGTGCTAGTACCTGCGATTTGATTCAGCTTAGTTAGACGTTATCCTGCCAGACATCGTCACCGTTATCTGCTACCAGACGAATCCCTCATCCAGCTGTTGCCCTTTTAGTTGCCCTGTGGGTAATGTAGGACGACAGACGGTTTTGGAAGTGCTCAGTAGACTAGTATTTGTTAAAATAATCTAAATTAAGACTCGGAGAACTAATGAGTCTTAAACTGTGTCATTACCTTCTGCGTCCTCAGGTGGAGAAACCATAAAGAACATCAAAGAGCAGTCTCGTGCCCACGTGGAGCTCCAGAGAAACCCGCCGCCCAACACCGACCCCAATGTACGCATCTTCTCCATCCGAGGCACCCCTCAGCAGTTGGAAAAGGCTCGCCAGCTGATCGATGAGAGAATTGGGGTAGGTGGTCTGGCTAAGGCCCTCGTCGCACTCCCTCCCTCCCTCCCTCCCCCTCCTCCTTCCAAAAAAAACCCCGCTATTGTCTGGCCTGATATTCATGAGCGCACATGTCAACGCAGGGAGCTGCTGGGGTGAGGTAGGCTGCTGTGGTCCTGGTGGCCAGCAGGATGTCACCAGAGGTTAAACATGAAGAATCCATCAAATGGACTTAATGGAGTGCATCAGCGCTCGGCCCTGCCCTCTGACCTTGCCTGTTGGCTCCCTTTAAACACAAGTGTGGTCTCTCACTCGCCTCCTCTTCCCTTTCTCTTCTCCAGGGTCCAGGAATGGGGGTCAACAACAGCTTCGGTATGAATCCCTACAACCAAGGACCAACCACTCCTCCTCAACAGTACTGTTCAATTTCTGTCTTACGCACATATTTCATATTTTTCTAAGGCTACTGTCGGTGTCTTTAGAGTAAATTTACTGACGTTGAATTGTCTTACTTGAAGTGGACCTCAGACGTTCATGACTGGAGGATGGGGTACAACCTTTCAAATATGGCAACCTCAAGGCCAGCAGGACCACAGTGAGTAAAAAGAACTACAAATCATGAACTCTGTTTCCTTCACAGCTAGATAATTGCAGTCAGAGAGAAGCGCACATGGCTCATTCACAGCCAGTCTGCTACGAAACGCATTCCCTTTGGCTAACCACGTGTTTCCTGTACGGACACATTTTTACATTTGCTGTCAATGGAAATCATTAGAGATCAGAATCGCGGACGAGAGCAGAAGGTGGAAAAGCGGAAAAGCCAAACCCGCACTCGCCAACTCTGTGCTGTTATTTGTGTCTGGTTTCAGGTCACAATGGATCCCAGACGGGCCAGATGGACTGGGAGCAGTATTACAAAAAGTTAGGCAAGTGTCACTCAGGAACAAAAGAATATTTATCCTTCAGTTTGCGTTATTTTAGATCCCTGCATGAATGGACTTAATCACAAAATGTGTAGATTAGAACTTGTTTTGAATATGACAATAGAGAATAAAGATTTTTATTAAGACGAACCTGAGTAGAAAGTTTTCTAATAATATAAACTGTGGATTTAATGTCTGCTGCTTGTTTACAGGTCAGCAGAACCAAGCTCAGAGTACTGCTCCTGAATATAACAAAGCTTGGGGTAAGTTGTTCTGGATGGATTTTATTACAAGTACAACACAAACAGATTGCTGCAGAGTCCTGCTCTGTTTCTTCTTCATTTCTGTTTATTTCTTTTTTTTTTCCCCTCACCCTTCTCAGGCCAGACAGCTGGTCCTACATCTCAGCAGACCTCTAATCCTGACTACAACGCCGCCTGGGTTGACTTCTACAGACAGCCGATGGCCTTCTTCAACCAGGGCGCTCAGCAGACACAAGCCCCGGGCCTTCAGGTGAGATCCGTCTCCCAACAACATGTGTCTCGCATCTCTTTTCACAAGATGTTGAAGGCTAAGGCTGCCGTCTATTTTAAACAAACCCCACGAAAAGACGAAGGAAACTTGTGTCTAAACCTTTTAGTAGTACAAAACCTCAAGCAGAACCCTGCTCATATAGCTGCTTGAGGCCGGCCAGGTAGAGAGACAAAAAAGAAGGATGTGGGACAGAAGAGAAGGGAAGACGGCAGCAGAGGGAAGCAGATTAATTTGTGCATGCACACATGTGAATAAAGAAGAAAAATTTGATCCACCTAGCTAAAACCTACGCAGTCTGAGCCTCAAGCAGATGCTTAAGGTTTCTTCCATTTTTAATTGAATTTAACTTAAATGAATTACAACAGCAAGGTGTCTGTGTTATTTAGCCTACCCTTATTGAAACATTGAGTCATAATTATTATTGTATTGTTTAGTCAAGAGTAGATGTGAAAGTGTTATTCGATTAATCAACAGATAAATTCATCACTCGCTACATCTGGCAAGTTCTTTCATTAAAAATATACTCATTAGAGTTTCTGTGAACACCTTAGGAGATCTTAAGGCGTTTTTAAGATATTTTTCTTTCATTTCTGTCACAAACTGTGAGTTAATAGTATAAAATATTTGTAGCCTTTAATCAATTTTCTATTTTTTGACACTTATTAATCTTCTTTGAGCCAGCCTACGTCCTGAACTACGTCACAACCTCACTGTAAGATTATAAGTCGGATAAATTATCAACGGATTGACAATAAAAAGAAAAAAAACTGTAAAATATCATCAGCTTCCTCTTTGAAACTCTTAATAAATGGCAGATTGTGATTAATATTGTGTGTTTTTATTCCTACAGGATCATTAGAGAAGACGCCCAGGATAAAGACTTGAATCACTGAGAGGATGAAAACGACCCTTTTTTAACAGGGGGTTTCTAGATTTACAACGCCTTGAAGACTTTTTTTCTTAGTGAGAAACACTAGCTGTAGAATGACTTATATGATAAAGTAATATTTCTAAAAATCAGGAACATTTATTTGTTACTAAATGCTTATGTACACTGTTATTTTGGATAGACAGTATCTGGGATCCCTTTTTGGACTTGAGAGAGAGCTGTTGTTGTGTTTTTTTTTTTTTGTTGCTTCTTTTCTACATTTTCCTGTCTTGACTCAGATTGTACCGCCAAAACGAAAACCCAAGAAGTTGTAACATTTCAAAAGGCAATATGATCTATTTTTTCTAGTTATGTCGCAATGAAACCATGATCACCCGCTTAGCAGTCTTGAATACAGCGTTTTTCTTTTTTGTTTTGTCGTAAGATGTTTAAAAAGAAAAAATAATGTTTTCCTTTTACATAATTCAGTGAAATGAAACTGTGATGTTTTGTTACAGGAAATGTATTTTTGTTACAAGGTTTAAAAGAAAAAAATGAGGATTAATGTCAGCCAGCGGCAGTAGTTCTAATTTAATTCCTGTTGTGCATTGTATGCTGTTTTTCATTGTCATTTTTATTGTACTCTGGTTTAAATACAAAAAAGGTGCAATATCTTATTTCACTTTTGAAACAAAGATGGGTTCTCTAATATTTTGACAGACTTTTAACTTGTAGTTTTAAGATGATTTTTTTTTTCTCTTTTTTCAAATGGAAATGTCATGGATAATTTATTACAGTGATCTGATATTATAGGATTTAGGGGGATGTTGCAAATAGCTTTTTTGCCTTTGCTACCTTGTAAAACTCTGTATATATGCTCATATTTGACTGTTAATTTAAAATATATATGTTTCATATATATATATATAAATACTTATATAAGAAATTATTTTTTTTGTTTTCCCGTGATCAGTGTCGCAGGAAAATTGTCCCTCTTTTTTTCTGTTCTGTTTTCATACTGAAAATGTTCAAAGATTGTGAATGTGTGATTTGAAATTTGATGTTGCATCTTGTTATGAAGAAAAACAAGAAGTGGTAGATTTCATTTTTTCTCTGTGTGTATGTGCATATGTTCTGTACCTGAACTATTCAAGACTGCTAAGCCGCTGTAATTCGTACCTGTGTAATAATTAATGTAGTATTTTTATGTTTTAAGTATTATGATCAAAAACTGTCTTTATTTGGTACCTCCCAGTTCAGCAACGCCCCGCTGAGCCCTCGCCGGGGACTCAGCGGGGCGTTGGACTCAGTCCAATGCTAATAACTTTTTAATTAATTTTTTATTTCTTCGTGTGATCTAATATAAATGATACGAATGATGCATCATTATGGAAAATGATTCTGGTATTAACGTCATTTCTTAATGAAAAGGGATATAATTTCAAAAAAAAAAAAAATGTCTAATTATGGTGTTTGTTTTTTTTCTTCATGTGTACAGTTAACCATGTATTAAAAACATCCAGACTACCTTTATTGTGTACTGTTAAGCTGATTTTCTGTTTGAACACTTGGATGTCTTTTGTTGTATTCTTCTCACAGTGTGTGTGTGAGAGTGTGTCTGTGTATACTAACAGAGGATATATAGGCCAAATGTATGTTTTCATGTTTTCTAAGCAGAACAATCTATATTTTCTATAGTCTTATTGCCAGTTCTCAAATTCAAATAAATTTTCCGCAAGTCTCTCTTGTGGTCGAGTTATAAAAGTTCTTAATGGTAACTGCAACACTTCTCACTTTACTGTATTTATATTATAAGAACACATGTAGACACTGATAAATTGTAATACTTACAACTTTTAATTTATATTAAGAACAAATTACCTGCAAAACTAAAAACACTCCAATCAATCTCAGGTTCCCTATAATGTTCTCATTAGCTAACGTCAACACTGCTAATTTTTATGAGTCAAAGTTAGCATTTAGCTCTAATATGGCTGCGTCTGGCTCAGCCTGATCTATGCAGCGTTTCATTTATAGTCAATACTTTTAACACCAAAGTTTTTCTTCTATGTTAGCAGGTTTACGCAGGTTGTGATCAGCCGTAGTGAATTATCACGCTGACCTTTAATCCAGAGACGGCAGACCCTCTCATTGCAGCATTTGGCCTTCACACCCAAAATCCTGGACGTTTCAGGTGAGTTCATAGTACAGTGATGACGATATTTACAGTCGATGCCAGATAAAATGGTTTGATTTGCACAATTTTATCAGTGGCAGAGGACACGGGGTTACATCCAGTCACCACACAGCTGCCGCTATAACCAGCAAGTTCTGCATCTTTAGAGAATTTTAAGTACATCCTCCAAATATTTATAATGTATGGAACCGATTTAGAAAATAAGTCACTGCTTTATTTTTTAGGGAAGGTTAAAATCTTAGTTGTGTTTTGCCATTTTTTTCACAACTGAACTTAAAAAGAACTTTGGATTTTATTAGTGTTCGATATCACAGGCTTTTAACATCTGTCCTGCACCTTTACAGTCCCTTTAAACTATTCGATGTGTCCAAATCAATTCTCTCAACATTCTTGCTTCCATGCTGCTCCATCCAACCAGCAGCAGCAGCAGCAGCAGCAGCAGCAGCAGCACCAGCACGTCCTCCCTCAGGCTCCTGTCCAGAGAGATGTTCCCCTCCACCCCCTCCAGAGCCCCTCCAGCTTTGTCACTGCACATATTTGGCCTCAGCAGGGTGGCTCCTGCCACAGTGGACCCTTCATGGCCCCCGTTACCGGTCCTCGCTTTGATGCCGTGCAGCTGTTTCCAAATCCAGCCCTTGATTTTGATCCTCTTCCTTTTTTCTTTTTTGACGTGTAGCCGTCCCCGTGGACACTTCAGACCTGCTGCTCCTTTGTGGCCGTCTAATGTTTTAGTTGGAGAGGCACGTTTATTATCAATTTTAGCAATTATTATGTAGAATTTGTCCTTCTGGGGTTATTTTCTGCTTCAGCATTTTCCCCCCTCGTCCTGATAGTATGATACAGCATGTCTGAGGCAGCGCTGCTCCTATTTATGACAAAATATTGAGAGTCAGGCTCATTTTGTTTTGAGGCTTTGATGCAGATTGCAAAGCACACTTTCATATAGCCTGCCTTAAATTACTCTCTTGTGTGTCTCAGCTAAAGAAATTAGGATTGTTATAGGCTTTTAAAAAGGATATAGACATCATGGTTGTCTGTATTTCTGAATAAAACATTTAAAATTTGATTATTTTTAAAAGGTTATAATTCAGTTTTACTCTCATAGTAACACTATAAGCTGGATTTTAGAGATTTAACTTACAAAGTATATGATTTTAAGAATAATACAAATACTTAAAGTACACTTTAAGGCAGCAACAAATGATGCATATTGTACCTTTTTAAAATATATTTGACAATATGTATTTTATTGAAGCAAATTTTTAAAGCACTGTGCACATCCTTATAGTTTTACTCCAGAAAATGATTTTGAACATGTCCTCTACTAAGACTGGTTTCATTCTTGAATAACTCTTCTTCCAGCAGTGAATGTCTTTCTAAATTAGTTTTATTAATTCGTTTGATCGCTCTAATTTCATTTCCATTTCTGGTGAAAATTAGGAAAATACATCTCTCATCTACAGCGCTAAGGAAGCGCTAAACGTTTTTAAAAGCGTTTTCCTTGCTGCGTAAAAGACGCACCTCCACCTCCTCCACATCCAGCAGGTGTCCGGGCTCCCCCCCCCCCTGTCCTGTCCAACAACAGACTGTGGAAGAGAAGGAGGGGTGGGGGGGTGGAGGAGGAGGAGGAGGAGGAGGAGGACAGGGGGGGCTCTTTAGGGAGAAGGAGGGACGGCACCTCTCTCACCTTTGCAACAGATAAGCCGATCTTCAGTATCCAGCACACAGTGGCAGCTACCTTAATCTGTTTTTAATGACACTGCGGAGGATCCCCGGAGACCGTGCGCTCCTTTCTCCCCAGCAGTTTTGCAAAAGTGTGTGTGCTCCCTGCAGCAGGCCTGACAACAGACGAAGACTTTTTCTGACTAATTATATTTTTTAAAACGACCTAAACAAAAAGAAACGAAAGAAAGAAAACTTTTGAATGCAACATTTAAATCCCTACTATGTTTTTTTAAATTTAGATTTTACTTTTAGTCATCTTGTAGTTGCCTTATAAACCTCTGAGCCTGTGCAAACTCCGCTTTCTCCGCTCTTCTTTCTCCAGGCTATTGCTCTCTCCCCCTGATAAGCGTAAAACTCTGCTATTTGTCCACAAACAAACGCTCCTCTTTGATAGGTTTCCCAGCAGCTCTTTGAAATCGCACAATTACCGCATTCTTTGTGCAATAATTGTCAATCATCCACATTAAATTGATAAGCTTTAAATGGACAGAATAATGGCTTAAATTGGTTTACAATGGAACAGCTAAGCAGGATGATTTGCTATTGCTGACATGCCCGCGGCTTTACCAGCTCCGAATAATGCCATAGGTTAATGCATAAATAAGCAAATCAAATCCATGCGTTACCCCAATTCAATTCATTTAATTCCTCTTTAATAAAGAAGCGGCCCACCCCCCTGTCCCCGCCATTTACCTCGGATTTGTGCGATGAATGCTATAAATGTAAATCAATCTAGATGAGAAAGAATCCCATTGAAAGCGCAGAGAAATTTCATCTGGGAAAAGGAGACAAATGTAGGAGGGGCCCTGCTCATAAAAAGCAGCTGTTTCACAGTAATCTTTTTTCGTGCCCTGTCACTCACCTTGCCTTTTCACTATCTCTGCTGCTCAAAAAAAAAAAAAAAAAAAAACCTCTCCGCTATTGTATTTACTTGCCATATCTTCTTTCCCATTACATTGCCATAGTCCATATTCGTCCAGAGAGAAAAAGAAAGAGAGAGCACAACTTGCCCATTTTTTTTTTTTTTTTCGGACAATCCCCTTGTAGTTGTTGGAGTGAAAAGAGGAGTGCATGGATGTCAAATTGCCCTCAAAACACCATGAAAGATTGATTTGCAGCACTTTTCAGGGCCCTGACATTACTTGGAGGGGAGCTGAATAGGAAACCTGTGAGCCGGGGATGGAATAAAGATGTCCTCTCTGCTGGAAAAGAAGGAAAACTGCCCATTTAGCCCCAGTCCATCAAGCCCGAAAAATAGGCAAGAGAGGAAAAAACACAGAGGACTGTGACTATAGAGAAGAAAAGGGCCATATATACTCATCTAAACGTCGCCACAATACCGAGGGGGCTCCGAACACCCATGAATATTAAAACCGCTTACCTCAACAAGGGCTTGAAAAAAAAAAAAAAAAAGTGAACCACGTCAAAGCAGCTTTGCATTTTTTGCATGCGAACAATGCTGTAAAAAAAAAAAAAAAGGGGGGAGCTTGTTTCCATTCTTGTTATTCCCGCGCTAACTCCTCAACAAAAAATTAATATTACCACCGCATGAATACCAAATGCCATGAGAAAAAAATGGGCGAGCAACTCCCAGACTCAATGACCCACTTCTGCGCGCAGAAAAACTTCTTCCCTTAAAAACTGACAGATGATTTTTGTTCTTTTGTCCGTTTTATTTCTATTTTGAAAACGTGTTTTCTTCCATTTTTGTTAAATAATTTTTTAGTCATGCAACAACACGAGCCTCAGTGCGCACCCTGAAAAAATATTTGCGTAAAATAGTTTCTTTTTGCAACCCTTTCAGACTTTTACGCACAATTTCACATAGAAAATTTGCACTTTTTAAATTATAAGATTGTGTGAAAATATGTTTTTTTTTGTGTGGTTTTAGCCAAGCTTGCTTTTGCAGCTTTGCACAAAATGTTCAACGCGCAGCTTTTAATTTCTAAAATAAAGTTTTGTCCACTCAAAACCTCCCTCCCTCTTTCTCTCTGTGCTCCCCGTGTGTTTTAATGTCTCCGCTTCTCTGTTGCAGTGCAGCAGGCAGGTCCACACGGCGAGGGGTGTGTCATTAATAAGTAATTAGACAGGGGTCACACCAGCCACTTATATAAAGAGACCCTCACAGCCAGACAGGGCAGCTTTACGCACACACACTTTGGAGCAGAAGGACGGACTTGAAGAGCAGCTCTGTGCGTCGACGTTTGCTCCACTTGCAGCTCCGCCACTGCTATCATTCCTGGAGGTTCCTCTCTTTTATTTTTTGATTATTTTTTTTTATTTTATTTTGCAACATGGGCTCCGTGCTACCCGCAGACGCTCTGGCTCTCAAGTCTGGATTTAAGTGTCCGAGCCGCTCGCTGTCCGACGTGATCACCTCGGACATCCTGCACAGTTTCCTTTACGGCAGGTGGAGGAACGTGCTGGGTGAACACCTGGCGGAGGAGCGGCAGAGCGGCACCAACAGCAGCCCCAAGACCGCCTTCACCGCCGAAGTCTTGGCCCAGTCCTTCGCTGGAGGTAGGCTGACCTGCTGGTTTTACTGTGGGACTCGCTAAAATAATTTAAATTGAATCCTTTAAAGTTCAGATTGATCACACCGCAGTAAATGAATTGATTTCAAGAGTTTTATTTCACCTTAATCCTTAAAAGTATGACTTAAACTGTGCATTATTGTTACAGAACTTATTATTTGAGTTGCTTTTTTATAAAATAATTTATTTAAAATGTAATTTTTCCATAAAATACGATTGGTTTTGAGTGATTGTAAATGAATCTTCACAATCATAAATTCGTTTTTTTCCCCAATGTGTCAGCTACATTTTGGCATTTATTGCGCATGATATCAACACATGTAACTTGGATAAAAGCTAGAAACTAAAAGAACTTACTTTGCCACCCTCAAGTATTTTATTTCCCAGAGTTTTTCCCTCATTTTTGCTGCTTTTATTTCGATCCATTTAACGTATTAACCCTTTCAGAGCTCCGAGACCTCGCGTTTAGAGGCTTGTTAGGCGTGTAACTGCCGCTGATTGAACGACGCAGGGCATTAAATTCATTTGGTTAACTTTGTGCTTGACCTGGGAAAGTTTCCACTTAAACCTCGAGGAGAGAAAGGTTTCCTTTCTTTGAGATGTCCCGGGTTTTTATCCCGCATTCATCAATCTCCGGACAGTCTCTTTTCCTCCCTTGGCAGCTATGGGGCTCCGGAGCTTTTCTCTTTCTCTCCCCTTAAAAGATTTGCTGTTCCTCGCATAATGCACCGTGAAGGCTAAATCTAATGCTATTCATTGCATGTCAACCATCTAATCGCCTTTCCATTTTTTTGTTGCCGAAATTCCTGAGTCTTTTAAACAAGTCTTCGTCTCATTCAGCGCAAATTTATTGCTACAAAGTTCTTAAAAGGATAATGAATTTGGAATTAGCCGTTTCTTTTCCAGTAAACTTTAATGAATATCACATCTGAAGCATGACAAATTGCTGGACACTGAGCAATAGAGGACCATTTAACCCCCATTCGGCTGGGATTTTCGCAGCCTGCAATAAAAAAAAAAAAAAAGAAAAAAAAAATCTTTGATTTTGACATTAAAGAAGCATTTTTTTTTTCTTTTTTCTCCCTTTCTACTGTGGATGAAAATGCTTTCCGAGGGGGGTTTTTGCACAACAAAAACGTTCAATTCAGCCAGATAATCGAATTAAACGGAGGATAAGGTGTAGCTTAATATTTCGTGACTAAAATAAGATCCAGTTCATTTGCCGCTTTCAGGACTTTTCCAGCAATCTTGTTTCACGAGAAGCTCCGACCACGAGCTCTCTTTTATCTGAAGTGAAGTGCAGCAGTTTTACTTACACGCATTAAAACAGTTTAAAGATGACGCACGGTCTCCATTTCATCCAACCTGACACAGACCCTGACACTGTTTCTGATTAATCTGTCATTTTAAATCCATCTTTATAATTTTTTTTCCAGAGGTGCAGAAGTTGTCCAGCCTGGTTCTTCCCAGTGAGGTGATCATCGCCCAGAGCTCGATCCCCGGAGAAGGCCTGGGCATCTTCTCCAAGACCTGGATCAAAGCTGGAACCGAGATGGGCCCCTTCACGGGGAGACTCTTGTCCCCTGAACACGTGGACCTCTTCAAGAACAACAACCTCATGTGGGAGGTGAGCAGAGAATAAAGTTTCTGGATTCACATTCACACACAATTCAGGTCTGATGTGCCTGGATGTTACGATTGTGACATGAGTGTTATTTACAATCCAGAGTCAGATTGTCATTTTCGTTCTGTATGTTGACTTTTATTTTGTGCGCTCAGGTGTTCAATGAAGACGGCACGGTGCGTTATTTCATCGATGCCAGTCAGGAGGACCAGCGCAGCTGGATGACCTACATTAAATGCGCCCGGAATGAACAGGAGCAAAACCTGGAGGTGGTGCAGATCGGCAGCAGCATCTTCTACAAGGCTGTGGAGGTGAGAATGGACTTAAAGCCGGTTTCTGTTCAGTACCTCAAGCCTTTGCTTCCCAGCATGGGGTCCCTGCCTCTAGGGGGCGCCAAAGATTACAGTGGGTTGGTCTGATCTGAGCTTAGAAATTTGACAGATTTGCTCATGTTAAATAAAACCATATATATATAAAAAACTTGGTGGAATTTAATAAAATATTTAATTATTTTATTTTTATATATTAAAATTATATATTTTTGTCCACACTTAAAAAAGTAGTGGCCTATTTTGTAGGTCCCATCTCTTATTTCTCAACTGTTAGATGAAGTAGCTCTGGATGACAAGGACCAGCCAATACTAGTAGTCAGGGATTATTGCATTTTTTAATGAATGAAACAGCATGTGTGACTGATAAATATCAAAAAAGAAAGTAAGACAACTGGGAGAATTGGGACAACCACAACAGTTACCTCAACTTTGCTGGTTGTGTCATATTTGGCAAGTGTTGAGGCCTTTTGTCATGTTGCAGCCACCACAGAGCAACGGACTGAAATCACACCTTGAATAACTCTTTGTTTTCCTCTTTCTTCTTCACCCAGACCATCCCACCAGATCAGGAGCTTCTTGTCTGGTATGGAAACACCCACAACACGTTCCTGGGAATCCCTGGAGTTCCTGGAACAGATGAAGAGCAGCAGAAGAAAAGAAACGGTGAGTTAAGTTTGTTTGCCAGTCTGAGACGAACTTAAAGACGAACTTAAACTGAGCAGGTTTATAACACATCTCCTCCTTGTTTCCTCTCCAGAGGACTCTCACGGCTGCGATGGCTCTTCCTCATGCTCCCCCTCCTCCACCTCCTCCTCTTCGTCCTCCATCACCACCTCCAGCAGCCGCATGCGCTGCGTCATCTGCCACCGGGGCTTCAACTCTCGCAGCAACCTGCGCTCCCACATGCGCATCCACACCCTGGACAAGCCCTTCGTCTGCCGCTTCTGCAACCGCCGCTTCAGCCAGTCGTCCACGCTCCGCAACCACGTCCGCCTGCACACCGGAGAGCGGCCCTACAAGTGCCACGTCTGCCAGAGCGCCTACTCGCAGCTGGCGGGCCTGAGGGCGCACCAGAAGAGCGCACGGCACAAACCGGTCGTGTCTAATTCCGACGTGCCCTCCCAGGTGTCCCCTCCTCCCCCGCAGATGACAGGCATGCCGCACCAGATGCCCCTTGTGCACCACATCCCCACCATGGTGCTATGATGGCAAAAAAAAAAAAACACTGAGGGACAGTCAGAACGACGTTGCACTTTAGATTAGAGCTGTAGTGGAGAAATAAAGGGAGCTCCCGATGAAACAAGGCCTCATTGAGGAAACAAATGACAGTGAAACATCTCACAAAGACATTTACATTTCTTCCCTTTGTTCTGTTGCTTGTCTCATGTGGTCAAAAATAGATGCATAAAGATGTTTTAATGTGTGTAAGCTGAAATCTACAGAAAAAACAACAACAACAACTCTATCCAGATCAGTTGTATCAGTGCTTCTCTGTGTAATTATAAGAGCTGAACTAGTGTCACGACAAATGTGAGGCCAGGCTGATGTCTTCTACACTCTTGAGTCCTGTCTGTTTTGCATCACATCCAGCTCAGGTGTGGCGTACCTTCAAACGGTCAGTAGAAACCGAGGGACCACATTGTTTTTGTCCGCTGCATCCGTCCACACTGTAAAACTGGAATCGTCACTTTAACCTTGTACAGACTGGGTGCTTTGGAGAACTGTGTAATTGTATAGTTGTATTGTATGCTCCTGTACATGTGAATGTAAATACATTTGTGCTTTCTTCTATTCTAAATAAATGATATCATATTACGTACGGTGTGATTTCAGTTGTCAGTTAATTACATATTTGGCATTTCCATATACAGTATGAGGGTCTCGCCTCTTGTCCAAAGCATGCATCTGCAGGAGGAGAGTGTACCTGGTGAATTTAATCTGAGGAGGTCTTCCTGTGACCCCCGGCTTAAGCGGGAAATCCTGACCAAACTTTTTTGCCTTTTTTACCACTTAAAAAGAACACATCTACCGTCTGTTTGAAAGTCTTCAGTCATGCAGGTCATGCTATAGCCAAAACAACAAGCTGAAACAAAGACAACTGGACTTTAAGGTTTCCTTGGACACGTTTCACTACTCATCCAAGTTGCTGCTTCTTTTGTCACAAATTGACAAATCCAGTTGTCCTTGTTTCAGCTTGTTTTTGAGCCAACCACGTCTAGAGACTGTACAAGCCATAACACTCATAAACACTACTTTGACTGAGAAAAACACAGATCAGGCATAATGTTATGACCACCTTCCTAATATTGTGTATGTCTCCCTTGTGCCTCCAAAACAGTTGTGACTCATCAGAGAATGGACATGGGCCTTCTGAGGGTGTCCTGTGGTGTCTGGCAACAGGATGTTGTTAGTGGGGGGCCTTTGAGGGGAGGGGCCTCTGTGGATCATCCCACAGATACTTGATCAGTTTGGGATATAGAGAATTTGGAGGCAAGGTCAACACCTTGTGTTCTTCATGTTTTTTTGAGTTGTTCCTAAACTGTTTGTGTGTGTGTGTGTCTGTGTCAGGCTGCATCCTACTGGGGATGGCTGCTGCCATCAAGGAGTGTCATTGCTATGTGGTGGGGGGTACATGTCTAAGTAACATCCCCATGAATGAATACCAGGTCCAAAGTTTTCCCAGCAGAACATTGTATTGTCACAAGATGTTATTTACTTCTCCTGAAAGTGGTTTTAATGTTGTGGCTGCCTTGTTGAAAGCCCGTTGGTTAAGTGGTCACAGCCTGGAGGTTTGAACCACCTGACTGGCCTGGGTGAAGTCTGAACAGCTGGTGTGCTCGTTCTCTTAGTGTCTGGTATGTAAGTCTTTCTAGTGGTAGTTACACATTATGACCTGGTTACACTGATTTTCTCTGGTTGCTTTTCAAGTTTCATGTTGTTGTTGTTTTAGTCTATATGTGGCTATAACTGGTTGACTATTTCTTCCCCAACGGTTGCTGTTTTTTCTTTATAAATTAAACTGCCTCAATTTAAACACACACACACATAAAACAATGAATCAGATGCCAACCAGCACTTTGAAAGTGTGGATCCTATGCGCATGCTGCAGGTGCTCTAGAATCTGTAATGTGTGTTTTCATTTGATTATTAAAAAGTTATCACAGTACAAAAAAACTAAACCTCTAATCTGATGTTTTAAGGCAATTATTTTCTGCAGTTGCATTTTTGTTCCACATGATGGCGCCAAGCACTAAAAAAAAAAAGAAACAAGAAGCACTCCCCAGAGACAGCCACACTTGTATGACACTCATTTAATGATTTTATTCAATTCAGTATGAAGTGCTGGACACTTTACATTTTTTTTTACCATATGAGTGAATGCAGTTGAGCCACTGCTATACTTGTCAGCTTGTCAGACATTGTCCAACTTCCCAGCGAGGAGTTTTCAGACAGGTCGTCATTAAAACAAGCACAGAGCAGCTCAGAGGCGAGGCGAAGGGTTGGGGTTTTCTACTGGGAGCAGTTATCAAGGATTCTTACTGGGTGCCGCTGCATCATTACAGACCGTCCACACAGGCACACCTGCACAATTAGAAAAACAAAACCAGTCATTCTTAAGAACTCTGAGAAAATTATCAAAAATTCAAAATGGTGTCATTTAACCCAACGAGAAGCACCTTTACACTTTGAAGCTCATGATGATGATGATGACTCCTTGGCCTTCCCCGAGGAGCAACAGCACGATGCTACCCAGTTGGCAAGGTTGCGCACTCCTAACAGAACACAGGGACATCTCTGTTATTTGTTTGTAGCATCAGCAACTCTGCTGCCAAACCTTTTCTGCTGAGACAATGTTGTTGTTGCGGGAAACCTGACTCCAAGTAAAAACAAAGCACTTTCATGTTTCACATCATAAAAATATCAACAGATGCTGCCTGCGAGGTAAACAAGTACAAAGTGTTCCCTTCAAAATGATCAGTTAGAAATGATTTGTCTCATAAATAGTTTAGGCTTACCAGAGATTAACAGTCACAGCATAGCTCCACTTTAACTTCTTCTGTGCCAGTGAGTCCTGACGTTCAGCTCTGTCGTACCTGGATAGTCTGTGTTATATGTGCACTGACACCACAAGGCAATGACACAGCAGTTTCCCACCCGCAGAGGCTCCAGTTATCAAATGACAGATGCTCATTGGGGCATCAGGGAAATGAAAGCCAACGCACACCTATATGGGGAGTGTACTATAACCAATGTCATGTGTTTTTCCATCTATTAAGTGCTCACTTTACAGGTGTTAAAACAGAATGACATTAATGACCACTTAGACAATTTAAGGTCAGCGCAGTCTATGAATTAAGGTAATAACAAACAAAAAAAATGATGGTAAAGATATTTTCATAAGATGTACATAGATAAAAAAAAAAAGCTGCGTGCATACGATTTTGAGAAGAAATGCTTATTTAGAGAAAGAGATATTTTCAAAAATTATTGTGTTTTTTTATGTACACTTTAAGCTGAGAAATGAGGTTGTAACACATGAAGGGAACAATAATGTTATGAATATCATTTAATAAATGAGTATAAGCTATGCTGTTTTTATTTGTTTGTTTTTGTATGTTTGTTTCGACATTACTTTTGCAGTCGTCATTGTTATGTTGTGTGTGTGCTGTTATGTCCACATTTAAACATTACATTGATTTAGAGGTTTAAACTAACCCAAACTACCCGTCGTTCTTAAGTTACCTAACTTGTACCCTAACATTAAACTAAGCTTTACTTTAAACCTAATCTATTTTCTACAATTTATCATTTACACTGTGAAGACTTACTTTTTGTCGCCCAAACAGAATGTGGCTGAACACATTTGGGCTCTCACCTCATGAGCAATACAAATAAATGACTGTGTGTGTTTTCATTAACCAGTAAACGTACTTCTCTTCAGGTCATATAGTGCAGCTTAAACGTTTTTGCAAACTTCCAACCCAACAAATGAAAGAGATATATTATGCTTTGGTATTTGATTATTCAGGAAAATGAGCCAATATTACATATCTGTCAGCTGCAAAAGTAAATAAACCTCTATGATTACAAATTAATGTCAACTCAGAGTCCATCTGTTCAGAAGTGCTTTCAGTCAGCGTAATGAGACACAGGCGTCCTTCTGTGGGAAAATTTTATGTAGGCGGATGAGTGAGTTTGAGTGAGAGGCTCGTGTCTGAAGACAAAAGGACATTGTATTCCTGCATCATGAGTTTCTGATGCTGCGACACATGGGCCAGGACGGTTTGTCACCACTGGAGCACGGATTCTAAAAGAAAATCCTCACCTCTCTGTGAGCTGGATCTTAAGAGAAACTGGGCCATGCAGCAAGACGACTCCAAGTCATTCTACAAAAGAGCGGTTAAAGAAGAACAAAATTAATGTTTTTGGATGGCTTAGTCATAGTCCTGACCTTAATCCTTAAAGAAAACAGTCCATGTGAGGAAACCAACCACCATCTCAGAAATTTCGTGCTTCTGTACAGAGGAATGGACTAAAATTTCTCCAAGCTGCTGTTGACGACTGGCCAGAAGATAGATTCTGTAATTGTTGCACACCAGCTCACCAGAAAACAAGGGTTCACATAATTTTGCAACTCAGATATGTACTAAGCATACGTTTTCTTCAATGAATAAATGCACTAGTATTCCATGTTCCACTTTTGTTCCATGTGTATGCATGTATGCATGTATAAAAATACCTACTAACCTTGCTATTATGTGCATGAATAATAAATAGCCCGAAATATATCCTGAATAGATTAGTTTGGGCTTGATGCGGCTTGCATAGGCTCTGTCATCTGTTGGTTGAGTCTTGCCGTCACCGCTGTTGGAGGATTGTTGTCCTTTTTTTTTTTTTTTCTGCAGTTAGCCTTTAGCGCTGGCTAGCCGCTTGGTGTTTTTTTTTTCTCTCCCACATACTGTGACAAAGCAGGTAAGCCACAGTTTGAGTCAGCGACTTTGTTAGGAAGCCCTGGTGATTAACTCCTGACACGAAAGCAGTGATTCATAAAAGTGTCGGCAAGCTGTCAAAACTTAAATCTCGCCAGACGCGTCTGAAAGTTGAAAACAAACACCAGCTAGCTGCTAGCTGTTTTTAACTAGTTAGCTAGCTTAACGCTAGCTTGATAGACAGTTTAGCATAGCGATGAGCTCGTCATTGATTTTTATTAATAAAAACATACAGACGTGTCATTATTATTACATATTTAGCTAGTTAATAGCTTGTATGCCTTTAGCTACGAGGTTATAGTGTATTGCTTTCAGTGTAAACACAGTAAGTTGTTATGATTTACACGGACACAGACAAAACCGTCCATGTTAGGTCATCTTCAGACGACGACATGCTTCATGAAATAAGAGTAAATGTATTCATGAATTAGATAAAATAAAAGGTGATTGTTTTAAAATAAAATTTCAGTTCATAACAACTCGTACACCCTTTTAGCTGCATAGTAAACACCACGCTAGCATGGCTCTGCCCTGGCAGCACTGCGGCTATTATTCATTCCTCTTTCACATTTTCTTTCACACCTCCACAAGTAATGCAGGTTTTTTTTTTTTATGTCGAGGATTAGTGGAGGATTCACCGACATGCCTGACAAAATGATGATGTATTTAAAGTGCTGCACCGTGCTGTCTGTGCATTTAACAGCTGTCAGGCTCAAGTTAGTGCCAGGAGAGGAAGAGGAGGAGGAGGAGGAGGAGGAGCCTCGAGTTATTTAGGGGCTCACAGGGTGAAGGAAATATTACACACAGGACAGGTTTCAGGAGCTTTAACTTTGAATATGTACACTCGTGTATTAGTGAAAACGATTACACTATAATAAAACATTTGTGCACAAAAATAAACAGTTTAAGAAAGGTGGTAATTCAATTGTGTGAATTAAACAGAAAAGTGTTATTTAGCCTAGAAAACTGACTGTGTCTGTACAACACAACGTGATCCAACCCTTCAAAATGAAAACACACTTGAATCAAGAGCTTTCTTAGTCATTTTGCAGAAATGCTTAAACCGTAACCTTCATGAAGCTAAGATTTAGTGCAGCACTGTTATATTATTATTATATTGTTGGGGATTTTTATTTTTCAGAATTAGTAAACCCTTAGTTAATAGTGAAATGTGAGGATTTGTGTTCTTTGCCATCTACTGTATGATCTGTCGTTGGACAAAACAGAAAATTTAAAGACGTAATGTCGGACTTTAGTTGAAGCCTGTGTGACTGAAACCGTTTCTCGTGTGATCAAAGTCAGATTAGGAAGTAAGGGCACGCAGCAAACAACTTCCACGTTTAACATGTTTTCTCTTTGCCTCAATGAACCCTGAAGTTTGAACCCAAAAACCTAAAGCTTTCCAAGATACAAAATATTTAAGACAGAATTTTGTGGAAGTGTGTTTTAAACGACGCACAAGATTTTCTGGACATTTTACTTTAAAGGAACCATATAAACATGAAGTGTTGGGTTGAAACGTTATTGTTTAAATTAAGTATTTAGCTTATTTATTTAGTTTTTTAGTTTTGTTTTGACAGTTTGTGCTTTTATTAGATAGTTATTGGGCAGGAAGTAATGGGGTGAGAGAGGGAGAGGTGCCACAAAGGGTAGAGGGTTAGATAAGGGTTAGGGCTGGTATCTAACTTACTTCACCACAGTGATATTGATTGTTGTTTAGTTTTAGCGCTGTACCATGAGTGAAGCGTCTGTTTGGATCCTCTTTTGTTCAGTATTATGAGGCAATAACCCCAAACATTTACTTAAATTATGGTCTGTATGTGTTGCTCAGGATGTTAGGATGACGTATGGTCTAGATCTGCCGGACAGCCTGGTGTTGGAGATCTTCCTGCACCTGCCCCATGATGCCGTGCTGAGAGCCGGTCTGACCTGCAGACAGTGGCTGGCTGTGTCCAGAGATGAGTTCCTGTGGAGGGAGCTGTTCTACAGCTACTACCGCATACCACGCTCCGTACCCCGACACCCTGGTAATAATTTCCAGTCATTTCATAGGTCGATTCAGAGTTTGCGTCAGTGAGCTGCTTACAGAAACACTCTTTGTCGGTTTTCTCGTGTGCAGCGGCGGTGTCGTGGTACAGGGAGTTCAAGCGTCTCTTTGACTGTATCCCCTGTGTGGAGGTTCAGACGCTGAGAGAACACAGTGACCAAGTCCTGCACTTGGCTTTCTCCCACAGAGGTCACCGTTTCTCCTCCTGCTCCAAGGACTGCACTGTTAAGGTGAGGATTAAGAGATTATAGAGGTTACTGTCATCCCGTGTCTTATTTTCTTATATTCTGCCGGCGTGGCAAGTGACGGTGTTCGCTATTTAACTACTCACATGATACTAGAGCTGTTATTTTCTCTGCTTTACTCATAAACCCACTTTAAACCACGTATTTCAGGACTAAACCATTAAATGTCCTTTTTACAATTTTTTGTAAATTTTATTTGTAAGAATGGGAGATGTATTTTCGTCTCTCGATTTGGCAGGAACATTTAACCAGTGTTGGGCACGTTACTTTTAAAAAGTAATTAATTATAGTTATTAGTTACTTCTCCCAAAAAGTAACTGAGTTAGTAACTGAATTACTACACTATAAAAGTAACTAGTTACCTGGGAAAGTAATTATTGCGTTAGTAGTTTAAATATGTCTAAGAATTAGATTTCTGAGCGTAATGTACACTTCACGTGTACGTTCTTGCCTTCTACCTCGGCTACCCCCCCGCACACCCCCCAGCCCACTCAGAGGGGAAAAAAAACACCTTCGCAGGTCTTGTGGCTGGCTGACAGCGCAAGTAACGCACCACACTTCAGTGTCGGGAACGGCGTTGTAACAGAGAAAATTGTAATTAATTAGATTACTCATTACTGGAAAAAACAACACCGTCAGTAACGCCGTTTATTTTAACGCCGTTATTCCCATCACTGCATTTAACTGACCTCAAGATTGAGGTGTTGATGATCACATGTGAACATGATCTCACAAAATATTGTTTTTGGCCATTACTCATGAACTCATCCGCTACCAACAACAAACTTTCACACAAATGTCCCATAGGACTCCACCTACCTCACTTCCTGTCCGTGGTTGACAACCAGGACCACAAGGTTATTGTTTTGCTCGCACTGAGCTTCAGATAACTATCGTTTTATCTTGTGACAAAGTCATCTATACTCTTCTGTAAAAAAAAAAATTAAAATATGTCAATAAAGTACACATGCTTTGTGACAGTCTTTGCCAGCAAATGACAATATATTACAACCCTTATTAGTTCAAATAGGGGACTGTGTATAAAATGGTTGTTGTTACTAAGCCATTCCTAAAATCTGAGTGGGCATATCTTCAAATTAAAACTGCATATCAGACTCAGATTCAGGTTTATTTTTCATGTCCAGGATTATCGCAGGTTTATATTATTTTATAGGCGTTAACATGTAACAAGACAAGATAAGATAATCCTTTGTTCATCCCACAATGTAAAAAAACATGTGACCAAACGTTCCCTGTGAGGAATTCCCCCTCCTGTGTAGCTCAACAGGAATAGTCCGCTATATATGCTCCATGGAAAAGTTGACGTACGAAAGGGGAAAAATACAGGAGGAAGTAGAAAATGGACACTGATTGATCGAAGTTTTCCTCTTTCACTCTTTCCCCCTCTCTCTCATGCTTCAGTCGAAGGTGTGAAATCCCTGTGTAATGAACTGTATTCTTTATTTGTCACTGATGTTTTTCTGATACCGGCAAGACCTCATCTTCTCAGCTCCATACGTTTAGATTTTAATATAATAAATAAATCCTGGAGAGTTTTTACCTCCTTTATACAGTTTATATATTATATTTTTCTTTGCTTTTACTGCCACTGATAGTTAACCATTTGGTCATGATCCTGTCTGCCGATGTCATCCTCCTTATCGTTATTTTCCAACTTGTTTTCTCGCTCCTCATGTCGTCAGCTGTGGGACACGGAGCGGCCAGATGGGAATATCTCGTTGGTACACAGCTCCAGCATGCGGGAGCTTAAGTGGGGCTACACCCAGTTCTCCCAGTTCAACGCCGACGACAGCCTGCTGCTCGTGTCTGGCGTCTACCTGGGCCCGCACCACTCGTCGTCTGGGGAAATTGTAGTCATCAGTATGGGTAGGAACTACAATAATGTGTCATTTCCTGTTGATGTCCTTTTAAGTTGAGTTATTTTTAGGCTTCACATTAAGTCTTTTTTCCCCCGATGGAGTCTCTTTACGGTTGATGATACAGATGATGAATAAACTGATGTATGGATTATTTTCTAGAATAATCACCTGCGCTAAATGACTATTTTTGTCTCTTTTAATGAGGAAAGTTTTATGGATTATGCTGTATTTATTCACTGCAAACACAACTGACACGTCAAAGTCTTTTTATTACTCTTTATTGACCCCATTTGATGCATCCCTGCAGAAAATTACACGTTGCTGTCGCGGGTTAGGAATAAGCCGTATGATGTGTTTGGCTGCTGGCTGAACGAGACCCACCTGATCTCTGGGAACCTACACTGGATTGGCAACATGACGTCCTGCTCTGTGCTTTGGCTCAATAAAGCCTTCCAGGTGGGACATCGCTGCAGCTACACATATTGTTATTATTATTAGTAGTAGTATTATTATTGAGTCTTTGTATTTCTCTGGTTTTCTCTCGTCTGCATCTTTTTTTTTTTCCTTTTCCTGCAACAGGACATTGAGTCGGAGAACGTCAATGTGGTCAAGCGCCTTTTCAAGATCCAGAACATCAACGCCAGCACCATTCGCACAGTGATGGTGGCCCACTGCCGCCGCCACGACAACCCGGACCTGCTGCTGGACTACGAGGCTCAGTCTCAGGCCCAAAGGCTGAAAGGGCAGCAGCAGCAGTACCAGCCTTTCCTCTTTGACCTGGGAACTTCCAGCAGTGAGGAAGAAGACGAGGAAGGGGAGGATGAGGAGGAGGAGAGTCAGAGGGAAGCAAGAGGTTGTGGCCTCCCCACTCACCGCATCCCTCAACCCACCATTTCAGGCCTGGACCATGTTAAACATGTACGCTAGATGGCATTTATGATTCATTTTTAAAGCACTCCTATTCTTCACTTAACCATTTTTTTTTCTTTTCTCTTAGAGTCGTAAAAATGTGGGGCCAAGGGAGCGAGCGATTGAGACCCATGTGGCTCAGGTGATGGGCAGAGCCCACACGAAAGCCCCTGACTCCAGCCTCATCGAGAACTCTGAGTCCGGAGAGGGAGAGGATAAAACGTATTTACTCTTTACTACTGGCAGCCTTACATACTCTCCTCATCAGATCGGTAAGGCTGTTTCCAAACTGCTGCAAGAAAAGAAAAAGCTTGAAACAGCGATTCAGATACACTAAAAATTGTTTCTAGACTTCTCTCATGCGGCGGCTGCTCTTCTTTTCTAGGCATTAAGCTAATCAAGCCCGATCAGATGACCACTTTAGGACCTGTGCTTGGGAAAGAGCGGAGCTCGGAGGAATTTTTTGACTCTCTGGACCATGTTATTGATATCCATGGCCACATCATTGGTATGGGCCTGTCTCCCGACCACAGGTAGACAATGTTTTTTTTGATTACGTTTGATACAGCATAAACCACAGATTTTTAGACAGAATGTTTAGTATTTCCAGGTATGTGGTTGAACTTTTTTGGGAGGTCACCTGCCTGTCTACAGTTTCTTAATGAGAGCAAATTGTTTCAGACTGGCTGCAAAGTCATGTCCGATACACTTCCTTGAAACTTTTATCTTTACATAAACCTTTGGCAGTGTAGTATTGCATCAGACCATGACACTGCTAAATAAAAAAAACATTTCTGTGCCTTTGTGCCTCTGCAGGGTCATGTATTTGCATGCTATTTCTGTTTCGTAGTTGAAATCTTCCTCTGTTGCCACCGTTCAGATACCTGTACGTAAACAGCCGGGCTTGGCCGGCCGGCTGCGTGATCTCTGACCCCACGTCTCCGCCTCCCATCGCCGAGGAGATAGACCTGCACGTCATCGACTTGAAGAGTTTGAGGGAGGAGAGGAGAAGTCTGCGCGCCCATCGAGCCTTCACGCCCAACGACGAGTGCTTCTTCATCTTCCTCGACGTCAGCAGAGACTTTGTCGCCAGGTTTGTGGAAAACTTTTTCTGAAATATTCCATCTCTCACATGCGGCCTTCATCTGTAATTTTCCTGCTTTTATTTATAGACGCGTGGTACTTTTCATGTTGTAATAACATGTCTGCTTCCATACTAGCACATATCACATTAAAATCGAGCTTGAAGTTTAATTTAGAGATTGTGAGTGTTTACTTTGTCAGTCATCAGTGGGAGCAAAACAAACAAATAGAAGTGAGGACTGATTAGTACGTTAAGAATAGCAGACATCATCATGAAGCGTCACAGGATACATTCCAGACGTTTTCCCACCACAATCGGTTTCAGTTTAAAATAGATGATGACGTTTATTTATTTATTTACTGAGGTTTGAATCTTAAGGGACTTTCTGCTGCACAAGTAAAGAGATCAAAATGTCCAAATGACTGAAAACAGGCGAGAGATAAGACATGTTTATTAACGTATGGGAAACTACCTTGTCACAGTAGCACGGAACTTGGCAAAAAAGAAATACAAAAACAAAAACGACTTCGACAGGGGAATTTAGCAAAAAACACAATAAAAATTTGAAAAATATGTACAAAAAAATAACAACACTCTGAAAAACATCGAGAGAAGAATAGAAATATAAAGACATTCTGTGTATACAGCATGGCGGTGGAAAAAACTTTGCTTAAACTTTAAAAACTATAAGATGGTGATAGTAGTGGTTCGTGCAAAATAAGGCAGTGCAAAAAAAGCAGGTTTATTCGTGCAAAATGACAGTTATTGTTGACTCGGGCTGGTGTTGTACAGCCTGATGGCAGCTGGAATGAAGGACCTGCGGTAGCGTTTCTTTCTTGCGGCGTGGGTGCAGCAGTCTGCTGCTGAAGGAGCTGCTCAGGTCCCCTACAGTCTGATGCAGTGGGTAAGAGGGGTTGTCCATGATTGATGTCAGCTTGGCTAACATCCTCCTTGCTGGAGTCCAGAGAGCAGTCCAGGACAGAGCCAGCTTGTTGAGTCTCTTCCTGTCCCTCTCTGAGCTCCCACTGCTCCAGCAGACCACTGCATACAAGACGGCGGAAGCCACCACAGAGACATAGAAAGGTCCTGAGCAGTGTCCTGCACACCCCAAAGGACCTCAGTCGTCTCAGCGGGTGGAGACGACTTTGGCCCTTCTTGTACAGGGCGTTTGTGTTGTGTGTCCAGTCCAGTTTATTGTTGAGGTGATCTAACTGATCTTGTTTGTGGGCGTATACTTAATAAACACTGCTTCTTGGGACGGTTTACATGTTTAAGTTTTACACAAGGCGTTTGTTCTCACTGTCAACATGTTGGACGTTGATAAAAATGGATGTAAGTGTAAAGATCTGAGTGACATTTATTATGGCCAGATATCCAGATAGCATTATTATTTTGCTATCATTCATGTGCTAATTTAGAACATTACGCACTCGTGGAGTTAATAAAATATAGTTAATTCTACATTTTCTAGAGATTTTCTTGCGCCGTCTTTAGAAATGTTTACTGCCTATTTAATAGCAAAGGAAATATGTTGAGATTTGGGACTGTCAATCGCAAACTAGCGATTTTAAGACATCAGTTTAAGCTCTGGGAACCTCAACAAACAAACCACGGTCAAACAGGTATTCGTTCATGTAAAAATAATTTTCTTGTGATGACTTCACTAACCTATGTCACCAAATCTCCAACCTCTAGTGGGGCAGAGGACAAGCATGGCTACATCTGGGACCGCCACTACAACATCTGCCTGGCGCGCCTGGCGCACGACGACGTGGTGAACTCTGTGGCGTTCAGCACCGCCGACCAGGAGCTGCTGCTGTCCGCCAGCGACGACTCCACCATTAAGGTGTGGCGCTCGCCGCGCATGGTCCGCCTTGCGCAAACGCCCCCCCGTCCCCCGAAGCCCCGCAGCCTCCTTCCGTCCTGGCTGAGCCGCAACAGGAACTCCACGTCCGCCGGCACCGTCAATGGAAAACCGTGAGTCAGGTTGGACAGCACTACAAATGGGAGGGCAACGGTGTGAGAAGAGTTTGACCTTTCACTAATGGTGTGAATATATATACACTCCGTGTGTATGTAGTGTGGTTACAGTCACTGGTTTTGCCTGACTCTCGTTGTTGTGACCTGAAACATTCGCTAGGAGGTGTCATCAGCTGGCAGGAGGGGGGTCACAAGGGGGCGCTGTTGCTCCAACCTAAGGACGGAAATCACTGTGTTGCTGTTGGCTGGAATGATATGCAATGTTATCACAGATATAGTGTTTAGCTGTCACCTAAATGCACAAGACAGATGTCCAAAACTGATCCCCAAGAGAGGCTCGTTGTGGTTTTTTTTTTTTATCTGTAAACGTTGCGTCCGAACAGGTCCGAGCCAGGGCCTGCACCTGAGATGTAAATGTATGTAAATGTGCTGCAGAGATGGCACCTTGTGATCGCCGCCGTCATGTCCTCCTCATCGGAGCGAACCTGAAGTGCAAGTTTATTATTTCAAACCTATTTGTTTGTTTTTTTTGTTTATTTCTATACTTGTTAATGGATACGTCCAGTTGATGTCTTGACACTGTTTCCTGAGAGTAATTGTAAAGCGGTTTAAAAACCAAAAGGGAAAAAAAAAAAATAGAAAACGACTGAGCTGCGTTTGTCATCCCAGTGTTTTTCTGCCCCAGAACCGATCAATCACTATGACGTGTAGAGTTATTGAGCCATTTATGATAGAAGATTTGTGGAGAAACAGTTGGCGTGAAGCATGACTGTGAACATAAGAAAAAAGAAAAAAAAAGTTGTCTGTGTAGCTAATTGTTATTGGACCTTTATAATGTAGAAATGTATTTAAACCCTGTTTGTTGATTAGGAGCATATGGTTTTATTTCATCAACTCATTCTCTCTTTTCTCATTAAACACATTAGTTGAAGAACGTAACTTCCCCAATTAAAATATATAATTCAGAATTCACCCAATCACCAACCTGCCATCGCCATATAATATTTGTTATAATGTGCATATTGAACACGTCGCATTACTGATTGTTAAACTTTATAATCCGTAATCATTATTGTAACGCGGCACAAACGCAGGGCTCAGACTAGAGGAGTTTTGAGCTGATGTGTCCTCAAACTGATCCCACGTGACAATCGGAAGACAACTCTAGTCCAGACCTCGGCTCGATACTGAGGTTCTTCCCAGATCCTACAAAGACGTCCAGATTAACATCACAAGAAACATTTCCACCCACACTCGTTTGGCCTTTTTGATTTTCTCACTGCAGTACAAAGTTTGATTGAAGTTTGATTGGTGGTTGACAAAATCAGATCACCGCCACCCAGTGGACCGGAGTGTAGATCGCTAGACGTACGCCACAGACTGTATGAATACACCAAATTGATGCACCACTGTTTAGTTTACGTCCGCTTTTCCCCATCAGACCACATGAGGTGACGTATTCAGTGCTTGCTGCTCCGGCACAGTAATCTAAAATCCTGCTACAGATCTTGTAGTGTGTGCACACTTGAGACTAGAGGGGAGAATATCTGTGAAGTGTCTGATGTTTAAAACTCCTGTAGTCTGAGCTCATACTGGTGACTCATTTAAAAGAATATATTAAAACGTTCTTGTTGACCTTTATAGGACGTCCTCTAAAGCTCCTGTGACCTCTATTTACCTTGAAATCCGAGCCGACTTATCTGCGTTGTAATGTGCGCGTACATTTACATCATACTTGTAGTTCCACTCAAGGTTGTCATACTAATAACGTTCAAAGGTCTCTAAGAAAAAAACCAAAACAAAAAGTAACGCATAACAAGTGAACCATGACTTTGTTTCTGTTTTCATGCACAAGGTCCAGGTACTTTTCTAACATTTACATACAGACAGTACCGTACAGTTTCCCTTCTGCAGGGGGGAAGGTGGTGACTGATCATAAAACCCATTAATTATTATTGTGTGATGTTCAGTTTTCAGGTTTTAAGACAAACTTGCATCAGCAGACCTTTCACCAGCTGAACAGTATTTTCCACGTTTTGCAGTGTGTGTAGTAATAAGTCATTTGTCCGTGGCACCCTTTGACATCTTTCACAATGGTACTTCATCCTCTAAGCTCCATCGCTATGATCATGTTTTCCCTGTTCTCTGCTGTTTTCATTTTCATACTCCCTTTGAATAAAAAGCATGCCCGTCAAGGCCCAGAAGTCTGAAAGAGTGTCCGATTGGTGTCCTTTTCTACTAATTTTTTTTAATACACAGTGCTGCTGTTTCAATTCAAAATTTCAGCTGTCCTGACAGTAGATAAAGATAACTCAATTAAACAAATGAAACAGAAATATTATGATTTTGCGTTTGTTTTCTTCCAGAAAATGAATCATTTGTACAGCTCTGTGAGATGTAAGTGAAAGTTTGTTTTCAGTATCTGGGGGGGAGGGGGGGTGACCCTTGTGTGCGACAAGTAACTTGTCACTTACTCATCTAGAGCGTCATCTTAGCTTAATCCTTAATTACAGAATTGACTCAGTTCTTGAGATGTTGGTGGTTTTCTTCATGTGAACTG
The DNA here is from genome assembly GCF_963514085.1 of Chelon labrosus. Taxonomy (NCBI): domain Eukaryota; kingdom Metazoa; phylum Chordata; class Actinopteri; order Mugiliformes; family Mugilidae; genus Chelon; species Chelon labrosus. The sequence goes on from NC_140355.1 coordinate 12,708,070, forward strand.
ACGGACTTTGACTTGTCCGTTCCAAAACATTAATTTTGTCCTTCTCTAATCATTCTTTCGCGGGAATGACCATGTGTCCTTGTAGTCGTCGTCTTCCCGCACGTCCCGTTTTCCTCTTAAATTCTTTCTCTAAAATTTTATTTCTGGCATGAAATACGATCGTTTACTCACCCATATAACTTTTGTGTAATTTGTAGTCTTTCGGGAGATAATTAGATCTGTGTATACCCGTATAGTGGGAGTGACTGGGGCACCGACACGTAGCCTCTAAATAATGCATTATCTGCCACGAAACTCGTTCATTTCACCAATATTTCGTTATTGTACGCTAGTGCTATTCCCTGTTGAGTCCGGAGTTACCTGTTATCATCATCCGGGGTCTGAATGAGTTTCGCGGCAGATAATGCGTTATTTAGAGGCTGCGTTTCGGTGCCCCAGTCACTCCCACTATATGGATATACGCTGGTCTAATTATCTCCCGAATGACTACAAATTACACAAAAGTTATATGGGTGAGTAAACGATCGTATTTTATGCCAGAAATAGGGTCCAGGTTGTAATAAAACAGTAGTTCCGCTTCAAGATTCAGCTCAATGTCTTGACATGTACTTTTAGAAGTCGCTGGTATAATTCAGAATTCATTGGTCCAACCATGATGAGAAGCCATCCTAGAACAGATGCAGCGAAACAGGCCCAAACAAGGACATTTCCTCCCCCATGTCTCACAGGCAGGATGAGGTTCTGATGCTGGAATGCAGCCTTGTTTCATCTCCAGACATGACGCAGAGACTTCAGGCTTGTTCACATGATGCTTAGAAAACCACAGACTGGTAGAGACATTTGTCTTGTAGAGCAGCCTCTTTGTCCTTGCCACTGCCATGGTTGTTCAGTGTTCTCCTGATGGTGGATTCATTAACATTAGCCAATGTGAGAGAGGCCTTTAGCTGCTTAGACGTTACCCCGAGTTACCGTTTGTGTCCTCTATGACTATTATGGGTCTTACTTTTGGAGTGATCTTTGTGGGTCAACTTTGTGGTGGGTACCTAAATCAGACAACCTAGTCTCATTACATTAATTGGAAACACTTCTGAGCATATGGACTATTAGCCTTGAAATGACCAGTGCACCATGCAGATATATAATATTGTGTCATTTTTTTTAATAAACAAATACCAAAGCATAATATTTCTGTTTCATTTGTTCGACTGGGATCTTGTCTTCTACTGCCAGGACTTGTGTGAATATCTGCTCATGGTTGGAGCCATTTTTATGCAGGAATGTCAACAATTCTGGGACGTGCACATCCTTTTAAGCGGAACTGTATAGTCATCATGAGCTGTTGTTTGTTTGCCACGTTAAGTTTTCATTCTGTTGACTCTGGAAGTAAAATGCGCGCCAAGAACCCCTCACGACAACGGAAGCCTTTCAACCAATAAACAGGAAACTGCAACAGCTTCTTGCTGTTAACGCAGAGTTAAGAGATGTTAGCGGTCTCGGACTGAGAAGTCTTCTTTGATCTTCTCAGGTCTGGAAATACATTTAACACGTATTACATTTTTAAATTTAGACCAGACAAGAAGACTTGTCAAGAAGCTATAATTATCCCTGATGTCCGTCAGACACGACTCTAGTGCATGACATGAATTGCTGCCTTTTTCTGCACATATATGGACATGGAAACATTTGATTGGCTTTGACATAGCCTCCGCAGACAAAGATGGTACACCTCAGCAAAAACCACATGGAAAATTTTCATTTATTTGTTCAGCAAAAATACAAATAAGTGGTATAAACTGATCAGTGGGTGGGATATGTGGTGCATTTTAGACAACCCACATTTTTCAGTGGGAGTCAAATATAGGCGTCTTTTGAGCCTTTCCTTGGACTTGCTTGTGCGGTTAGATTCACATTTGGTTCACATTTTCTTTAAGCACGCTTTGATTTGTTTGAGACCCTTAGCAAAAAGTAGTGTACTTGAAGTTAATTTTATTAAGTATGCTTGAGTATAAGTATAGCAAGTATACTACAGAGCATGTAGTTGTAGTGTACTAGAAAGTATACTAATTTAATACTTCTTAATACTACTAAATTGGAACATTTTTAAGTTCATACAAATATACTTTAAGTATACTTAAATAAATGAAAAGGTGGACTAGAAGTACATGACTAGTACAATGGCAGTATATAGAAGAGTGTACTTGTGGTAAACTTTAAGTATACGTCAATAAACTAAAATGTGGACTAGAAGTATATACCTAGTACATTAGTAGTATATAGATGAGTGTACTTGTTGTATACTTGAAAGTGTACTTTTGTAAACTTAAAATCACCTTTATATAAACTATACTTAAACTATACTTTTATAAACTTAAAAATGTTCCAATTTAGGCCGAAGAAGTATTAAATTAGTATACTTTCTAGTACACTACACGTACATGGTCTGTAGTATACATGCTATACTTATACTCAAGCATACTTAATGAAATGAACTTCAAGTATACTAGTTTTTGCTAAGGGAAGATATACTAAGTATTAGTACTTTGTGGCAGAAAGAAGTAAAAAAGTATACCAAAGTACAAGTATAAGCTTTAGTCTTAAAGTATAAGTGTGAGTCTTAGTAGTAATGTACTTAGTCTTAGACTTTATACTTTTCAGTATAAGCCAAGTATACTTCACTATACTATTCTTAAAGGAACAGTATGTAAGATTCTGGCCAAAACTGGTACTGCAATCACTTTCAAAATACTGTAGAACGGTGTATCCCCTCCAACCTCCCCCCTGACTCGAGGTTGCCAGGTTACCGAGGTAACGTTAGGCTACTCAATACGTCTCAATTACGTTTCACATCGCCATAATCGACGTGCTAATGTTGTTTTCCTCGGCGTTTCAGCATAATGACAGAGAAACGGGCTCATAATGCATCGCTAACGTTAGCAATGACGACTCGCCGTTTTTATTTCCCAAACAATTCCTTACCTTTTCAATTCGATGACCCACCTCCTCTGTATGCGCTAACGTAACGTTACTTTGCACGAACATGCATAACTTTGTTCGACTGTCGTGAATATTTGAAATGTCCATTTACATTATGTACAAGTAAGTTAGCCAGGAGAAAATTAGCAACGTGTGTCTTCAAATTCTTCTCCGTTTTCAGCCGTCTCCATCTTTCAAAGGCATCTCCTATACAAATCCTTGTTTTATTTCGGACGTAGTTCGGATTCATAACGAGGTCTTAGGTTTAGTAACGTTATACATGTTTTATCCAAACCAAAACACAACATGACAACATCAACATCAGTTCAGGGCTGCAACTCTCACTGGAGGACCACTGTTGTTGTCAGTGATATAAGTATTTGAAATGAACATGATTTCTTCATGTCATAGTGACATATCAGGGCCATTTTATGATTAATTGAAATACATTTCTTACATACTGTTCCTTTAAGTATATAAAATATAGTATGTAAAAAATAAACTTCAAGTACTGCCTCAGTTTTAGTATAAGTATACTTGCTAAGGGCGAATTCAGATTTGAATCAATGACTGGTCGGTCTTTGATGCAGCAATGCAGCCCTAAATTATTTCGACCGACATGTTTCACAGATGAGGTTCTTCTTCTCTTCTCGTGTGTCATTGATTTGTTTGTCCAGAGCACATGAAGGGATTTTTCTTTCCACCCAATCTCACTTTGACACCAGCAGTCACAATAAATATGTAGATCTTGGCCCACATTCATGAACGTTTATGAAAACGTGTGATTAATGTAGGTGTTGTCAGCTTTTTATGTGACTCATCTCTTTCCTTTTCATTTCAATTATACAGGGTTTAGGAAATGAACACAGAATGTCTCATGTTCCCCGTTTCAAGTAGGATCAAGTGTTTGCTTATTCAGATATACTGGAAAACGTAATAGATCCTTTGACTTCTTCCCCTATGACTGTAAATGACTTCTATAACTCAAGAACTTTCCAAAGAGCTGTCACTTATTTAATGTTTCCCTCGGCTCCAAGTAAACAAGTGATGGTTTGGGAAAATTACAAACAGTTACTCCTACCCTCAAACAAATATAGGCTGGAAAAAAAGAAGAGTTTGCAGCTATTAGTCTTTTTTTCTTGATACCCTGTTTGCAATTCATCAGAAAACGAACCGAACAGAGAATAGCAACATATTTCTCATTTATTTACCTATCATTTTATCATTGAATTGGTTTATTTTTGTCCAAATTTTGTCCTGGGTCTGGTTTTATCATTTTTTTCAAACAATGTCATCTTATCATCCTTTGTTTGAATACGTGCCAGCTGTCTACCGGGTTTTTCCACTGGCCCACATCAATCTGACCTCAGTGTGTTCTCAGATAACATACACTGCTGATGGGGTGGTGATGATCTACTGCATCAGCACGAGGCCATGAGTGTTGTGGAGTGAATACAGCGCGGTTTCGCGCTGACTCTTCAGTGAATAGTTGTATGATATCACATTGCTGCAGCTGCTCCATAGATGACTATGTTCAAGAAGGTGAGGTTTCCTTTTTCTTGAAACGCACCCCGCATGATGATAACCCTGTTGTGCTGACTCATATTTAATTTGAACCTGAAACTTCATACAGTCAAAATTGGAACGCAGTGGTTTGTTATGGGCATTCACTTTTAACAAGGCTCATGCTGAGCAGCTAATGAAATTGACTGTGATCAGAAACCTGGTTTAGTGTGTTAGCATGCTAGCATTAATCCACTGACATGAGACAAAAAGTGTCTGTCATCCCAGCTGTCATCGGGCGAGAGGCGGGGGTACAACCTGGTCAGTCTATCACAGGGCTAACACAGAGAGACAGACAACCACTCACACTCACATTCACACTTATGGCCAATTTATAATCACCAATGAACCTAATGAGCATGTCTTTGGACAGTGGGAGGAAGCCGGAGTACCCGGAGAGAACCCACGCAGACACAGGGAGAACATGTAAACTGCACACAGAAAGGCCCAGTCAGCCTGGATTCAAACCCAGAACCTTCTTGGTGTGAGGCATCAAACTAAGCTCATTCTGAATGGGACATGAATATCAGACGCAAATTTCATGTCAATCCATTTCTATTTTCATTTATTGTTTTTGCCAGGACAGCTCATTCGCAACCAGAAATGCATTCCATCAACACGACATGCTGGGTATCGGAAGCTAAGTTCTCGTACTGAATGCAGCTCGCAAGGTCTGAGCGGTAAGAGTTCACGTAAGAGCAACAGTCGTGCACCTGCAAACGAAACAGAACGCTCCAGAAAGGCTGCACCTTAGCAAGACCACATAGAAGACGCTGTTTACAACCACTACTTTAAGCGATCTCCACAGAGCTGTGAAAAAAAGGCAGGGCTGTCAGTTTAGCTGTGAGTCAGGCCCGAGTTGCAATAGTCAAAATTGAATTACCACAGAGGCTGTGATACTTAGCTTTCTGTCTAAATGGACTAGTTCCTACATAGTGCTCATAGTGCAACCAAGAACATCTTTGACCTAGTCCATGTTAGGATGTAAATTCATTTAGCGTTTGAAATGACTCGGGGTTCCCCAACAAGATAAGTAATCAGATTAACAAGTATAACCGTCTTTCCTACCCACTATCACGGTGATGTGGTTAGTACTTTGTATTTCTCACGATACTGTGCAATCCTTCTTAGTTGTTAAACGCACCGACTACTGGTTCAGCAAAAATCCCCTGGAAGTATCACCAGAAACTGATCCACGTCAATCACTCCAGGGGGGGAAGTTGCCACATTCGTATTTGATCGTTTGGGGAAGATTAAACACAGATTCAAGAATAGTGAACTGTAATTAGAGTAGCATGTGTTATTTAATGGCATGTGTTGCTATGCAACAGCTGTTTCACAATAGGTTCACGTGTCTGGATGTCACATACTAGTGAGGTGAAGTGACCTGTAGGATCAAGAAAAACTTAAAAAAAAAATATCACAACATACAGAAGCATACTGTATGAGCTGCTATACAAGTCCAAGTAACTTTACTGCAGTTAAAAGTTATAAAGAATGGTCATCTGATCAGATTTACAAGGTTAATAGGTTTACATGTAGAGGACCACAATGACAATAAATGGGATTATGGAACATTTTCTACATATTTAGAAAGATTATACAATAAACAGATAAGTTTTTTTTTATGATTACATGTAAATGATAATAAGGGTAACTCATAAAGTTTAAGGTGAACTAGAAGATTTATATAGATGACTGGGTTAATAGTAATTCATTATTGTGTGCGAACATGGGTGCTTTGTTGAACTACAAAGATAAAATAATTGATTCCTAGGTTCCCTGTACCGGTGCATATCAGAGATGTAAATGCGCATTATAATGCTGATTATAATTATTAATATTCCATACTAGTATATATGTATATAGATATATGTGTATTTATATAATAAATATATGTTGCATAAGTTTTTCCACTGATGACCTGATTCTCAGAGGGTGGCACTTATAATCATTACAAACCACCACCATGATTATCATTATCAAATGTTATAGTCACATATGCGACAGTATGTATACATTTATTTTTTTACTATATATATAATAATATTAACATTATCTAAACTCAGACTATTCAGCATTGTGTGTACTTCCACAGTACACCCTCTATAAGCCTGTGAGGTCTACAATGGCTTTAATGAAAATGGTATCATCTCTCAGATAAGGGCTCTTGCCGGCCAGTTTAGCCAGCGGACAGAAGAGCGGGCATCCGCTGGCGATGTTCATCTCACTGATCGGCCGCTGGAAGGAGGTGGAGGTGACGTCGGGGCGGAAAGCGTCGATAATGTGCTCCCTGTTGTTCTGATCCAGGAGCATCAGAGTCACCTGAGGAATGAGAGCAAGAGGAGAACGTCAGCTTTTTTATTTTATCTTTTGTGGAACGTATTGTGTTTGTGGATTAATATCAATTTATCTTTTTTTTTTTTTTTCCCCCCTACCTTCTGACTGAATGGCCATTTGAGCAGGGCATCGCACTTGCCCCTCATGACGACGAAAAACAGCGAGAGGTGGGTTCCTCGACCCGTCCCGTCGCCGTTCAGATACAGCCTCAGGCACATTTTGTATCCATATTTGCTGGAATAAAATGCTGCACAAGGGAGAAGTGACAGAAAAATAGAGGATGTAAACAGAGCCTTAAAACTGTGTCGTGGAGGAACTGGAATGACGCGAACAACAGGGGCACAATGACATGGAATTTCCCCCGTCTGCAGGCCAAGAGTTAAGTTTAAACAAACCACATGATCGCTGAGCTCACGTTCAAAAATAACCTTTCATCTGGGCCTAAAGATACACCACAAGTACAGAAGACACCTTTGAAGATGAGTGGCGTCTTTCATCTTACCTGGTGAGAACATTGCAGGTGCTCGACCGGCTACGGCATCCTGTCTGCGGCGGGAGAAGTCGGAGATTTTCCAGACAAATATTCCATCGTAAGTGCAGAACTGGAGTTCTCGCACCAGCTGTTCGGTCTCAGACAGCTGCAAGTCTCTCATAGTCAACGTCCTCTCTAGCTGCCGTACTTTGTTAGACAGATTATCAATCTTTTCTTGGTCTAAACGATGCTGATGTGAGAAAGCCTCCAGGGTAAGCGAACTGCGCTCCACTTCCCGGTTCAGCACGCACACAATATTTTCCAAAGCGCTGACCTGTTGGAAAACAGTAACAAACACATTAAGAGGGTGTTCTCGTTTAAAATCGGTGAACAACGATGATTAAAACAGAGCAATATGTCTGGTGAGACTCACTTTTTTTTCCAAGTCCACCGACTGAGAGGGCGCTGCTGCAGCTCTGGGTCTGGAGTCCTCCTCAGGAGCCCTGTACAGGCCGACACCAGAGTCCTCCTGCCACTCCCCAGAACCAGCAGCAGCATCTGTACGTGTCCGAGTCAAAGACAGCACCATGGACAGGAGCAGACGCAGGTGGTCCATCGTGCTGGCGTGCTCATGGTCGCTCAGCTTCCCGTTGTCTATCTGAGGGGGCGCAGAAGGAGCACAACGAAGATTAATCAGCGACATCTGCGATCAAAACCGAAGTGAACCAGCTGCAGTCGGGTTTAATCAGTGGTGAGTTTGATATTCAAGTACCCAACAGAAACAGAGCCGCAGCTCAGGAAACCACCTAAAACTCTTGTTTATCGTTTATGTTTTTTTTTTTAATCCAGAAAGTCAGAGGACTTTTTGGACATACTGTAAACAGTAAAGGGGCGTACACACAGGAAGAGACCAGCAGCGATATAATAAGAGCAGACCGTGGAAATGAATGAAATTGAGAGGTAATATTCTTTAGAAAAGAATCATCTTAAATACAGGTTTCAAAGCTAAAACAATTCTCTGAGTGACATTAAATTTTCAGGGCTTGAATCTGCTCCAACAGGATGGTGTGGGTGTAGTTTGGCAACATCCTGTTAACAGGGCCTCAAGTGGCTTCAAAGTTTGATTTAAAAGCTCTGCTAAACTCTGATTGGTGCTTGGGTGCATCTTTCAAACTGAGCTCCGCCCACTTCCCACTAGGAAGAAAGCCAAAGAAAATAAAGGTGGCTCTCTCAACTGAAACGAAAACGCTATGAAAGGGTTTTATGTGCACGTCAGCACAGAGGCGAAAATATATGTTCAATGCTTTTAAGTTTGTTTTAGTTTGATACAGTATGTGTAAACACTATCCTAATACTGACATCTGTGATAATACTGACATACTTCTAATTTAAACAACATGCTTGGAAACATACTCCATTATAAAACCATAAAAGGTCATTTAAATCAATGCATATCATTTTTAATAAACAGCATCACAGTTGAAGTCATATATTTGATTATTATGTTGTACATACCACAGATTTACAGCCCACTTCAATGAATGGACATGCGCTCTTTGACTTGGCGCAGGACTTGATGTGGTCACTGAACTGAAGGCAGAATAAAAAAAAAAAAAAAAGGACAGAGTTAGTGAAGAATCACAAACAACTCAAAAATAAAAGTGGAAGTGAATCAGAAAGAAACCAAGTGGTCTTCAGGAAACATTTTCTGAAAGGTCCTCAGACAGACAACTTCTCAATATTACTTTCACTTTTAAAAGCAACAGCGCAATTTCAGTAACCTTTTCTCTTGGGATCTTCTTCTTTCCGCAGTCCTTGCATTGTAAGGGAAATTTTAGACAGATCTCATCGTGGGCCTAAAACACAAAAAAAAAAGTATTATTTTTTTTGCGCATTTCCTCAGACACAACCAGACAGTGCTTCACTGCACATAATCCGTCTTTCTCACCTTTATGTCTTTATAGTTGAATGTCATTTTGCAGTATTTGCAGTTCAGGCTTCTCGCCTCACATTCTCTCTCATTATGTCTTTCTTTCTCCGACTGCAGGATGAAGTTTTGGCAGGCTTCGCATTGTGTACGCTCAAATTCACAGCGGCCTTCGTGCTGAGCCTAAGCGAAAGGACAAAAATGCATTTCGGTTATAAAACTGTCTGCTGCTCTCACGCACAGCAGGTGTGGCTGGTACTGCACCATCTATTAAACATAATACAGACTGACAAGGTGTGTTTTACAGCTCTTTGAGGGAAAGTGTCATTTAGCATCAAATAGCACTTAGAGCAGTAAACGCTTTGTCTGGTCTTATATAAAGATGCTGCACCCAGCTCAATAAAAACAAAGGCTGTTCACAAAAGCTATTAAAATGACATTAACTGACAACAAGCTGTTCCAACAGCAACTGCAGTGTGGGTTTTTATTTTTTTTTCTGCACAACCAGTTCTTCCTTTATCAGATAAAAAGTAGATGGGAGGTAAAACCATGACTGATTATGAAAGATATGTTAAGCTATCATGATTCAGTGGTTGTGTAATTTTTTTTTTTCCGTTGTGTAACCCAAGTGTGGTTCGTATATAATATACAAACAGAGTAGAATAAAAAGAGTGAGCTTAAAGCAAAACTGAATCCTAAAGCAATAATAGGAAGTCGCTGGAACATGTTGAAATAATATTGCAGAAAAACCTAAATAATAAAAAAATAAAAAGTAATTACAACACTGAATTACTGAAACGTGACTTTTTTTTTTTATTTTATTTTAAGTTGTTACGTGTTTGACGGTCCTACAAAAAAAAAAAACGAAAATCAAAACTCGCGGGTTACGCAAAGGCGGATGTTGTGGGGAGGAGCTTAATAACCAGGAAGTCGGTGTCTTTCAGAATGACTGCAAGCAACATGGTGGAACCCGCCGACCGAGATCGGACCGAGGTAGGTTAGCATGTTTTTTGATCGGACTGCTCGCTTTTCAGATGTCGTCTTAACGTCTGCAAATAACCGAACTGCGAAATTAAATGTGAATCATCGTCAGGAGGTTTTTATTCAGCTCCCCGTCTTGACCGCACTACTCAGACGACACATTTTACATAGTTTTGCAGTTTTGCACAGCCTCATTTTGGGTGTGTGCGGTCTGTTTTGCAAGCAACAGTGACGAAGACAGAGTCCCACAGATGCACACCCAAACATGTGGGTGTTGTCACTCGAAGCAGTAATCATTTCTTAAGCACTGCAATTACGCTTCTTCATTTGCAAGTCAACCAGGCAGAACCTGCTTTGCAAAGCAAGCCAAATCGTCTCGAGCATCAGCCTCTTTCAAACTGATTTCCTGCACATTTTACACATGTCTAGAGCCTGATCTAGATACAATACCACAACAGAGAAAAAGCCCAGTAAACATCCTCCACAAAGAATTAGCAGCGGGAAGCCACCTCTTTACAAAACAAACTCGCTTCCGTCCCCTAAACAGAGATATTTACAGTAGAAACAAACCGACGGCAAACCTTTCTGTGAATTTACAAACTCCTATCTGTCTGAAAGACATAGCTCACTGTCTAAACCAGTTCCTGTTTTGAGTCCACAAATTAGTGCTAAGTCGCTAGTTTCCCTAGCAGCTTAATAGGTTTAATGGTCAACTCATACGCCCTGCAATCTCAACTGTCTATTTTATGTCGGTACTTTCCACTGGGTTGTTGTTGATAACTGAGCTGGATAGGAGGGGACTTTCCAGCATGTTAAGTTTCACTTCCTCTCTCGTAGTGCAGCGTGTGTAAATGAAACACATTGTTCAGCCATTATGTGAGCCATGTGCTTTAGGAGAACAGCTTGAACAGCTCGTGTCGGGTTACCTTACCGCATGTGACTCTGTACAGGACAAACCATGAGATACAAAGCAGGTATACCCACATCACAAGAGAAATGAAACCCCACCTCATACTCCTTTATAGATCCAGTCCAGCTGCAGCCCTGGTTCAAACATCTGGCAGGCAGACTTGCTATTTCTCGTCCTGCCGCATTGTCTGGAAATGCCTGGTGGGCAAGAGCATGAACAAAGAAGATGGTGATCGCATAAAGCTGCTAATTATAATACAAAACAAAAATAGGAGTTTGCATTGTGCGGTGCAGGAAACCCCCGCCTGACTATAGTCATGTTTTGTTTGTTTAAATGGGAATGAGGGCTATAACTTACCTCATTACTATTTAGAATGGAGATAGGTTCTTCATAAATTTCCTCTTGTCGGCAGGCTTCACAAGGCTTGGGGCCAGCACTGACAAACAAAACAGGTTTGTGACTTTATGGTGGGGGAAAAAAAAAAACAGCTGCTTGGCACCCACGGTCAGCAACAATTTTCCTGCTGGACTGGAACGCGTGCTGACCAGTAATGGATTACGGCCCAAGTAGATGAATCATTGATGCAACAGAAGTGAAAGAAGCTAGTAGCATAATATCGCAAAAATGAATGACGTGCGCAAAAACAAAAGCATGTGTGTGCAGTTGTCGCATGATGAATTCAAAAGCACAAGCACTACAGGTTTTTGTAGCAGGTCACACGAAATGAATATGAATACCACAAGACACAAGCACTAAGACAATTCACATGCGAAAACTGACATTTCACAACTGCGTTTTGCGCAATGGTATTTACGTATAAGATACAGTTTAATGACTGTGGTTATTTGTATTATTTAAAATAATACATTTTTTCAGTAAAGTTCAAGAATTTCTGTCACATCATGTGTAATGATACTGTCAAAGTATCATGATACTGTCAAAGTATCACGATACTGTCAAAGTATCATTACACATGTATATTCATATTCATGCAATAATGAACATCTGGTGAGTCAGTTTAAAAGGAGTGGGAAAGAAAACAATGGACACCTTTAGAATGAGTCAGCATGGCCACATCCTTGTGATTCACTGACATCAGAATTAGAGATCAGAGTCCAGTCATGTGAGAGATGAGTCTGCATTAATTAACTGATCCTGAGGCCCCAGAGGCGAGCAGAGATAAGAACACAGGATGTGCTGAAGCATGTCCAGTAAGAGTGGGAAGCATTAGGGAGGGGAAGGGGTTTTTGCATTTCACACGCTTGTGGGTGGTCTGAGGACCCTCCAGTGTACCTGGTGAGCTGCTTGAAGCAGTGTACACAGAAGCGGTGTCCGCACTGAGCCTGGACAGGCTTCCTCAGGACCTGGAGACACTGCTGACATTTGTACTTATTCTCCATGGGCACTGACAGCACACTGAGGGGTATCCCTGGTAAAGAGTTCGGAGAGTCCATTGAGATACGGGCCATTCTTCTCCATCAATCTGGTGCAGTATCCTGGAAATAAAATAAAAAAACAGCTGTTAACGGCAACACTTCACAGCATACATGCAACAGAAAGAGAGTTTGTGATTTCCCATGAGCAAACTACCAGTATGTCAGCCAACGTCTAAAAACCCTTGAGCAAATAATTCCACAGTGACATTGCTGGAATGATTCAACGCCGCGAAACTGCATGACACCATCTCTGAGGTAAACCACGTCTGAGCAAGACATTTGATATTTGAACTCGACAACAAAACAAATATGCCCCCTTACAGTACATCCTTAAAAGCTGTGCCCGCAAATGTATGGATACACACTCCAATGGCAATCACACTAACAACTTCCTGCTACTACATTATATCTTCATCTTCTATGAAACACAAAACCAATCAACCCTACCTCTGCAGCGCTGTTGAATTGTCTGGCTAAACTCATTTTTTTGCATTTCCCGATCCGCTTTGGCGGCACTAAAAACAAGATCCATCAACGGAGCCGTCGACACAAAGCAGTGTTGTTAGGGAGGGACTTTTTTTGGGGTGGAACACTTGCACATTGGGAGTGGTTGAGGGGTGAGCTTCGTCATTAAAAAATGAAATGCCCCGTATGCAAGATGGACGCACTGTACTTCCACCAAAAGAACCAAGCGCCATGGCCAACTGCGAGATCCAGATTTTCTTCAAAGCTTGGTAATTCCATTGGGTAGTTCGCCAGCTCAGACGCTGTTCTCGTTGCTTCCCGTTGTAAACTGGATTTCGAGAACAGAGGAGAATTCCCATCCCTAATGGCAGGCTGAGTCTGACTAATCAAGACAACCTCCACATCAGCCTTGTGACTCTCAGAGGTCTCTCGAACATTGGAAAGTCTTGCCAATGTTGACCTTCTCCTCTCATCCATGTCTCCTTTTCGCCAGGTATGTGTGCAAATACCAGTTATGAAGAGATATTTGCTAAGTTTGAAAACAACAAAAAAAAAAGAGTATGGGCATACGCCTTCTAACAGCTAGAGTATCACATACACCATTACTAGTTTACACCACAGGGTGGCGCCTCCTAGTACATCAAGTGTCACTCTTGCATCTGTCTCTCTTTTTTTTTTTTTTTGACTTCCTCACCTGCTGTGTGTTGAATAAATGTATTGTGTGGAAATCCCTACACTTCCTCTCCTGCCTTGCAACATCACCTATGCCGAAGCTATGCTACTAGGCAATCGCGGCTAAGCTTCCCCCTCCAACTCCACGACGCTACAGCCTTCCGTGTTCGGACTCGCTGCTGTAGCACAAAGGATTTGTATTTCCCAACCAAATGATGTAGGCGCGCGTTAAAATTATCCAAATATCACAAATGCAAATGGCATTCAAAGACATGTAAATCTACTGAGGCTACAGTGAAACTTGTGTGCGACGAAAAAGTGAAATATATTTGTTTTGTGATCTGAACACAATTTTTTTTTCTGATGTAGTTTTAGAATACTGGGGGGGGGTATTTCTGTACTGGTCAAACACTTGTCTGATTGGTTTCCTTAGAATATAACTATAGTAGACGGACTGGAGACACAGATAAGTCATAGACAAAATACCCATGCTATTTTACAGAAAGGTAAGACTCATTTCCCACTCTTATCTGGTTTTTGTCGTATGCATGTCTGAAATGGAAACGGGACGGAAAGTTAAAAGCCTAAAAATAGACAACTGAGTGAGAAATACAACATCAAGCAAACCACAAGAGGACACTGTGCCCACCTGTTTTTTTTAGACCTCAGGTATCAAAACATAAAACCTCTGTTTTCAGCACCACCACGTGTTCAAGCTGAATGCTTTTATTTCCTGAGGGGATTTTAAAAACGTCAGTCTTCTAACCACAGATGGACCGGGGCATCGGTGATAAGTCATGAAAGGCTAATGGTTCCAACCATTCATTTGCACAAAACTGCCCCCCGGGGACAAATAAAGTTTTCCGAATCTGAATCTGAATCTGAATTTGCTCACAGCTGGGTTTGAAATAAGTCTGAATTTGTTAATAAGTCACTCAGCTGATATTTGTGCTTGTGCTTCCATCAATGTATCTGTATGATATCTGGGCGTTAGGAACATAGGTTTTAAAGCAACAATTTAAAGTCACTAAGTAAAATATCTGGGTATTAATTTAGTGCCATCTATTGGAAGTATTATGAAGGTTGTCAGCAGGTGCATGCCTGTACACTGGTTAAATGAGGTCCCAGGACTGAACGGGGTTTTCCCCCCAAGATAACTAACGTTTATGGCACAAAAGGAAGTCACATAAAGTTTGACGGAGATTGACGGCAGCTGTAACGATCTGTTCTGTTTTCACAGCAGCCAGTGTGACGAGAACACCGCTAGGTCAAAAGCGACAGCATGACGGGGACTTTCTGTTTTGTTAAGATAAAGAATTCTTAGCAGTGCGTTACAAGGAAAGCCAAAGCTGGAACTGACGAAACCTGAATGTTACACAAGGCTCTAAACTGCAAAATAGTCATTTCTATAGTTGTCCCAAGTCTCATTAAAGAGCATGTCAATAACCAAGCACAAATGAACAGCACATTTTTATTTGTCTTTGCAAAAACAATAAAACAAAATCCCCTTGCTATATGTATGTTATTGCTGTTAGTACATAGTACATCATTTATGATCAAAAAAATCCCTTGTGGGAAATGAGTGGGGTGTGTTTTTTTTTTTTTTTTATAACAACAAATGTCATCATATACTGACATACTCCAACACAACCACAATCTACTGTCTGTCATGAAACCTAAGTGGGCTGCAGATTAGTCGCTGTATTAGTTTCTCCAATTTCCGTGTGCATCCATGTTGTTGTCATTAATTAATTCTGGTTTAAACTCTGCCGAGTCCAAAAGCTAAACAACTCCGAGCAGTGCTGACTTCATCCATTAGCTTTTGTTTGAGTACAAGCATGTCTTAAGTGAACATACAAAGACACCCACAAATTAAATATTGGAGCAAGTTCAAGTTATCAAACACTAACTGAAATGAGAGAAAGGGGAAAAAATGCTGCTTTTGCACAAAAAAAACACACTGTTCCTGTGTGTTCTTGCAGTTAGAGGTCTCCTTAGACATTTTTGCAGACGTGGCCTAAAAGAATATATCCAAATCCTCTTTTATGGTTAACCCCATGTAGGGAAACGAAATTATAAGTAGTTCCCAAATGTAAAAACTAAAAACATAAATGAAAGGGATGCAAATTCAAAGGTCACTGTGGCCCACACAGTCATTTCAGTGGGAGACTAAATAACTCACAAAACACAAGATCAAATGACTAAATGCACTCAACAAATGTCTCATGGCTATCATGAGACTTGTCAGCCTTTAGTAATAACGCTATACAGCACAGTCACCCAAGTATCATAACACTTTCTGCAATACTTAACAAGATGTTAATTGTCTAAAACTTTTAAGTATTTGAACAGTTTTAATTGAGTTTCAAGCATAATCCATTGATTTTGAAGATAACTGGCAACAATACTACATTTTAATTTTGAAGGAACTAAATTCAGACCTGTCATATTAAGACTGAACTATAAATATTGGTTAAGTTACAGTGAATTTTCTAAGAAATATGATAAGCAAGTACTCAGTTCACTAGAATGACAATGTTTCTCAGTAAAATGACACCGTGGCAAGCTGTACAAACCTGTCTAACCTCATTAACTTATACAACACTTTGACAGCTGTTAAGGAGGACTGATACGAGAACGCACGCAAGCTGTTGTTTGGTTAGCAAAGAGTATCCATAGAAACTATGAGAGGGTGCCAATCACAAATGTTCTGAAAACAGCAGACAGCAAGAACCACATTTATCTTGATGAAATACTAAGTCACACACTCTGTGACTGGATGCCAGAAACAAGAAGTGACTGAAAATAAAAACTGCCATTGCACTGCAGTGCACACACACATGAAAAAAAAATACTTCTTTTTCCAGCCCTCAACACCAATAGCTGTCTCCACACTCAAAAACAATAAAAACTCTTCCTTCAGTCTTCACATCACTTGTGTCCCGGACAAAATTAGTCCCAGCTGCTCTTAAACATTTACCCTTAGCCCATAATAGTATGAAAACCTCCCTCTGCTCTGACTTGCTCGTCCTTAGTTTTTGCCATGTTCACTGCTCACTGCTTCTACCTCACTACTGACAGACCCTCTCCTGTCACGAACTGAAACTAAACTGGACTACTCACCGAGTACGTACGGAGTTCAGGTCCTGATGCACTTATACGTCTCTACCCTTAGTATTTCAGTGTGTTGGTAGCTACACCCTCTCCATGACGTGTACGTAACATTTAGTTTCAGTGCTCAGGTCAGCAACTATATAAACTGCCTTTGCATTATTCTGAGAGCTATTATGCCTTTATACAACCAAATTAGTTCAGCAGTTATATTTTTGAGTATGTTTGTATTTGGGCTATTGGATGTAAAACCGTGGTCTAGCTATTCAACACTTAGCTTTTTAATCGTATAACTAGCTACCCAACTTTAAGCAGCTAACGCCAAGTTGGACGGTGTTTGACTATTACTGTTTATATTGTGGATTTGGTGGATTAACTACTCAGTTAGCTAACCAGCTAACTTACTCGTCTGGCAAGGAGAAACGGCCACTACGGCAAACTAACCTTATCGTCTCGGTCGAATCTCTGTCTGAGGACAAACGAAATTATTTCATAGAGAATTGTTGCAACGGCTCGCCCTTCTGTGCCGTTGCAATGTTTACAACGTTGCTTGTTGCGTTTGCTTTCTATGGTGATAAGACTTTTGGGGGACGGAGTTTATCTTTATCTACAGACTAGACCATTTCCTCCGTAGATGAGGGGTACGCCTGTGTCAAAAGCGAGTGTACCTACCTACTCCACGCAGGCGCATAAGTGTTCGCAATGTGGCAGTTACGTTTAACCTTCCGACGGTTAAACCACCGATACTGCGTAATATCTAAAGGTATGAGTTTATACGGATGTGCGTTGATAAGCTGACATTTTAAATATTAAATGTTGGGGTAAATTAGTTGTTTTAATACCGAAAGAAAGTAATGTCAAAGCCTAGTTTTCAGCATGGACCAGATAAGGTACACAAATAGCAGACGATACACTCCGCAGCAGTATAGTAGTTAGCTAGAATCATATCATTTATGACCGCTAGTTTTAAGTTGGATATTCGACAGATATTCGCTCTGGGTAAACCTCTTTTTCGCTACGGGTACAGTGCGACTCCGAGCAAGCCACTCCAACATTTCAAGTGCACCCGTACTGCAGACTATACATTAAACACATGGACATAGAATGCAGCTACAGCGTGTATCGACTTCCGGTTTTCAAAATAAAAGTGTGGGATATTTAAAGCAGAGATACTGTGTGCTAGTTTTGCTAGCTTAATCAGATTGTGTTAAATTCTCCTTTTGATGAACATGCTATAGATAAATTAGATAATTTGAATGAACTTTGATGCGATAGGTGGGCTAAAATACATGCATGAAGCTTACACACTGTAATAATACTTTAAAATACTAACAAGAATTGAGATGTCAGTGAATTACTGTGGTGTGTAATGGTACGTGCAGCTAATATTGGAGTCTAAGCAGTAAAAAAATAAAATGGCAAGAAGCAAATTAGATGCATCCTATGCATAACATCTCAGATACCCTGTTTTATTCTGCAGAGAATTAATTTTTTTGCAAGAAGCTGTTTTTTTTTTTTTTAGGGCAAGAGAATAAATATCTAGTTTTGGTTCAGTTTCTAACGGTGCCCCACCTTTTTCTTTGCAGCATGTGTCCACCAGCTGCACACTAGTAGCACTCAGTTTACATACAGCGGCTATGATGGGCTGTATCCTGGACACATCCCCACCACGCCCATCCAGAAAGCCTTGTTGGCCGTTGGGTCAGGTGTGGCTGCTCTACAGAACCCATACAGACATGGTGAGAGTCTCACATCATCAGTAAAAGGCTCAGTCTCTGTTAAAACTAATCTTTCTGACTTTTTTTTTTTTTTTTTTATCAAGAACATCCTCCCATGAGTGACAAGGACACATCTACACTTTTAAAATAACCGATAACAGCTTTTTGACATCTTCTAGCTTTACAACATTGATCTATCCTGTACCTGTACAGGAAGTATGTTGTTTAAACCTCTTAGTCAGCCAATCTGCAACTGACACGTGCTGTGCTGTCAGATAATCTGTGTTCTTGGAAGCCCCTTGGGTTACTGGAATGTGTCGTCCTCAGTCCAAAAATGATACTAGTCACTGGGTGCTGTCCATGATGATCTTGTTCTCATTATTTGAGAGCAGTTACTCATTGTCTGGCTTTTCTCTTGAGACCATTGTTACATGCTCGAGAAATGAGAGTAAATTCAAAGTAAGGCCATCTGTCGGTTGGCGTGAAACTCTCAAAGAGGAAGAATGTATTGGTGGGCATGACACCTGTCAAATGATATTTGGTCACACGTGTAGGTGTTTTTAAAGGGCTACTTCTAGCGCTTGGTATCGGTCGATCTCCAAAGAAGACAGATTGTACAATTTCAAAAAATTTCTCCTGGTCTTTTCAACTCCATGACCTAATTCTGTAATCCAGACAGATTTGCAGTGTGAAAGCACAAACCAAGATAACTTTTAGACATTTTTTTTAATCTGAAATATTTTGTTTGAGGCAATCAGGTTATTTATTGTATATTTATTGTACAAAAGAAACAACAGGTCCTTTGATTTCATCCGGGAGATGTATAAAGCAAAGTCATCCAAGTTGCTTCTTCAGAGCAGAATTGGCGTCTTGGTTCAGTCGCCTTGTTTTAGAGATTTCATGAAACTCTGGACTTTACAGATATGGTTGCGGTGCTCGGGGAGGCGACAGGACACTTCGCTCTCATAAATCTCAGGGACAGGATGAGAAATGACCCTGAGGGCTACGTCATCTTGACGTAAGTTCCTGTTGAACTATTATATAGCTTTCTGATCTAGGCACTTTTAAAACCCCCTTTGTCTTCTGTGGATGAATTTGGATTTTGCTTTGTTATTAACTGTCGCTGCAGAGAAAGGCCGAGGATCCGTCTGTCTACGCTCGACCTGGCAAAGATGGCCTCACTGCCGGACAACTCTTTTGGAAGAGAGTACCTCCGTTTCTTGGAGGACAATGTGAGTATCCGCTGATTTCACCACTCTTATTTCGTCATCCTTTTCACTTACCTGTCTAATGTTTCTCAATTTCTTTCCACAGAATGTGACTCCTGATTCGAGGGCAGACGTGAAGTTTGTAGACAACGAGGAGTTGGCTTACGTTATGCAAAGATACAGAGAGGTCCATGATTTGCTGCACACCTTACTGGGCATGCCCACCAACATGCTGGGTATGTCAGGCTTTACGTAGAGTAGAATATTGTTCAGACCAGTGCAGTCCTGTAGAAATTGGCCACCTACAAAGTGAAACTGTCTTATTCATATGAGGTATGAATGCTTTTTTTGATCTTATATGATGCCTTATTGACTGGTGACAGAACATTGTGTCTGTGTTCCAGTTGTCTTCAGAAACGTCCTGTATTTCAAAGCCCTTTCTACTGAAATGTTGATGACGTTTTTCTGTTTTGCTCATGACATACTAGTGGATTGATACTGTATCAAAAGGAATTGGCCAAAACCGCTGAGCTGCAAATTACAAAGTAAAGAGAAAATTTTTTTTTGTGACTGTTGGCTGAGTGAAAATGACTCTAGTTTTCTTACCATCTTTAATTTACATGTCTCTTCTACATGTGTCTTCCTGTCGATTTCAGGTGAAGTGGCAGTGAAGTGGTTCGAAGCGGCTCAGACGGGGCTTCCCATGTGCTCTCTTGGGGCTGTATTGGGGCCACTTCGGCTTAATGCAAGGTACAATACCAGTGTCTTTAGCACAGTGTATATTATTGTTGACTTAGCATTGTAGTATTATTTTATATATAACAAGTTTAGTATAAAGGTGGGCAGCAATAAGACTGGAAGTTAAGTAATCTGACTTTTGAGTGACTTTAAGAAAAATATGTAAACTGCTGTGGGTTATAACCAAGTAGAGCTGGTTAGGAGTAGTTCCACGCTTGAGGATAAACTGAATACCTAAAGAATATCTTTACAGTAGCTAAAGCACAACGTGCATATTTTCAGACGAGCTATACCAGAAAGATGTTATAGTCTTGGTTGTTCACATGAAACATGACACAAAGGAGGTGTGTAAAGAACAAAAACGAGATCTAGAGAGAGATTTAAAGTCATGGCCCTTTTTCCACGTAACGTGGGTGTGAATACCAGATTGTCAACGTTTTAACTACCAACGATATCGTCTAACTTTCCTCGAACCGAAACGGCCAAATTCCAGTGTCTGGATTTGTCTGAACAACTGTCAGAAATGCAAAAACCTTTAGTAGCACGCCAAGAGCAACTAAGAAAATCAGCAGATATTGTTGGTAAAGATGTTGTATCCAGTGAAGAAGTTGCATTTTTTGCTCAAAACTGATGAAATCCTTAATGTTTGATTCTCTGGCACCAGGTTACTTACCGTTTAAACTTTACTTACACATCACTGCCTTTGTGTCTCTGATAAATTACATTGTTGTGGACATATAACATAAAATTACTTCAGTACAGCTCTAATGTGGTACCTAACAGGGTAATCCATTGTCATTCAATGTAAAAACCCTAGATATTAATGAATGACTTGAAATGTCAAACTTAACCCTTTAAGGTGACTTATGAGTAAATGCCACAAACTGTATGATGAAATGCCAGACTGCCGTTCTCTTCTAGTAAACCGTTAAACCTTCCTCATAGTTTGACGTTATAAACTTCCTGCATTTTGTGGGGAACTGGGTTCTGGCTCATTTATTTGAAGTAAATGATGCTGACAGGTTTCGTCTTTATTACTGTTCCTGATTCCATTATTCCCACAGCCGTTTACAGTCACTGTTCACATCTTTGGGCCCCTGGGCTCTGAAGAACGGCAGGCGGGCCCGCTGTGTCCTCAGCATCTACTATGAGAGACGGTGGGAGCAGAGCCTCGAGGACCTGCGACGAGAGCTGAACATCGAGCCTCCTCCCGTCATACTCAACAAGAAAAAGAGCCACGGTTCATGAATGTTACTAGACTGAAGACTGAATTGCGGTCAAACCAGAAATATCTGAGTTGTCATTCTGTGGAAATTTTTACGAGAAGGATGTTATTAACTACTGAGGAAATGGGGAAATTTTCCTCTTGGCAAAGATTTAAATAACAGCTGAAATTTACCTCCCTGCATGTTTAGTCATGTTTGAGTCAACTTCTTCCTGGTGTAGCTAGACTACAGGGCTCCTTCAACTGATTGGTTGCCACAACTGAATAATGTACAGTATATTATTAAAGCTTTACACTTATCAGCTGTAACATTATGGTCATAAACTCTGGCAAAGTGAATTCTGCTGCTGATTTTATTATCATGGCAACTGTCAGTGGGTGGAATATATCAGATAGCAGGTAAACACTTTGCCCTCAGTGTGTTAGTAGCAGGAAGAATTGGTCAACGGGCAGGATTTGAACTTTTAAAAGACTCTTGTTGTAATGGCTAGCAGCTAGGTGAGAGCATCCCCTCAACTGAAACTGTTGTGTCTGCACTGTTTAATAGCTGTTAAAAGTGGTCCAACGAAGGACCGCTGGTTCGGATATAGATGCGTCAGAACCACAGCACGTCACAGTTTGTTTCGTATGCCCACAGACACATCTGAGTGGCCGCGCTGACCCACATTCACTGCTTAAAGTATCTACAATGAACATGTGAGCAACAGAAGGATGTCCTGTCCTGGCCTGATGAATAATGTTTACTTTTGCATTGGATGGATGGATGGCTGGCTGCTTGTGCGTCACTCATCTGTGGGAGTGCTCGTTCTGCGTCATTGTTCGGGTGGTAGTCTCATCGTGACCCATGTCTTCCCAGATGAACATCGTATCGTAATGAGATGATCAGTGTATCAACGTCGCTGGTGGGTGGTTTTAATTTTGTGGCTGTAATCAGCTAGTGCCAGTAATCGACTTTGAAACGCAGTACTGTATCAGGTGTAACCTTTGTATCGGTTATGACCATTTAACTTTATTACAGCTGTTAATAGCTGTTGGTATATTGAGATATGTTCCACTAACACTGATCTGTGGCAAAGGAACATCTGATGACTTTTGACCGTCATATCCCCCCGCTTTACAGTAAGACTGACGTTAACAGGAAGCACAGTTAATTCTGTACACAGGTGTATAATCCCCTCGTCTGATTAAAAGCACACATCCTGGTGAGAAACAATGTCAACGTTAGCCCAACTTCCTTTTATAAACATGTCTCGATAATTTCACAACTCAGCTCAGACTCAAAGACTCAGTCTGGGAGTCTCAGACTCAAAGACTATTTCTTTGTAATTATGACTGTTACATGTTTAACATTAACCACTATGATGATTTGCTTCCTTCCACACGAAGGACTGAAAACTCAGGACTTTATTGTTGGCCACACGCCACACAACCTAAAAATATGATTGGATTTTAAAGGAGGAAGGTTTTATGGACGGTTTCATGACGTCACACCAACTGCGACATGGTGGGATATCCGTTCTCTCTGCCTTCTTATGCAACTTGCATTTCCCAAAGTTTCACATCCCGTTACTCATCTCACGATGTTCCTGTATGAAGGAGACCAGCATAATAATGAATGAAGTCCGAAGCAGCACTTGATGGCTCCAAACCTTTTTTGGATATAAATTATTATTGTCACTTCTCACTGTTGGTTGTTTGGTTCCCCTATTTTAACTCATGCCTAAAATTAAATATGTGCTGTCGTTTATTTTAAAAACACAAGAGGAAGTTATTGACATACACAAGAATTTCTATATGTGGTCAGTGTAAAGGTTTGCCGACCTTTATCTGATAGCTCACATCTCCGGTCCTTAAAGACGGAGGTCTTTTAGGTGTTTGAGTAAATTATAGTCCTTTAAAATGTTATGTAGTTTTTTTCCCCCCACATATTCTGTTATAGTGCCATGATGTCTGAGTTCCATCTATTTTTGCTCATCCTGTAGGGGGTGGGGGAAGGATGGAGCCTGTCCCAGCTATAATGGGACAAGAGGCGGGGTACGCCCTGTCCATGTCGCCAGTCCATCGCACCAAAAGATGATACCATACACAACCTATTTACAACTACATGAACTGAATTATAGCATACAGCTAACATATTTTATAGTGCACTAGACATAAAATATCACATCAAATATCTGTCCATTCATTCGTTTTCTATTTCCGTGTCCACAATTAGTTTGAACAATCACACCTCGTCCAAGCTGCAAAAGAGATAAGCATCATCTATGTTTAGTGTAAGTCTTTACAACACTCCTTCCACAGAAGCTAACATTTTGAAGAATAGTTCTTTTACTTATTGTTAGTATTTATTTAGAGTACTAGAGTTTTTTTCCCCCCACTGCAAGTCACAAATGATGAAAGGCTAAAAGAATTTAGCCGTAGGATGTATAACACAGTTCACTGCATTCCTAAGGTGCATACTGCTGCACAGTCATATTCTAAATCTCAGTATTTCCAATATAAATGTCCTTAGAACGTGTAAAGTTGGTACATTTCTGTGAGATTTCAGTTCTAAAAAAGTGGAAGAGATCCATCAAAGCACCAAAGATCCTAGCATATTTACTAAGTGTCACGTCTATGACAGTAACAGTGCATTTTTGCTTGACAATTGACAAATTAGAAAAATGTCATTGTTAACCAATGAGCGATTATTTGTTGGTGCATAAAGTTGCCGCGTGGATTTAACTAAGCAAATAGGTACGAGCCTCCTATTGGATAATTACTGCATGGGTGATTATCTTTCAGATGGCGACAAGTTATTTAACCCCAACTGATGCAATGAGTAGTTTCTCATTTCTTAAACCATGTCAAAACACACATCCTGTGGTCGTGGAAAAGGATGTTAGTTTGTTTGAGAAGGGTCAAATCATCGGCATGCATCAAGCAGAGAAAACATCTAAGGAGACTGAAGAAACTACTAAAACTGGGTTAAGAACTGTCCAACGCATTATTAAAAACTGGAAGGACAGTGGGGAACCATCGTCTTTGAGGAAGAAATGTGGTCGGAAAAAATTCCTGATTGATTGTGATCATCGCAGATTCATCGCATTTCCACACGTGAAGGGAACTCAAGGGATTGGGACTGAACAGCTGTGTAGCCTTTAGAAAACCACTAAGCGCTGATGCCAACAAGAAAAAAAAGCACCCATCATGCCTAGTGCCTACTGTACAAGCCTGTGGGGGGCGGTGCTATGATCTGGGGTTGCTGCAGTTGCTCAGGTCTAGGTTCAGCATCATTACGTGTCCAAAGAATGAGGTCAGCTGACTGTGTGAATATACTGAATCACCAGATTATTCCATCAATGGATTTTTTCTTCCCTGATGTTCACGGGCATATTCCAAGATGACAGTGCCAGGATTCATCGGGCTCAGATTGTGAAAGAGTGGTTCAGGGAGCATGAGACATCATTTTCACACATGGATTAACCACCACAGAGTCAGACTCTCCCATCATCAGTACAAGATCTTGGTGAAAAATGAATGCACTGGATGGAAATAAATCTGGTGACATTGCAGAAGCTTATCGATACAATGCCACGGCGAATGCGTGCTGTAATCAAAGCTAAAGGCGGTCCAATTAAATATTTGAGTGAGTGTCTTTTTTTTTGGTGAGGCAGTGTAAATATGAAAGATATTTTTTACTCAGTATGAAGTAGATCAGCAACACAAAGATCAGGTTTTCAAGGCTGGCTTGACTCTGCTGCCCTCTAGTGTCTGTGGGATATTACGCCAAAACTTCCAGGAAGCAGCAGAGGAGCTTAATCACGTCTCCTTTAAAGTTCATATTTTGACCTACATAAAATGTCTCATTAATTAAGAGGTCATTTTCTTGCTCAATTCATTGAGATTTACATCAGTAATTCCAGTTCCAGTTTGTTTTTTCGGACTAATTTAGTCAAATCGAAACACCCCAAAATCTGACCTCTATGCTTTTTAGAAAAATAGAAACAGCAGACAGTAGCTTTGTTAGAAAGTTTAACCCGCTCTGTTGAGAGATCCTCTTTAAATAGTAAAGTACTACTTACTGTATGACAGTAACCTGCCACATGCACACAAAAGAAAACCACGTCAGCTCTAAATAAAACAGTCGGCGTATAATAATTGGTTTACTCAACAAATAACGTGCAGAATGACATTAATACAAAATTATTTTTGTATGGCAGTCCTGGATCAACCAGGGTAACTCATATTTTCTATCTTGCAGTTTATGAAATCATTATCAAAAACAACCTTTATAAAAAAACAATCAGTCTGTCATAGCTACTGGGTAATATAATCAAAAATGTAAACTATTTAATGATTAAAAACTGTGAAATCAGCAGCTACCACAGCAAACTGAATAAATAGAGAGTGATGCTGTGTGTGGTGTTCTCATTATTGCACAGTCTGATCATATAACTTGAGAGAAAGTCGTCTCTCCCTCTTGTTTCTTCACATTATTTTTTACTTTCTTTGCCAGCGTGGGCGCGTTCTGTCAGTGCAGTATGGTGATACTGCGGTCAGTAACGGCACACGCCGTCAGCAGCGGGGCACTGAAGTGCTGTGTGACTGAGTAAAGTATAGCATTGGAGTCTGGCTCATAAAACAGCAGTGTCTGACTCGGCCAGTCCAGCAGGAGGCCGATCTTCTGGGGCCTCGTCACCACCTGCAGTGGCACCTTCTTGGCTGCGTGGCAGAAGGAGTAGTCTCCGTCGTAGTGAGACAGCACCCAGGACTGAGTGTTGTAGCCCAGCCGGGCCTCGTTCCCGGAGCCTTTGCGCCCCATGGAGGCGTAGCAGACCCCGACCTTGAAGGCGGCGCTCTGGCCGACATCCACCACCCAGCTGTGGGTGCCGGAGGACATGGACAGAGAACCGAGGGCGTTGGGCCAACAGTCGAACCGTGCTGGGTCGTAGAGTAGAGGCTGGCGGACTTTTTTGTTTTGGAAGGTCAGAGTGCAGAAGTCATCAGAGAGGGACAGGAGATGGCTCACTGTGCGCTCATCAAACTTTAAATTGGGTGATCCATAAGCTGCAAGAAAAAGAGAAAATAGTTTGCCTTTATGTACAGCACACAAAAACAAAAATGGTCTGCCACCGCACTCTTCACTTGGAGCTGCTCCGGTTAAGACCATTTAAAGGTGAGCAGACTTTACTAATACAGCCTTATACCACAAAAACTAGCCTCAGGTTCTTAATAAACCCACTAATCCCGGACTTTAAAACACTTCCACAGAACACTTTGAACGGGGAAAAGATCAACGGAGAAGGGATGAATTTTCCAGGATGGGCAGCTTTGCGACAAAGACTACACCAAAATATATGGAAAAAATGAATCACAATATTATAGATGGATTATGATCCTTATAGTTTCTCCCTGCAGCTCTCCAATAGTGAACATTTCTCACAGCTTTCCAGATTTCAATTTAACTTCATCTCCTTAATTTGTCAAAATGTCCCTCGATGTCTGCGCTACAAACAATTATGACTCATTTTTACTTTACCATTATTTAGAGGCATATACTGCGTTGTGGAGAACCTTATGTCATGTAGCATTCAGGTACATGTGATGGAACAACACAGTACACTTTTCAAACAAAAACAAATCATGCACCATGAGCAGATGCTGTGCATATATATTAGATTATATAATATAAAGTGTTGTCATTAATTGAACACGCTCAAACTGGGATTATCTCCTTCAGCTAAAACATTAACATATTACTTGTAGTAATGACTTTTCTTGTAATATTCATATTTATGTTAATATCTTTTCTAAATTTAAAACGAATCTCACATTTTTACGTCGTACTTTTGCTTATTTCACTGCAGCAGATGACTTGAATGCCTCTTCCAAAACTCAGTGGCTGTTTAGAAGAGGGGTTTGCTCATCTGAGGCTAATTTGTGGTGTGACACCGGCCGAAACTACACGATCAGATCAGGGCCAGTGCAAGTGTGAGCTTTCAAAAAGACATTCGCAAATATTTCCTACATTCGCAATGGTACAGCAAATGCAGCCTTTCTGAAACCTGCACAACTACATCGGCATGAGGAATTCCAGTTTGTGTGCGTGTAGAAAATCTTTGAGCACGTAAACAATGATTTGCGCATGTGTAGATAAATGTGAACAGTCGTGTACAGGCACCATGCAAATACTGCAAAAATCAAAGTTCCCTCTCTGTGTGTGATGCTGACATTTAAAGTACAAACGTCACCTGAATCTGACTGGATAAAATTCACTGACTTAACCGCCACCGTATGCTGAAACTTGAGCCGATGAGCCTTAACCCTTTATGGGTCTCTCATTGAAATACATCATAGAGTGTTGAGTGTTATTGTAGAGCATAAGAAGACTTTTTTACTTATTTTATTTCCAATTTTTTTAATTTTTCATGTAGGAAATCAACATTAATGAATTTACCATATATGGTTTCTTGCCCTTAAGTGGTAAACAAGTGTAAACATGAACATAAGTGCTGATTCAGGCACTTGTCAACGTACACATTGTCGCATTAGACAACATTAGGCCACTTCTTCGTGATACCTAATAAAGCAGTCATGCTCAGCGTTCATGCAGAGGCAGACCTTGCCGACCGCATTTGACCCTGATTTGACCTGAGAAAGTTTCCTTGATCTCCTCTGATTGGCTGGGTGAAAACCACATGCTTCTCAATTTGAGAGGCACAGGGACGCAGATTAACGTCTGCCGAAGTTACCAAATATGGCTCCTCGCCCGATAAGGGGTTAACGACAAATATGGCGGATGAGCGGCGTTACATGAACAGCGGCTCGAACTGTCAGCGGCGCTGTCGCTGTGAAAGCTGTGGTGATTCATTTTAGGAACAAAAAAGCAAAACAGCTGAGAGCCTTTTGTGCATGCGAGTGTTTCGAGTGGTGGCAGCAGTAGTGAAAACGTCAACGACAGAAACTTGCTTAACCTCTCGCAGTGGCATTATTAACGGTTTAGTTGTTTAAGAAAATGAAAATGGGATTGGTATCGGTACTGACACATACACAAGGTTGCACGATAAATTGTCATATCTGTCATGAGAAAACAAGAACTGACTCATCCCTACTTCCCTAACCTTGAATGGGGAGTTTCACCTTTCTCTTTCAAACTTTCTCTTGTATATTTTCTCATGATGAGTGTGGCATCTGCTCTGATACAGACTATACATAAGAAGCACACTTCCAGCTTTATACATTTCCCATTTTCTGGATTTTCTATTATATTTATATCTCACATGTCCACAGAGCCCCAGCTGAATGAAAAAAAAAAAAGACCACTGACCGTTTGGGCCCAGCAGCACTGCAGTAGCCCACAGAGCTCGGAGCAGCTTGCTGTCACCGCAGCCTGGGTTCAGATTGAGCTGGTCTGTGTCACAGGGCTCCCCGACCCCCTCGGCTTCCTCCATCCTGACACAAACATAAAGAGAGGGCGTCAAACTCCACCTCTAGCGTGTCCCGACAAAAAAATCACCACATGTCATATGTGACTAATTACCTATCAGCTATCTCCTGGACACTGGTCTGAAAGAAAAGAAAACAGGTGGATTAAAATTATTTATGGTAACCAGGATACTGTTTCTCTATATATGAAATCTTCCCGTCCCCCGTCTCTCACCACTAGCTGTGCGTCCGGAGTGTGCGTCAGCGTGTGCACCAAACTGGAGCGCGTTTGCGACAGGCTCGCCAAAGCCTGGCTCCAGTGGGCTCTCTGGGTGAGGAGACACTGCTCCACCCGCTCCTCCTCTCTCTGCACCTGCTCCAAGAGGCGCTGCTCCTCCTCCTCCAGGGCTTCACGGGCAGCGCTGACCTGGGCCAGGACCTGCTCCCTCGCCCCGCTCGCCGCTGTCTGAAACAGGAGAGAAGAAGAAAGTGTTTTTTCTAAGAGGAGAAATCTTTCTTTCTTCTTTCTTTTTTTTCATCATGTTATTGTGTACATTTTTAAGTTATATTCCCTCTCATTGATTTTCTTTTATCACGAAAGCTTTTCTTTACAGCAGATTTTATTCATTATTTATTATGTTTTATTATTAATTCATAAGCTATTTTATTCAAATAGCCCACATCTGAACTGACTGATTACAAGTTGTAAGACTGAAATGGATTCAATTAATACTCCTGGATGTGGGAAACGTTTCAAATCAGTATAACCTTTTCAGGACTAAAAGTCTGAGACTAACTGTAGAGAAAATTAACTCAAACATCAAAATTCAGTGTATATAGATAAAGTTATAACACTGCATACACATCAGCAATCTGAAACTTAAGGATAAGTATGTAACGTTATACAAAAGAGATGAAGAACAGCAGATTTCTAACTTTTGAGAGACCTGAGCCAGTGGCTGGTTGCCTTTTTATTAGTTGCTGATTAAATAAACAAAATTATAGTTAATTTATTTCTGTCATAAGGATAAATGTTCCTCTTCCTTAGGAAGATTTTCCATTTTTCTACTGTGACAAGTCAACATTTCTTCTGTAAAAAGGTCACAAACGAAAAGAGATAAAAATGCCTGATGAATAGGGAAGTCACAGAACGGCCGCTGCCTGCACATGCATCAGCTCCTGCTCTTCGTTGTCGTTAAAAATGACTCCTTTGTTATAGGGCATAAAACACTCTGTAAGTATGACTTCCTATTTGCAGGTGTATTTTCATGCTGACAAGCAAAAAAATACAGAGTTAACAACAATTCTGACTTCCCACGTCTCACCAAAAACAATTTTAAAGTCGCTTAACGTTTTTCACTAACCAGACTCTTGATCTGAGTCAATTAATTATTATTATTATTATTATTCAGATGTTCGAGAAACACATCTTAGGTTTACAATAGTTAAATAAGGTGAAACAGTGTTTATATTATATTATGTATAACTTCTCTACTGCTTGAACGGGGAACTCAGGCCACCGTAGACACCCAATAAACCTGGATGCAGTTTTTGTTTTTTATCATTGTATTATTACATCTTACTATATTTTACCTTTATTTTAATTGTTCGATAGTTTCTCACACTTTATGTTTGTATTTTCTTAATTAAATGAGGATATTTCCTTCACTGCAGATCTGAAATATTTTAAACCTGGATGAATTATGTAAGACACTGACTCTATAAATAAGTTCTGCATAAAAAAGCTTGTATTATAAGAAATCTTTCACTTATTAAAATGATAAGTTGGCAATTACATCTACTACCAACCTGAAGAATTTAGACTTATACCTGCACAATGCACTGATATTACACAAGTACTGACAGTAAATGTAAGAATTTGGAATTGTAAAACCCATTATTAGAGTGTTTTGTTGACATTTTTGCATAGGTTTAGTTTCTTTATAGTTAGAAAATAATTGTTTCAGATACAACAAATGTGTTGAGAACAATGTTCCCTCTAATTTTTCATGTGTCTGGGCATACACAAAAACTCTGTGAGTACACTGTGGACCACTGTGAGCAACATCACACGTGCACGCTGGGGCCACACACCAGTATCACACCTGTCCAAAACCTGAGATCATAGCAAGTTACATAGTTTATCAAAAGAATCCCATTATAGCAGTAATTTTTTACCTATATATTATATTCATCTATTTATTGCGCATAGTGCTGTCTGTGATGTGTGTGTGTTGCTTGTATGTCTTTATGCCACTGTCAAAGACAATTTTCCATTTTATGTAAGTTTTATGGACATTAAAGAAGTCTAAGTCTAACTGTATAAATGAATATAAAACAATAGAAAGCAGAACATTCCTCTTGTAATAGCGCAATAAGAAAAGTTCAAACAGAAAGTTTGAGGAAAAGTTGTAGCTTTGTTGTCTTCTGGTATCTTCTTCACAAGCAACAGTACCTCGACCAATGAGATGAGCAGGATTCCCGCTGTCAGCTTATTGGTCACAGTTTACCGTAAATGTTCCTATAAAGCGCCTTGTTACTCATTAATTACATTGACATTTTACACGCTACTTTTGATTCTCACGGTAATACGGGACAAAGTGCGTCCTGTTTCAGCTCAATACGGGACGCGTACTTTTGTTTCTAAATACGGAACGATTCTGTTTTTCAAGGGACTGTTGGCAACCCCAAGTTTTGCAGAGCAGACCTTTCTCTCTCGAAAAAGAAAAATCTTACCCAGTGTCACCGCTGGTTCTTTGTTTGCACACACTCCGACAGCCATTCCATCTTAAAAGAACCACATTTAATGTTTACTTTGTCTTGGTGAGTGGATGCGCCACTGCCTTAACTCCGCCGCACTGTTAGCTAACCTGCAAAACACCGGCGCCGCGGTGGATATGGGGGGGCACGTACTGTCATGATTGGCAGCGTAAGTGAACCGCATCATACCATTGGCTGGACAGCTGTCACTCACTGAGTTACATTGCAAAATGGTACATAAACAAATAATTTACTTGTTTAATTTATTTACAGTTCATGTTGGATTTTTTTATGCGCTGCATAGATTTTCTTGTGCGCGGAGAACGTGCGAGCAGTGCGCGATTGCGCAAGCGCGCAGCTTAGAGGGAACATTGGTTGAGAATATTATTCCAATGATCAGTGAAGTGTTTGGACTGGATTTGGTTCTCTTCTTTACATGTTTGTGATTTGTGTGTGTTTTTTAGGTCTGTTTAATACACTAAACAATAAACTCTTTAATCAATACAAACACTTTGCAGGTTGACTGGCAGTTATCTTCATTTGCTGTCCTGATGCAAGGAGACTTATTATATGTGTCTTCATACACATCTACTCAAAGCCCATGTGACTAAAACGAAAGCCAAGACACTTGTGAAACAGGCTCCACTTAAACAATGCACATCGCTGAGTTTTGCACGGCCTGCGTGCTCACTAGGGTGACACTGAGTGATCGCACAGCCTTTCCCACCTGAACAGCTTGCTCTTTGGCCGTCAGCGTCTGCTCGATAAACCTTTCAATTCTGAGCGCCTGCAGCTGTATTTTCTCACAGGCATCCACCAGCTTGTTCTAGTGAGAAGGAAAAAAAAAAAACTTAACATCACTTGAGCTACACACACACACATACACACACACTGGTGTTCTTGAGCAAGCTCACATAGCACAAAACCTGAACATCATCAGACGCAACAAGAAAATCCTGTTTCCTCATATACCATACAGAGGAATCAGCGAGGAAAGCCGCATGGCACGCCCAAGAATGTGTTATTAAGTGCAGAAAATATTCACCTGCTAGACATGTGAAGCCAGTCATCACTCACCCATCCTTAATACAGCGTAAAATATACAGGAAAAATCTATATTTTCTTATCTTAAAGGTGCAAAAGTTTCCATGAAGTACAATGAAAATAAAAGTAGGATGACTTATTTGATATACAAATATTTATAGGAAAACAAAGACAGCTTGAAGAGTAAAAAGTATATTTAGACATGCCTTTTACATATCCAAAGTTTAAAATGTCCAATTATATGTCACAGCTCAGACAATACAATATAAAAGCAAACAGCTGTTGAACATGAATCCCAGCACACTCACCCTGACTGCGGTAACTCTGGTGGCCACAGGGGTCACAATGTGTCCCTGGCAGGAGCCCACGATGGCGCAGTGGCAGCAGATGAGTTTCTGCTCGGTGCCACAGAACCACTGCAGCTCAGTCTCATGCTCCACGCAGAGCTCGCATTCCACAGAAAAGATCCCGGACTCGGTGTCGGAGGGGGTCGCGGTCGGTGAGGTGGCTCCACCGTCGCCGACGCCGCCACCGCCGCTGTCCTCGTCGCAGGTGCTCGACAGCTCGGTGCCCCCCGCCTCCTGCTGCTTCACACCGCAGCCCAACGCGGAGAAAATAGGCTGCTCGCAGTCCATGTTCCTGCTCTTCCCCTTCAGATCAGCCGAGGGAGACGAGCATGTTAAGTCGCAAGTCGTGAACTCCTCGGTCATGGCACGACGACGCAGCAGGTGCACCGGCGGAGCTGGAGACTCACCTATACGCGGTACAGCGCAGTAACACAGGTGTAACAGGTGAGCGGAACACGGAAGTAACACGGACATCAGAGGTCAGAGCTGAAAGGAAAGATTGACCTACAGTTTATTGATGTGGGCGTCAGCTGATAACCGACTTTTAAGTTTTAAACCGTGATGTAATCTACTATAAGCACACTCATTGGCCAGATACTTCATACACCTTGTGGACATTGATATTTACACTTCCATTTCCCTCTCTCTCTCCATGTTTTCCAGATTTTTACCACTTAAAACCCATCTATTCTATTTATCATCTACATATATAAGTAGTTTGAGTTAACTCTATATCGAATAATGTCTGGTTTTAACTGCCTCAATAATGGTCTTTATTGTGTTTGTTCAGTGGAAATTAAAGTGCTCCTTGGGCATGAAGATGAACACATTAGAATATACCCACAATAAAAACCCAACAGACAGGATTTACTCCGGTATATACGGCTTATTTGGTTATGAACAGTTCACATATTATTTTATCTAGGCTACATCTCCCAAATATCTCCTTAGTTCCAAATGTACCTGTGGTTTTTTTTATGGTCAGACTAGTTTAAATCACACTCTGAACGCGAATGATTTTCCAGTTTAGACGTGCGCAAAACAAGATCAACAAGAACTTCCTTTCCGTTTCGTTTTATTATGTGTGTAACGTCTTTATTTAGCAGCCATGTGCTACTTTAGGCAGCAGAATGATTGAAAGACGGTAACATAAAATGATCACTTCTAGTATGAAGGGAATGCCACAAGCCACAAGCCATCAGTCTGTACAACTCCTCATCTGTGTGTGTCAGATGACAATGGATTTATTGTTACTGGCTCATTTTGCATGTGGTTGTTTCATTGTTGTTGTTGGTTGACGTAATGTCATTTAATTTAATGATATTTCATTCTGATATTCAATCATTTTATTATTCTCGTAAATATTGTGTTTATTATAGATTCTTTCTATCGTTATAGATTATGTATGGTATGCTGAATGCCTGTAAATTGCTGCTGCAACAGTGAATTTTCCCAGTTTGGGATTAATAAAGTATCTATCTATCTATCTATCTATCTATCTATCAGTGCTGCTAACCCAGACTTGAGGAAGATTAAAAGTTGTTTTTTGTTTGCCAGGATGCCTAAAACTCACTGTGGGCATCCTAACTTCAGCAGATCCTGTTTTGAGTAGACCATAATTACATTTTTTCCGGGAGGGTGTGATAGTTTCATCGTGTGAGTAGGATCGGTGGTGCAGCCACACCTCAGTTTCAGCACCGTTTAGCAATAGGGAGCAACACCCAGTGTCTGGAAAAGCCTGCGGAATAGGCTCAGGTGAAACCCAATGAAGGCGGGACATCATTCACAGATGTTATGTTTTAATTCCTAACAATGCCAAGCATAAAATATATCCTTACAGTGTCATATGTCATAATGTCAAATCAGAAATATCCCATGTCCCCAGTGTTACTGGTGAGAAAAGGATAATGCTGACATGTTTTAACTTCATCTTCTAACAGTTTCCTGTTAAGGCCATCAAGCTCCCTGATGACGGGTGTATATTCTCTGTTTATCCCTTCTTCTGGATTAAACAAAAGGCTTTTTGTCAGACGTACAGGTAAATACAGGTGATCAGATCTCAGGAAGCTCAAACTGGCACAAAGAACAACACATCTCCTACTCCACCTGCTCCTCTCAAGCCCACGGCTGTAACTGGATATAGGTGTAACTGGAAGGTGGGCTTCCACACATCTCACTTTGCGAGAGAAACAGCCGAGGCACAGGGCAGCCACTGTTACCCCAGCAAAAAAAAGATGTTTTGTGGTGAGTACACACAAGACAAAGATGTTTGCATCCTGAAACGAACAAGGGTCTCTGTGCTCCAAATTTGTTGAGGAAGAAAATAACTGAATACGTGACTAAAGAAGTCTTAAATGATGCAAAAAATGATGATATTCCTTGTTCTTTATTTGTGCATATGAGTGAATTTTACACAAAATTGACCAAAACCACAACAATATAATCTCCCAAATTAAATGTCTTTGAAACCAAAGAGTTCACGCCCATCTCGAAGAATACCTATGAGATGCCAAGTTTCCACCTGACAACAATGCAATTAATTAATGAGGTCAAATCTTAAATTATACATTTGAAGTTCTGAAAGAGAGACAATCTCTATCACATACCTTCTTCTTCTTCTTTCATTAAGGCCTTTTTTGACAGTACTTCAACATTTACAGTTCATAAAAGGCTCTAACTCTATAGCTCCCAGTCAAAATATGTCAGGTTTTGAAGTTTCTGTAATACAGCTCCTAATCTCCAAAGGCTGCTCACTCACTTTACAAACTATACATGAAGTCATCATGCAGGGGACAGATTATGTGCCAAGATAGGGTCTGAAGATGCAAGTGAACACATGACAGGATACATCTGAGGTGGTTCTAGATGAAACTATGGAATTAAAGATTATTTAGAGTAATTACACACTTACTTAATGGTGATCTACTGATACTGATTTATTTTCATCAACATAGATTCTACAATGCCTCCAGATGATGACGGCACAGGCCTCCTAGTAAAACATAAACACAACAAGAGCCCGTCACAGAGTCTCAGAACTTTGGATGCGTCCTCCTGTGTACTGCTTTAGAGCTTGTATGAATATTAAACACACTTAAAAGCCTCCAACACATAACACTTCAAAAGATTTCCATTATGCATATCAGTTCACTTCAGTGTCGTTAAGGTACAGGGTCCTTAGGCTTGGATTTCTTCAGCATCATCATAATCATCCATCCCCATCTGCTGGTACATGGTTCGGGTCATGATGGTCTGAATCCAGCGCTGTATGAGTCCTCTGATGCAAGGGACGCAGCATCGTCCGCAGATTGCCATCGGAGCTTCGGCCACTGCAACATAAACTAGGAGGGAAGATATTATTCCGCTCCACCTACCGAACCTTGACTCTTAAGAGATTCTAAAATGGATCATCCATCCCTGCGTTCTCAGCCACTTCTTCAGACATAGCCGTCAGTCCCTCCGAGGCTCTGGTGATGCTTCCATCCAGAGCTGTGTTGTTAGGAATGAAAGTACAACAGAACGTTCCAAGCATTCGACATACACCTCCTCTTTCAGCAAGCAACATGTCCAAAGCCACTCTATTTTGCCATGCCATAAGAGAAGTTAGCTAATTGTTCAGCTATGCCTCTCATGTCATCTCGTGTGTGATTTATAAATCTCTGTTGGTTATAGTACAAGTAGTTAATCCAGCCTTTTAGTGACTTTTCCAGCCCTCTCAGTGACTTCATGTCTACAACAAAGTGAGGAACTGCTCTCAAACTATCTCTGTTTAACTAACCGACACTAACCTTAAGCATAAAGTTAGTGTCCCTTTTTCCATTTCAGCAACCATTAACATCTGGTACACACTTCCAGAAACCTTCTTCATCTTCCTTCCCCTACATACTTTTTCCATTGATTAACACTTGTTACAAGCCACCATCCAGGTATGAGCAAGGCATCACATCAACCTGAGCAGCTGATGGAGTTACACATCTAGCACATACAGTCTGTTTCTGTTCCAAAACACTCTGTTCTCCTGTCTTCTCCTTCCTTCCTCTTCTGTGTCTCACCTAGCCAGTTTCTAGCCTGTGGGTGACCAACTTCCTGTCTTTTCTTTTTAGACTTTCCATGTTCTTTCTTTATTGCCCCTACTAGTTTAGTATATTCTGGTACACTTAACCTTCCTGCAAATCCATACATCTTTTTCCATTTCTTCAACTGTTTAACATTCTTGTCATCTATAGGTCTCATGTATTGTGCATCTCCATCTAATTCCTCTGTTTTAGCTTTACAACATGAGTTCTCCATCTTCTTATTTTTATCTGCTTTGATCTTATTTTATTTCATCTCGGTTGTAGCCAGACAGTTTGTGTGGAGTTCACCCGAGCAACTGGTCCAACTTTGGTGAGCACCACTTGTTATCACTGTAGGTTTCCATGGTTGGAGAGTTTGTTGTCACCGTTAGGTTGCTCCTCTCCGTGTCCTTCACCAAAAGACACTATAACCAAGCCAACTAATCTCCTCGTTGTATCTATTTCTATTTATTTTATTGTTTTATTTTATTGTTTTTCTATTTTTATTTTATTTTTATTTCTTTTGGAGTTCCGGACAGAGTTCTTTATTCCTGTAGTCTTCTCACACAGACTATGGACTATTCCTAGTTCTCGTTTTACTCAGTTAAATGTGTGCTGGGTTTCTCTGATTATTCTTGTATCAAGTCTGTAATATAGTGACCCACATACTGACGGGTGTTAATTTAAACTAGGACATCATCACCGTTTTGTCTTACACTTAACCTTTTAGACAGAACTAGTTATCTGTCTTTTTCAACAGGATTATCTTTCTCTCGTTTCTCAGTATTTTACATAAATTTACCTACCCAAGAGTCCAG
Source organism: Chelon labrosus (assembly GCF_963514085.1). Classification (NCBI taxonomy): domain Eukaryota; kingdom Metazoa; phylum Chordata; class Actinopteri; order Mugiliformes; family Mugilidae; genus Chelon; species Chelon labrosus. The sequence goes on from NC_140355.1 coordinate 12,746,240, forward strand.
TAAGTCTTCCGTGTTCTCTTTAGGATCCCGTCATCCTTTCTCCTCCCAGTAACCTCTTTACACAACAATTCAGGTGGAGGTCTTTAAGTAGGAGTCCCAGACTCCACCGTGCACGGTGTCAGTCCCTTAAACCTGGACAGAGCAAAGGCTGTTGGGATCTCGATGGACCAAGTTGTTACAGAAATTCTTTTATCAAGAATGACAGAGTCACTGGAGTCTCGTTCAAAAGTTTTACTTGCAGCAAGGACTCGATACATGCAGTATAGCAAGTACAGAATCGACTGCTTATAGTAAGGTTACATTCATGTTTGTACAATAGGTCCTGCCCTAGACACGGTTACAGAGAGACAGCCTTGTTAGAGAGACAGCCTTGTTGGAAATCAAGTCATAACAAAGTAGACTGGGTGTATCAGTGCCTTATCTGTGGGACCTTTCCAATATTATTTAATGCAAGATGAGAGATATTTTTCCCTCCTGTTAAAACTGTTAACACTGAATTCCAGGGAGAAATGCAAAATATTTGAAAATCATAAAACATCAACTTCACTGTGTGCAACTTACCGAGCCATAAGAGAAGTTGGAGCTAACTGTTCAGCTATGCATCTCTGGATCAACTACTTGTACTATAACCAACAGAGATTTATAAATCACACAAGAAATGGCTTCTTGTGTGATTTATAAATCTCTGTTGGTTATAGTACAAGTAATCCAATCAACATTTTTCATGCATTCATTGTAGACCACCTGAAAAGGAATGACTCAAACCCAGCTGTCAATTGATTATGTGCCTTAAACTCATCAGGAACACATCTTGGTACCCCAATAGCATCAACGTACACTCTTTTATCAAACATACCTCCTGGCTGATTCCTCTTTGAACGGTGGTATGCCCCATGTGGTTGCCTGTCATGGAGTATAGCTGAGAGATTCTTAAAATCTCCTACTGCAAAGAGTTGGAGTGGTACGAGTAACTACATTTGTATCACAGAGTGGTGGGGGATGACATTAAACAAGAGGTGTCACAATCACCAAAGGTAAATTTGGAGAAGAAATGCAACATCTTGCTTTGTTTTTGTGTGACACACCTTACACAAATAGAAAGAAGTGTGTTCCACTAACTGCCATGCAGTCAAAGCAATAAACTGACTTAAACACATTATTTTTTTAAGTTTATAATATATTAAGTAGTTACATTTGGGATTCTGTATAATTCTGAGCTGTTTAAATGATAAAGACTCAATTTATCTTCATTTTTTTTAAATCATATTTTTCTTTGTATACTCAGTGAATCCTACGTCAGCACTTAATGACACAATGACGTCGAACACGGCTGACATAATCCCACCCAGCCGTCAAACATTTCGCGCGAAAATGGCTGGACGCGGTCACGAGAGTGTGATGACGTGACAACTGAAACAGACGGCCTTTACAAATCGTCGGCTTCTATTGGTGTGCGTCGGCCAACGTATCGCACTAAAAAGCTTAACGTGCCGTTTGATTGGACGGTCTGATTTGTGGCTCGTTCCGTCCGTCCGCCCCGCCCCCCCATCAGTTCGCTCCGCTTTCCTGCGCCAGCGGCGGTGTGTGTCACCGAGGCTGGGCTGCTGCCGGAGAGATCCGGAGTCAGGGTAAATCCTCAATCAGTTACCCCAAACTGGCATCGCAGCGGGGCTGACGGGCCGCCCCGGCGAGTTTCAGTCCTGAATACGGTTTAGGTTGGACCCTGCTCCTCTCTGTGTCACCACCACCCGTCCTCCTGATGTCGGATTTCAAGCTCGGGATCGTACGGCTCGGCCGTGTGGCCGGGAAGGTGAGCTGGATCCCAGGGCTGCCATGTGCGGCCGGGGGAGGGCCTGCGGGGAATCACAAAAAGCACCGGAAAAAACTCGGTTGGCGGCGATTAGTCGGTGTTAGTCAACCGTTTTGACTACAAAGAAGCCGCCGCCGACGCCGTTGTTGTTTAGCTTCGCTGTTTTAGCCGCGTTTGAGCGGATTAGAGAAACCGGCCGTGTCGAGCCGGACTAACTCCGCCGCTACCTCAGTCTCGCTATGAGCTAACGCTAGCTAGCTTGTAGCAGGTGACACTAGCTAACATTTAACGGTAAAATACTGTCGGAAAAGGCAAACACACGAGACATTTTGACACCACCGTGCTCTATAGTCTAGAAACGACGTGTAATTACAGAGCCACGCAAATGTAACAGTGTTCCGCCGCGTAGTTAGCATTGCCACGCTAGCCGTGTTATTTGGATTACACTGTGAAGTGTCTGCTAATGAGGAAGCCATTGCCACGCTCCATCAACTGATTCTTTTGTGCAACGTGACAAAGCACCGGGAGGACTTCACTCTGCTCTGGAGAAAAAAAAAAAAAAAACAAGTGGCCAAAAAGTAGTTTTTGACTAAAGCAACGTGATTGCCACGCACGTTAAACCGCGACTGTGTGTTTAAACGGTCCCAGGCTGCTCCCGGGTTAAACGGAGCGGACGGTTTGTTTTGTTTTTTTGACCTGGGTCGGACCGGCTGCCCACCTGCTGAGTGACAGAGCTCGTGGGGTCCGGTCAGCAGTCACTCAAACTGCTACACACGATGCCACTCGTGTCGGATCCACTCACAACAAACTGACAGCGCAGACAAAGTGTCACGTTGCATGTTTTGACTTTTAGGTATGTGGACACCGCCGCTCGTGCCGTGCACTGCTCATTGCTCTCTGTAGCGCGAGGCTGTATGTTTGTATCTTGTCACGTGCATGTGTAAGTCTTACCTACAGGCTCAGGTGGCTCTTATACGGTTAAAACTCGAGAGTCAACACAATCTGTATGAAGTTTATCTTTGAGATCGATTGACTGGAAATGAGTTGTCAGTGTTATTTTCCTTGACAAACACATTGTGTTTGTCGTTTATGTTGTTGCTCCCTCAGTTTGGGTTGCGGGGCAAATTCCCAACTGCAGGTTTGAATGCATGCTCTCGGATGCATATCATTTGACTCTGCAAACATGCAACTTCTAGCGAATATCCACACAAACCATTTAAATTGTGCACAAATATAAGCTGGAGGCACTGGGTAAATAATTTACCTTGATGCTCATTGACTAAACTCAAAGTTCTTGATAACTGCTGCTAAATAACAGGATGTGGTTCTACGACAGACGAGGGTTGTATGCTAGAACTGAATTTGTCAAATAATTAAAAAATCATTATTGTTTTTGTTTTTTTTTGTTTTGTTTTGAATCAAAGTAATAATTTCAGTAGATATTCACGCCTCTGTAACAGCTGTTTCTGGATGCATGTAAGAGCATTCAGTTTGACATAAAAATAAACAATCATCTCTCCATTTTCTCGTTTCAGACAAAATATACGCTAATCGATGAACAGGACATACCACTTGTGGAAAACTATGCCTTTGAGGTAACCTATGTGGATTCACTTTATTATTATTATTATTATTTCCACTTTGCTCTTCCGACTTTTCTCACATTCTGTACAATGAGCCGGTGTAAGAAGGCTGCGTTATCCGTTTCCAGGCACGTATGGAGGTAGATGCTGACGGCAACGGGGCTAAGATCTTTGCGTACGCTTTCGACATTGGCAAGGGCCGCTGGGCGGGAAGGCCGCTGCATGAGCTGCTCTGGTAAGTTTGTTTATTGCCTTAAGTGTGGAAATAAAACTGATGACTCTGACGGCAAGACTCTGTTGTCCTTGTTATTAGAGGTTGGTGAAGACGCCTGTGGTTACAGGTGAGCTTCAGCTCAAAGTGGCAAGATGAACGCTGTATCGTTAAAAACATGCGATCCAACATTTGCACCTCTGTAGTCTTTGAGGAACAAGATGTTGTACCTAGTGAAGACTTTTGGTCTGTAGCTGACCCTGCCCTCACCAGAAATATTTGTTATTGATATTTTATTAATGTGCTTTGAACGTCATGTTAACTGAACCTCGCTCCACACATAATTGTTTGCAGAATAATTACCATTTGCCTAAGCTTCAGACAGTGTAAAAGCCTTCTTTTGAAGCCCTTAGAACATGTGTACTTCTTTCATGTCTAACGACGACGTGGCCAACTACCAAGAATGTTCTGTTCTCTGCACCGTAACGTGTTAATTATAACAAGCCGACTTATCTGTCATATATCCGCCCAGGGAGAAGCACAGAGGAGGCATCGCCCCCAGTTTTCAAGTCATCCACATCAATTCTGTGACAGTGGACAACCGGCTAGACAACCTGCGACTGGTGCCAGTGGGCTGGAGCCCTAAGCCCGAGGAGATTTCCAGCAAGCAGAGGTAAGAGCACATCCGGACCATTGCAGGGGTATGACTTTGTAGCTGTAACTTAGTGCTGTGCTCGCCTAAAGGTTTGTCTGCAGACAAAGCTGGTCTGATTCATCCAGTTTGTCCTGGGCCTGAGGACTAAGATTTTTGTTTTCAAGAAGAAAGCAAAACATATGAAAACGTGTTCAAATATGTCCCTCTCTTATACTTAATTATTTTTGTACGGTGGTCACATACTTATATTAATTTTTACTGCATTTGTCCTACATTGTGAAATGATTTTCCTTCATTTGACCCATCCATCCATCCATCCATTCACACAGTAGTGTGTACAGCCAGAGCAGTAAGGCTGCTACTTGTGTCATGCCCTCGGAACAAATTGGGGTTAAGGTGCTTGCTTGAGGCACCAAAGACATGGACATTCTTCTCTAACCACTACACCAAGACTCCCCTGTTAAACCCCACATAAAACCGACACCTTCTCATGTAAAGTCTTTCTCTACAAAGTGTTTTACACTTGGGACACATCCTTAATGTTTCTCCTTGTGTTATCTCACTGGTCCAGAGAGCAGTCTCTGTACTGGCTGGCCATCCAGCAGGTACCAGCCGACCCTGTGGAGGAGCAGTATCTGGAGCTGAGCCGCACACGCTACTATAACGCTAACGGGGAGCTGGTGGAGGAAGAGGAGTGCTCCTGTACCTACTACGAGTGTCATTATCCTCCTTGTTCACTCATTGAGAGGAGGGTACGTACCGTAGCTGGCAATAAGTTAAAATCAATCAACTGTCTTGAAGAATTGTCACCAAAGAAAACTGAAAAAGCACCTGACCCCCTTTTTTTTTTTTTCTCGTCTTTCCACAGCTGCGGGAGTTCAACATCTGTGGTCGCTGCCAGGTGGCGCGCTACTGTGGCTCCCAGTGCCAGCAGAGGGACTGGCCCGCCCACAAGAAGCAGTGCCGCGAGCGCAAACGGGTACTGGCTCTGGAGTCGGAGCCCGAGCGATGATCTGTCCTCATCCTTGACCGGGGGAGGAGGAGGGCAAACGGGGGGACAGGATTAGACTCGTGGGGAGGGGAGCGGGGATGAAGTGCAAAAAAAAAAAAAAAAAAATATGAGGAGGGGTGGGGGATTGCTGACGAGAGACTAACGACAGAGGACGATGTTGAAGGAAGGGAAGGAGAATAAAGCAAAAAGACATCTGCCACTTCCCAGAACTTGTAATTCTCCATAGCTTGCTTTTCATGTGGATGACGGGGAAAGAGTTTTTTTTTTTTGTTTTTTTTTGTCTTTATTTTTCTCGAGGAGAGAGAACCTCGAGCTCTACCTGCTGCTATGGTTTTGTATGTGAGAGTCAGGGTCGGGGGGTGGGTGGGGGGAGGGGAGAGAAGTTGCGCTTGTTGATGAACTGGACAAGCTTCTTCGGACCACAGTCGGATCCAGACTGTTGTCGTCATCCACTTTTGTTCCTCCACCCAGCCGCCGGGTGCGTCGCAATGTCTGTGCAAATGGGGGACCCAGGGGCTGCAGCGGCAGCGCCCGCCGTTCAGCTGGTACAACGGGACACGGACCTTTTCACTGTATCGCTCCCTTTCTGACCTCTCTCACGCATCGCGGCTGCTGAGTTCACGGTCACCGACACCTTAGCCGCCGCCGCCGCCTCCGCCTCCCTGTCTGTCGTATTCCTCATGCAGCCAACACACATCAGATAGATTTCACTGATGGAATCACACTACCAGTATTGAGTGTGTGTATGCTTGCGTACGTATGTTGATGAATGTGCTGCCAATGTGTACTGAAGGACAATGAAATGGTCAATGTGGCTTCTGGGTCTGGTTAATGTATTTCTTCTTAAAGGGGCCATATTACACAATTTTAAATGTCCTATTTAATCATAAATCGGTGGTTTAAAATATTTTCACTGTTCTATAATAAAGTAGCTGCCAAATAAAGGCTTTTTTTTTTTTTTTTTTTTTTTTTTTTTTAATTTAGATGTTCTAGTTTTCTGATCAGGCTTATTTTGGTGTATATCATTCTCCACAAAGTTTTAATCCCCCCCCCCTTAAGAACATTTTTAAGCATTTTTCTCTCTATTTAAAAAGCTGATCCTGCCTCTTTCCATTTCCTCACTGACACAGAAGCACTGACAAAACGTAAGATTTATCTGTACCAAAGTCTGCTCTCATCTTCTGTAGCTTGGGCACTTCTCCCCGCCGGTTCAAATCCCTCCAGTCAGTCTTCACTTTGCTGGTTCTTAACACACCTGTCTTTTATGAATGGTATTTTTACATCTGCAAGCGTTTAAATGTGTGCGTTGGTCGGGGAGTTTTGGGGTTATTTTTCGAAGAGATTCTATCAATGGAGCTATATTTATTTAAAACATTTGATTGTGAAACATGTTTTTCTTTTTTCTTTTTTTTTTGTCCTGGTGATATTTGAAGGCAAACATAAAAAGCGGTCGTTTTGTGGGACCTTTATGTCGTTATCTTTGCAGGGTGGAGGAGGACTGAACATTTCATCCCTGTTATATACATATAGATTTTTTTTTTTCCTGATCCTGAGTGGTTGAGTGTGTCCTTCTCGCTGCTGCCTTTCCAGTTTTTTCCATGAAAACACTGCACACCGTCACTAAAATCTTACACGTGAGAGACGTCTCGGAGCGTAAAACTTGAATCCCCCCCAACCTTTTGGTGAAATCTTATTTTGTTTTTTTCCGTGAACGGAACCATTTCCTGCTTCTGTTCCCTAAGACACGGCACGTCCAAGTAAAACCGTTCTCCTCAATCGCCTGCCTTCCTCGTATCACCCACAGTGCACACCCCCCCGCTCGATGTGTCCTCCTGTGTCTTAGGTGGGGGAGACGTCTGATGGGCATGTACGCCACATGCAACTTGTTGATTGTCTTCTTTAGCGTGTGAACAGGTTTTCAACAGTGCACTAAAAATCTGGCTCCCCGTGTTTGCGTACTTGTCACATATGGGCTGAAGGACGGGCGGGGGGTGTGTGTGATTTCAACAGAGTGTACAGATTGTGTCTGAAATCTTTGTTTTTGTAAGAGTATACGCATTAATCACCTAGAAATAAAGAGCTACAATATGTGAACGGAAGTACAGCTGGGGTTAACGGACAGTTGCTTTTCCAATGTAAAATGATAATAAATAAAATGAACCTCATTTGTTGGAGTTGACTCCGTGTGAATGCAACTGTTACATATAGGAGTGGAGCCTTGTTTAATGCCTTTTTTAATAATTTTAACATATAAGGCCAAAGAAAAGCGACAAACCTGTGCCTTATTTATGAAATTGTAGTTTGCTGGTAGATAATATTACAGTCTAAATCACGACGAAGGAGCCTGAGTTGAACATTATTAAGTATATATTAATTTTTACATCCTGCAACCTTGGACATCACAGCACAAAGGTTCAATAAAAGTGTGAGAATGTCGTTCAAACATCTAGATCAGATAGTTAATTGACAAGCTGGTGTTTAAGGAATTAATTCTAAGTAAAAATAATATTCGGTTCAAGATTCACGTGCGTTAAGGTTCAGTTTATTTGAACGAATCTGTTGGTTTATAAAGTTAAATGAGGTGAGGCCTGGCTACCGTCGCAGAGATCAATGACCTGATCAGTGAATCGAGGCATACACTGATCAGCCACAACATTAAAACCACTGACAGGAGAAGTAAATAACATTGATCATCTTGTGACAATACAATGTTCTGCTGGGAAACTTTTGGACCTGGCATTCATTTATGTGGATATTACTTAGACATGCAGCACCCACCTAGACCAGACCAGACACCCCCACCCCATAGCAATGACCCCCCCTTAATGGCAGCAGCCATCCCCAGCAGGATGCAGGCTGACACAGACACACACACAAAAATGGTTTAGGAACAACTCAAAAAAACATGAAAAACAGCACAAGGTGTTGACCTGGCCTCCAAATTCACTAGATCCCAAACTGATCAAGTATCAGTGGGATGATCCACAGAGGCCGCTCCTTTCAACCCATAAGACCCAAAAGCCCCCACTAACATTTCCGTTGCCAGACACCACAGGTCACAAGAACTACACAATATTAGGAATGTGGTCATAATGTTATGCCTGATCAGTGTCACGTGCACATCCACCAATCCAATCTACTAGTAGTATTGTGGGGCCTTCATAGGTTTAAGGAGGGTTATGGTTGTCATTGCTTCCTTTCTCATTTTTTCCCACAGTGGCTTGATTGTCTGCCCTGACAGCGCATCTCTGATCTGAATACACAGACATTAAAGAAAACATTTACCTCATTCACCCATTGTCTGTGAAGATTCTCTGTCTGAGAACAGGGCGTGTCAAAAAACAAAGCTAAAACAACTGGACTTGTTTTCCACTCACCCAAGCGGCATCTTAAATTCTAAATGGCTTGAGGGGAGTTAAGGTTTTTATTAGGAACATCTGCAGGTGGCGTACATCTGAAACTCACGTGACTTGAGGTCTGTTTACAGCCAGATACTCACCTACAATTACAGGATGTTGTTCAGCTTAAGCTGTTTTTTTTTTCCATTGTTCGTGAAAACTCTCCAGACTCAAGGTGTGAACGGCGGTGAAGTCACTATTACTGTGCTGTTGAGGTGCTTAAGTCCACCTCCCCTGTTAAGAGAAAAGCTCTCTAGTTTTACATAGATGACAGCCTCATGTCTTCCAGTAGTGGATACGGTCTGTGTATTCAGGTCATTCATATCTTTGACACCTCATCTCCTATCAGAGCACCATTTAGGTTTTGTTTTCCGTTAAATGAACACATATCTAAATGATTTCCTCATGATCAGTTTTATGACAGGCAATATAACACTTACAAAAGGCTCAGTATCAGCCTGTGAGTCAAACATGATAAACAGCACAAGGTGTTGACCTGGCCTCCAAATTCCCTCGATCCCTCCTGTTTTTTGTTTTTTTTATTCTTGTCCGTAATTAATACTCACATTTATGTTCCATGCTTGCTTATCCTGATGAGAATATGCAGGATTAAATGATAAAGAACATTATAAGTATTCTGCATTTAATACAGCTTTAAGTTAAAGTACAGAAGTGTTTATCCTGACATAAATAATTATATTTAATAATTAATACTCACGTAGCAGGGTCTGAGCAGCATTTTACAGATGTGTCTTTAATTATTTTATTTAAAGCTACACAGTTTAGCTTAGTGGTTCCCAACATAGGGGTTGGGGACCCAAACTGGGTTGCTTGATGCATTAGAGGATATATACACCAGTCAGGCATAAGATTAAAACCACTGACAGGAGAAGTAAATAACATTGACCATCTTGTGACAATTCAGTGTTCTGCTGGGAAACTTTTGGTCCTGGTATTCATCTGTGTGGATGTTACTTAGACGTGAACCACCCACCTAGACCAGACCAGATGCAGCCTGACACAGACACACACACAAAAACAGTTTAGGAACAACTGAAAAAAAACATGAAAAAGGTGTTGACCTGGCCTCCAAATTCACTAGATCCTAAACTGATCAAGTATCTGTGGGATGATCCGCAGAGGCCCCTCCTCTCAACCCATAGGATCCATAGGCCCCCACAAACAACATTCTGTTGCCAGACACCACAGGACACCCTCAGAAGGCCCATGTCCATTCTCTGATGAGTCACAACTGTTTTGGAGGCACAAGGGAGACCTACACAATATTAGGGATATGATAGAACTGCTTGAGTGAATTATGAGTTCTGCATCACTGCCCTCAATTAAATTTGAATTAATGTATTTAGTCACTTTCCACATTCATCGCACCACATGGATCTGCAGAAAATGTGATTTCAGACTGTAAATGTGTCATCGCTGTCATTCTTAAACTCTGCGGTTTCATTTCTTGAATCGTTGTTCATTCTTTCTGCTTTCTCCTGCGTAACAAGTAACAGATGTCAGCTGCTCCGCTGTAGTAACTCTATCCTCTGTGTTGTTACTTGTGTCTCAGCAGTAGTTGAACTCTCTCCATCTGTCTTTTATTTTTTTTTTCTCTCCTTCCCGCCTATTTCTAGTCTTCAGCAGAACCCCTCGCCACTTTTCAGGTCCCTGTGGGGTCAGAGTTCAACAGAGGGGTCGCAGAGGTCGGCATGTTGTGCTGTCGTAGAAGGCCCTGACAGATGATATCTGTGTTTTGGCTATTAAAGTTTAAGTGAGGACAGCAATGGACAGAATGAGACAGAAGTTTCATTTCTGATGGGTTGTTTTCAATATATCAACAATATCTTTACTAGTGGAGGCCAGTGGTTCCAAACATGTGGTCAGGACTCTCATAGAATAAATATCTGACATGATTTACTATGTATTTTTATATAGTTTAAGTGCAGGGCGGCACAGTGACATGGTGGTTGGCACTGATGCCTGTTCTGGGTTCGAATCCATGGGCCGACTGGGCCTTTCTGCGTGGAGTTTGCATGTTCTCTCCGGGTACTCCGGCTTCCTCCCACCATCCAAAGACATGCTTGTTAGGTTAATTGGTGATTCTAAATTGGCCGTAGGTGTGCATGTGAGTGTGAATGGTTGTCTGTCTCTCTGTGTTAGCCCTGCCATGGACTGACAACCTGTCCAGGGTGTACGCCGCCTCTCGCCTACTATGCAAAACGCTCCAAAAACTTGGATCAGCACAAGGTAAACAAATAGTTTTTTAGATATTGGATATACAGGATTTCTTTGCATCTCTCATTTTATATAGAATTTGAATGTTTTGAATGTTTTTCAGATTTTAGCCTGTATTTTCTTGTTGCTAATGTTTTTTATGATCATTTCCATATTTTTGGCTTAATTTTATTTTTTTTAAAACTATACATATATTACCTAGATAAACTAGCAAAATCTATTTATTTATTCATGCTCAAATAATGTCTAAACCCCCTTCTCCCCTGTACTTTTACAGGCGTGTTGCTGCAGCTTTCTACCACTAGGTGTCGCCAGTGTCCATGCAAACCGTTCTTCTTCTTCTCTTCTTCGTTGGTCTTCAACGCGGAAGTTTCATAACAGCACAGCTGCAGCAGCAGACCTGTGGAAACAGGGTCAGCATGAGCTAATGTTATTTTTCTCACAAGACAGTAACTTCCAGCTTCATAACAGCTGACAACATGGTCAACCTCGGTCTCACCAAAGTGGACGACGCGCTGGTGGCTAAACACCCGGTGGGCTTTTATTTTGTTTTACCTCTTTTCTCTCCTCATCCCTGCAGGGCTTTGACTTTGACATAAACAGCTAATAATTCACATAAAGACTTCTGTTGTGCGCTGAAAGATTGCGTAGAGACGTTTAACAGGCTCAGACGTTTAGTTAAATGTGTTTTTGTTGTTTGTTTTTCATTTTTTTTCAGGGGTTGGAGAGTTACGCAGCCTGTCAGTCTCATGCCTTCATGAAGGGGACTGGAACATTTATACTGGGTGATGTCTCTTTGTCATTTATTATTGAAGCAAAAATACTGTTTTGACATTTGGCCTTTTCGTGTTTCTAAACCAGTCATTGAACAAACTGAAAATAGATTTTTTTTTTTTATCTTAATAAGAAACTACAAACTATTTTAATCCAATGTTTACCACTTGAGGGAGCTGTAATCTAGGAGTGTTTATGTTGTAAACAAACAGGATCACACTTGACACATAGTCTTGATAACTGTAATATCAAAATAGTTTATAATTATTAGATTATTAGATATTATTTCCCTTTGTCTTCTGTTGCAATAAAATTTAATGTGATGGATATCGGACATTGATCTGTGAGTCTACATATCCAGAAAGGTTTTGGTAAAAAAAAAGGTATGGCAGGAGCTATGTCCTTTCTGCAGGAAAATATACTGTATGACTATATTGATTGATTCAATGTTTTGGAAATAGTTTTTATCCGCACGAACTGCTTCTGATTAACTGTTTTTTCCACAAATACAGACCCTCTTCAGATAGAGTATTTACATATATGTCCTACGGCCTAAAGTACAGGTGTGAAGACACCCAAAACATATCCCCGTGTCCAGAGGCACACACAGCAAACAAAACTTTTTGAGGTTCTGATACAACAGTAGCAATCCATTAGAAAAAGACGCTGTTGCAATATTCATATTTATTTGCCAACAGATCAGATCTCAAGTGGCTCCTTGTGACGCATGTGTCGACGCATTTTAATACAGGATCCAAACCGGGTCTCCTTGTCCGGGTAAACAAAAAAGAAAATGCGTCATGAGAAGGTTGATCTAGAAATCATTCATTCCTCTTCTGTAACCGAGGGGCTGGAGCCTATCCCAGCTGTCATCGGGTGAGATGCGGGGTACACCCTGGACAGGTCGCCAGTCTATCACAGGGCTAACACAGAGAGACAGACAACCATTCACACTGACATGCACACCTACGGCCAATTTAGAATCACCAATGAACCTATTGAAGCCGGAGTACCCGGAGAGAGAACCCATGCAGGCACAGGGAGAACATGCAAACTCCACACAGAAAGGCCCAGTCGGCCTGGATTCAAACCCAGAACCTTCTTGCTGTGAGGCATCAGTGCTAACCACCACGCCACTGTGTTGCCCAATCTAGAAATCAGTTTCAAGAGAAATAAAACAGAAGTGTTAGGACAAAGAATGTTTCCTCCTCCTCTTGGATGTCAAACTGAGATGTCTTCTTTGTTGCCTCTTCAGGTACTGCAGGTTTTTTTGCCATTCAGAAGGCTCTACAGAGAAAGCTCCCGTATCCCCTCCAATGGAACCTACTCATTTCAATAGGTGAAAAGTGACACACTGGCTTTGAAATGCTCTTAAAACAAAAGTTTCATCCCTGCCATCTCTTCACTGTTTCCAGTCTCTTTTGTCCTCTCACAGTGGCGTCATCAGTGGGCAGTTATGCAGTGACTCGCTGGGAATCGCAGAAATGCTCAGAGCTTTGGATGCTGCTAGAAGGCAAAGTCCCATACACACCGCCTCCACCAGGTGAGTACGGTGTTAGACCGTGAGCCTGCTCGCTGTTCCTCTCATAGCTCACGCTGAGAAAGGATAAAATGTGAATATCGTGTGGTTTTAGCACACATAGATCAGATGAAGACAATTTATAGAGCTGTTTTTTTACTTTTCTTGTTTTTGTCTTTCAGTACTTCCAGTAGAAGAATCAAAAGGACCCGATAAGACAAAATATGGTGATGTGATGGAATGAACATATACACATGGAGTGGATTCTTTATTTATCTTTTTTTACTTTGATTTCTCCGCATTTGCATCTAAATTTTTGTGGCGCTTTTAAATTTCATAACAGGCTCAGTGTGTGGATAAAAATATGGGTTTTCCTAAATCAGAGGTCAGGAATTATTTGGGGGTTTTAGTAGGAATAATCAGATGTTAAGCTTGTGATCCGATATTATCATTATGTGGACGTGTTGGTTTGTCATGCAACAGAATTAACGCTGCAGTGCTAAAGCCAGCCACTAGCTGTTACTGAACACCTCAGGGGGTATAAAAAGCTTCATACTGAAGTTTCTGATGGGTCAAACCAATACGCAACCAGATTCTGTTTTCAGTTACAATTTTTAAATTACAAACTGACATTAAAACGTGTGTGTCCTGGAACCTTGACCTGAATAAATTGAACTGAGGAGAGTGCAGAGGAGGACATGGCTTATGTCTGATGATTTTTAAAGTGTTTTCCACTGGGGGTTTTAGCTCAGTCTCCATTAACAGCCTCGTAACAATTTTTCTAAGACGTATACAGCTAAATAAAAACTAAAATAACACTATCACTCTGTATAGTTATGTATACTGGATACAAAACAGTTTGCCAGATCAATTTATTGTAAAAGATTTTGTCAATACTGATGCCAAATATACAGTACGATGAAATAACACACTGGTCCGTTCTCCCCTCGTCTCATCCACAGACACAAAGACACCCACATGTTTAGACAAGACAAAGAGGGAAAATAGGGCAACGTACTATTAAAAAGAATGAGTAATGAGGATCAGGTGCTCCAACATAAATGCACAGAATCGGTGTCACCCTGTGTCAGAAATGTGCTGGAGCTGCCCGAGGATTTAGACGAGATTAAATTCGTGAGCGGAAATTTTTACATGCATATGGATAGATTCTGCAGAGCATACTTCCACACGTTATTTATATATTCTTAAAAAATAAGGTTAGTTAAAAAAAAAACATGTCAGAATATGTCAAATAGAGCTGCAACACAATGACATACATCCAGCATTTCCTTTACATTTGTTTCTCAGAAGGCGATAATGAACGATTGAAATTCTGGCGTTAGCCAGATTCAACTGAACAACCACAAAGAATACCAGAGACTGCATGAACACAATTATTGTAATAATCAGATATTCACTCATCTGGGTGTTGACACACATTAGTCATGTTGAGTTTCAGTCAGACACCACCCAAAGATGCTCCAAATAAAAACCTACACTCCCATCAGTCATTTAGAACTGAAGAAGCTACCTCGATGAGTGATCAAACAAGTCTTCAAGAAACCTCAAACAAGCGCAGTTTCCTTTGGTTTAGCTTTGATTTTTGGATACTAAGGACAGATACTATCAATTTAGGGGTTTCCAACCTCTTTAATATTAACATTTTATATTCTGCAGGATTAAGTATTAGTATATTTTATTTAGATTTTATTTTATAGTGTTAAAAATGTCCAACAGAAAATGCAATTGCCAAAATTCAGCTTTTTTTAAACTGCGGTCAAGTTTACTTGCATTGCTGGACTTGTTTGTACAATAAGGTGTGAGTGGCATATATTCTGCACTGTGCAGTGCAGTCTGTACAAACAATAGAACCTTTCAAACATACTTTAACACCTCAAGTGAATGAAACGACCAAAGTCCAAGCCTTTGGTCGATGGAGGGCAACTCGTTGAGCTGAAAACACAAACTCACAGGGTGGAAATCATGTTTGAGGGAGAAAAGAATGAAAAAACGTAAGGATGGGAGCAAAGGAAATGAGACTAAGAAAAGATTTTGGCTTTGGTTGAATATTCCTTTTTCCTCCGTTTCAGCCTGGATCCACCCCCGCTCTTAATTCCTCTCGCTCGTCCTCCCACTGTAACTCAAATCTGATTTAACACTTCCAAGATTCAGAGGTTTTGAAGTCTCTTACTCCGTCTCCCCCTCTCTCTCCCTCTCTCTCTATCTCTGTCATGAACTGAATAAGCTCTCAAATCCTTTGTCACATGCACACTGACGCTGTTGAAGTAGACGACTTGGAGTAACAGAGAGCAAACAGGAGATAATGAGGGAAGAGTGTGCGGGTTACACGAGAGAGAGGGATGACTGGCCAGCGGAGCGGGGGATCAGTACATGTCCAAAACAAACGGTGGCATGGACGAGGCCCCCTTGGCACGCTCTGCAACCGCTGGCATCGTTTACAAAGCCCACAGAGAGCGTGTCTGTTTTGAGCAGCAGATACAGTCGATACAGCAGTGCATGTGCGTGACAACATGGGGTATAGAGACGGGGGAGAGCAGGAGTCAGTGCTCAGCTGTCTCACCCGATGAGCTGAGTGATTACACTGAGCCGAGCTGCAACTGGACACTGTGTGCGTGTCTCTGTATTGTCATTCTTTTGGTTTTATAAGAGTTGAACATGTAGTTCAAAACTATTTCCAAAACAAGTGTAATTTCCAACATTTTCTTTTTTTTTATCCCAGTCCATCAGTGGAAAAATCAAAACCCTTTCATCTATTTGACCCTTCTCTGTAGCCTGCAGCCATAATCAATGCCCAGAAATTAGTATGGTAACAACAACAACTGGTGTGTGATTGTCAGAGGGAGAGTAGCTCATATGTTGAACTGATTATGTGTCCTGTCCTTAAGGCTTTTTTTTTTTTCTCATGAAATGAAGTCTACTGGATATTTGGCAAGCATAACAGAAAAAATGCGTGAATCAATATCTGCTATGAAAGAAATAATAACAGAAGGATATGCGTCAGGAGCAAATTACAAGGAGCCCTTTGTGGCGAAGTGACAGCATCTTCCAAGTTAATCGCTGGTACGTCCTGTGCAGATGACGATGGGACGCTAGTTCAAGTCTGGGCAGGCCGGAGAAGGAACTGTGCAAAGGGTTTTTATGTGTGACTCACAGCGGAAGAAAAGAAAAACAGAAGTAGTGTCCCTGAAGTGTCAGAAGTGATTGTGTTTTGATTCTGTGAAAACTGGATGCAGGTTGTGGTGCAGGGATGTAGCAAAGACTGCCAGCTTTTCAACATGACTAAGGGGAAAATCTTAATTAATATAGTTTTATATAATGTATAAAGTGTGATTAAATGCAAAATTAGCTGGAATTACATGCTTTCTGGACCTCTTTATTCCACGTTTGGTTGTTGTCTCCCATTATATCATTGAATACAGTTATTATCTTCAGAATAATATAGTTTTAAGTGCACCATTGCTTACTACAGTGTCTAATACAACAAATTTGTTTTAGTATATTATCTTAATGGTAAGTTCATTGGGTACACTGCATCTTATCTTCAGGAAGATTATGGTATTTGTTTAAAATAACTAAGACAGATGTTGATTCAACTGTTTGAAGGCTTTTGTTTCCAGAACGATTGAATTGTTGTGCATTGTATTGACACATGTTTTGTGTAAAATAAAAATGATTTATTCCATTTATGTTGCAGCTTTAGAGTTTTAAGTTATTTTATTTTTTATATGTTAAACAAAAGGGGCTCTGTCCTCCCGTGCTGGCTGTTTTCTGGACTGTAAGGTGACACTTTATCCAGCTCTTCCTGATTAACTTGGGGCTCCATAATAATATCCAGGCTTTATATGAATAACGTCTCGGTAATAACAAAAGCACAACTCAAACTGGAGCCTACCTCAGCTCGCAGCCAATCAGCGCCGAGCTCGCGCACGCCGCGGCCAATGGCTGTGTTCCGGGGCGCTCGAGCACAGCCGTTTGAAGGGCGGTCCTGGGACAGAAAAAGGAAAGTATCGATCACAGAGCGGAGAGTGTCGGCGAGGAGGGTACACGGTAAAAAAATAGAGGAAAACAAAGCAGCATTTTAGGCTAAAAATATAGATAAATGAGTGTTTTTGTTATCTAGCGAGTAAAATATAGGCTACCTCATTTTTTTTTGTTTACGCGCTCGACTGTTCATTTGAAGTTAGCCGACTTGTGTTGGTGTGTTTTTGAATGATTAGTTTGTGGAGTTCATCAATACCCCCACTATGGCTTTAATAGCGACTGACCAGGGCTGCAAGATGAACGGGACTTCAGTGATTTACGGCGGAGTTGGGCCACGGAAAGAAGTTTTTCAAACCCCCGCGGACGGCTTTAAAACAACCAAAATGCAGCCCATAGAGACTGAGTATTCAACAGATGGCCTCCCCAAAGCCTTCCTGCACAGCCTGAGGACCCTGTTTGACATTTTGGATGACAACGGACGGGGCTATGTGCACATCTCTGAGATCGAGAGCCGCTGGCAGGGGGCAGACACTCGAGACCTGCCCGGTGGGGTGCTGCCCTGCCTCAGGAGGGTCACCCCGCCTCATGGCTGCCTCACCTTTGAGCGGTTCGTTGCGGGTCTGCGCTACTCCATGCTCAACCCGGAGAACAGCGCTCGCTTCAAGGCCCAGGCCGCCGTGCACCCACAGCAACCCCCAAACCAGAAACCTGCCCCGCTGTCCGCATGCAGCGGCGCCGGAGCCCGGGTCGAGAACAAGGTGCGTCCGCTGGGGCCGAGCAACGTGACGAACACCCAGCAGCACCGGGCGGCCTCCCTCCAGAGCCGGGCCCGGCAGGAGGAGGGGTCCGGGTATCCCGCGTGTGGACCAGCGAGGTACAACGCGGGCTTCGAGAGGTCCGGACGGAGTTTGGAGCTGATTCAAGTCGCTCCGGAGGGCGGGTGTTACCGTCCCGACCCGGTCCATGTTGCCAAACCGACGCAGCCTCAGCAGAGCAGGGTCAGGTCCATTGAGTCGCTTGCGCTGGAGTCACCGCAGCTCCAAGGAGCGAGTAAGTAGGACCAGATTTGGTGGGAAAGTTCATGAAGGAGTCCTTATCTTATCATCATCCCAAGAGATAAACCCCGAGAGTCCAGATATTGCAATATATTACTAATACAAAATGCATATTTGCTCTGGTTATGCAAGATGCTGCTGTCATTCAGTTATGCACTTAAATATATTGACTCTAACAGATTTCTAATTCAGATAGAGATGCTATGAGGTGTTAATGGACTTTGATTAATCCTGTGTAGCCTATAAATGTGGCTTATCACATCTGAACATTAGTCAGGGATTTGCAATGAAAATCAGCCCTCAAGAAGTTGTGGATATGCATCATTTTAATATTTTTTTTTCACGTAAATAATTTATTCTAGCTTGAAAAACAGTTTTTTCTGAGGTTTATTCAATTCGCTACTGTTGTTTAGTTGCTCCCATCCAACCTGAGGTGTATCTGTACACAGATATACTTCAACTACGCATCAAAACACAGAACAAAACTAAAGAAACTAAACTTTCATGAGCCGTCCATTTGACTTGTCCACTCCAGTCTTCTCCGGATTCACTATATACCACTATAGTTTAATTAGATGCACTGAACCAGGATGTGGACACGAGTACATGACATGTGCCGACCTTTTGCATGTAACTATTTGTCATTCAGCTCATGATGTAAACGGTTAAAAATGACAAAGTTGAAGGCAATCTCGGTCAAACTTCTCTAGTATCTTCTTAAACAGGGCCTGTTTAAAGGCCTCCGCTTCAGTCCTGAGTGCCCAGCTGAATAATTGCCGTTGTTAACCCCAGGCCAGGTCAGAGATCTGTGTCATAAACCACAGAG
This sequence comes from Chelon labrosus, assembly GCF_963514085.1. Lineage (NCBI taxonomy): Eukaryota > Metazoa > Chordata > Actinopteri > Mugiliformes > Mugilidae > Chelon > Chelon labrosus. The sequence goes on from NC_140355.1 coordinate 12,765,323, forward strand.
ATTTATCCTTCTCGAGGGGTCGCTTTTAAGGAGAGAGCGCAGTCTTCCCTGCCACGACTGAAGGAACGGGTGATGGTCAGTCGCATGCGTCGTCATTTGTTCAGTTAATGCGGTGGATGGAGGATGGAGGATGGAGGAGGTGCCGCCGCCGGAGAAATTCCCAGTTTGCCTACTCATTATCTTGTTCAGACACATAGACTGACTGGTCCTTTTTGTTCTCGTAGTTCTTTCACATTCTTTCTTCATCTCTCTTACGTGCACTCAACTGGAGTCGCTCCGAGTTTGCGTCACCTCTCTCCTGTTAGGCTTGTCTGGAGATATAATAACAGTGACACTCACACTGTCTATGTCGAGCCCTCGAGGCTTTTTAGTGCTTGTATCACTTTCACTAAAGACATTGTTGGTTTTCATGTAGATAGATGGATAGATACATACACTAAATGGTCATATATATACGTACTGTTTGCGTTTTGAGATAGGCCTCTCAAATGAACAGTTTGCAACTATTTATCAGCATCTTGGGAATGAATTGCATCAGTACCGAGTAAAATTCACATTCAAGCAGAAAGTCTTAACAGGAGATTGCGTGTTATGTGGGCGTATCAATCACCAAAGCATCCGAATGAAACGTTCAGTGATCACGTAAGTGTGTAAAGTTTAGGTGTCCGCATATTTTTGGGCACGTTACAGGCAGTCCAGCAGCATCCGTGCTGTAATCGCTCACATGCAGCCAAGCCCCGCTGGATTAGTCCAGATTACAGCAGACAGGCCGGGCCTCACTAAATCACTGCGGCAGTGAAATCCTCCCCAACACCCTGTAGTCCACCACAAATTCCCGACTCTCTCTTTCGCTGTGTTTTGTTTTAGAAAAAGCAGCTGTGGCGTGTACTTAAATCTAAATAGCTGATGATGATGATGATGATAAAATACCACAGAAGAGGTAAGCAGGGCGTTACGTCACATTTTCCACATGGACAGCTTGGAGATGACTTCCACGTTATCATATCAGCATGTCGTTCAGATGAGATAGGATAAAAAACACTCCAAAATAAACAAACTGGAAAAACAGCAGAGATTTAAACAAGATTATCAAAGTTAAAAGATAAAAACACTGCTATCTGGTGTTTTCCCTTGATCAAAACAGACCAAACCTGAAATTTGCATTTACCGTCTATCCTGTTTCAATTTCAAAATGCCACGCTTTATTTACTGTTCATTCATCTCACTTTAAAATGTCGATTATTGTGTGTTGTTCATTTGTCAGAAATATTATCAGAAGCTTGTTTCAGAGCCTTCAGCTCAGATGTTTTATATATTTCTTTCTGCTCCTCTGAACTCATCCTCAGTCAGATAATCTAATGACTGAGTCTTCAAATACGTATTTTTGTTTTCCTGTGTATTTTAAAATCAATATGTTTTTCTACATTAGTATAGTAACCATGTAATGAAAACCACCCAGCTGAGTACAGCTCCCTCCTGTGGTGTAAACCGGCAGCTCCAAATGTGTTCAAAGACCAACTCAGCACATGAAAACATAGCAGGACTTGCATGCGTTACTTTATTTGCACCAAATGCAGTTTGTCTAATTCTACTACTATTGTAGACAGATGTGTGTGTGATTATAATTGCTGTGTTTTGCATCCATGCCTCATTGCAGTCTTATTGTAAAACACAATTTCATACTTTCTTTGCCACTGTGTTGTGTTTTATATTATCTTGAGCTGTACTACAAATATCTGAGAATTTTTTGTTTTTGAAAACGTTCAGATTGAATGACAGAGTGCATTCCAGACTGCGGCTGAAAATGTCTGTGTTACATTTGTCTAGGTGTTGTGAAATCAGGTTTACCAAGATCTCAGAGCGAATCAGCGACAGGATTTACGGGTGGTTCCAGGCGGCACGGGCGGAGTCGGGAAGAGCAGAGGCGGCACACCATTTCCAATGGAGTGGATTATGGAATGGTTAGTTTGAAAAACACTTTCACAGTGTCCCAGGTATACCATGCAACAGTCTCCATCAACTTAATAAATGGACTTGTAAAGCGCAGTAAAGAAAAGCTTAAAGTGTGATATTAAGAAACTATACTTGGACAAACAAGACAAACTTCTTTACAAGCAGTGGCCTGTAAGTGGGTTTGTCATTTCATAAGTATGTTGTGTACCCAAACCTTGTACAAACCCACATAACAAACATGAAATAACAGTTTAAAATATTAGAAGGGAGGTCACATTTTCTAAAGTTAGCTGATAAGTCAGAAAATGAATGCAATGTGTATAAGATCATAATGAAAACTTTATGTTCATTTCTTTACAGAAAAACATCACTGCAGTTTAGAAATGTGCACGCACAAATAACTGTATCAGACTCTTCCAGAAAGATGATCTACAAATGCTATCCATCACCAAAAGAAAGAAATTTTGTAGCACAGACCTCTAATAGGACATAAGTTTTGCCTTTCTTTGTTTTCCAAGATGGTAAATTGGATATAGTTTGCTTTTGAACTCTTGGTTGGATGAAATATGCAATTTAAATAAGCCACTGTTGGCTTATTTAAATTGATCTTTTACCATTTTCTCACATTTGTACACTGGCAGATAGCTTTGAAATGTTAACCGCAGCCTTAAAGAGCTGTGCCATAAACAGCAAGCTGACGGTCGGTCGGTCTATTTTAGGTGTCAGGCCTTTGGTGAGCGTCTGTTCCTAATTTTGACGGTGTGTCTGGGACCTTTCACCTCAGCAGTCGGACCGGCCACCATCTTTTATGCTGATTCGGTGTATTTAATCAGTGGTGAAACTGGCCGGTTAAATTCGAAACTTCGATTGGCTGTTCATATTTATTCTATTTTCCTATCTAATAGTAGCTTTTTTTTTTAATGAAAGAGTTATTTCCTTTCGCACAGGAGAAAATGTATGTCTCAGCCGGCTGAAGTCTGTGTGATGTGTTCAAGTGCAACGCTTTGGCCCTGATACAGGTGACGTGAGGTGACGTTCACAGGTGACGTCATTGCCGGCAGTTATTTTATGTCGGTTTGGTGTGTCCATACCTTAGGATGTGTTGGCACTAGCAGAAAAGAAACGGCCGGCAGAGGATTAGTGACATTGCATAATCGAGCCAGAAAGCTTGTTGAGGCAAGTATTTCTGTTTAAAGCTGAATAGTGGTCTTAATACATTTCAGTTGAGCTGTGATGTGTCATCTTTTTTTATTTTTTTGTGTGTTGCATAAAGAGAGCAGAGGCTCAGTGGTGAAGGATTTTGACAGAGACAGATCATGACTTTTATTTTGAAAATCTAATAGTAAAAACATTAAAATAGAGGCTTTCCTCTGTTTTACTTCCTATTGGCCCACGGATTCCCCTCCCACCCCACTGCCTCCCCTTCACTCTGCCCCTCCCACTCTCTAGTCAGGGGCTCAAGCCTCCTCTCACTCTTCGACTCTCCCCCTGCCTCACCATTTCTCTCTCTTCCCAGCTCACCTCCTCTCCCTCTTTCTTTCCGTGTTTGTGTCGCGTCTCCGTCTCTTTTTCTTTTGGCCTCTGTGTCTGGAGAGGCTGACTGACCGACTCCCCTCCTTCTCCCTCCGTCCCTGCCCCTCTCCTCCTCCCCCTTCCCCCTGTCCCTCCCACCCAGGCCGACTTGGCCCACCGTTGCCCTGATGGTAGTGAGCCGGGTCGGGCCCAGGGGCCTGGTAGAAGTAGAGGATTCGCTCGGCAGGCCCGGCCCAGCCTGGACGGCCGTGTGGGCTGCCTACACTACCGTCTTCATCCCCCTCAGCAGTAGCCTCTACAGCAGCAAGGCCCTGCACTTTTTCCTGTGGGTGAGTAGGAGAGTGAGAGAAGGAGGCAGAAGAAAAGGCAGAGATGACTGTAGATGATAGAGGACTTTAAAGGTTGTTGGTTAAAGGGTTTTGAAGATGTGCATCAGGTTGTTTTGGCATTTAATCATGACAGTTGAGACAATACAGGAGGTACAAAGTTGTCATCACTCTCGTGTGTTTGAAAGTCAGTGTGTGCTAGAACAGGACAGTAGAAACTATTTATGTGAATTTGTTAAAGGGACTTTGGGACATGTTTATTGTAGAGGCTCACAGTTCGTACTTCCTCAGAAATGAGTCATTGTTGATAAATTAGTTGACTGACAGAGCTTAATAAACAACAGTGTTTCAAGTCGTTTATCAAATGGAGTTGCCAAGTGTTGGGTGGTAACAGTTGCGCAAATGTGAAGATGTAATGGATTTATTTTTATATATAGAATTGTTAGTTGAATATCTTTGGGCTAAACAAAAAAAAAAGAGTTGTGAATTGTCATAAACTTAATGTTTAATATATTGATGAAAGTGTCACTGAAAGAATAGTTACTGTAACCTTGTGGCATTAAAGTTAATTAGCAGAACTTAGTTGACAGCAACAACGACAGTGTTATTATTCACCAAACATACATTTTTAAGATGTGTGGATTTGCTGCTTGTGTCTTTGATGTTTGGGTGAATTTAATATCTTTAGGATTTGCTTGTCAAAAAAAAACAGCTGTGTGAAGGCAACATTTTATTGACTTAACACAGAATCAGCTAAACCCCTAAACAGCCTGTGCTTCAGGGACGTTTCAGCTCCAGTATTGCGCCTGTCGTGCTGTTACATTGTAGAGTGTCGGTTCATACTGTTCTTTGTCGACGAAGTTTAAAAGGTTGTTGTGTTGTTCTTTGTGTTTTTAGCTACACGGCGCGTGCACCGGGCGTCATGTTATTGTATGTGCGTTGTCGCGCGTATTCACGGCTGCTCACTCAGCCAGAAGAGAGCACAGAAACACACACACATGTACAGAGTTTTTCATAACCTTTCAGCCGTTTGCTGCTCTGGTTCCTCTCTGTGTATTTTCCCCTTTCTTTTTTTTTTTTTTTCCCCAGTGTGTTTTCCTGCCTGTGGCCCATCACACATTCATGCAGCCTGACACCGGGTCATGCCTCATTCTACACAGAGAGCCCCCCCCCGACCCCCTTCTTCCTCCCAGAAACCCCCCTCTTCCTCTGTGTACACTCTCTCTTCAGGCTCTTTTTGGACGGAGCACAAAAATGTTAAACAGGGCTTGATTTTGGTCTCTCGACACTCTTTGTGCTCTGCCAGTCTACGTTTGCTGCATGTCTCCTGGCGTATTAGCGATGATCAGTGGAATGTAGTGAGCTGCTATGGGTGGACAGAAAGATGACACACCAGGTGGCTGAATGCCAGCGGTGAGGCCTGGATTGTGGCAGTGTGCCGCATGGACAGCCTGGTCAGCACAACTTAATGCAGCCTTGCTGGGCTGCAAACACGCACACACACATGCTTTCTCTTTCACAAAAACACACGCACACTGGGGTGGCCACAGCTGAAGTGGGTCCGCTGTTTACCCCATTCTTAGGTTGCTGCGTGGTTGCCATGACGCCGGACTGATTGCTCCTCTAAACATTGTTCAGGATGGGAGAGAGTCCGGCACAATTGGTGCGGCGCCATTGTCTCGTCAGGCACAAAAGACTGTGCTGCAGATGCCCCTGTGAAAAGATGGGAGCCTGTCCGCCATGCAGACTGCTGGCAGCCCACGATCAATGATTAGATTTAGTCTTGGCAGCGATTTGAAACCTCCCTCAGGGATGGCATGGGAAATATTCTCTGTGGGAAATCTCCACAGAAAGTGACTTCAGGCAAGGCTGTCTCATGTCCCTGACTAAGCTTTTCTCTTTCCTTTCTTTCACCATTTCACCCTTATCCTGTCCCCACATTCCCTTCTTTTCACTTGACCTCACGCAGCTGAAGCAAATGAAAGAGCTGGAGCAAGAGAAGGACTCCCTGCTGGCCGGTCTGGAAGTGGTGGAGCGGGCCCGAGACTGGTACCAAGGCCAAATCCACAATGTCACAGAGAGACAGCGGCAGATCGGCCAGAGCTCGCAATGCACGGTTAGTTAAAACACCGACCTAAAAACAAAGACTTTTGCCACTGGTGGGTGTTGCCAACCTGATACTCGCATAATCACAGTCTGTTAGCAGCTCTTTCGAATCCCTCCAGTTATAGGTGATTATCTGGTGGTTAACAGAACCTAGTCAGATGGGTTTCACACAGATGTTCCTAAAAAAAAAAACAGAACTCCCTACCAGCTATTAAGAACTGAAGAAAATCCAGCCTGTCCAGTTTCCCTACTATTAGCCTCATTTTTTGGACATACCATGACCTGGATGACTGACCTGGGATCAGCTGTGAGTCATGAGAACGCTGCTGTTAGGCAACTTTCGTCAAGTAGAAGACACCAGTTTAACAAACTAAAGAGTAACTTAACTCTCCAGGGAAACAGAAGGGCTCCCTGCTGACGCTATAAGATTAAACTATAATATATAAACCTACCATCCACCTCCTTCTGGAAATATCAACCAACGCATCGCAACTCTTGAACTGGGACCATATTGAAACGCTTCCACTTACTATCACAAGAGGAGATCATTGATGATTTCTCACAGGAGAGATTTTGACACAGTAAGAAAAGCACAGGCGTAAATAAAAGCAGAAATTACTTGGACAAATGATGACCTGTGCATTTTCCCAACACATGTACAGCTGCCAAAAGTTAAATTTAGTCGCGTCACAGCAGCTCGTCAGTGCAGCGGGGTTTCATCCTGTCATGGAAATATTATTCTATCCAAAGCAGGGGATTATTCTGACTGCACCCTTTTTTCCAGTGACTGTACATGTTTCCCGTGCAGGTTCTTTTTCCTAGTAACATATCCTGCTAACTTCGATCAGGCGACGCAGATTATAGGGAAATCACATACACTTGATTAAGTAAAATAGCTGCATGCTTTAAATTATATCCTGGTGTCTTTATCTGTGCAACTTTTTCTGAAACGTTCACCTCTTTTTAACCTCGTCCTTAGTTTATGAAGTAGCTGGATTTTTTTTCTTTCACAACTTTCTTAAAATTTCATTCCACCTGTCGTTTTTTGTTTTTCTCCTCTCAGGATTTCTTCACAGAAGCCAGTCAGAGTCGCATGAACGTTCTCATTCCCAAGCTACAAGAAGTCAACCGCTGCCTTAATGACCTCATTTCCTGTACAGGAATGGTAAGTGTTTGTGTCCGTGGGTGTTTTATTTGATGTTGCAGGATAAATAGATGTCATCTACATATAAACCGTGCTTATGGATTTATGCTTTGCATAATTGCAGAACAACTTTGCTTAGTTATTCAAAGATTTTTTCACAAAACCAATGTTCATTGATTATTTCCACAATATTTTACCACTAATTGACACATCGTACATATGACTTTACTGTTGCCCAGCTCTTCTTTTATTCCAAATTCCAAAATCCGACCTCTCATCAGCTTTCAGGCCTGACAGTTCCCTCAGAGTAGTAGCTTCTGTCATGTTTTGGACTAATCTCGTTGCACGGTCTCATGAGGGTAATCATGTGAAACCAGTCTCTCAAAGCTGCAGCGAGATTTCTAATGAGAGTTGATGAAAATCCCAGTTGAAATCCAAGATAGGCAAAGCAGGTAATAGGATGCTGGGTGGCCATCATTACAATTATAAATTATCATATTTCATAACTTGTGGTAAAGCTGAATATCCAGTGTGTGTTTTACCTTCACCAATGGTTCCTCTTTATTTCCCAGCAGTCATTTCCTTCCAGCGGCGTTCAGACCACAGCTAACTCCCAGCCTCCTGCCCCAGCTCCACCACAAGCCATCCAGAGACTGAAGGGCCAGAACCGACTTCTCACTCAGGTTCAACACAGCCTCCAGTATGTGTCACCCGTACGAAGCGACGTTCGTTTTCTCACATCTTTTCCTTCTGTTCTTAAAAGGAGGTGACGGAGAAGAGCGAGCGGATCGCCCAGCTGGAGCAGGAGAAGTCGGCCTTGATAAAGCAGCTTTTTGAGGCTCGGGCCCGCAGCGCACAAGACACGAGCACCATGGACTCCACCTTCATCTGAAAACGCTACAGCCGACACCATCACCAACACCAAATGTCAGCCAGGAATCACCATGATGTCCTGTCGACGTATCCGCGGAAGATTGAAGCTGACTCTTGTTTACCTTACTGGCCGTTTGTGGCAGTGTCGCACCTTCAGCCATAACACTCTCAATTACAGTGAGCACCCCAAATCCAACCATGCACTACCTAGATGTGAGCACTCCTGGCCTGACCCGAGTGACACGACCCAAGAGTTTACTCGCTGCCTTTCCTAAAACACTCCCACGAAGAAGCAGAAAAGACTGGAAGAAATTAGTCGGGTCCCATGATCTCATCACTCCATTTCTTTGCAGCATCTGCCAGATCTCCACTCCCACTCCCAAAAGACTGTTATTTGTACTTCTGCTGCTCCACTGCACAAGGAACAGAAAAACACAAACCTTCACTGGGAGTCTGCCGATTATATAACGCTCCAAACGGAGCGTTATAACGGAAAAAATCGGACGGTGGGGGGTTTTGTTTCTGTTGGAATAAAATGCCATACACTCACACATGAAAACAAATTAAAATTCTCAGCTGCACCGGCTTGCTGTGACCTATCAGTAACTTTTTTTTTTTTTAAAGTTTGGTACTTTGATTTAATCAGTATTTTCTTCCTTTTAATGTAATTCAATGATCAATAACATGTTTACCTGATATATCTTCTTGGTTTTTATAGTGTTCAATTAACAGAGAAAGAGAGAGGGAGGGATTACGGAAAGAGCAGTTAAATGTTATAGTAGCAAGTTAAATGTTAAGACTGAAATGTTTTTGTTTTTTTAAAGATTGAAAAAATATGGGAGGGCAGTCTACAAGCTAACGATACACAAAAACGGTGAAATTTGGAAGTTTGCACGTAGGAGAAAGCTGTGGAGGACGAACGTGGTAGATGATGAATGTGTTAAGGTTGGGAGATCTTCTGACGTTACGTCAGAAACTAGAAAAACCAGAACAGATATGACCTTGGCCGACTAGCGCTACAGATCCTCCGCTCGTATTTACAGCGGATTCCTGTCATGGGTCGTATTTTCCGATCAAAATATTTATTCTCTAAAGAGATTTCAGTTTGAAACCCGGAGATTAAACGTTAGCACGGATGTGATTTTGTTTTTGTACATCTTCTCTTTTGAGAGGACGATTTTAGACTAAAGTGTAAAAACATTTAGCCACCCGCAAGTTTACAGAAATAAGTAGTTGGTGGGTGGCGGTAGAAAGAAAAAAAAAAGCATCGTAGTTTTATAATAGATGTGTACGGTACTGCTGGGATGTCTGCACATAGCACAGTTGTATGCCGCCTGTTTCCCACTTTGTTTGATCGTATGTTTCTTGCTGCTCAAACTACACTACGTGTGAAACACTTTTCCTTCTGCTTTCTATTGAAATCACTCAAACTTGGGGTGAAATGTCAGAAATAAAAATGACCAAACTCTTTTGACTGTGTTTTTTTTTTTTTTTTTTGCAACTCCATATCTAATATATTGTAATAACAGCATAACAGAAATTGTTAAGAAAATAAGAGATAAGAAAATTAATCTTTGGCAGATCACACTTCAGTTTTGACTCACATTTCTCCGTTTTCTAAAATAAACCTGTCAGTGGTCACTCTTCTCCTATTTTTATTTCCGCATTTTGACATGAGTGGCGGCAGCATGCTACTTTACATTTAGTAAAAGTATAAACTCAACTTTACATGACATGTTATGTTCAGCCCTGTTACCGTTCACCATCATAAATTAGGAAACTGTCCCTTGATGGTGAGCATAATCTGATGTAATTATTGCAGCACGTTTGCACTTCACCCTTCTTTGTTTTAATGAGGTTTATATTTTGGAAACTGGATACCACAAATTTTATTTTTTTTAAATTAATTTTTAATTATTTTGTTTGTTTTTTAAGTCAGTCTGTTGCAGTATCCCAGCGTCACTGTATGCGTTTGTAGGAGTCCCATTACATTAATTAATATACACCGATCAGCCACAACATTAAAACCACTGACAGGAGAAGTAAATAACATTGACCATCTTGTGATAATTCAATGTTCTGCTGGGAAACTTCTGGACCTGACATTCATGTGGATGTAACTTAGACATGTACCACCCACCTAGACCAGACCAGACACCCCCACCCCATAGCAATGACACTCCTTGATGGCAGCAGCCATCCCCAGCAGGATGCAGCCTGACACAGGCACACACACAAAAACGGTTTAGGAGCAACTGAAAAAAACACATGAAAAACAGCACAAGGTGTTGACCTGGCCTCCAAATTCACTAGATCCCAAACTGATCAAGTATCTGTGGGATGATCCACAGAGGCCCCTCCCCTCAACCCATAGGAAAGGTCCTACTCCGTATCTACATAGACGGATCTAGTACGTACATCTTCGTCACCACCGCTTGTTAGATTTGTGACAATTAGCCTCAGCTTTACTCTGTAAGCATGTGCTTGCATGTCAGCATCATTGTCGTGAGAGTGTTAGCAGGCTGGTATTTGCATTCAGCCCAAACAACCACTTTGAAATACAAAACAGCTTGAATACAAAACTTATCAGTTGAAAAACTTATCAGTGTTAACACGGTTGATTTAATACCACAGCTAACAGTTTTTCCTTTTCTTGTGTTTTCATGTGGTTGCAAAGGATGATACTGTGACAAAACGTGCTTACAATATGATATGCATGCTGTGTATTTATTTGTTTAGCACATTTAAAAATCCACAGTTGCAGACAGGTCTGTGATCAGAATGCAGATTCATTATATTCATGTTTATTTATTAATACATCAATTGATGTTAAGTCAAAAGTCAAGATTCTTGTTCAGAGTCTCCTCAGCTGTGCCGGCGTGGGCCCCTGCAGCGTGTGCGTTTCTGCTCCGATGCAGAATTTAGCGAACCTGTGGAAACCTTCTCCCCTGTAAGAAAAGAGAAACGCGTCTCCAGTAAACCTGACACCAGCACAAACAAGTTCATGCACGGTAGGGTAAACAAATCGGGGGTCGAGTTTCAGTAGACGGCCTGTAACGCTGTTCAAACAGCCTGAAACACCCGACTGTACTGTCACATATAAAACACAGCCAAGAGGACGCTAAAGAAGAAGTGGTTAAATAATTAACAGGGCCCTACTTTAACGTGTTCTTAGAAGTGTTAACAGTGTTAAATGGTGTTACACTCACTGTATTTTACACACTATAAAAGACAGCAGTCTATTAAATGTTTGAGGATTAGGAGCAAAGAGGTGAAAGGTCACCCGAGAGGTCAGTCTTTGACCCTCTGAGTCAACACTACATGTGGACACCGCATCAGTTAAACTGTCGCTGTGAACGTGGCGTGACACAAGTCTCCGTTTGGCGCGCCGGGGAATCGACCGACAGACGTCGCACCTTGAAACGTGTCAGCCTCACGTAACATATTACACATCGTTACAGTGAATTAAATCAGAAGTCTCTTGCATCAGTTGTTTACTGATGATTTTCCGTCAGGCACCATTGGTTTGTTGCATCATCGCCAATCGGCGTGAATGGATAACTGCTTGCCCCGACACGTCCTCCACACTGACGTGTTCTACTGGCTCTTTCCGATCAACCGTTGTTCCGTTTCATATTTCAAATTAACTTCCACACAATTCACACAAGTCATTTATTTAACATGTTAGTTTTAAAGGAGTGATGTTTGCACAGGGGCCAAACAAGACATCATGGCATCCAGGGGGACATCCTCAGCTCCCACACCCTCATCCTCCTCTCTGTGATTGGATGATCAGAGTCAGCAGGATCCCTGAAGTGTTAGCTCATGTTCCAAAAGATGTTTTCTATTCATTTTGAGGTGTGGGGTTGGGTGGGGGGGGGGGGCTCAGTATTTGCTCACACTGGAACAGAGGAACACAGGAGTCAACCACAACTGAGATTGGAGATTTGGGACATCCACTCACCTTAGGAAGGTGCTGCAGTGTCTCAGTGAACAGGTGAGTGTCATTTTACATAAACTGGCTGCGGTTTTATCTGAATTTTGTTTTATTCTTCGGTCTTGTGTCAATATTCTGGCGTTGCGGACTTTATTAGTACATGTTCTGTAGGAGGCTCAAAAGACTCTATTCGTAGTCAGGTTGCACATTTACATGTCACCCTAGATACAGAGATAAGACAGATATAGGCCAACTGCTTACAGTGGTATGCAAAAGTTTTGGGCACCCCTCTAAGATTTCATGATAATTTGCTCTAACTTTATAAAAGAAGATCACAGCAACAAGATTTGATTTCCTACAGAGATGTAGACATTTGAGTGTTTTCCAGACCAAAATTCTCAGAGTACCATTACGTAGTTTTATTATGATAAATTAAAATGTAAAATATGGTATGTGCAAAAGTTTGGGCACCCTTTTAATCACATTGATTTCAAGACCTGTAGGGATTTATAGCTGACAGGTTGCAGCACAAAATTGCTTTGACTAGCTTGTGAGACCTTCAATTACAAAGACAGGTGGAACCAATCATGAAAAAGGCTATTTAACAGAGGCAATTGCTGGCTGTGCTTGTCCTAGGTTATTTTTTAGAGTGTGGCAACATGGGGGCATCGAAACAACTCTCCACTGACCAAAAAACTAAGATAATTCATTATCATGAATTAGGAAAAGGGTATAAAAAATTATCAAGAAGGTTCGGACTTGTCTGCCTCCACAGTCAGAAATGTGGTGCAGAAATGGAAGGCCACAAGAACAGTCCTTGTGAAGGAAAGATGTGGTTGGCCAAAAAAAATACTGGAAAGGCGCAGGCGAAGGATGGTTAGAATGGTCACAGACAAGCCACAGACCACCTCCAGAGAACTACAAGAACATCTGGCTACTGATGGTGTAGTTGTTCATCGTTCCACAATCCGGCGTACTTTGCACCAGGAAAAGCTCTTTGGAAGGCTGATGCGCAAAAAGCCTTTCCTGAGTGTTCGTCACAAGAAGAGTCACATGAGGTATGCAAAAGCACACCTGGACAAGCCGGAAGCATTTGGAAAAAAATATTGTGGTCAGATGAGACTAAGAGTTATTTGGTCAGAACAAGAGGAGGTATGCATGGTGAAAAAAACACACTGAATTCCATGAGAAGAACTTAGTGCCTACTGTGAAATTTGGTGGAGGGTCCATCATGTTATGGGGCTGTGTGGCCAGCACAGAGACTGGAAACCTTGTTAAAGTTGAGGGCCACATGAATTCCTCTCAGTATCAGCAGATTCTTGACAAGAATGTTCAAGAATCTGTCACAAAGTTGAAGCTACGCTGGGGTTGGATTTTTCAGCAGGACAATGATCCAAAGCACTGTTCAAAATCCACAAAGGAATTAATGCAGAAGCACAAGTACAATCTCCTGGAATGGCCATCCCAGTCCCCAGACCTTAACATCATTGAAAATGTATGGATTGATTTGAAGCAGGCTGTTTACGCATGGAAGCCATGAAATCTGACTGAACTGGAGGCATTTTGTATGGCGGAATGGGCCAAACTACCACCTGCCAGACTTCAGGGACTTGTCTGTGGCAATAGGCGGCGTCTACAGGCTGTTCGAGCGTGCAAAAGGAGGCTCTACTAAATATTAATGGAATTATTTCTTTTGGGGTACCCAAATTTATGCACATGACTATTTTTGTTTAAATACACATAAAAATGTTTCTGTTGGACCAATGAAAATGACTGTTTCCATAAGGTATAACATATGTTAAAATAAAGTTGCTGCTTCAAAAGCTCAGCAAGTGATTTTGCAGTGATTTTCCTAATGAGTGTCCAAACTTTTGCATACCGCTGTATTTAAATGGTGGAAACAAGGATGCCAACAGCAGACATCACGTGTCATAGTGGGTGTCTGAGGAGGAAATGGGCTGAGGTGTCTGTGAGACAGTGTGACAGTGACACTTGAACAGTTAAGGAGGGGGAAGGTGATCGGTTCATTGGAGGATCAAGAGTCAGTTGAAGGTAAGGGCATCTGTTTACCATTCAAAGCTATATAGAATAAAAAAAAAAATAAATAATTAAATTGAAGGTGAGGTGCGTAGGATAAATTCAGTTTGCTGTTCTCAAATGAATTGACTGAATAGTTTTTGTTCCACTGATAAAAATTTTGTACTGCAAATAAAGCAGCCGATGCACCTTCTGAAATATCCCACTATCACATGTTAGTCTTTTCTATTTCAAAACCACTGTTGTGTATATATGATATGTTTTATATGCCATTACTTTCTGTATTTGTTATATTTAGAGTGTGGGTTCACACCTCGTCATGTCTTGCATAGACATTGAAGATATTTTGTGGGGGAGGATTTTCAGAGGAAGTACATTTATAAAAAATTTGAAGCTTCTAGAGCCCATACTCAAGGCTAAGTGAGTAAAAAAAAAATCAATATTATAGAGTTAATATGACCCTTCTGACTTTTTCATTGGAATTCACCAAGTTATAGGAAATATTACGATGCGATGCATTGCAGCATAAATTGGAAATCGCGCTATTATTAGGAGCTGAATTTCCCAACATTGTTGGCCAACCAGACAGTTCAATGAAAGCACACCAACTTGACGCACCTCCGTTGCAGTATTTTGGATGAAAAAAGAAACAGAAACAGGGGTTGTCAATCATCTTGGCATCCCTTAGATTTATCTTGAGAGCCCCCTTTTGAGGTCACGACCTCCAGGTTGGTCTTTTGATATTAAAACAGACTGATTTACAATGATTTGTATGATGTTTCTTTACCAGTAATAAGGAAAAAGGGCACACTTGTCAATCAGCTAGTTAGATTTCAGGGCACCAGTCCTCATGCAGGAATAAAATTAAAACACAAACTGTCTCTAATAAAAGCAACAAATATCAAGAAGGACTCATGTCCTATTAATAATTTTCTTTTTTTTTTTTTTTAAACCGAAACCTATAAATGTATATTAACCTTTCATGCTTCTTGGAAACATGTAAAATACACTGCTGCCCATAAGGCTGGAATAATTTTGTTTTTAGACACCTCCCTCTTTTTTCCTATTTATAAAAATCACATTGTCGTAATCATTTCATGAGAAGAGGTAAAAATATATCTTGTTCCAACGTCATAGGCAACAGTGTATATTAAAATAAAAGTGCATGCCTGCGCTCTTCACATCATGATATCTTCATGAGCTGTTCTCTATTGACCATGTGAGGGCACATGGGTATGCTCTTTTACTGTTATATCTTGTCTCTAACAACTGATCCTGACATGTATTCGTCTGACTTGTTCTCTGACAGATCTTTCTTCCTCTGGCCTCTTCTGAACACATCTTTCCGATCTAGCCGGCCGTCATGGATGTCTTACACATCAACTCCTCTCTGCTCCTGGTCTCTCACAGACCTCTTAACTCCACTGGTGCTGAGAAGACAGTGTATGAGCAGTGCATAAACATGCCTGCTGCCCTGATCTGGTATCTCGCCCTGCAGTTCACAAACATGCTCCTGGGCATCCCGGCTAACCTCACGGTGCTGTGGCTCATCCACAAAAACAACGGTGACTCCTCCACCTCAGATATCTTCATCTTTCATCTGGCGATTTTAGACGTGCTCTTCTGCCTCATCCCTCCCCTGGAGCTGGCCAACATCGTCTTCCTCACCACCACCACCAGCACCTGGTACGTCCTTCGCTTCTTCTACGGCATGAAAGACTGTTCGCCGCTCTTCCTTTCCTGCATCTGTCTGGACCGCTACATGGCCGTGGTCCACCCCATCACCTTCACGGAGCTCAAGGACCGTAAGCACAGGACAGTCCTGGTCATCATAGTCTGGCTGATCACACTGGCCTATGCCTCTGCTAAATGTGTAGGCAATATTGAGAACTTTGAGAAGGTCTTCACGGCAATGATCCTCGCGGCGTTTGTCTTCATGGTGTTCTGCAACATAACAATCCTGTGGGCGCTTCGACAGTCCGGGCCCGGCAGAGACGAGATGCATCCCGTGAAGAAGAGAGCCTTCAAGATGGTCCTCATAATTCTGGCCATCATAGTGTTCAACTACTTCCCACCTGTTGCACTCTTCCCCTTTCAAGAATACTTTGATCCTGACGTGTTTACCTGCTATATTCATTATTTGGTCTTTGGCTTGATGGACTTCAGCAGCAGCATTCAGCCTATGCTTTATCTGTCCAAGGAAAAGCTGCCATGGAGTCTCAACTGCTGCCAGACTGGCACGACACAAAAGCCGTAGGATTGTACTGCATATGTGGTTAAGGAAACCTTTATTTGTCCCATTATCAAATGGATTAATAACCATCAAATGAATGTACTGTTGCTGTAAACTATATGAGACTAAGTGATGCTGAAAATGCTGGTTCATAAAACATGGGTTTCTTTGGGCTATAAGAAACTTTGGTATGCACATTTTATATGATTATTATAACAATTATATAAATATATATTATTATAACAATTATAGAATGAGAATTTGAATTAATATTTTAAAGGATTGAATAATTATATTTATATACACTGTACATATAGTATGAACACCTTCAAGCATTATGCTACATATTTAAAGGGGAACTATTTTTTTTTTACAACCTGAACCTTTTTTCTGGCATAAAATATGATCGTTTACTCACCCATATAACTTATTTGGTGTCGTTTTTCAGATATTTAGATCCGCGTATATCCATATAGTGGGAGTGACTGGGGCACCGAAACGCAGCCTCTAAACAACGCATTATCTGCCGCGAAACTCGTTCATTTCACCAATATTTTGTGATGATACGCCAGTGCTATTCCCAGTTGAGTCCGGAGTTACCTGTTATCTATGCAGCGGTTTGTTGTTCTTTGGCCAGATGTTCCTCTTCAGAGATGACATCATCCAGGTCAGAGGTTAGTAGGTCACTCTACAGACCCCGGATGATGATAACAGGTAACTCTGGACTCAACAGGGAATAGCACTAGCGCATCATAACAAAATATTGATGAAATGAACGAGTTTCGCAGCAGATAATGTGTTATTTAGAGGCTGTGTTGCGGTGCCCCAGTTACTCCCACTATATGGATATACACGGCGCTCCACTGGAGCTAAATATCTTCCGAAGGACTAAAAATGACACTAAAGTTATATGAGTAAACAACCGTATTTTATGCCAGAAATAAGGTCCAGGTTGTAAAAATCAGTAGTTCCCCTTTAACTGATCATAAGTTCTCACTGATCATAAGTCATTTTCATAATGCCATAAAGACGTGGCTCTTCAACGCATTAAAAGCTTGGCCGATTTTGTTTGGATTCCCGGAACTTAAATCATTATGATGTCATTTTAATGGACAAATTGCAAATTTCAAATCAAACCGCACTCAATAATCCATAAGAACAAAGTGCCTTGGAATCATTTCCCTTGGGCTACCGCACTCTGGAGGCTGTTTTCTTAACTGCTCTCAAAGGACCTCATCAATCCCTCAACTTTGACCAGAGTCCCTGCATCTGCTGCTGAAAATCACCCCCGTTGCATGATGCTACCACCGCTGTGCTTCTCAGTAGGGATGGTATCAGTCGGGTGACGAGCTGTAGATCAGCTGTATGGATATAGAACCCATAAAGCGTCGTTTAGCAGACTCCGAGCAGGCTGATAGATTCCATTCCACCTCTAGACGCGTCTCAAGGACTTTTAAAACAAAGCACCTTTTCATTCCACTGTATATAACGTTATTACTGAATTGCACTGAATAAAAACACATAATGTAAGCATGTATGTGAATGTTCATGTGTTCATATACACCCCTCTGTTGATATACATATAAAGAGTAAATACGACATCAAGACATCGCCTGTTAATTTATTCTCTTTAATTTACTCACAAATCACACAAAAGTCACGATAACATCCTCGTAGCAAAGGCTCAGTACATTGCTACATTTCGAGCCGTCGCTACAGCAAGAAGTTTTACTCTCTTTTGTGTCAGTGATAATCGTTTCCTGGTATTACAGTGAATAAACTAACAACTCTCTAGACACTCCACAGCCGTTGAGATCAGCATGGCTTAAAAAAAACAAAAACAGTCGTTAAATTCACACGTGAAAGCTGGTCGATAATACTGAATATTTGTAGCAACACTACTTTCA
Organism: Chelon labrosus; assembly: GCF_963514085.1. Lineage (NCBI taxonomy): Eukaryota > Metazoa > Chordata > Actinopteri > Mugiliformes > Mugilidae > Chelon > Chelon labrosus. Next base: position 12,783,372 of record NC_140355.1, read on the forward strand.
CTATTCCACAAACTTATTTTCTTTTTTTTGAGTTTGCTAGCTGTATAGTTAAAGCTATTTACAGCAATATATTAATCATTCGTTAATTTACGTCTTTCAAAGATCTTAATCTTTCGAACTATTAAAATGTTCGTTTTTTTTTTTTTTTTTTAATTGACCCTTGTTTTTCAAAAGGGAGGTCCCCCGTCGGGACCGGCTACAGAATATAAGGCTTAACCTGGGATTCAGTGTCCGCAACAAAAACACTTTAGATAATTCATATACATCGGCAGAACTCGCATTCAGTCGTTGGTAATTTCTAAAACACATCACTGGCATTTTGGTAATATACAGCTTTTTTTTTTTCTTACTGTATTGATAAATGTATGGACCTAACAAATCACAGCAAAGACTAGACGACAGTGTATTCAACTGTACCACAAATGTCACAAACAGCTTTGAAAACAAAACTTCTTGTCTTCAGTAACAGTCATTGGCTTTTTAACCAGCAAACTGCGTCAGCTTTCTTTGAGTTGCACTGACAAGTCTTCCCACCGTCTTGTCCTTTCGAGTCATTTTGTTCTTGAGGCTGTGTGCGTCAGCAAATTTAATTCAAAATTAAATAATAGATACTTTGTTAAAGTGACAATTTTCAGCTCGATCAAAAAATCTATGCAAGATAAAGCCTTGCAATTTGAGCACTCTATTTTGTTTTAGGTGCTTGTAAGTGAAAGAGTAAGTGTAAATGAAAATCTATCAAAGAGATATCTGAGATATTCTTTCTTGTCTAGCGTCCTTGCTGTAAAACAAGATGTTGAAAATAACACGGTGACAACTGAACCACCACCTTCTTGACAATGTAATCAAACTTTATCTGCCGATGTTGGTCATGAAATAAATTTAAAAGCGCTGGGAAAAAAAAAAAAACTGAAAGTGGACCTTGCTTTAAGACTATTTAGCACAATCGCAAGCAGCACTCATTCTCGGCTGACTCCCCTCCTGTCGTCTAATTTGTCTCACTGTCTGAAAGTGTCTCCGAGGCTGAGGGTTGGACCGGGTTTGTTTCGGCCTCGCTCGTGCTTCCTTCACCCTGAGCCTTCTGCTCTTTTGCCGCATGCATCTTCAGGTGCTTCTTAAGGGAGGACTGGTCTGTGTACGTCTTCCCGCAGTGGCTGCAGAGGAAGACCTTCTCTTTGGTGTGGACCAGCTCGTGCCTCTTCAGGTGACCGGATCTGCTGAAGCTCTTGCTGCAGTACGAGCAGCTGTACTCCTTCTCTCCCGTGTGAGTCCTCTGGTGCAGTTTAAGGCTGCTGGCCACTGTAAACTTCTTGCCGCACTCGCTGCAGCTGTACGGTCTTTCTCCCGTGTGCATCCGCATGTGTATGGTGAGGTGGCCGGCCTGGCTGAAGGTCTTCTTACACAGCTCGCACATGTATGGCCTCTCTCCGGTGTGAATCCTATAATGTGTTTTGAGGTCACCCAAGCCGTTGAACCTTTTCCCGCACTGAGCGCAACAATATGGCTTCTCGCCGGTGTGGATCCTTTCATGTATACGCAGGTTTCCTGCATTGCTGAATGTTTTGCCACACTCCTTGCAGCTGTAAGGCCTCTCCCCCGTGTGAGTCCGCAAGTGGACTTTGAGCTGGTTGTGCTCATTGAAGCGCTTCCCACAGTGTGTGCAGGGATACGGCTTCTCTCCAGTGTGGACGCGTTTATGTATCCTGAGCTGGCTGGGATGGGCGTACGTTTTGCTGCAGATGTTGCAGCTGTATGGTCTTTCTCCCGTGTGGGTACGCTTGTGGGATTTGAGGAGATCGGCCCGACCAAAGGATTTACCACAGTAGCTGCAGTTGTGAGCCTTCTCCCCACTGTGAGTCTTCATGTGGACGTTGAGCGAGGTGGCTCGACTGAATGTTTTAGGGCAGGAGGGACAACGAAGAAAGTCGTCACGAACTTCTAAAACCTCCTCAGCAGGAACAGCTGGCAAATCATTTTTCTTAGGCGTCGCTACATCTGGCTCCACGACCTGTCCGCTTGCTTCTTCTGCCTCAATCTCTGGTTCTGGGGAATAACTCAATGCATACTTCAGTTCTTGCTCAAAGAAACTGTCACCGTTACCATAATGCATCACCCCATTCTGCTCTTCTTCCCCAGGCTCAATAAACTCTCCATCGTCTCCATCGTGCATGTAGCCGTCAGAAACAATGGTGACTTTAACATCACTATCGCTGCCTGCGGAGTCTTGTTCATGGCCTGAAGATGGCATGTATGCATCACGACTGGTACAGATGCTCTCGTTTTTTTTTGGTTTCATTGTCAGATTGAGAAGCGCTGAAGACTGAGAGAGGTCAATAGCACTACTTTCATCCAGGTCCGGCTCCGGTTTTACAGATGTCGGCACAAAACCCCCTGATGGTTGCTCTACTACTTGATTAATCTGCATAAAAAGGGAGGTAGAGGATAGGCTCTCCTTTGTCTTGCCTTTATGCTTCCTCCTGAAGCTCTTCTTGTCACTGCTGCATATGGACATCTTGAACGTACGCTGCGTGGAGCTGATGGGACGGTTGTTCCATTCTGTTGGTGAAAACTGTTCAGGGGCATCGTCTTCACGTGCATCTGTGAAGATTCAAGGATATTATTAATTAACAAAACGGTGCATGCCATAGTGCAGATGATAAAGTGTTTGATTAGCCGACAGCAGCAATAGAAACTTGACTGACTTCATAATTTAAAGGTGCATTCACTGATTGTTTTTCCCACATGGGGGCAGCAGTAATCACAAGATGAACCTATTACAGTCTCATGAAGTGCACAGCATCTCCGGTATGTTTGAAAGCCTAAGCTGTAAATTAGACATAATACAATAAATTTTGGGGCTACAGTTACATATTATGATTTGCTGTGTAGCGCGGAATTATGTATAGCTTTTAACACCAGTCTTATTTATGTCTGCCGCAATTATCACATGGGTTCCTGATCACAGTTCTCTGCGATTTCTATTAACGTGTATAAAAACAACTAGGGGAAACCAACAGGAACGACATATTTCCATCACAGTTTCAACCGTTTATTTTGACTGGCGGTCTATTGACGACGCCATCTCACTGTTTCATCCTCTTTGAGTGAGGTTTAATGGATAAAGAGACTAAGTGCAACCAGCTGTTTATCTCTAATACGGTCTATTTCCTATTCAACCTATTTCCAACCTAATTTGTCACACTTTAGGGCTGCAACTTACTATTATTTTAATTATTTTTTATAGCTGCTGGCTATTTTCTCAACTGCCCAATTGTGTGTTTTGTCTGTGAAGTGTCAGGCAATTGTGAAAACTAAAATTAGAACTGGTGATGGAGTCAAATCGCTCATTATACTTGACTAGCATCCCTAATCACTACAGACATTCAGTTTAATGCTGTGTACTACTGGATGATGCTTCACCAGACCCATTAAACCATCACATCATACCACTTGGAGCAGACTCTGCGCTCTTCTGCGCTAACAGCAGCCGCTTCAGGCCCTCGTTCTCAGACTCGATCCTCTGTATGGTACCCTTGTACTCGGACAGGGTCCGGTCCACTGAGTCCAAGATGTCGCTCACTGTCGCTTTAAAAATCTCATTCAGAGAAGACTCCAGGAAGGTTTTCAGATCACTCGACTTGGCCATATTAGACCGAGCGGTTGCCACTGTGGACAACTCACCAGACGGTCTGTATACGATTAAAAGTCCCTGCTAAAAAAAAAAAAAAAAAAGGTGGGTGTGTGCGGTTCTGCTGCCGTGTACGGAACAAACAAAGCAGAGACGGTCGTCGCATGAGAGTGACGTCAACGAAAAAAAAAAAAAAGCTGCGGTTGCTTATTTACATCCGGGTACGTAGCGCCCCTGCCGGTGTGGAGTGCAAACCGTTTTCGCCGAGGCCTTTTAGCAAATTGTGACACAGTTGACACAAATAACCGCGATAAATTGTGTTTAAAATACCAACAAGAAAACTGCAAGCTAACGCTACACCACCACCAAGTTGCTAATTAATAATGCAGTTACTAACAATACAACTAAATCAGCTGCTACAACCACTAGCAACTAATTTACCACAACTGCAAGGATGCCCACATAAATGCTAGGTAATGCTAATATTTTGATACCAATTCTAATCTTAGCGCTAATTATGTTAGTGTTAACAGTGCTACTGCTAATGATGCCAAGTCTATAAGATAATAGTATAAAAACGTCAAAACGGCGTATTACGTAATATTACTAATTAGCAACGGGCGCTTATGCCAGGTTTTTAACACTAGCTTGTGTGCTAGTCTGCTAACAATGATGCTCCCTTTAATGCTTGCTCATACTACTGATGATACACGTTAAATGCTATTAAATACTAATTAGAGTCAATGACGAAGAAGAATGTTGCCTTGAACTTATGAATAACAATTTAAAAATGTCTTGTATGCACGAAACAGGCTCTTCTGCCTTTAAACCAGAACAAACACAACTAATGACTTGAGCGCAGACAATCTGGTCACCTTCTGGTTTTACCACATGGTGTCATGTGCAGGAATGAAGCTAGTTGAGCCACTCCTCTCCTCTGTACTGTATGTGTGTGCTTGCATGCCTCCGGGGCCAGTGGGCGTGGGCTGAGGCCTCTCAGGTGTCTTTGAGCTCCTGACTCATTTGCCAATCACAATATACCTTTTCTTCCTCTTTGTTGCCTGTCAGCAGCTTTCCCCTTTTATCCCTCCTCCAATTTGCTGCTAGGAGGAAAACAGGACAGAGGGGAGACGTAAGCCGACGCGTAGAAGTATCCAACATGGACAGACTGCATGAAGACGAAGGAAGAGGACCCAGTCCAGACTAGGGCTTGCATTGTGTATGTAAGTCGCACGGGAGGCAAAAAGACTGCCTGGCTGAAAGAGAGCGGATATTTGTTGTTCGCTGCAGGCTGAAACAACTGAGGGTAGTTTGTATGCTTCTGTGCGTGTGTACGTGGAGTGAATGTGTCTGTGAATGCACAGCTCTTTGACAGCGGTGCGAACCCGGTGTAACACAGTGGTGTGCTTTTTCCCTCCCACCAGACTTGACTTAAAACCTCACACGCTGGCTGATCATATGATGCTGCTTTAAAGAGCCTGGAGGGGGTAAGTCATGCTGCATAGTAAAAAAAAAAAAACACTTCTCCTGATAGGACTCTTGTTTTTAGTTCCTGGCTCAAATTGACGTCTGTGCTGCACTCACTTTGTAGCTTTTATGACGATACATGCTCATATTTATGTTCTTTCACAACTCTCGCTTTACCTATTACAGCTGTGTTCCTCATTCTTACTTTTTCCTCTCTTATTTTTGTACTTCTCCTTTAACGCTGTGTTAACCATCCTCCATAGCATGTTATGGTCTGTGTAAACTTCCCATGCACTGTAAGCAACTTCTCTCTGTATTCTCCATTTAGGCAGACTGCAATTGTGTCTAAGGACAATGATGTCTTGCTGAAAATATCCAGTTTTGTTCTTGTTTTCTCTGTTGGAGACATCATCGCAGTCGCCAAAGATAACATCGCACTCAGGGGATTAATTGTGTTGTTAGGTGAAACACTCAATATTTATCAAGGACTGCAGAGAGATTGAAACTGGAACAGTGATATCTTCCAGTGCTCCGAATAATTATGAAATGATGTCTTGTAATTCCCAGCACCTCACTGGGAAAACAGCAGAGAGACATTAATCGCATTGTTTTTTTTATTTCAGGTTTAGCATTTTATTTACAGAAGGCCTTTGTGTGAGTCTTTGTTAATTTTTGTTACTTTAGCAGTTGCTGCTGCACCCTGACAGGAACTGAGAAGTTAGCACCCACACAGGAAATGTGGTCGAAGTCTGTCCCGGATGTTGGTTGCGTGACGTGAACAGAATAGAAAAGATAGACAGAGAGTTAGAGAAAGATGTGCACTTGAGAGAGGAAGAGACAGATGAAGGTGATATTTTAGCTTTATTTATGTCCTGCAAAACCACAAACTCTTTGTTGCAGATTGTTTGTTGCCTGGCCTTGGCCATTGCTGGGAGACATGTCCTTTTTTTTTTGTTTGTGTTCATAACACACAAGTCCAGGCTCTAGTTCAGCGTGGTTTCATCCATCAGCCAGGGTCACAGTGGTGATATAATGACAAACACACGACATAGACGGTTAAACTGCTCACCAGAGGCAAAGGCTTCAACCCCACCCTCTGCCTCGATTCTCAATCCACGACATACACCTCTACCTCGCTCTCTTTCCTTCTGTCTCTCTTGCTCACTTGCTTGGCTGATTTTTGTGGTCAGGAAGTACAAATGTGCTTTTGTGACATTTCACTTGTATGTTGCTCTGCACATCTGCAACACCAAGAAGTTAGAGAATTGAACAGGATGGGCTAAAAAACAGACAATAACTGGATTATTTTTGCCATGCGGATGGTGAGTTAAATTTAAAATGTAATGAACTCTTGTACAAAGTAATCGACAACGATGGTGTAGAAAGTCCATAACCTTTAATTCTCAGAATTTCATCAATGGCTTTTTTGTCTGTCAGCAAATCGGACGTTCTCCCCGGAGGTTCCCTAAAAGTATTTTTGTAACGTATCAGCATCTAACAGCTGACAAAGATGACTTTCAAGTCTGTTTAGGCTATTGTACAATTCTGACCCAAAACTTGAGGAAGTGATCTCTCATGTTGCTTCAGATGGGGGTGTGGTTGATTTAATTTTTTAACATTAATGGTTTTTTGTCGTTGTTTTTTAATCTTTAGTTGCAGATAAGTGTATGTCAGGAGGTCGTGACAAAATGAAAACCCCTCATCCTGCTGCAGAGAACGTTTTGTAACTACACGACGCTTCACCAAAACGTACAGACAACTGAACTGACTGAGAGACGCTAATGGAGGAGGAAAACTTCTCTTTGCCAGATAATGTGGATTCAGTTCTTCAGGGGCCTCAGCAGGACACCCCTATAGACCTCCTGTACATCAATGGAGAACAGGAGGCCGAAGTGTGGGATAAGACGGAGGTGAAGATAAACAAAGCACACGGGACAGATCAGATCAGTCTGGTCCCAGAGGCTGAATACCCAACTTCTGACGCAGAGCAGTGTGAGCAAATAATATGGCCGGTGCGGCCCATGAGCTTCACCTGTCCTCCGTTGTCGTGTGCTACGGTGCAATGGGACATGCCCGACCCTTCTGCAGAAACGCCCCTACCAGAGACTGACAGCGGCTGGGCCAATGAGCTGGACCCCGGCAGTGTGACGACGCTAGACGCCATTTCCCCGTCTCTGTGCCAGCCTCAAGACGCTCACGCTGAGCATTTCACACAGGAGGCCGAAGAGGAACAAGGATTTGATTCACAGCTTCTGAGTTCAGAACTTGAGCGGACAGGAAATGACTTAGAGGTATGTGAGGACATGATGAGCTCGCTGGTCTTATTTGGAATTTTCTCATTTTCTGTGTGTGTTCATCGATATAAATATAGTCACCTTTAGATTGTTCTTAAGATAAGACAGTTTCCTGTGTCATTAACTCCTCCTTCACCGAGCGTTGGCTTCACCACCTTAGTCATTATGCCTTTCAGAAACACTTGTTTGGGTTTCTGCAGTAGGTTGGGCGAAGGTTGGAGGATTTGAACAGATGACATGTTGGTCAGATGAGACTTCCTACTCTTGAACCCACTGGCAATCACAAGTTTTTCTCTCATGTTCAATGGCCTGTGTTGCAATTTCTAGACATGTGATGCTGCTGATGATCAAGAGCCGGAGACAGAGGAAAAGGAAGATTCAGCACATGAGCTGTTAGACGGTAATAGCGGTACGTATTGCTCAGAGCTCAGACCATTTACCACCTTTAAATAGGTGGTAAATGGATTGTTTCGCCAGCATTCATTATTCTTGGTTTGTTGCAGCAATAATATTGAGTTTATGCTCTGTTCAACCATTTGTAAACAATTTTCCTTCCAGAAATCCCACTGAGGACAGTCTCACAGGAGGAGGAGGAGAACGAGGAAAAGGAGGAGGAGGAGAACGAGGAAAAGGAGGAGGAAGAGAACGAGGAAAAGGAGGAGGAAGAGGAGAAGGAGGAAAAGGAGGAGGAAGAGGAGAAGGAGGAGGAAGAGGAGAACAAGGAGAAGGAGGAGGAGGAGAAAGAGGAGGAGGAGGAGGAGGGACACTTCGTTCCTTCAGATCCTTTTGAAACTGAGGGCGTAATCGATACTGTTGAGGAGATCCAAGGCTCGGAGGATGAGCTGGACAGCTTCGTAGAGTCGAAACCAGAAGAGGAACGGGAGGAGCCCGACGTTTTGCTGACTGGACAGGGAAACTCGGAGGAAGAAGGCACTGTTGAGGCTGAAGAGGAGAACAGCGAACAAGGGGACGAGGTAGAAGACGAGCAAAACGTGACAAATGAGTCCTGCAGCGAAGAAGGCGAAGAGGCAAAAAGTGACGGCTGTCTGATAGACGTGTGAGTATTATGGACTCAAGGAAGGGGAACAGGAAATGTGTATAAACTGTAAACCCAGAGAGAAACTAAGGGATTAATTAATGGTAAAATACTGGAAAAAATATTAAACCCGTGCTGACACTGAATCAATACTGATTCACTTGGTTTTCTAAAAAAAAGTGCCTGTGTGCTTCGTTTTCAACATGTAAATAAGGTTGTCACAGGCGCATGTTTTATTTATTTAGCTGTCTATCAAAACCTAGTCAGGATGTAGTTATGTAATGAACATGTTTTTCAAGTTTGTGCTCTCAGTTTTGTTTTTAGGGCATTCACATACAAATTGGAGAAAACATATACAGGAATTGCAACCATATCTGACCCAACCCTAACCCTCGATTCAGTTCCCACATTCTTTAAACAAGTATTATTATCATTAGTAAAAAGGTTACTGAGCATGGGGCTTAGTCATTCCCATGGTGTACCATTTCCTGCATGTTGTGGTTGGAGACGATAAATTGTGAAAGTATCCTGAGGTGGATTTCAGCACCATATGAAAACGAAAAACTAATTAACTTCTTTAAAGCACGTTAACTCAAATCCTTTTTTTATTGTATATAACTTTACTTTCCTGGTGGCTGCTAATATCAATCAGTTTTGTAGCACCATACCACTACAATAGTTAACTATTTACAATGTTATTAGCTATAAAACAAACTGTAAAGAAAGGCAAGATAAATTTATTTAAAAGGACATATCTATATATATATATATATGTCTAACGTCAGCTAGTAGCATTGCTAAGCTAACATTAGTCTAGTGGATCAATTTGCAAATGCAGGTTTAGGTTAGCCAAGTAGACAGTTGGAAGATATTTCTTCCCTCCACAAAATACTTTCAGCTGTTTCCTTGTTCGGTTGAAAAGTTTTTTCTCAAAAAAAATGAGCTTAATGCATACAGGAAGAGCTTTGACTAAAATAACCACGTCTGTCCTGCCTTAAAATAGTCGTTGAGATAAGAACAATTTCTTGTGCCAGATGAGAAAAGAGCAGAGCAGAAAAAAATAAGACTAAAGCACTAAATCCTAGTAGAATAGTAGTAACAATACGATAAATTTAGTAAGTATTCGCTCGTAACCTACAATAAAAGAGTACAAAGTAATACTGCACAATATTGAAAGTGTTATGTGCTGTTTTAACTTCAACCACCCTGCTTTATCCATACTTTCCAGGGAGGTGCCTGCAGAGCCGCTGCTAACTGATGACGCCGGACCAACTATAAACCCAGATAAGCTAACTGATCTGCAACAGCCGGAGGATTTGGAGGAAGCTCTGCCCTCCGAGTCTGAAGAGGACGAAGGTGTACCGGAGCCGTTGCATGAAGAACTCACAGACCAGACTGAACAGCTGGAGATGTGTGAAGATGTGGATCAGAACGTGGACCCTGATCAGTTAGAGGCCGTGGACAGCAGTGAAGAAGCGTCGGTACAGGAGGCGGAACATGAGGCGAGGATAGAAAATGGACAAGAGATCCCAGAGGTGATTGAAAAACCAGACGAGACAATTTGTTTAGAGCAACAAGACTGCGACGAAGCGGCTTCACCGGCCAGAGAGGCTTCGCCGCTGCCTGAGACGTCAGAGCAACTTGAGACGACAGAAGAGCCAGAGGAGATTCCTGCAGAAGTGTCACATCAGCCGGAGGACCAGTTAGGAGAGCCGCAACATCTGGAACAGTCGCCAGAGATGGAGCTGACAGATCAGTCAAACCAACCAGCAGAGCAGTCAGAGGAGTCTACTCAGACGGAGCAGGCAGTTTGCGTTGAGGCCGGAGCAGCAGAGCAGCAAGAACAGACGGAGCCGTCGGAGCAGAATGAGCAGTCGCTGAAAATGACCGACTCGTCTCAGCCAACGCTCTCGGAGCAGCTTGTGCAATCAGAGGAGACAAATGAGTCAGACGTAACAGAGCAGCCGTCTCCCGAGACTGAGGTCCCGCAGCAGACAGAGGAGGCCGAGTTAGTCCAGGCGGACGACCAAGTTGACACGTCAGAGCGGCCTGACGAGGTGGACGGAGGTGTGCTGACGGTCGTGGCAAACGGAGCGCAGCCCAAACCCCTGGAGACGGCAGTGCCTCACATGAACGGAGGCGGCGTGGACAGAGAGAAGGCTCACCGACTCGCCGAGCAGCTCTTTAATTTGGACGGGATTCAGCGTGCGGACGTGGTGAAGCACTTAGACAAAGAGTAAGCTCATATGTGTATATAAATATATTTTAATCTTCCTTCTTTGTAACTGAAAGCTAGTGGAGTTCTGGACACTGCGGCTTCAGAAGTGGTTTCTGCTGCTTTCAGGAGCTCACACACTAAAAAAACAACAATAGAGCTCAATGTCAGTAATTATAACTGACAGTAAAGTAGCCCAGACCAGAGTAAAAGCTCATTTAAGGTGGAAATAGCCCACCATGCCTTCAGTTCATGGCCCTTTCGAATTTCAGTCACGTAGCCACCAGAATAAATCACGGTTTTATCAGTTTTACTTTACTGAAATTGAACGATCAGTCACCAGAATTTGACAAATCAATAGAAATACTTTCAAAGACCGGGTGAAGCTCTTTTGCCCACGACTTCTCGCACCGCAGGGTGGGCGGCTCAGCCTGTGAAAACGACTGCTCAGAGTCAACTGGTGATGCGAGCGGTGTGATCTCGGCTAGAAACGCGTCGCAAAGTAACAGAAAGTCAGTGTCACTCGCTGCCTTCATATGGAACTGGTGAGCTTGCAGCTATGGGAAGTCTGGTGTATGAGAAGATACGCTCACGCCTTAACATGAACTCGGTAGGCGCGACGACACCATTTGAAGGCGGCGATTAACAGGCGCCGAGATCCAAATGAAAGAGGCTGTTGAGTCGCGTCGTGGGACAAAAGATGGTCATTGTTATTTACTTCTACTGCCGGTGGTTATAATGTTGTGGCTGATCGGCGTGTATGGAGTATTAAATGGGTTGTCTGAGTCACACAACACAAACACTGGCCATGATTCATACTTAAATATCATCACAAATTGACTGATACTAATGGGCAACTAATAAGCTGGCATTGGGATTACTGTTGTTACTTTAATACGTACTTAAAGTAAGAAATATAGTTATTTCTAGTTAAATGTTACAGTTTTCTGGACTTTTTTTGGCAGCTTGAGTTGCATAAATTAGTTCCTCTAAATTGTTAAGTCATTCATTGAGTGACGTTTCCTTTTTGTTCTTCATTTCCTTGTGCCTACAGATTAAACAATTAATCCCGATCACTGGCACTAAACTTGTGTTGTATAATGTAAAAGTTAAATACAAAGATGCTGATTCAATAACAACATCAATCCCAAAATATTGGCTCAATATTGATGTCAAAATATTGGCCTCTAGATGATTGTACAATCTGTTACGCTGACACCGAATGTGTTTTCTCTTCCTGTTCAGTAATGACTTTAGCCATGCTGTTGGAGAGGAATACTTGAAATTCTTTGACTTCACCGGCCAAACTCTGGATCACGCCCTGAGGTGAGAATTACAGAGGAGGAGCTTGGCACCGACGCCTCTTACGAGAAAAAACATTGTGTAATATTTTTATTTCCTTTCTGTTTCCGTTCCTCAGGTCTTTTCTGAAAGTGGTGATACTGATTGGAGAGACCCAGGAGAGGGAGCGCGTGCTGCAGCATTTCTCCTGCCGCTTCCATCAGTGCAACCCGGAGTCCTTTTCCTCTTCAGGTGTTTATTGTTGTGTCGTCCTCTTAAGATGCATCAGCAAGGCCTCACATGTAACATTTGTCATTATCTGTTTCCTTTCTTTTTTTATATATATATATATATATATATATATATATATATATATATATATATCCTTAGGGTCCGTGTTGGCTCTGACATGTGCTGTGATGCTTCTCAACACTGACTTGCATGGGCAGGTAAGAGGCATTCGTGAGAAATGACTGATGACGTCGTAAATTTTGTTTTGGCATAGCACTGCACCGCTACAGTCAGTGCGCCGTTCACCAGGTGTTTTGTGTCTGTTAACAGCATGTAGGAAAATCCATGTCGTCTTCGAAGTTTGTGTCCAACCTGGATGGGATGAATGAAGGAGGAAACTTCAGCAAGGACCTGTTGAAAGTAATCCGATCACAGACTTTAATTTGATGTAGAAGAAAATCCAAAAACTAACCTTTTTCTCTTTATGTGCATTGCAGAGTCTTTACAACTCCATAAAGAGTGAAGCTTTGGAGTGGGCTGTGTAAGTGAAATCAGCTCTTCATTGATCCTCAGTTCACATATGCTGTACCTCATTACCTCACTCTTCTTCCATTTTGTGTTGAAGTGATGACAAGGAGCTGAACACTGTGTTGGGGGATGACGATACAGGCGCAGACGCGCCGCTGCGTTCAAAAGCCAACCCCTTCCAGGATGTTCCTCATGACAAGAAGGCCTCCGTGTTCAAACAGGGTTTTCTCCAGAGAAAGCTTCTCGCTGACATCGACGGCAAACGCAGTGAGTGTGACACAAGTACATAGGAAATACACCGATCAGGCATAACGTGACAGCCATCCCCAGCAGGATGCAGCCTGACACAGGCACACACACACAAATGGTTTAGGAACAACTCAACAAAACGTGAAAAACAGCACAAGGTGTTGACCTGGCCTCCAAATTCACTAGATCCCAAACTGATCAAGTATCTGTGGGATGATCCACAGAGGCCCCTCCCCTCAACCCATAGCACCCAAAGGCCCCCACTAACTGTTACCAGACACCACAGGACACCCTCAGAAGGTCCATGTCCATTCTCTGATGAGACACAACTGTTTTGGAGGCACAAGAGAGACCTATACCAATACAGGAAGGTGGCAAAAGAACATTTATCTATAAAAAAGATCAGCGAGTTGTAGATGTGATAGGCTAAAAAAGCTACTCCAGTAAACCGCCGTACACAACATGTTATAATATAGCTAACTTACAATAAGGATCTTGATTGTCAGTGCTGTAACTAACTGATCTTTGTGCGTCTGTTGAATGTTTCTGTGTGGCAGCACCGTGGGGTAAGAGAGGCTGGAAGACTTTCTATGGCGTGCTGAAAGGAATGGTCCTTTACCTACAGAAGGTCAGCAACACCTGGTTTGAGTATCAGAATATAATGTAGTATCTTCTGTGATTATAACTTCTCATCATTAATTTTGTGTGTCAGGATAATTATCGGCGGGATCAGCAGACCAGCGAGGAGGTGGTGAGCGTGCATCACTCTCTGGCCGAGCCGGCAGCTGATTACACCAAGAAGCCGCACGTCTTCCGATTGCAGACGGCCGATTGGAGGGTTTTCCTCTTTCAAGCCTCGTGAGTCGCAGCTTGATCGAGCAAGTTAACGTGAGTGTGTGTGCATTTAAGAGTCTCAGTGTCAGTGAGAACCTGTTGGTGTTCCTCTCCAAGGTCCAAAGCGGAGATGAACTCGTGGATCAGCCGCATCAACTTGGTTTCGGCTCTTCAGTCGTCTCCTCCGTTCCCCGCCGCTGTCGGTTCTCAGAGGAGGTTCTGCAGGCCGATCCTTCCCGTCTCACAGACGGCTCACAATCTGGTACGCACTCATTTATGTACTACTGAAAGTTATTTTTATTTATACCTTGATCAGATAGGTTTATTTGAATGTTTTTACTTTTGTCATACTTTCTTTTTAGTCATGCTGACTAAAATTAGGCACCACTTACTTTATGGATTTACCATCAGCATCAAAACACGACAGGAAAGATACTAGCTACCGTTAATCACATTCATCTGAGACAATCCAGTTTATCTCTTTAAAGTGAAAATATAACTTCCATCTGAACAGTAGCAGCAGTGCTACCTATGGCAATTGCAGTTAAAGCGCACGTTATTGTTTGCTAATGGAAGCTAACAGAAGCCTCCATTAGCTACAGGTCTGACTGTATATCAAGACAGGCGTCACCCACAGTGATTCAGAAACTTATTGCTCCGGCCATCGCCATCTTGGCAGTGCTTGAATCTATAATGGCTAATTCAAAAACAGGCAAAGAGGTGGCGTGCGAGCGGAGCCGAGGTGGGCGGGTGATTAAAAACAGACACTGAGGCACTCTTAATCATCCGTAACTTTAACCCTTGATATAATTTAAAACCAATGACCTATAAAAACAATTCACCCCTCATACAGTTGTCATGAATGTGGAAATCTATAGAGGCCAACACTGTATTTGTAATAGCCTGTGAATATATTTATTTCTGCTATTAATTTGACCACGTTAACATGGAGGTCTATGAGGATTGAGTTGTTGTTGAAGCCCGCCTCAAGTGGCCATTTGAGGAACTGCAATATTTAATAAGTTTGACCAGTTTAATGTTTTTGTAGATTGTCTAATTTTTATTAAAGTGGAATTAGGTCAAATGTTCCTTTACTTGTGTGTGACCTCTTGTTTATTACAAGGACGATACAGGTATGCATTGTTTCATACAGATAAGCATTGCAAAAGATGTAATATTGTGCCTATGTGAAGCTAAGTTGCGGCTCCTCTTACTATTCTTACTTTTTTTCTGTTTGCATCTGTTTGCAGGAACGTCAGCTCCAGTCTCACACAAGAATGCTGGAGTCCTTCAAGGAAGACCTGACTTACCTGCAGGAAAACCCACCAGAGGGCAAGAAAGCCAAAGCCAAGGATCTGGAGGAGCATCGTGTCAGAGCAGAGTACCTGCACCATGAGGTAATGACAGCGTTGTGACTCAAAGTGTTCGCGAAGCTGTAAAAAGGACCCGTGGTTGACTCTTGTCTGTTGTTCAAAACTCCCGCAGTTGTGTCGATATGAGAGCTACATCCAGGTGCTGGAGGCCTGGATGAGCGTGACGAAGGCGGACAGCAGTGAGCTGGGCACCGCGGACTTGAACCAGTTCGACAAAGCTGTGTGTGGGGACTCTGTCGGGGATGAGGAAGAGGAGGAGGGCGCCCTGAAAAAGTCCCACTCCAGCCCATCTCTGGAGCTGGAGATAGCTCCTCCGACTGTGATCAAAGTCAGGCGCAATATCTCTGAGAGACGGACTTACCGCAAAGCCATCATTCCTCGATTCAATAAAGAGGCCTGAGGTACGGTAGGATGACCGGTTAATGGCCGTTTGAAAATGGAGATTTACTTCATGTATTTCCTGCTGGGAGCTGACGGGACTTTTCAGTTTGTTGAAACACCAAAGTCACAAACTGCCTCTGCAAGTTTCTTTCATTTTAGAGTTTTTTTTTTTTTTATCCTGTGCACTTTTACAAAAATAAACCTCAGGGAATCCATGACGCTTAACCGCTCTCTGGACAGAGTGGAAACCCTGATTCATTCACGGAATGATCTAAAATGTTTGGACCTAATTTATTTAGTTTTGTTAGTATTTTGGTCTTTTTTTTAGCATAAACATTTAAGTATAAGGTTGGGCATAGACAAAAGCCTGTCTTTAACATTTGTACCACAAGAGGGTGCTGTAGTACAGGGCATCTCAGAATGAAACAAGGGGACAGGCGTGCCATGCTGTTAGTTTTTAAAATGTTTTTTTAAGAATCCGAATTGCACTTTTTTTTAATTGAGTTATTGTCTTTATACATTCCTGACATTAATTTCTCTGTTACATATTTTGTCAAAATGAAGGAGTCAAAATAAATGTATCATTCAGTATTGCGGAGACCTTTACCTCTTATTGATCGCCACAATTAAAGAGACACAAACAACCTCATCCCACAGCAATACATGTCCGGCTTTTCTGACCTTTGATATCTCACACAAACATGTGTACAAGAATTACTTGGCTTATTAGTGCGGCAAATCTAATAAATAAGTTGTTTTTGGGACTTTTGGGACTTTATTTTTGTGCCTTTATTTTAGTGGAGAGAGACGGGAAGTAATGTAGCTTATAAAACATCCACTGGACTCTGAAACGGAGATCCTCACGCAAAGAAATTCGGGCTAAATTTCCATTGACCTTTAAAGTCGCTCATTCAGTTTAGTGTGGAAACTATTAATCTGATCAGCGGCGGTATGTGCGATCGCTCTCAGCGGCACGGGGTCCTAGTTTGTGGTCTTTCAGCCTGACATGTCGAGCAGCAGTCGACCTGGGGTGATCAACAATAATAGCAGGATGTCTGGAATTAACCCACCACCCCCTACCCCTGCCCCATCCACCCTCAGCCTCTAAACCCACACCTAACAAACACACACAGACATGCGCACATTCCTCCTCACAGGAATGTGATGTGACAATAGGAAACGCAATGAAGAGCACAGACAATACAGACAGGGACACACCGTCCTGTCTGGGAGTCCGAACTGGATCAAGGCGCGAGGCAAGCAGCCGTTTAGTTCAACCTGTAGCTCCTTGGTGTGGATTTAGATATTTCCCTCTTGGTGAACATGAGGAGAAACTCTGATGGATCATCTGTGGCGCTTACTTAACGTGATAATGCTCATCTTGTTGTCCTCTGAATGGAAGCGGCCTCCATTCATTCAGTGGAATAACAACAGCTCATTAAGATAAAGTCAGATTCTGCAGATGAGGGAGACTGATTGGCCTGCGTGACTGACAGGGGCCCGGGGCCGTCACAGCACCTTGAGAGGGCCCAGCGCGCTGAAAGGCGACGCCGTCTCCGCTAACCTACATGCTCTCGGGCCTGTGACGAAAACGCTACAGGAGCAGGCGGCCGTTAGCGCCGCTTTCTTGTCGGATCAAACCGTAATCTTAACTAATACGTTACAGTCTGGGCCACATTCGGCTCTGAAGGTGCTCGTTTGGCGCCGGCGTCACGGAAGGAGCTCTCCAACCGAAAGCTCTCCTCACTTGGCCTGCGGAGCATGACTTCAGCGGCGGTGGTGGTGGCCTTGTTTTCGGAGTGCCGTCTCTCTCCTCCTCTCCAGCAACAACAATGAGCGGCTGGAGCAGCAGGGGCTGCGTTAGCTGCTGGGTTCAGAGGGCATCCTTCCAGAGGAACTGCCCTGTTTTTGTTCCATCTGCGCCACTCCATTCTCGAGCTTTGTGCGACTCAGTCAGGCCTGGCTGGGTAATTAAAAAGGCAAGAGCTCAAGTAGTGATCATTAGGGCCTTGTCCAGCTCGGCCTCCAAAAAAGATCCCCCCGACTCGTAAGGTCACTTTTTCTCCTTCCTTTTTATTTTAGTGCTTCTCTCCTCCCCCTCACACACTTTGCCGCTTTGAACATTGCTCAACATCCACACTGGCGCTGAAAGGCTCATTGTATATGAGCCACAAACACCTGAAAACAGCGCCAGCAGACATAAACTCTACTGTAAACGGCCGCATTCATCCCCTGGCTTATCTCCGGCCTTCAACGCTCCTCCTGATGCTCGTTCTCCATCTGCTGCTGACGCCTCGCACGCTCTACTTGTTACTTTTTTTTATCTCTAACACTTGATGTCTCCCACTTGGGCTATTGGAAAAAAAACTTTTATTTTTTTTGTTTGTCTCGCCCTCGGTGTCCTCCCTCCTCCTCCTCCTCAGATTCTCAGCCTTCATCCTCTGCTCTTGACTGCTGCTGCTACAGCTGTGATGGCGCGTTCACTGTCCAGGGCCCTTCAAGTCTCTTTGCGGCCCTTTCAGGAGTTTTGTTTTCCCACTCAGACTCCGGTCGCCTCTCTCGCCGAGACATTAACCCCGCTCTTGTCCTCCCCTGCTCTTACCCAGCGTCCACTCACACCAGACGTCCTGCAATCGCAAAGCGCTGAGCGCACTCGATATATTTCGCTAGTGGAATCTCGCACTCATTAGTGTGGCTCTTCTCTCGTGGCTAGACATTTTTCTTTTCATTTTATTTGCCAATCAGACCCAGACCAAACAAGAATGCCTCTCCGCAGCCCTTTTACAAATGCTCCCTTTTTATCCGGTAAAGGAGCCTCTCATTGAAAGAGTCAAAGCAAGTGCCTTGCTTAAGGGCATGTCAACGCATGACCTCTTTCTGCCCTCTTCCACACACACACACACTCCTGCCTCTGACAACACTCCTCGGGCGCAGACTCGGCAGCTTTTCAGATGCAGGACAAACACGCTGGAAGTCAGAAACTGCACGGGTTAATGTGACATTGAGAGCGCAGAGGGAGAGAGGGAATGCTTGTGAGCTTATCTCCTCCATCTTATCTCATTTCACCGTGCGGGAAAAACTATTTTAACTGCAGCGTTTTATTCCAAATCTGTGACTATTTACATCTGTTCTTTGTTTACCGAGGGATCTTTCATCTACCGCGTGCAATTCTGGGGTAAATCAGCACAATCGCTGAGTCTGTGTGATGTTGAATGAGGTGTTTGACTCCCCAGGCCTCCGCAGGTCAGCTCTCTCCCTCGGGGCAGTACCTGATACCTGAAGATTTTATCCACCTCGGTGTGTGTGTGTGTGTGTAGTGTTGGATGTGTGCTTTGAAAGGTGCGTTTTTCTTGATGTCTCCCAGTCAATAGCAGCTTCCTGCCTTCGGGCTCCGTGTGTTGTTTAATAGGCCGCTCCGACACAGGGCACCTGTGTTTCCTGCCGCTGCCTCTTCCCACACAGAAACACCCTCTGTTTGACCACCACGCTCCATTTGACTGGCACATTTGTTCCAGGTGCACCGCGGTTGGAGGCGGAGGGGGGAGATTGGGTTGCCTCGTGGAAATTTGAGGAAGGTTGCTGTTATTTGAAGTCCGCTCGGGTGTTCGGAGGCCTTAATTGCGAAGTGTCTTGTGTCGGCATCTGGATGCTGATGGCGGTTGGTCGGTCGGCCGGAGCCATGTTTTGGTTCAGACTGAAGTATTGCAATTACTATTGAAAAAACCTACAGAACGTTTTTATATATCCCTTAAAATATTTCTCAACTTAAAGATGTAAAGTTGAAATTTGGTGCCAATATTCACGCTCCCCATGGGAAGAACTGTATCAGAGTATCTTTTCTTCTACCTTTTTGTCACAGTTACATCATTGGATCCAATTTCAGATTATGGTTTATGGCTAAATACCTGCAAAATGACTGTGTTTTATTTGTGGTCAAATCAGGAAATGTTAGCATGCTAAGAAATTACAATGAGGCACCATGTCTCGGCCTAGAGTTGATCAGGCATAACATTATGACCACCTTCCTAATATTGGGTCTCTCTTGTGCCTCCAAAACAGTTGTGACTCATCAGAGAATGGACATGGGCCTTCTGAGGGTGTCCTGTGGTGTCTGGTCCTATGGGTTGAGGGGAGGGGCCTCTGTGGATCATCCCACAGATACTTGATCAGTTTGGGATCTAGTGAATTTGGAGGCCAGGTCAACACCTTGTGGTGTTTTTCATATTTTTTTGAGTTGTTCCTAAACCTTTTTTTTGTGTGTGTGCCTGTGTCAGGCTGCATCCTGCTGGGGATGGCTGCTGCCATCAAGGAGTGTCATTGCTATGGGGTGGGGGTGCCTGGTCTGGTCTAGGTGGGTGGTACACGTCTAAGTAACATCCACATTAATGAATGCCAGGTCCAAATGTTTCCCAGCAGAACACTGAGTTGTCACCAGATGTTATTTGCTTCTCCAGTCAGTTTCTGCCGTCGTGGACAGAGGTTAAAAATGAGGGCAATGTTCAGACAAATGTTTACTAGATGTATTTGTGGTTTTATAGGTTTTTCACTTCCTCACACCTGAACAATTACTGTGTAAGGTGAGCGTACTTGTCAGATTTTGTAATGTTACAAAGCTGTTCAGATGCAGAAGTCTCCAAATTTCATCTCTGATACGACGTCAGTGGAGGAGAAGGATTCCGATACTGATTAGGACTTCTTTAGCTGTCTTATAAATGTACAGATGAACTTGGTACTAGTGTAAAAAGAGATCAGCCGGGCCTGATACTAAAGAGTTCATAAACAAGGTGATGGGTTCACTCACACAATCTGGGTCTCCTCGAGGGCCACAAAATGCCTGAACAAGGGCGGGGCCCGAGACAGCAGCGCTGCCATTCACAGTTTAAAACAACAGCATGTCCTGCAGCTCATTTGGACAGACATATTCTGTCAGCCTACATAATACGTATTTGCCAGGCTGAATTGGTTGGCCAGTGTGTCGGGCTCAGAGATAAGTGGAGAACTTTCCAGATGACTGGCGCGGGACAACCCCGACCCGTCATCCCACTGATTGCCACACACTCCTCTGTTGCCTTTTTGGCAGCAATTTCTCCAGGGGCCCCCGTTCTGTCTTTCAGTTTGTCCCCATAATGGTAATGGGACACAAGCCTTCTCCGCAACACAAACACACACACAGTGGTTTATCACACAAACACACACGTATAACCATTCTTACCCTGTCTGTCCATCTCAGTGCTAGCATGGCTCTGTGTTAAATGTAAAGTCCCAGTCCTGCCAGCTTTGTCTGCCCTCAGCTGTTCCGGCCCGATGCCCGTATTGTGCTGCCGGGCTCATTACCAGAAGCACTGTGGCCCGAAACCTCCTCACTAATAGGCCCAGAGAGAGACAGAGAGGACTTCTTTCTGCTGTGGCTGGTGTGTAGCAGTGTAAATGTTTTGTTTTCCTCTCTTTTGGCAGCGGGGACTGTTAATGTTTAACGTTCGCTGCCGTTATTTCTCTGGCTGGGCGTCAGCTGAAAATGGGTTCAGTTAAAAGGTTTTCCGCGTTCCTGCGAGGCACATCGACTTAAAAGCTCCTCCGTACGTATGAATGTATATGGATGTGTGTGTTCTGCATGCCTGAGCAGGGACCTGGAAAGAATGAATGTCCAGTCAGTTGATGGGCTGTCTGGAGCGGTCCAGGCCACTTGGACGACAATGGGATGAAGTGCGGCTATTGTTTAAAGTTTACAGAGCAGTATGTGGAGAGTACAGTAGTGTGGCTGGAGGAGAGGGATACAAAGAGAGGGGTACATGTTGAAATGTGAGGAGACTGTAGGCTTGGAAAGACAGGGAGAAAGAAAAGTGCATACTGTAAACAGACAGACGTCAAAGTTGATTTCCGAAAACAGACGACGCTCAGACTGAACTGATATGAAGGACTTAAAAGTGACTGACAGACAAAAAAAAATCCCAAAGCATTCATTTGACTGATTGAAGAGCTATATAATTAGTTTTGAGGGCTTTCTTTAAACATGAATTAGGCCATGAACTGCACAGAGGAAGTGAAAATGGCTGCAGATGTCAGGGTGGTCTAATGAGGCTTAAGAGCAGACAAGAAATCAAGTTCAAGTTGTTTCTCCACAACCAGACCAGATGTCAGGTTTCTTCAAATAATAACAAAAAAGAAGAAGAAGAAGAAGAAAATAGTAATTAAAAGACCAACAAGAGACAAAACTGTAAGATTTTAACTGGAAAAAAAAATGGACACTTCATAAGGGAACACCAAAAAAAAATAAAAAATAAAAAATCATTATTGTAAACTAAATAAATACAGCAATTATTTGCTCAAAAGAAGAAAGAATAAATCACTGGCATATTTTATCTATATGTTATATTTTAACTATATTATTATTGCATATTTATTATTCATTCATGGTATTAATTTTAACAATTACACCTGCTGAGGAATATCGTGAACAACATGAAGCTCCTGAAGTTACTGAATGCATCATCAGTCACATGATGGAACCATGTTAATTAATATAAATTAATTTAAAAAAAAAAAAAAAAAAAAATTATAATATATGGAATTTGGAAATTGTTGCTAATAAAATAAAATAAAATAAAATATTAGTTTTCACTGTAACTTTTGTGAAATACTTTTTGATTTTGAAATAGCGCGAGCCCGCAAGACTGTGCCCAGCACGCCACGCTCCGAGCGCGCGAGAGCCACCCTCTCTCCGTCGTTCCTCGCGGGCGTCCTCGCGCCGCCGTGGCACCAGGTGGGCCGCGCCACCGTCGAACCGTGGCCTCGTTAACGCGCCGCTATAATGAGGCCGAGAAGAGGGACGAAATAATTGCGAATAAAACTACATGATGCAGAAAATAAAAAAAGAAATTAAACAGATGCGCGTGTTTTCAGGATCATTGATCTCGTCCTTTCAAAAAAAAATGCTGAGTTGCAATAAAAAAAAAATACGCAAAATGTTCCAAGTTATGCAGCAGACTGCACACCATAATAATAGTAATAATAATAATAATAATAATAATAATAAATTATATCGGAATTAATTCTACATTACCTTTTTATTTCGCTTTTTTTTTTTTTTTTTTTTTTTTTTTAATCAGAATGAACTTTTTTGAAAATTAGAGCAAAGAAAAAGACACCGGTGAAAGCAGCAATAAATTTGTCATGCTTTAATTAAAATAATTCTTTAGAAATTCCTTATTTACATCTGCAATAATATTAATAACAGTATAAGAAAAAATAGTCACAGTTTTTACCAAACATCAGGACATCAGCATGACAGCAAACTAAACATATCTGAAGCAAAAAACAAATAAACAAAAAAAAAGTTATTTTCAAGCCTTGTTGGTTTTAGTAGTCAAACCGCACGTCACCCTCCTCATCTCAACAGTCATCCTCTGAGTAAAATTGCATCACTTCCCCCTATAAGTAATTCATCATTTACAATATGTACATGCTGCTGGACAGATACACTGAATGTCTTCGAGGGGCGTACTTTGTTGTAACTGTGATTTAAAGGTGGCAACGTTTTAGTCTAAATGTTCTCTACAGGAAAGTTCTTCATCTCTGAATTTACAGTGGAAACATAATCATAATTTGCAAGCAGACATACAGCAGATCAAGAATAGGAATTAATTAGTTGTACGTGATAGGACAGGATTCACTTTTTCTTTCTTTCTTCTTATTTTTTTTTTTTTAAAAACGCATTGTAAACAAAGCAGGCATAGTTCAGTATAAAGAAGTTGCATATCCCTATTCACTGGATCAGTGGAGTCAAGTTGCAGATGTGCCAGAAAAAAAAAAAAAAAAAAAAGAGTCTTTGGCCAAAACAGCGTTAAAGAGATTTATACTGAAAGTATGCACCATGTGTGAGTCAAACAGGCCCTGGAGGAGGATGTGTAAACGTGCATGAGTCACAGTCACCCTTGGAGTTGGCATCGGTAATAATGACAAATAAATAACGCCAGAAGTTGTCGCTGACTGTGAGAGGATGTTAGAAAAATAAAAACGTGTTGCTGGTTCATCAGCAGAGTCTCAGGTTTTGACTTTCACGCCTTGGTCCGCGATCAGCTGATGTGGGGCTGTCCAGTTGCAGCGGGGACTAGAGGTGGTCGTAGGCGGCCGAGGACGGCGGACCTGTGCGGGAGGCCGTGCTGTAGTAGTAGGGCGAGCCTGCGGGTGGGAGGGAGACGCAGAGGGAGACGGTCACAACTGGAAGGTGTTTTGTGGATTAGACTTTCTTTATCCATCTTATCTGAGGTTTGACAGCAGATGGGAAGCTCAGACTGTTTGTTCTTGGAAACTCCTTCATGACTCTTAAGAATAAGAAAATTCTCTAACTTTCCATTTCTTTATTTTGTGGCTTTTTCTGTGGGGATGAGAAAAGTACTGCGAGTTCATTTTATCTCAGCCTACAAGACCCAAGTCGTCTGTTTGTCTCTAAACTAACAAAGTGTCGAATCTGTGAAAGTGATTTCAATTTTCTGTATAAAACCTCCTTTGTCTGCAAATTTAAAAGAAGTCTTCAGAGTTAATGACACTTTTCTGATTAAATTAAAGGTTAAACAAATATAATTAAATATATCAAAGCAATTCTGAGTATAGTACCTGAAGCAAATCCAATTTTTTAATGGGATATAATGGTTTCTAGGCAACTCAAAATGACCTTATAGGACATGTTACAAAAGCAGTATGCGCTCATTTCCTGGCAGCCGTTCATTTAAATTCAGGTCATGAGGAAATGTTTGTGAATCATAAGGTCAAAAGAAGTGAGTCCTTCTAAATGTTTTTGTTTTAGTTTCGTGAACAGAAAAAAAAACATCTAAATAATCAAAAATAATGTCTTTTATTGTGAAGGTCATATTTAAAACCTAATAAACCAATATTCAGAAGTGTCTGTGAGAGCGTCAGTGTGTTGCCACTCACCTAGTATGCTGGAGTTGGTGAACCTCCAGGCTTCGCTGTAGGAGGTGTAGGGCGAATGGCTGTAGGTCTGACCCGAGTAGTCTGCACCTGCCGCTGCAAGACAAAAAAAAAAAAAAAAAGACACATAAAATTATCGATAAAAACACGACAAAGAAGACATTTGTTATTTAATGGCAAATAGCTAAGAGCTCTGTGGAAGTGGGCTTGTTTGTCTGCGTGCCAGCCTCTGCTCAGCCTTAGCTCATAATTCACCAACAGTTAGTGCAGCCTGTAAACCATTAATCTGCGGTGCAGGTGGATGGCTGAGGGTAAAATCCCGCAGCCCAGTGGTGCGTGCATACTGCTAGCCTCTACGCCCTCTTTCTCCTTCGCTCGGCCCCCTTGCATCGCTCAGCCTCTGCCCTCTGAAATGTCCTCCTCCTCCTCCTCCTCCTCGTCTTCGTCCTGCACTTCCTGCTTCAGCCTCTCTGGCACTCCTCTTTTCTTTCTTTTCCCTTTTTTTAACATTCCAATATCTAATTGGTAATTATGGTGGCTGGAATGAATCCCTGAGCTCCCCACCTCCTCCTCCTTTCCTACAACCCCCCCCCCCCCCCCCCCCCCCCCCACCACCCACAACCCCCCCACCCCCCTCCCTTCGCTCAGTAATTGTGTATCAACGCTTCCTCACAGCGAGCCCACCAGAAAAATAATAAATCAGACCCTCTCATTTCGCGCTTCGGAGGGCAGACTTCAAATAAAAAAAGGCACATCACACACGCACACGCCCTCTCTCTCTCTCTCTCTCTCTGATCACATGCAGGCATCTTGACACAGACACACAAGTGCACGCACACATTTCAAGTGCACACACACCACACACACACACACACACACACACACACATATACACGGCTAAAAGACCTCCTCCTCTTCGTTCATACCCAGACTTTATACCCCCTCCGCCCACTCTTGCATCTCCCTCCTGGGCCCCCTGGTTCCCATGGCGATGTGTGGTCAGAGGTGTCTGGGTAGGGGGTGTGGGCAGCAGGGCGGAACCCCCACCCTGGTCCCTGTACCCCCCGGGCCCTGTGCACCCGCGCGCGCGCGCACACACACACAGTTCACCACCCTGGCAAGGCTACTCATTAACTCAGCCTGTCTCCCTGTTAATCTACAAGCCTCCATCCAATCCTCTCCTTCTCTTTATTCCTTCTCTTCCTGCTTTTCATCGCCCTCCCTTCTGTTTCTTTCCACCTGTCTGACTCATTCATTCGCCCTCCAATTTCTATTTTAATCCGTCGCTTCTGGTGAGTTCCTTACCTGCAACCATGCCCGTGATGGCGGAGGAGGTGTATCCTGACTGGGCCGGGGAGGGGATGTGAGGCGGGTAGCCTGGCAGGGTGGAGCTCACCATGTCACGCCCTGAAAACACACAACAAACACACACCTTTAACACCCGTCAGATCATAAGTGACACTGTAGGTGGTCCTCAGATCACCTGACATGTGGTGCCCCTCAAGGCTCTATTGTGGGCCCAATTCTCTTTCAATTCTATTATGTTTGCTGCGGCCTTAAAAAAAAAAAGGCAGGTAATTTCAACATTTAAAAAACAAACATTCAGTTAAAAATGAATTTCAGCATCTTGGGTGTGAACCATTTCTGTTTCTCCTGATTTTCTACAGTAGTCTTTGCTGATAATTTCAAACATTGACAAAGAAGATTCCCAACACAAATGTCTTTATTTTCACGCTAATGAGTGCGGACATGAATGAGATGGATGGCTGCGTTACCTGAGATGATAGGTTGGCTGCTGAACTGCCCGTACACTGGTGCATGATGGGAGAATGAGTTGAAGGAGTTGGGGAAATGGTTGGAGCTGCTGCAGCTGCTGCTGACAGAAATGGGTTTCTGCAGCGCCTGCAGCTCCACAAAGGCCAGGTTGGACGCTGCCATGTTTGGGGACGGGCTTGTACTGGTCACTTCTGGGGACATTTCCTGTTTCAGACAGAGCGGCAGGGTCTGTAGGGGTTCTGTGGCGGTGAGAGGCCAGAGTGTCCAGAGGGTGGGTGGGGAAATGAAAACAAATGGTGAGAAAACAAATGGTGAAAATGACAAACTTAAAACAAAGAAAAATGTCCAAAATAAAAAGCGGATATGTGGTGAGCGGTGTATTGATTCATCTAAAACATGTTGATGGTAAGAGTCAGCATGTGGAGGACTTCAAAGGGCAAAACCTAACGTTAAGAGTCTCACCGGTCACCATGGTGTAGCTCTGGTGCGCCGACAGATTCCGTCCAATAGCAGAGCTGGATGTCGAGAGGCTGGTCTTGGCCTCGTCTAGGCTGCCATTGATGAGGGAAAGCGGGTACAAAGTCTGGGGATGATGAACAGGGATTAGCTATTGGTGTTGACGCTGCTTACTTTTGTCAGATGCTCAGCAAAGTGCACTTGTGCCAAAACAAAAAAGGTGAAGTTCACCAGTTTTTTTTTACAGCTACCTGTTCTGTCTTGCTGCTGGAGGCGGAGTTGAATGAGTCCGAAGAAAATGGTGACGGTCAAACCCACAGTCCAGATGTTGCGTGGCTGCAGAGAAGTGATCCACTCTCATTTGTTTCCTCGGGACGCCTCCGCTGCCCTGAGAGTCCACACTGTGCCGACAACTCTCCTGATCACCTAAGAGGCACCAAGGCAAATGTAAGAACAAATCACTTTCATGTCGGAAAATCTTTAAATGTCGCCTGATAGGATCCTGCCCTCTAAATGAACAGAAAGTAACTAAAGATAGATAACTAAAGGTTGTCAAAGGTGATCATCGTCACATGTGGTGTCCCTCAGGGCTCTGTTGTAGGCCCACTTCTCATATATCCTATATATGTAACCAATTGATAATGCTTTAAGAAATCATACAATTTTCTACAAAGAAAAAATGATTATATCCAACTATGTAAGTCCAAATAATTACAGTTCCATTGACAACTTGATTGTACTCATTGTAGTGGTTGAAAGAAAAGCTAAGCGAGGATCACCTGAAATCATTAACCCGAAACACCAAACGACAGTTTCATGTTATCCCAGAACTTCGCATTTCCACTTTTTGTAAATGTGTAAGCAAGTCTCTTAAATAAAACTGGGACATTTTTGTTTAGTATTGCACGTGGACTTTCACGAATAAATTAAACGTAAATTGCCCTTTAACAAACCAGTAAGGTATTTTGTTATGACTCTGGATCTGTTCTTAAGATAAATAGAAAAATAATTTGCTTTTAATGGAAACAATAAAGGTCAAGTAAGTAATTAAATAAAGCAGTTTTAAGCTGTTTTTCATCTTTCAAGTGATGATGTTTGGTTTTGAGCCACATTCGCCTCTTTTTCCTCTGTTTTGGTGTGACTAGTATCACTTTTCCTTCTTTCACGCTAACTCACATCTAATGAATTTGCCTTCACATTGCGGCATTCGGTTATTTGACCTAATTCTTACTGTCATCGTGGCTCCTCTTGCCCTCGGCGCTGGGTTGGGGGATACCCAACAAGCCGCTGATGGAGTAGGTGGACCCCAAAGAGTCGGACTGTGGAGACTCTGGAGGGGTGACCGCTGAACTGGGAACTGAGAGAGAAGAAACAGAATGAAATGTTGGTGTTCACCTCAGCGGTCCTGTTGCCTCAAGAGCTTAATCCTAGTAGAGAACAATGAGCAGACTCTTTAACCTTAATCTTTAAGAATCCTACGATAATGCCTGGTGATATGAAAGACAACCTTCATCATGTATGTGTTAGGAATGGATAGAGACTTACTTAATGTTTGTCCTGGACTCAGGCCTTTTCCATCCAGGGGGAGATTAAACGGCTGCTGAACCTTTGTCCGAATTATTCTGAAATGAAAACAATCATTTAAAATGTATTGTTACTTTTGAATATCCTGGAGTTGAATTGAAGCACTGGCATTGATCAAGAAATGTGGGCTTTATTGAATGAGACATCTCAGAGGAATGATAAAATGTTCTAATCCAAACAACACACTCAATCTAACTCATCCATCGTCCTCCTGACATGCAACAAGGCCGGTCCCTACATGCTGCTTAGCTACTGGAGCCAGGTTGGCATATTTGTGCCGCTAACATAATTTCATTCATAATGCAGCTTGTCACCTGTTAATGGAGCTCACGCTGGGCACCGTGTCACCGTCACACACTCCCTCTGCCAACAGCCGGTCTCTGATTTCCCAGGCAAACATGGTGGGATTCTGCCTCTTGTACTCTGCGATCTTATCCACAACTTTTGGGGTGGCCACCTTGGGCTTGGAGCCGCCGATCACGCCCGGCTTGATGCTGCCCGTCTCGTAGTAGCTGAAGGAAAGGATCATTGTCAAAAAAAATAAATTAGGATAAGGTTTCCACAGTGTCCCTGATACTGTGACTAAACTTCAGACAGAGGTCAAAGAACGCAAAGAGCCTGGTTAACAGTAACAGGAAGTTGAGCAAGGTGCTTATGAGGTGAGCTCACCGTCCCAGGATCTTGCTGACGCAGCCGTGGCTGACTCTGAGCTGCCGGGAGATGTCACAGGGCCGAACCCCCTGGTGGGCCATGTCCACGATGCGTTGCCGGATCACCTCCGGAAGTGGGCGACCATTGACAAACATTCCACCTAGTTGGTTAAGACCCCCATGACCTGGGGGAGGAGGGGGGATGAACACTCATAAATGTCATGGAACCTGAGACATGACAAAAAAACTCATCTGGGCACACACACACACACACACACACACACATTGCATGCTGGTATGAGGACACCACAATGTACAGCTTATGTTCTTCAGATTTACAGCCAGAGATTATGCAGGTGCTCCCAGATATGTGGTCATTCATGCAAACACAGCATTAAAGTCTATAAGGGAAGTTTAATTCTAGTGATTAAGGTTGCAAGGGAACAAAGTTTAGTTAGTTTCATACTTCATCTGTCTCACATTAATATAGACTGAGCAAATGTGTTGATAAAATGATCTAAAACATACATAACTAATTGTTTAACAGGCCAGAAGAACAACGGCAGTGTCGGAGTCACGGTCAAGGTTGTGGTAAAGTCTTACATTCAAAACTTAAAGGAAACAGCAGACAATGAAAGCTGTGCATAAACAAGACGCTCGTGAGTAACTGAGATTATTGTGAAACTTCTAAAAACGGATCCACATATGTTGTCTGACAGATATTTGTATCTGGGTAAAAACATGTAAAGGCGGCAAAAGTTTGGTGTTAAATCACAGGGACAATTCAAGTTTTTTTTTCTATTTAGGTCCTTTATTTGTGAGCTTGAGTAAAAATTTGATTATTCCTACAGTCTAATCACCTCATTATAACTAACACCTGCAGGCTTATTCTCCCAGTTCTCATTTATACGCCGCTCATTTGTTTAAGGCCATGACACTCAGCGGGCTTCAGTGGAAGTGACTGATGTTGTTTGACATTTTAAAGATTGTGTTAAAGTGCCATTTAGTGAAGAAGAAACTATACTGATTCTTCTATCATTATAACATACATTTTTAAAGTGTCAAATAACTTTAAATGATTAAAAAAACATGAAATTGCTCCACAAATACTTTATATTATCTGCCCTAATTCCACATTTGTGTATATTTTTCTTGTCTTTTCTTTTCTTTTTTGCACAGTGCATGCTATTTTCTTATTTTAAAATATAAAACGTCTTTATTATTTAATTTCCTCTGGCATATATCCTGTTTAATTTAAATTTTTTATTTTTTTTGTATATTTTAGCCTAAGAATAACGAAAAACAAATGGTTTCCCGCTATGATCTGTAAGTTTGAATTTTTAACGTGTACGAAACTGATAATAATGTTATGAGATCACTGAATAATTGAAAATAAGTAATTAATTAAAAACTGACGTATTTTTTTTATTTTTTTTGATCATCTAAATGTACATGGTTTTGTAAAAAGGAAGCTCGGCTGCACCAACTCGTCCTCGGACCTGTCAAAGCCGCTTCTTCAAAGCGAACAACAGCCAACCAATGCGTTGGACGAGCAGCCTCCACTGTGTCCTCCGCGGGCTGCACGGTGGTGACTCTGCCAGAACGCCGTTGCTTTTTAATTTAACCCATTGAGTCGCTCGTTTCTCTCAGCCCTTTTTTCCCGGCTTTCATTTCCACATCAAACAGCGGACGGACGAGGCCGAGGGAGAGAGAGAGGGAGGGAGAGAGAGAGAGAGAGAGAGAGAGAGAGGGAGGGAAAGGGAGAGGGGGAGGGCAGGGAAGTGAAGGAGGGCAGCCTCTATTAACGCTGCCAGCGGAGTGTGGAAAAAAATCTCCCCGCCAAGCTTCATCAACCTGCAGGATATTAAAGGGGAGCAGCCCCGGGGGGGATGAGCGCGCACGGACGCGCACGGCGCACAGAAAAACGCCAAAAAAACAACGAAGAATTCATTACGCAAAAACTTTTCTACGTAGATAGATAGATAGATAGATAGATAGATAGATAGATAGATAGATAGAAAGAAAGCTTTTGCAGGCGGCCCAAATTTTAGTCATTAGGCCAGATTGTGGATAAATACGCATGAAATAAACATGGAGCCCAACATGGCAACCCTTTACCTAACTCCTAACTGCACTTTGGCACTAAATGGATTAAATAAACATTTTAAAAAGGGCTGTCCAACCAAAAATAAGGGTTTATTAATGTAAGTGTTAGTTCAGTGCAGTTAGCTGTCAACAACAGACACATTTTGTACAATTACATCTAGGTTTTACCATGTTGTCTTTAGTCATCCTGTTATCCAACAGCCTCTGCTTATTAATGATTACTGGAGGAGTTACACTACTTCTGTGTATCTGTGTGCAACTAGATCATAAATATGAAATGTAATAAATGCACCAAGAGTATTTGTTTCCAGACTTCAAGCTACATAAAATCAAAGGGGTAAAGCTGATCTAAATGGACTGGAGACAGGTCTCACGACAAAGCCTTGCAGACGTTTAAGAGCGTCTGTCTTAATAGAGGTGTTTGTTGGTGCCAGGAAATGTGAAATGCATGTCCTTGATAAACGGACCAGGCGGCAGCAGAAGCAGGAGAGGAACCAGCTTGCGTTGTGTATTTACCTCTTCCAGTGTTATTGGACATATCCCTGAGTTTTTGGTCTTTGCTCCGCCAGCTGAACGTGACGCTCTCCTCCGCGCTTGTCCCAGTTAAAGTGTTTTTACTCCACGTCCTGCTTTGTCTGGCATGAGTGTGCTCCCGAGTGCACCGCCGATCACAAGCTGCAGGACGACAGGGGGTTCATGAAGCCGGCTGTTTGCCACATGTGATGCCTCACACAGAACAGATACTCTGCATGGTGTCTCTGTGTCTTGTAATGTCTTCAAATCACCTGTTTCTGTCTGCGTCTCTTTCTGAACACGAATGAGGACATCCGTTTGGCCACTTTAAGGCCTGTGCATGTGTAAAAACTTCCATGTCATGATCAGTTTTTGCAAAAGATCCTCTTCCCCTTTAGCCATCTCACATGGCTGCTCCCATTTAACACAAAATTTCCCTTCACTATGCACTTTGTAATTAAGATTGACTGGTGTCACATATGAACTATTACAACTGATAAATCTATTTTAGTTTGGGTCTTGAGCCAAATTATTATAAATATATAATGACGTAAAGTGTGAGTAGAAAAAGTTCAAGGGTTAGGAATGTGTCTATTGCTACAGACTATTTTAGTTTAATAACATGTGAGCTGGAATGAAAAGACTTTTCTTAAAGATCTTGTGGTCGTTGCTTCATCTTTGGTTTGTTAAACGGCAATTCAAATGTGAGGAGCAAAATAAGACTGATGTGGTAAAAAGATGAGGCAAACTGTTGGGAGCTCGACTCCCAAGTAGAGGACGCTAGGTCTGTTTTAAAATGTGGAGGCTGTCAGTTGATATTGGTCATAAGTAAGCCTTGTTTGCAGCCTCCATCTGCTCAGCCGCTGCTAAATGAACTTTAACTCCAAGAAGCTCAGAGGAAAAAACAACAAGACATCAAGGTGGCGTGTTTTGGTAAAATGAGACAGAGGCAGCACCTAAATGAAGACCTCACAGAAAGGACTGCTGTGAATTTTCATAATAATTGTGGAAAAGTACACGATCTCTGGCTTTAAATAGGAAAAAAGGAATAAAATAATCAAATGCATTATATTTATGAGTGGATCTGTCATGTTTAAAAATGTAACATGTCTGTTCTAAAGCATCATGTCACTCTTGTCATGTCCTGCCGGGTGGGCACCTTAAAATTAACCAAACAATTAGCAGGGCTGTCACACCGTTTAATGGATGCGGAAAGACACACTTTGACAGCACACAATGGGCTGCAGTGTCTGGTTTGATTCAGGCTTATTTTGACTGTTAGAAATTAAACCCACGGTGCACTGCCAGGGTTAATTCAGTTTTATCTTTTAATGCGTGTGTGTTAATTAACTCAGCTGGCACTACTGGAATTTAGTCAAATATTTGTGGAAAAACATCTTTTTTTAATGTCGTTTCTAAACGCCTCCTTAATGAATATCTATTTGCATTTTTTAATTGTAATTGCATTTTACAGCGTTTTGTTTGTGCCACATTGCAGATGTTTAATGCTGAAACAAAATTCAGAAATAAAAGTGACTGGTGAAAAGACCAAATAAAACATGAGGCTTGAAGCACGAGTTCATTTCTATGGTGCAATTATAGTAAAAACATTTGATTTAATTTAGATCCAGGACAAAAACAAAATAACTTCACAGATATTTTCTTTGAATCTATTTGTCTAATAAATCAGATTATTTAACAATTACCATGTTAATGTTGTTATTTCAGTCATTTTTATTCTACTGTTATTACTGGTGCATATTAATTAAGATTATTAAAGGTTAACGGAACAACTGGAACAATACATGCCAGCAGGATTCTGTGGTAAAGTTTTGTATTTTACGCTTCTTGTTTCACATCTGCAATTTTCTCTATCTTCCATGTTTTGCAGTTTAAAATAAATGGGGATTGTAAACCGATAAAAGCTATGCAGCCTGAGAAATCGAGATTTATACTGAGCCCACGTACATCTACTTGATTTTTGGTGTATTTTTAAGAGCAGAGAAAAGCAAATTACCCTGTTTAGAGGCTTTATTTTATAATGGTTCGTGCGTAAATTCAATTATCTTTGCGCATCACTATCACTTTCCCCCCACAAAAACTTTCTGCTTTCCTGGTCACATATTTACGCCTTAATTGCTGCCATTAATCACGGCTATTTGTCTTTGATTGACCTAAACAGAACAGCATTAAGTCCACATCTATTTTCTTCCACATTCTCCGGATCAATTAAGTCTCCTCTGTGTTGTCAGGGCATATTTTCATTCGGGCGACACAGGCGAGAGCTTACCTTTCCTTTCCGCGATGGAGCTCAAGTCGAAAACGTCCCCCAGTTAATATTCTGATATTATCCAAATGACGGGACCCTTGTCGCGTAGCGCTGCGTGTGTCCGAGCTGTGTGTTGGAGGAGGCGAGACGTCTGCGGTTGTGTTGTGTTGTGTTGCGTGCAGCCAACGCTGAGCCAGGTTTTATCCAACCGGGGCTGCGCAGAGGACTGAGCCCTGCAGCCATTGGACGGAGAGGAATGGGAAGGTGTGGTTTGCTGGGAAAAAAGAACAAGAAGAAGTGTACCGCCTCTCGAACTAAAAAGAAAAAAAAGAAAAACAGGCTGACTGACCCCGTGTTTTGATGGCATTACACCCACTGAGAGACTGTACGGAAGCACTTGTCATGGAGACGGCTTGTTTCCATTCACCTCCAGCGACGGCCCCGCTTTGATTAGACTGTATGCGGGCATGTGACAAGGCTTCCCGACTTCCACACGCAGTTTAGTGCAAGATTTTCTGCGATGCCTCACAGTTTATCCACGACAGGTAAACTACACCTGAGCGTGGAGCAGGAAGCAGCGATTTGGTTCCAAAATAACCGAATCAAAATTTTACGCATGTAAACGAAATATGACAGCTAAAAAAGTCTCACTTTTTGGTGGTTTAAATCTGAACATTTCATTTGTTATTAATGTAAAGAAAGTGTAGATGACTAAATCTACTTTATCACAAAAAAACCCTCTCCTGCTTTATTCTCATATAAGTTTAAACATCATCACTAAATCAAGTCAGGTGACTTTTTCTGGCAAGCATCTGCAGCTTTGTGAGAGTTGGATTCTTTTGTCTCTGCATTTAGCCTAAAAGACAATATGAATTTGGTTTATTTCCATTTCTCAACTTTCTCAGTGACTTAAAATTATCTGTAAATATTAAATGAGAATAAATCAGGAAAGAATTTCAGCCTTTCTGTCTCTATTTGCAAGAAGAAAATGAATAAAATATAATCCAAAACACGCGTGCTACAAGAAACTTAAAATGTGTTTCTTCAAATTGTACAGCTCACTTTGAGCTTCTCTTTGCTCCTTGATGACCCTGTGGGTGATTTATTTCTATGTCAGCCTGGCAAGGATGCACATGTGCGTTTTAATGCGACTGTTTTCTGGTACCTTTCTCTATTCGTGGGTGAAATTAAAGCTTCTTGATTTTTACTTTCTGCAGCGTGCGGAAAGCAGGCCCCTGCATAAGCGTGATGTCACACCAGGGTGTCAGGAACCCGGTGAGTTTAAACGCTCCCAATGTTGTTCTCACAAGCCTGTAAAACAAACACGACACCTCTAATGACGCCCATCCATGGCACCGCGTCGTCTGTGCCAGGGTTTATTCAGCCATATGGACTTTTTTTTTAGAGAAAAGTTGATGTGGAGACGAGAGAAAGAAAACGAGAGAAATGCCTCTGTAACGTGGAGAAAGAAGAAACAAGATGTGTAGGTCTTTTCAGCGATTGAAGTCCTTCGTGGCTCGTCTTTGAACGGCTCTGCCACTATACATCAGTGCCGCTGCAAGACAATGGGGAGGCTGTTTTAAAATAAATAAAACCGTCAAGAGATTAAAGGGAATCACAACATTAGCTGGAAACAGAGACAGTCCCCTGTAAAGTGGCCACAGCGCACAGAAAATGACAAGTGCCCGGAGGGAGAAGTGGCAGTGGAGAGACAGGGAGGTTACCGAGAGTTTAACAAGGGATTAAAAACTCACAGATTGGTATCTATCGCGATGATACTGTGAATTAAAATAGATCCTAATTATATGGGTCCACTTGCCAAGGGGCAGAATTCATACACGCCCTAAATCCGGAGTCTCATAACGCAACGCAGGCACCAATATTAAGAAAATATCCCACTGGGAAGGAGGTGAATGGAGATCAGAAGATTCGTTTTGTAAAAGTTTTTAAACGAGATGTCAGAATAAGAGGCTGACAGGAATCAGGTAGGGGTATTTCGTGCGCACAAGATTCGGTTATTTTAGTTCATTGTGGATTATTTAAGATGCTACAGAAATAGAGAAGGAATAAAAACTCGATCATAATGTATAGATTCTCACTTTGGACTGTCGAAACACTTAAAGACTTGTAATATTGAAATAAACACTCTTTCGTTAGAGTTATGCATGTATAGAAATTGAAATCTTTATATTGACGCACAAAAAGTGTATAAATGATCATGGGACGTGCCTATATTTCCTGTATTTAAATTAGATTTGTAATTAAACAGAGTGATGTAACTGTGATGTTGTATTTGTTATCTTTTTATCTGTTATGTTTTTATTCTAACAGAGACGTGACAGAGCAACCTGCAGGAGTAACTGCTAAAATTCCCTTTGCATACAAGCTGAGACATAATATTTAATAAGTTCATTTTGATTCAGAATGGAGATTATAAATCCAAGACCACCCAACACTAATCCTCGTCAGACAAGATGTGCAGTTTTCTGAATTTCACAGCCCTTGTGTCACCCCTACACATCAAACCGTGTCTCATAAAGTCTCGTCAAAACGCATTTTTTGCAGACTTTTAGCAGCCTTGAACGCACCTTTACACCTTTTTTATGTGCATCCAAATGTGGGATCCAAATATATATATATATATATTTTTTATTTTTTTTTTCACGTGTATTGTTGTGCAGCTGATACATCCAGGAACTTTGAAAGCTGATTCTTATTATACATTTTAAACTCTTAGATGATAAAATAAAATAGAATAAAAAAAATAATATACTCCATGCGTATTCATTTTTTCTTTTCTTTTCCTACGGGTGTGTCGTGTTTATCTCCGGAATTACTTCCCCGAGCAAAGTTTTGTGTTGGCAAAAAAAAAAAAAAGGCATGTAACCTGCGGCGACAGGTGGCAACAAGAGCTGAGGGGAAAAGGTCACAGCAAACATTTCCGACTCCAGAGATAAGACATCATGCATAACTATTGTCCCGTTGCTTGGTTTGTGACTGAAAAGTGGAACTGGAAACGAGTTGGCGTTCCAGAGATCACAAATCATAATGCAGGTATTTTATCTGTACTTTAAACTCTAGGAACTGCACTGTCTTTATAAGGATGGAAAATTATGGAAATAAACTCAAGATATACAGTTAAAAATGAGGAAACCCAAATTGCAAGACAATCAAATCATAAGTACAAATTATGTATAAAACAACAGAATATTTCATACACTTGTCAGAACCATCTTCTTATTCTCACTCACGTTGAGCAGAGTTGGCCGGCCGTCCGTCCGTCTCGGTGCGCGCTCCCGCACCGCCTCCCCGCCTCCCCCCTGCACGCTCCCGCAAAGATAAATGCGTCCACTTAATGACAAGTTTTATAAATGTAGCCGAGCGGGCGCATGTCTCTTTGCGGTCAGTGAGTCGAGATGAGCCACATAATTAGGCCGTAATAGCTGGAGAAACACCTCAGTATTGATGATCCCATTAGAGGCAATGATTCTCGGTGCACAAGTGCTGAAACGTGTGTTTTCTGCGCTGATCTTGCTCGACGTGGGCCCCCCCACACTGGTGTTCACTCAAAGGATTAGTCGTTTACTAGCCTACAGTTGAAGTATTCTTTTTATAATGAATGGTTATGCACCATAATTCCCTTGTTTTGGATCTTAATTTGTGGGTTGTGTTAAGCTTTTTTTTGAAGGTCTTCAGGTGTTTCAGTAATCACTTCAGGCTGAAAAAGTCCACATTAGGTTTATAGGAGGAGTTTTGTTTAGAGTCTGCCCCGAAAGCTGAGAACATGTGAACCCTGTTGCTCTACATCGTCACCATATGGGACCCAGACATGTTTAGGTGTTCGGTCTTTCTTCCTCTCTGTTACCGTCATGATGCATGTGTTGCCAACAGCTTTTCAGCTCACACCCCCCCTCCTCTTCATCCTTTCAGTGCCGCCCCTTTCTCTCTCTCCCTTTCCCTCTCTCTCTCTCCAGACCAGCCTTTACCATCTGTTGTGGCTCCCCTCCATTCTGTCCCCCTCATCTTTTTCTCCTCATCTTCCTGTGTTTTGTGCACTGTCCACCCTCCCTCCAAGCTTTGTCTGTCTTAGTCCGGCCCAGTCCATTGTTCCCCCTGTGCCCCCCATTTCCGCTTTGGTGTTACCCTCTGACCTCACTCCCCGCCTCCCCCTCCCCAACTCCTTCCATCCTCCTGACCCGCTCCACCCCACCCCGACTGGGACCCCCAAATCTTCTTGTTCTTCTCTTGACTGCTTCCCCTTTAAGTTTCTTTTGGGAGGCTAATAACTGTTGCCAGCAAGCTCCACACAAAATCCCAGCATGATTGCTATTGTGAGGCCTACAATGGCATACAGGCAGTAATAGCCATTAGCAACAGAGGGGCCTGGTGCGCGCATAATGTTTAGTTGTGTTTAGCCCACATGGAACGTGGACCAGTGGTCGGATGTGAACTCTCACCTCAGAGTTTTTAATTTCCTGTCTGCTCTTTGGCTCTTCCCATCTTCATTTTGCATTTCAGTTTGTCCTAGAACGACATAAAAGCGGAACATATCAAAACGTGCAGTCATTACCTTAATGATTTACATGAATGAGTTCGGTGTGGGTGATACAGGCCGCGAACACGCACCCCCCTCCCAACCGCACACACTAGTAATTGCTGGAGACTTTGATCAGAGCGACTGGTGGACCTTGTCTTCATGCCTGTCAGTCAGAGGCGATCACCGTGGAGACCGGCATCACAAAGTTGGCAATTGGCTGTAGCGTTCTGGAGGGGTGTGGAGCCGAGTGTCCTCATGGGAACTCAGGTGCCCCTCTCACAAGTGGAGAGACAGACCACGGAGTCAAACAAACAGAGAGTAAAAGAGCCTCATTATCCACAGAGCGGCAATGCAGAAAATATCAAAGCAGACGGAGTGGATGTCGGCGAGAAAACCAAACCTCTTAGTGTCATCTTCTGGATTATTGTCTCATTACTCGCTGCGTCTAATGAACTTGCAGCACAGACTCGAAAACAGCATGTTACAGGGCCAGTTGCTACATGATATTTTGTTCTGAAGAACCACATTTGTAATTAAAACTTTAAAGTCAACATGTTTTCTTTCTTAACAGATTAGGCTCACCGTCGGCTGTACTTAGATAGTCTGCCTTCACGGTGAAGAGTGGCTCCAGTGGAATCAGTTCACAGCATAGTCTGTGGATTATCCTGACTAATGAGGACAAAAAGAAGTTCTTCTTCATATGTCAACTTTCATTGTCTGTGGTGTGACGGCATTAATTCACCTTAATGTCAGTCAGTTGGTTGGTTGGTTCATCACTTTGGTTCACACTGAGATATATCTCAACAGCAATTTTGCACGTTCAAGGTTCAATTTGTCAAACAAGTGCAGAGTTCATCGTCCTGCTTGGGAAGAATTGCAATTACTTTGTTGATCCCCTAACATTCACATAGTTGGTTCATTTTCTAATTCTCATACCAAATAACCTGCACAAATAAAGACCTTCTCATCAGTCCAGCTGTATTTTGTGTGTGCACTCAATTATCAAACGTTAGCATGCTACCAAGCTAAATTAATTAAGCCTCCACCACCATTATACTGCCTTGGTGCAACACAGAGCTTTGTATATACACGTCAACCGTTGCATCCACACTCCGGGAGAAACTTCACCGTCATTCTCCTCTCTAATCGCAAACCTGCTACAGGATAGTTGATTAGTATTAGATAGCATTGTACCAGATGAGGGGGCACTGAATGCACCACGTCATGTGATCTCAACAAAACGGAGCTTAATGGTGCTAAGCAAGTGTGGATGAAAAAAACAGGTTAGACAACATGGGTTGTCCACTGTTACCCAAGCACTGGAGATGAGATTTTAACTGCAAGTATTAGTTTCTGTCTAGGCTAAGCTAGGCAACGTTAGCTTCAAGGGCAAGAAGGTATGTTGTTGTTTGATACCGTCACTCGTCCTTGTAGACCAACTTTTATCATTGGCTTTGGTCACATTACCAGATAATCTTTGCTAAACATGAGCACAAAAGAAAGTCTTAATCGGACCATATGACTCCCTTGATAAATAAACCCAAAATTAACATTGTCTGAGCTCAGCATTAGCTTTCTCCCCACTAGCATGCTAGCGGCTTGTTGGAGGAATGAATTCAGCCTCCATGTTGGCTGAATTCCCATAATCCTTCACTTTGCGCATGGAGACATGGTACCATAAATCGCCCTTTGGATGGTAAACATGGTAACAATAATACCTGCTAACAACACTTTATGAGCAAGTTAGCATTCTGACTTAACCAGATCCCAGTCAGTTTTAATCTCTTGCTGTCCTGTGACATGTGCATCAGGAATTGTTCTTGCTTCAAACTCAAAGAGGACATCTATATCTGCAGCACAATGATACGAAGGACAGGGGACATTTTTTAACAGGAGACATTTTGACTTTCAGGTAAAGTGCAGATTAACATTAACAATGGCTCCGTTCCATTAAGTGAGCAGGAAGCTGGCTCACCTAAAGGGAACGCGGCCATTATTACTGTTAAGACGTCACAACCAAGACAGAAGAAACCCAAACACTGTAAAACCCACTAAGAGACAAAGTGAGACATTTCGCTGTGTTGTCACGGAGAGATGCCACGTGACGTGAAGGGTTAACGTATCAGTTATGGGGGAGGCAAATGGATTCGGTCACTTTTAGACAGTACACATGTATCATGCTCATCCTGCAGTATGTGGGTGGGACACATGGGAAGCTCTGCAAGGATTAAGCAGGGTAGATATAGGCAGCTCCCACTGTAACCCATTTATTTCCATTCAATCAAATTTCTGTGTAAGCGCTATACACTTTGGTGTATTCGTCCGCCTCTGTTGTCAGCAGATAATAAAGTGGAGAGAAATGTTAACACTCTAATGCTAACAGGCATTAAGAGAGACACAGAGAGTGCCTTCAGATTTACTGCTGTGATGTCCCACTGATGCGTCGTGTTTGACGATTATGGATAGCCCAGGGTAATAGCAATGTAATTAGGCCTTTACTGTCATGTAATTCTCCGTCAAGCACACTGTCGATATCTTGGTTGATGAGGTTGAAAGTGAGATTGGAATCCAGTGACCCGGGCCAGCCGCCGTAATAACGACACACACACACACAGGAACACACACACACACACACACACACACAGGCATAGTGCTTGTAATGCAGTGTCGATGCTGTGATATTTGCTTTTGTCCCAGTGTTGATCTAAGCTGACATTATGCTGTATGGCCCTGATCGCTGTTTGTCTGAG
Source organism: Chelon labrosus (assembly GCF_963514085.1). Taxonomy (NCBI): domain Eukaryota; kingdom Metazoa; phylum Chordata; class Actinopteri; order Mugiliformes; family Mugilidae; genus Chelon; species Chelon labrosus. The sequence goes on from NC_140355.1 coordinate 12,824,455, forward strand.
TGTTACATTTGTCATCTGCGGGAGGGCAAACGAGGGATCAGGAGGACTGGAGAGCGGAGTGAGAGAGGGAGAAAGGAGGGAGGGAAAGAGAGAGAGAGAGGGGAGAAACGGCCTGGCAGGTGACGGAGGGAGGAACAGAGAGAGTGAATGAGTGTGGTGGTGGTGGTGGAGGTGGTGGTGGTGGTGGGTGTGTGCGCTCATCTCTGGTGTGTCAGTTGCAGATCTGCTGGTGTGGAAGCAGATCTTTTCCCTCAGTGACTCTATTAATTTACCTCATTTATCTTAACCACCTCCCCCTCCCCCCAATAAATACTGGAGACCTCAGTGTGCGTGCGCGTGTGTGTGTGCACGCGAACAACCATACATCTGGATGTGTGGTTGTGTGTGTGTGTGTGTGTGTGTGTGTGTGTGATGGAATAAAAACACAGCAGCTCCCCTTTCTATTCCCAGAGGACAAATCCGTGGCGGAAAAACTCATTTTCCTGCAAATAGTTTGTCAGCCAAGCTAGGAGGAGTGATAAATTATCACAGACGTTAGGTGAAGGAGGACGACGGGAAGAAGAGGGAAGCCCTCTCTCTCTTTCTCTCTCTCTCTTTTTCACACACACACACACACACAAACACACGCGCACACACTTTCTCTCATCCTCATCTTCACTTTACCCAAACAACCCTTTTCCTTTTTACTTCTCATCCCGCATCTTAGATGGCAATTCTGATCACAACAGGACACATGCATTTCACGTGCATAGACACACAAATATGCAGTATGTGCACAAACACACAAACACACAAACCCACACACACACACACACTGTGCAAGTTGGAATTGGGAGAACGTGGTTGCCCCTACAACTCAAGTGTGACTCCCCATTCCAAATGATAAATTGATGGCCAGAAAAATGGATTTGTTTTCAACTAGTAACACATCAAAGAAATAATAATTCTGTGCGGGGGAGAGTGGCGGGATGATGAATGGGGTGGACAGCTGGATCACAGCGGAGCAATGGAGTGAGTGAGAGAGAGAGAGAAAGAGAGAGAGAGAGAGAGAGAGAGAGAGAAAGAGAGATGAAGCGGTAGGATGTGAGAGAGAAACTGTAAAATCAACACGCAAACAAAACACTGTCAGACTACTGAAAAGCTTTTGCGTGTTATGTGACAGGCTAACTTTGGACCCAGCTCAGTTGGATTTGACCCAGATATTAAACACGTACTGTCATTACCGGACATCTCAGTCAAAAACTCTGCCTTCTGGGAAGTCTGGCCATGACATTTTGTGTCAGCCACAAGAGTATTAGTGAGGTTGTTCACTGCCTGTCACTCAGTGGATGCTCTAATTCATCCCGGAGGTGTTGGATGTGGTTGTGTTCTTGGAGACCCTCTGTGCAAAAGCGGTTCAGATTTTCTACATCAAGACGGGAGAAAGATTTCTTTCTATTTTTGTCGTGCCACAAATCTGGAAGGACACTTTTCTAAAATACTGTCAGACTTTACACCACGATTTCCTTTCACATGTCCACATACGTTTTGGCCCTATTATGTTTGTTAATGAAATACATTAAATAATCTAAATCTAAAGGAAGTCTTTTAAAGTGACAGAATCTATTTTTGCATTATACAGACATGCTTTCCAATTGGAAACAAGTTTGAATCAGACAACACCTTATATAACCAACTAATTATGTGCAATAATTTGGAAATTGCTTTGTTTTTTGTTGTGCAGACCGCATTCCAGGCAGTAAAGGCCTGCATTTCTGTCACACTCCTTTACAAATTTAGTCCAGCTTTTTGGATGCTTATTTTAAAAACCTCCATTAGATTATTAATCATTTCACTTTACATCACAACCAAAAATCGGTTTACTGTAAATATTTGCTACAGCTGAGCGAGTACTGAGTAAAATTCATGCAGCAGCCGTTGTTTGAGTGAGTTGACAGTCATTTGTCACATGTGTGAGTGTAGCTATGGCATGCTTACTTTTTGCTATTTGAATGTGAAGACTGGACTAAATAAGGTCCTGCTGCAGGAGCTATTTCTCTAATCCTACATGTTTTCACTTAACCATTGTTGCTAGAGACCAAGAAAACAAGTTTTTATCTTATTTTATTATTCGGTTCTAGTTTTCCAAAAAAAAATAACGTCAACAAATTAAAAAAAAAAAATAGGAACTACTACTACAGCCCTCAGTGGACAGCGAGAGTGAATAAGTAAAGTTAACAATATACCTCTTTGAAACTAAAAGAACTTTTAATGACCTCATATATGTGTGTGTGTTTCATTTTGGGCTAATATTACCAAATTATTACTTCCCTCTAACTTTGTCCCTTTTACGTATATGTGTGAAAAGTGCTCATTATTGCACGGCAGATTAAACAACTTCTTAATTATCCTTTAGTATAAATGTAAATTGTGCTCCTTAAACAGAACAGAGAGCACTAAATTATACTTCACTTAGTTAGAAAGTTAGAAGGACAGTGTCCAGTGAATTTGCAGCTGAGGTGACTTCACTTTCCCTTTGATAGTTTTTCTAATTTCTTAGTATTTGCATTATTGGCTGGTAAAGGAGATGGATAATTGAGTTAAACAACTAATGACAGGTGAACTGTAAACCCACATAGTGTCATCACAAATCTTATCACTTTGAGCCATCAGAGAACACTTCTGTGCTTCAATTCTAATCTAATCTGTCACTGCGTGGTGCGTTTGCTGCCCGTCTATGCTATGTACACAACTCCAGTGCATAAGATTGTACTCATGCCACATTTCTTTGGAAAGCTAAGATTCTTGTGAATTAAGTGAACCATTTAATGATTCAATCATAACAGCAGATACAATCATCGCTTCTACTGGACAAACATTTGTACACTTTTTATTGTATGTATGTGACCATGGCTACCAAGTGCATTTTTTTGAAGTCTTTGAACGGCCTTTTTTTTTTTGGATATCTTTTTATTTTTATTTTTTAAAAGGTAAAATACACACTTTTAGCGATATTGCAGGAACTATTTAACTTCTTTTACCCAGCTACAGTCATCTGCAGACACAAAGAAATATTCAGGTGAAAATTAAACACGTAAATTTCAGTCTGTTCACATTTCTATAACTGAATGGCAGTGGCCGTGTCAGTGATTTAAACTGTTGGCTGACAAACTTCAGAGTTTTATCTTACCAAAGAGACCAAAATGACATCTGTACTCCAAATGGTTTGAGGATAGCTCTCAATTTACTCTGTGTATGTCCTTGTGATTGTTGCAAGAAGGGTAAACGGTTAAATGTCAAAGATGAAAGCAGGATCTACATGCGAGATTAAACATCTGTAGAGGTAATGCTAAATCAACTGAAGCTATATTAAACAAAGCAGCATATGTAATTATAAATATTAGACATAAATATCAGCAGGTTGAAAACGTTTTAGCTACCTAAAATAAATAAAATATTCATCTCCATTTCTGTTTCTCATCCACAATCCTCCCACTCAGGTAGCCATCATCTCGCTCAGGTAATAACCATTAACACATAAGCACTAAAATCACATCATCATAATCATCATCATTATCTTCATTGTCACTGGTCCCTTGCACAGCAGCGTGATGGCGAGAGCCAGAAACAACACAAACGTGTATTCACACAGTTTTCCCGGCAGTTATTTGGACTGGCACTGTGCACAGCGGATCATTAAATGTAAGAGGTGTTCTTCCCACTCGTTTGCTCACTTCCCTCCAGGTTTCTAAAAACTGATCCTGTGCAATGTCTACGCCCAATGTCTGTTTTCATCTCGCTCATTTTTCCCCCCCTACCATATCTTATTTTTATTCTTTTTATCGCCCGCCCCCCCTCCCCGCACACTCTCTTCTCTCCCTTCGCAGTGATTGATGGAGTTAGGCAACAGAACACAGAGCAACGTGTGGCCAACAGTCCAAGACAGCCTGCATGAGAGGGAAAGAGAGAGGCTGGTGTGGTGAGGAAGGAGGGAAGGAGGAGGAGGAGGGTGGGGATTAAACGAAAAAGAGAGGTGAAAGGGAGGGAAGGAAAGAGGAAGAGAACAGGGAGTGTGTATGGAGGAGAGAAAGGGAGGGAGTGTGTGTGGGTGTGTGTGTGTGTGTGTGTGTGTGAGAGAGAGAGAGGGGAGCTCAGCTGAAAGCCACAGACTTAATTCTATGCATCATTAAGCAGTCTCACTCAATGCAACATCCCCTATACATCATCCACGCTCAGTAAACACAACGATGACATTACATTAGCAACTGCAAATGAATTTTCTTTTTAGAAGGAAATTGAGAATACTCTCTTTCGCTCCCTCTTTTCTACCCTCTCTGGCGCTCGCAAAGCCTGGGTATAGGACATAAAAGACGGGGAGATATAAACAAAATAAAATCACAAACAATATTTCCCTTTCCCTCTCTGGCGCGCTCTCTCTCTCTCTCACTCTGTCACACTGAACAGTACGAGATATGAGCAGAAATACCCACATCTCTTTACGGATTTGGCTTAGATGTATTTATAATATGAAACCAGCAATATAAGAATGACCATTTCATTTATATGACTGCAGGAAAGATACGTTCTTTTTTATTTAAAGATATCTCTAAATAATAATGGATAAAGCCCTTTGTGTTTTTGAATTTGTTCTCAGACTAGCTGTTCTTAAGTTAAAAATGATCTGAGTTAAAGATAACGTTTGTATTTACCAAGAATGAATCGCTTAATTCAAGAGGATTATACCACACAAAGTAGTGTAGAGACTGGTTACTGCTAAATGTTCCGAATAACTACCTGGTGCAGCCGTTGTGTAGCTAGCTGCAGGCTACCAACTGAAAAGCTAATGCTAGCTTGCTAATATATATCTTATTTAAACCGCAGTTATAAAAAAGTTTTTGAGACTTCAAGAGGAACTGCTTGTGCCTGGATGTGGGAAGTCATGAACAAAAAAAAAAAAGGCGTTCAAGTGGTAACAACTGCTGCTGTTGCTAAAGCTAACGGTTAGCAAGCGAACGACCAATCCACTGTAGGAAATGCAAAGGTAGGCTATAGTGAAATTATGAAGCCATTAGGAATATTGACATTTTCCATAGGCACAAAATTAAACAAGAATAAATCGGGTTAATTTACCATATACGTCTGTGATTTCTGGAAAACGTCCCCTAACACGTCACACCTTGTGACCTCAAACCTTAATGAAACTTTACGATTAGGAGATTGTTAATACGACAAAAGGAGGCAACTTGTGTGGGCTAATCATGTAAAAATGGTAAACATGACATTTCAAGGCAGCATAAAATATTAGCCTAAAGCAGAACATCGCTTTTTAGATTAATCAGAAGACTACTATGGGATAACTAATGCCTAGAAGCCAACAAAGCTAATGGTTATCAAGCTTACAACCAGGTAATAAATGCAAGCGGGGGTATAATGAAATGATTAAGCCACTGAGAATATCAACATTATCCTCAGACACAAAATTAGAGAAAAAGAAACCTCTATTTGACTAAATTACAAAATCAGAATACTGCTTTTTAGGTTAACGTTAGCAGATGGCTACCAAACTAATGGGCAGGTCTCGCCATTTGGTAGCCATCTTGGTAACAACTCAGGACAGTTATTTTGGGCTATCAAGCCCAAGTCCCTGTCTAAATGAATTGTAAGGGACCTGTAACAGCAATTTCAATGGTCCCATAAAAAAAAATGCATGCATGAAATCTCTTGTCACATCTGATTAAATACTTCAAAGGTTTGGTAACTTTGTCCCAAAAATAAGATTGTAAAAGTATTTGGTCTGGCAGGTTACACTTCTACTATCCACGTGCACATTTTTAGGACACCGACTTCATTTACGGCTCAATCCAGACTGCTGTGTCATGACCAACATCTCCATTATATTCAAACTAGGAGCGACAAAAATTACAAAACAGGCCAGAGTGGCCCACTACATTGTCACCTAATCACTGTTGAAGTCTTGCTTAGGTGCTCATTAAAGTTACACCATCTATGTTTGAAAATGAAATAGTAATAATAATCTCTGACACTTCACTGGAGCACTTTATTTAGTCAAATAGGTGCAACAACAGATTGGTTTAATATGTTTCCCTATTGGTGTGTTTTAGGGGTGGGGCAGGATTTTTGTCATGCCATCCCCATCTTTGGTATTATGAAAATGTTCAATAGATAACTATTCAGGAACCTTTAAGAGGTTTATCTCCTCCCTATAGTGTCAGCGATACTAATAACTCACATGTTTCTCCATATATTTATAAGTGATGGCCTTGGGTCTCAAAGGAATATATTAGTTTCATTGTAGCTTGTGATGCTTCCTGCTGATTGCACAGGGCTACAACTTCTTATCATGATTTATATTGTTTTTACTAGCTAAGACACAAGTTTTAATCAATCGTTTTAAACTATTTGAGAAATTAGTAATGTTCAAATTCATAAATATCTTGTGTGGGCATAAATCAGCCGCCAATATGACCACATGCACATTTTAATGGCTAAGAACATGCAGCTCACATAAATTATCAAGCAATTCAAATGAATAATTATGTTTTTATTGCACAGATTATACCCTTTCCCCTAAACTAGCCGGGCTCTGAGGCCTGGGAAATCTATTAAGGCGATGCAATAGATCATCCCATCCACTGTGGCGTGTATATAGATCGGTCGGCTCATTTGAGAAATATTGAATCAGTTACAGTAAAGTAAGCCCCTGGATTGAGTCAGATGTAAAAATCCAAGCATGTGTGAGGAGCTGTCAACGTGTGCTGTAATGACGGATGGCGCCGGGTCTCTGTTTCAGCGAGAGGGGATAAAAAGTCAAATTGTGAGTGCTGGGGAGGGACAAGAAAGAGTGTGGGGGAGCAGAGACAGAGAGAGTGAGAGAGAAAGTGGATTGGACCTGATTCGTCAGATGATAAGGGCAATAAGTTAATCTGGGGAAGGTTTCGGACGATGGAAAGTGTTATTTCCTACCAGTGCAAGGGTCAGTGAGGGGTCAAGAGTATGACCTCTGACCTCATGCTAGTGAAGAGTGAGACACCGTTCAGTTAGTTATTGATTCATGGGCTTCAGTTTACCCATGTTATTATCTATTGGACATGATTGGTTTCCAATTGGAGTGATTTGCAGTTGAGGATTTGTGCCTTTGCAGGAAACCTTTCTGGCACGCTTAGTTATTTTACAAAAGGAGACGTAATGTGATACGACACCTGTTCTGAAAAATAAAGCAGAATATCATGGCAGATAGGCTTGGTGTGCAAAATTAAATTATTAACAAACATAATCTGAAATAGGACACACATAAACATTTAAAACCCTCCTACAAAAATTTGCCAAATTTTCTGGTAGCAACCACAGACTCCCTCTTAGTTCATCCTGACGCAATCTCTCCCTCTCTGCTTTCTGTCTTAGCTGCATCAAAAAGAGCCCCGGACCCCCTCCCGGGCCGACCCCCTCACTGACCTCTTCCCCGCTCTGAAACTGACCCGCTACGAGGTGTGAACTCCTGTCCCCCAGCTGATAGAGCCTCCAGATCATTTTTATAGTCCCCATCCCTCGCGCTTTATGACTCTGCAGTTTGATTATAGCAAAGAGGTAAGAACCCTGCAGAGGCACACACACACACACACATCATCAAAGCAGCTATCAGAGGAATGTGGGCATTTGTTGTTTGTTTTATCATCCAGTACCGGCACTTATCTACTTAATCATAAAGGATTGGGCTGGGAATGAGGCGGGATCAAGGCTGCACTGGCCAAACAAAGTATTCCCAACACTGTAATTGCTGCTAGAGGGATGTGCCAGCTTCATTGTGGTTATCGCTGCTTACATGGGGGTTTTATTTGAAGAGGAAAAACAGAATATAAGAGGCCGCAGTTTACTTTAACGTGAAAACCTGGAAACGCGTGCCTGAGTGTCTCAACTATGTGTATTTGCTTTTTACTGGGCTTGATAGAAGCAGAGCTGTAGCACGTTTTCTTTGCTAAACCGCATTGTTATATTGTTGGAATATTATGTTACGTACTATGTCAGTACGTTGGCAATAAGTATTAGGGTTTTCAGTCAAGCTTTGGACTGCAAAGGAGACGCCAAATTGAGACAGTATAGTTCACCTTATTTAATTTACAGTGAAATATAACAAATCAAACCCACATATTTGAGAAACTAGAATTTTGCCCTTTATTATTACAGACACATATTTTTATTATCTGGGTCTTTTTTTTATCGCTCTAGATTTATGTACTTATTTATATAAATATACTAAGACTTGATGCTGTTGCTTAAACATTATGACATATCTAAAAGCAGTGACTTTGAGTTTTTCCTTTACCGAATTACCTTACCCAAGCTGTCGGACAGACACAAGAACACAAAGATTTGGTCTCAAAATAAATACTTCTTTATGGTTTATCTAATGTATAGAGACTGGCACGGCTGAAAAGCGTAATTCAGATAATCACTGCGAAGCTCTACCTCAAAAAATATAGTCCTGCACATAGGTGAAGGTCGAGGTCCCACAAGAGAAACAAAGAATTTGGTCAGAATCAGTTCGACAGAGGCTGCGATATCCTAAATGTGACTCCCTTTTTATTGGTCATTTTTATGTCTGGTAAATACTTTTGTCTTTTAAACCCTAAATCCAAACCTTATGTTTATAAGGCAGGCTTTCATCAAAACAAATAAATAAATTGTCATATAAAATTTGTCATAAAATTTCTAGTTCATGCTACAGATTTCTCTCCGAAATTAGTGTGTATGTTCAGTTTAACATACTTTTTTTCCCCCCAACACTGATGTTCCCACACAACTGCCGTTGCACAAAAATTACTGCCTTACAGTGCGTGATATACACAACAGTTTAATTAAGTCACAGGATCTCTCTCCTCTTGTTGCGCTAGCTGGCCCCTGAGAGTCAATCAGACGCTGCCCTTCGTTTCCCCTGTGTGGGAGGCTGGTGTGTTGGCTTGAGTAGCTGGGAAAGTCCCGTGATTTATGGCCTTTTGCAGGCCTGACTGCATCTCACCTCACTGATGACAGAGCCAGAGGTAACAAGGACTGGTTGCTCCAATCCACTCTTGTGTTCGTTAAATGCATTCACTTCCCGGCGTGTGTTGTCTGATTTGTGTGCCATTGCTGGATAAAGTGGGTTAGATTAATCAAACTGCTTTTATTGTGTAATTGGGTATATGTTTTTACAGGTTGAGCGATTGTTGTGCCGATAAAATGTTAATGATTAAGAAATCCAGAGGAGAGAGGAGGCCTTTTATCATCTGTCTCACATTGTAGACTTTCATTTCTTTATCAATTTGTCTTCTTTTAATCTTTTGTTGTATTCTCAACTGAGCCTTGTAAAATAGTTGGATATGTTTGTACCAGCAAGCTGTAAGCAGTATTTAAAAAATATATATGTAGGACTCCCTTTTTTTAATTTGTCCAACAATATCTGTTGCGGCTTAATATTTACCTCATGACTTTTTGGCCTGGTCAAGCGTCCCACACTGCTGCATCGACAAAATTCAAATGTGGTGTGTGCACACCGAGCGCGAGACCAAAGCTCACACGGGCGGCCGAATCATTACGAAGCCCATTTTGAGGGTTCCTGCACTTGTTTCAGTCTCCATCGGAGAACCAAGCAGCTCTGACATATTAAAATCAGCCAACCTTACACACGTAGAGGGGGCACACAAGTGCACGCAGCCACACACACACCAGCAGCAGCAGGGCAGTAACTCAAGGCCAAAGGAGGAGGTTTATTTTTATCATGGGCAAAGGTGCCAAATCATGTTGGTATGAAGGGAGCTATATAAATGCAAATTGTATTGGAGAGCCATTAGTCCTGGAAAAGGTTTGTATGTAAATGCCCTATAGGACCACAGTGGAGCACTCATCCAGTTCAGATTAGTGGAGTTTGTGGCAAATGTGCTGCAAAAGACAAAATAGAAAAATAGACAGAAAACGCAATTGCCTTGTGGGAAATCATAGTGAACAAGGTGAGAAGTTGAGTAATTGAATGGCCAAGGTGTTTCTGTATGGTTTATTGCGTAGATATGTTGAGGTCTGTTTTATGCTGATTTTGTTCATGATATAAGATTTTTTTTCTTTCTGTAACTGAGCAGAACACCGCGCAGACATAAGCAGCTGCGTGAGAAATCGCAGTGTGTTAACGCTGAAGCAACACTACATGAATCACTGCCTCCTACTGTGTGTGTGCGTGGCCTTGAATCTATCTGACTTTTAGGTTGGCAATAAAGAGCAGTGCGCTGTACTGTGTGAATAAAAAAATGATTATGTGATTATGAAATGAACAAATGAAACATGACACAGAATTCCACATCATTGATGGAAAGCACAGGATGAAATAATTGGGCTGCAATGGATAACACTAGCGCAACGGCGCCCTCTAGCTTTGACTAGAGAGACTCGCAGACCTGCAGCACCTACCAGTCATGAATCCAACCCAGAAAATGCAGATTATTTATTCAGAAAATCTGTATACATTTGGAATAAATTATCACCTTACAAAAAATGTGTGCAGAAACAGCACTTTGAATAAAACAGCCTATATACAGTATATACATTTAAAAATATATGATACAGGGACCTTAGTTATGTAGAAGAAGAAGAAGAAGATGAAGACAAAGATGAAGACAAAGACAAAGAGGAAGAAGAAGACGAAGACGAAGAACTTAGTTATGTATAGAATATGTGTATCGACAATTAGTACTCAAATAAGTGATAATTGCATTCTGTTGACTTCTTGTGCTGGCCAAGTCAAGAGTAAAGTGCAATTCTTCTTGAATTATTTCTTCCGAAATTTTATATTTCTGCAAACCCAGGTCATGCCATCCTGGAAGAAAACAGACGAGGATTATGCCGAAAAAAATTGGGTCATTTCTTTGTGTACTTTTTTGTATTTATTCTTTTATAACTTAAAATGTTTGTGCCCCTTATTAACATTAGCCGCTAAAATTAAGTATGAAATCAAAGCAAGGCAGAGATGTATGTTTACTCATGTGGACACGCAGAAGTCATACTTCTTTGGTCTGAATATATACTTGGTCTAAAAATAACAAAAGTTTAACTCTGGACCCATAATCTGGGCAGTATAGTTTGAGCAGGGAGAAGTAAAGTTGAGCTGTTCCCTGCTTCAATTCAGAGTTAACACAAACGTAGGAAGCTAAATAACAAAATATTTGCCTCAAAGTTTCACAAAATTTCATTTTAAAGTGACAAACTGACTGCAAAGGACACTGGTATCACTCTGCAGCTCCTCTTGCTGTGTATGCATGTTGTGTTTGCAGACCGGGTGTGCTGTGTGTACCTGCACTCCCTCAGCAGTGACTGCTGAGCAGGCTTGCACCTGCCACATGCGATCCCGGATCGTGTGCAGGTTAAGACTTTCTGCCAGCTCAGACGCAGGAGTGGCCGTCATCAGGTCCTGCTTGTTGGCAAAGATCAGCAGTGGCACGGTGGCAAGCTTTTCCTCCTCCAGCAGCTCAGCTAGCTCCTGGAGGAAAGTGAATAAGTGGAATCAGTAACGTTATTAAGTATTATGACGTTCAGCCTTAATCTCAGCTAATGGCTTCAGAAAATATAGGTTAATTGAAAACTGGAATATTATACGTATCCTTAATCAAATTTCCATTCCTACAGTTGTGGAGTCTCATAATGAAAATATATCCTCACCCTAAAAATGTTCTGTAGTTTGTGAATACAAATCACTCAAAAAATATAGAATTATTACAAGAAAATGTAAATCGTATCTCACCAGACTCGTCTCTTCAAGTCTTTTTCTGTCTGAGCTGTCAATGACATAGATCTGCAAGCAATGCAGATTCACAAACTGATCACAGTAAGAATAATACTATATTGTAGTGACTATCTAGGACTGTTCATTTAATTAAAATTAATTTACTTCTGTTGATTGTAACAAGTAATATTTAAGTAAATCAATCTGAACCTACCAGCACATCCGTGTTCTCAAAATAATTCCTCCAGTATGGACGAATGTTGCGCTGACCTCCAATGTCCCAAACATTCAACTTGAAGCCAGAAGACTGCACGCTCTTTATATTAAAGCCCTGTGGAAAGATAACCTAGATGCTTAATGTGTAATTTATTATTTTCAAAAGGTGAATTAATATCTTGTAAGTCTGCTGAAGAAGAAAAGTGGGGAAAATGTGTAATTTCCATAGTGTGTGGCTAACGCTGTGTGTCTGTCCGTACTTGTGTGGGGGTGATGTGGCTGATATCTTCGGCTGCCAGCTGTTTTAGCAGAGTGGTCTTGCCAGCGTTGTCCAGTCCTAACAGCAGTAAGCGCACCTCCTGTTCTGGAGACCGCTTCAGTCTCCGAAGAATGGACAAGAGGCCCTGCAGGTGGATCAGAGAGCACATTAGAGGTGATTAGCCTAAATAGCACAGCAATCTAAGACATCAGAAACTTGCAAGCATTTTCTTGCTGTCAAAAAGTCCTGACCTTAGCTGTGTCAGGTAAAGCACCAGTCAGAGAGAACCCTGATTCAGTGTGTACGTAAACCCTCAGGCCACAGCTAAAATCATCCAGTGCGAGGATCTAGCTGCTGGCAGTGACCTACAAATGTACCCGGCCAAAAGCTCTCTTTGGTCGGCCAAGATTAGGTGTCTGCACAGACGCTGGCTTGTGTCCAGAAAGCGACAAGAAAGTCTATGACTCAGGTTAATGACCATGCAGTGGATTTTAGGACGTACTCTGCGATCTACACCATGCATCCAAATTAAAGTTTAGTGTCAAGTCAGTACATAGAAAAATGATTTCAGCAGATTTCAGGGTATTACATCTTTAAAAACAAACTTCAAAGTCATAACTTTCCTTCATTTTATAATACAACTGTTGAATGACTATGAAAAGTGGTGTATGTATATATGTGTGTGAATATGTATGTGTGTGTGTGAATATGTATGTATTTACGTATATATTATTGTTTATCTTTTCTAAAATGAAGCTTGAATTGATGAATTAAACACAGCTGAATATTACAACTTGTCCCACTAGACTTTTTAATCAAACCAGATACCTAAACTGTGCCAGGCATTCAGTCTTATCAAATATTAACCTAAGAATTACATCTTTTTGACAGTGAAAACTAAATGTTATGGCATTCTTCTCAGCTAGCTACACCATTTGTTGGCACTTGTTAGTCAGCTACAGCTAACAGTTTCCAGTGCCACGCACATTATGTCTAGAAGCAAAAACTATGTTAGAGAGCAAATATAAATAACACGTCCCATGTTGTAATTCCGAGCTTGCTGTGGCTGTGAATCATGATAACTCACCATGTTTTCCTCAGGTGGTTTTGTGGTCCTTGCTCAGGCTGAGTGGATTAACATCTTTCTGACCATGCTTCTTGGGACAGCAGCTGTCAGGCTCTGTTGCCGGGGGAACCATGACGTTAACGTAAACTACTTGGCAGCTGAGGCGACGACGGAAAAGTAACCCGGATGTGTACCCCAAAAAATATTTGAGTCATTTACCTCTCAAATAACTAATAAACTTAATTTCTTCTCGTTCTTTTGAAATTGTAATACGTTTTCTTATTGGGTTTTTACTCTCTGTTCACCTTTTATAAAAAATGAATTGTGTGTGCTGCTAAATTTGGCAGCCATTAACACTACATGACTTATTTTTATGTGTTAAAGTCTATAGTTAATATTTTACTCAATTTCATATATATATATAAAGTGAAATGGTGTCCTCACTATAGCCTCCCCAACACACACACGGGATCATATTTATACAAAAACACACAACATTGCAGAAGCTTTGCACAATATTCAGAAACAGAATCAGAAAAGACTTTATTGCCAAACATGTTTGTACATACAAGGAATTTGTTTTGGTGTTGTTGCACACATTACGCATAAACAAATAAAATAAAATAAAATAAAATATGGAAACTCGGCTCTCAAATATACAAGAACAGTTTTTTAAAGAGCTAAATTAATAAATACAGCTAAATTTTGTACTATAGTTATCCTGCACAGTCATATATATATCAAGAATAGGGTTAAGTTATTATACAGTTAAATTTTCTACTTATAGATTCCACTTGTAAACTCACTTGTAAATTTAAACTATACCCACTTTTAAAGTAGTGCAGTAGTAGTTAAAGTAATTTTTGCTAGTGTCCGTGTTTTCATTAACATATTGTGTACGTGATAATAAACACGACTTTAATCGTGAACTTTGCGAACAAAAGCCGATTAATTAAATATTTTTTTAGCTACAATTATAGTGATCAGCAACATTATGACGTCTGTCAGTGAGCAGGAGCTTCCGCATCGAACTTGAACCTGTGTTATTTGAAATCATGTGCTTTCACACTCACGTACACAGCGCCCCCTGCCATCCATCCGCCGCCGGTGTTTCCTATTAACGCCAGTGGTGTTTCTCGGTAGAGGAACAACAAAAACATGTCCGAGTGCGACAGGATGAACCGTTACTAACTCCAGCCCTCTGCTGTCACCTCAGCGAGCCGTCGATTTGACCGACTGCTATATGATTCCCGTCGTGTCATCGGCCGAAAACCCAGAAAGATGCCGCAGAAAGCACTGGGATCCATTGTAGGTCTTCTTTGTACCGGGACGTGTCTGGTGCAGGTAAGCCGGCGCTAGGGCTCCCGGGGTCGGCGGATGGTTTCAGCCGAGGCCGCTGCTCCTGGGCTGGGTGAAGGCCTTGTGCGGAGCCTTTTTTTGTCTCCTCCACAAAGGAAACTGGGCACGGTTCGCTGCTGTATACCGTGGATGACGTCAGTTTGTAAAAGTTTTCATTTATATTTCGACAGCTATTTCGATGTCAAATTTGGGTCGTAACTCGAGGCACTCCGCGGATGTGTTTCAGCGTCCCCGTTTTACAGTTTGAATCAAGGTTGTCAAAGATTATCGTTAGCCTGTTGCTAACTGTTACCTGGCAAATTGACGTGGTTATTCATAGTTGTTGATGTTAGCCGGATAGACCGGGCGGTTAGCCCCGGTTTGTCCAGCTAGCTATCCGGATTGCATCCTTGTTTAAAATGTACTCAAAGCACTTATGAACCACCATAATGGCCGATGAGCAGTTTATTACCGCCATATTTATTAATATACCGACATCGTTCGTCAGCGTAACAGACTAGCGTCGTTGTTTTATTACCGGCTGCCATCAAAACCTTAACAATTTAAATTAAACGCAGCCAAACACTTGGAAGTTTGAGGTTTTATAAGCACTTTACACATTGTCTCGCTTTGGTTGTTTGTTGTATCAAATTATGCCGTCACTATACCAACCAAACCACTCATTTAGTATCTTTCATTTTGTAATATTTGCGTGTAGTTTTTGAACTCGCTTTCATTTTACTCCACCGTCGGCAACTTTCCAGCAGTAGTAGCTGAAAGTGCCTATAGGCCTCTGAACAGATTTCATGTTTTTAAATCGCAGTGTGTCTTATCTGTCCACATAAATGAGACACAGGACAGAAAATTGACACTTAATTGTGCAAACACAGTAAGTGACGGCGAAGTGATAAATAGATCCTAGAAATAGTTCACACCATCATCAGCAGTTTGCCTTTCATTTTATTGTTTACTCGTGTGATTGAATATTGACTCAGGCTTTCACTTTGTGTACCTCTTGTGTGTGTATTCAAGGGGAAGGAGTTCTGTTTCGGGGTAAATAATGAACAGTACCGCTGTGAGATGGGGTACTGCTGTGGCGAGACGGAGTGCTGCACATACTACTATGAGCTCTGGTGTAAGTACAGTTCTTTATTTAAGATAAGATAATCCTCAGTTCGTCTGTTCATTCAGAAACACTGCACTGTCTATGTGTGTAAACCCTCGCTATTGTTCTTTCACTTCTGTTTATGGAAATTTAGGTCAGGTTTTTGTTTGACGGATGTATGTTTTTCTCAAATTAGTTTCACTTTCATACTATATTAAAAATAGAAAATGTTTTGAGCAAGGAACTGAATTTCTTAAGAAGTTTGAAGGCCCAATTTTAGTTCAAATTCAAAATGCTGCTTAACTGCCCACCTAACTCAACATTAGAGTTTTTAAAGAGTCATGTGAAGTCAGATCAATCGATCTACAGTGCTAAAGATCAGATTCCACTGAGCCTGTCTCCTCTGATAGGGTTCTGGTTGGTGTGGACCCTGATCATCATGCTGAGTTGCTGCTGTGCCTACCGACACCGGAGGGTTAAGATGCGTCTCCAGCAGGAGCAGCGTCAACGTGAGATCAGCCTCATGGCCTACCAAGGAGCGTCCAGCTCCTTCATCTCCCCTCCGCCTCTCAATCTGAGTGAGTCATATCAGAATTTATGTACAGAACATAGACGGCTATAAATACAGATTAGGATCGACAAACAAAAGTTGTCATGGTGCGAACACAAAGGCCCAGGTATTCTTTTCTGCAGCACTTCCTATGGGATCCTTCTGTGTTCCTTGATCTTCTGAGAGTTACAGTTTCTACTTGAGGTCTCCCCTGAACGAGCCTCTGTGGATCAGGCTCGTTCCAGTGCATCCCACAGATACTTGATCAGTTTGGAATCTAGGGAATTTGGCGGCTAGGTCAACACCTTGTGCTGTTTTTTTTTTATGTTTGAGTTGTTCCTAAACCGTTTCTGTGTGTGGCTTCCAGCAGTCAAAGAGTGTCATCGCTATGGGGTGGGGGTGCCTAGTCTGGTCTAGGTGGGTGGTACATGTCTAAGTAACATCCACACAAATGCCAGGTCCAAAAGTTTCCCAGCAGAACATTGAATTGTCACAAGATGGTCAGTGTTATTCACTTCTCCTGTCAGTGGTCACAGTGTTGTGGCTGATCGATGTAGCTGTAAATTGAGTGTGTGTTTGTATATCACGGTCGGAGGTTGCCAGAAGGACAGCAGATAGAGATGCCACCCTAATGTCAGTGGTCACTCTGGACCTTGGCTGTAACAGGATATTATGTCCACTAATATCACAAACAGGATTTTGACTGGGCGCGCACTTGACAGAGTCCAAAGCTCACAGTGAACATGCTTGACTTAATGTCAAGAATGTGAACACAACTCTGACTGAAGGCATACTTAGACAGTGACTCACACAGAGACCCTGGCCGTTGCTCTTCCCTCTACATATCATGGAGAAAGTAGTAATTGGCCACCTGCAGAGGTCCAGTCATAGGGCTGCTCGATTATGGCAAAAATCATAATCACAATTATTTTGACTGATATTGTAATCATGATTATTAAAGACGAATATTCATTGATTTGAGAACAAGCATTTGTTGAACTTTTAGCTATATTTCTTTACAACTATGGTGTAATGCACTTGCTACAACAGCCTTACCAAGTACTGCAAAAAACACTGTAGTACTAATCAGTATAGCAGGAGCTTTTAATTCTTGAATTTTTTTATTCCTTCACTGCTTGGTCATGTATTACTCTGTGTGTGGACTTTAAATAGTTAAATAAATTGGTCGTGTTCCCTTGAAGTGCAGACACGGTCGCGTGACATAACTTGCACAATATCTTCGTTTGTTCCGAGTCAGACTCCTCGAAAACCAAAGTGTTTCCACATCACAGAATTCGCTTTACCTTTCTTCCCGACCAAAGGCTGCCTTTCTGCCATCTTCCATCGTCTTCTACTACACGTTTTTTCCAAACACCCACTGGCAATACGCACCGGCGTGGCTGAAAGTTCGCTGCGTGATCGCTTTATTACAATTATCTTGTTCTTATGATCGAGGGAAGCCAAAATCGAAATCGAAATTTAATTAATCGCCCAGCCCTATCCAGTCACCAGTAAAGGTCTGTGGGACTAGCATTTGCATGGTGTGCTACATTTCTAGAAAAACTATGAATGTTTGAATCCCAGTGTGTTTTCTCAGCAGTGGTTAGGTTCTGGGTTGATTTACAAAAATTAGGCTGTCATCAAATTTGTGGATGATGTGACAATATTTCCTCTTGGTCTAATAGTTATTTAATAGTTGCAGGCTAAAGGTTTTGCGTTTTCTGACTTTCAGGGTTCTGGAACGACTGCAAGCTTCCCGACTATGAAGAGGTGGTGGGCCACCCTCCGACACCACCTCCCCCCTACTCTGAAAACCCTCCCGAGTCGACTTCAGCTCTCCCTCCACAAGTGAATCTACCTGACTCTGCCTCTGTGCCGCAACCCCCGTCTGAAGCGGACCCGATGATGGACGGTCAGGTCTTGGACTCATCTTCGGACCAGGAGGCAGCGCCGCTCCCGATCCGGGTACAGTGTGTGGTGGAAGGGAACGGCGAGGCTTTGCTGGCGGCGGCCGAGGAAGACGAGGAGCTCGTCACTAGGCGTCGGCACGTGACCGGTGACTCAGGGATTGAGGTGTGCGTTTGCCAGCTGGATGTAGACGAGGGCTCGGGGCTTGAGGAGGAGAGCGACGAGGAGCACCGGGTGTGCAACGGCGCCGGCAGAGAGTGTTGCTCCGGCCACCAGCAGCAGACCTTCAGACAGAAGGAGCACACCTCGGAGCTGCCCAGCCAGACCACCAGCACCAGCACCGGAGACCACATGGTGTGATTGATGGGTCAACTAACCAGCCAACCAGTGCACCTCCCTGGATCACACAGGACAGTGAACAGCTGTTGTCATCATCGTTACAACAGGGACTGTCTGTGTTTTAATTCTCTGAACTAACACATAGACACGACGTGAAAATGAGGGTGATAACTAATCTTTAACGGCTCCTGATTAGGAAAGATAATAACAATGTGTGGACAAACTCCTGGCTTATTTTGTTTGCTTTGCTTTTCTTAGTGGGGGAACCAGCGAATACATTATCTTGCTCTGTTTGATTTGTTTTTTTCTTAGTGTTAGGAACATCAGTGGGAAGGCAGAGAAGGCAGCAGTTGATTGTGACTGAAACCAGAACTGATCTGTTTCCCCTGCCCTCTCCTTCAGCACTGCTGTCATGTTTCCGTTTCGGTCCCTTCACTCTCCCTGGGTCCGAACATTTCCGGCCGACGTTCCGTGTGATATTTACCCCCGGTGGGATGGTCATTCAGGAACATACCAACACGGTCGACCACTTTTCTCCCCCATCCCCTGTATGGCTAAGCAGATAAGTCAAAAACAAACCTCTTAAAAACCTAGTATGACACCTGATGAGTCTTTAAGAGCTTACATTTAGTCATCCCCCCCGCAAAGCTGCGTTTGTGTACGACTGTTTGAATGCCATGAAATCTAGGGCACAGCTGCATAGTGATGTCAGCTTTGAGGTCATGGTAACGACGAGCGTCTGGTGTCTGCGGGACTTGTGTGGGCAGAGTGTACGCTCATACATAGCAGGGAATGAGTTCAGCTTGTTGTCTAGTCTCTGGGTTTTAAATGTCATACAAAACCTCCCCGGACCCTTCTACTTGATATCCATATTGTGGTCTCGCAGCTGAGCGGCCAGCGATTAGCATGCCACGAGGGGGTGTCCAGCACTTCAATGATTTATTGATGGGGTCCGCGACATCTCCCCGCTCAAGTTTCTGACTGCGTTAAATTCATGATAACAACATCGGGCAATGCCACCGACTTTTTTTTAATCAATAAAAAGCGGTGGCTCTGTGATATCGCGTTTTATTTACTTGCTTTAGGTCTGAGGGAATTTATCACTCAGTAATAGAGTTTGGATGTTAATAATGAAGGACGTGTTTGCTTTTTTTTTTTCTTCTTCTTCTTCTTCTTAATTTTATAACAAGCTGTGCTTCAGCGAACGCCACGGGTGTCACCGTTAAGTGCAGCAAGGCACCTGACGGGCTGCTCGAGTGTGTACTGCGTAGTTTTGTGCAGTAGGGACGGGCTGAGTTGTGCGCGCGGGTGTATATCTTAAAAGTTCTGCTAGAAATCAACGCGGAGGATTAACAATTAAAAGCACCGGTGTTTTGCATGAGGCATGATTTTTCTGCGTTTATATATTTGAGTTTTTTTTTCGAGCAGTGACGGCGAGCTGCTCAACGTTGTGTGCAGATTTGGTGTGGATAGGGTAAAAAAAAAAAAAAAAATGGATTGAGGTTTAACTTTACATGTGTGGATCTAGTTTCATTGTTTTTTTTGTGCCTGCGCGAGCTACACCATCCGGTCGTGCAGTTCAGCCAGCTAGCTAGTTAGCTGGTGCTGCCTTGGCGGCTCTTGGTGGCCCCTATGGCTCTTGGCAGTGTGAGGGACATGCAGTGGTATTTTTCCGTTGGCAACAGAGGTCCTGTGCATTAGCGAGTTGAGCTGGATGCAAGCTCCGCAGCGCGGCCTGTGCGGCGTTGGCACCGGAATCTGTCGCAATGATTGACTGCATGGTTTTCATGGATTGCATGTTGCTTGCCCAATATACTGTACAATGCTTGTTCCAGTTGTTGTCAAATAGGAAAACCACTGCAGGATAAATAACATGTACCTTGCGAGACGAGAAGATCTGTGCGAGACGAGCAGAGGCTGATGACGTCGGTGAACATTTTAGTTTGGAACAATAATTTGCATTTTTATTTACATGATACTCTGATACTGTATGTCAAAACGGGCATAGTGTAAAGACCTGAGTCAGTCATTCCGCTTCTTACAAGCACACTCGCTCACAAAGCACTGCTTCTTGCTCTTCTTGCTCTAAGTGAATTTATCAGAATACAACAAATATAATGTTTTGGCTTCACTGTCGGCTGGATTCATTTGGATGAACTGGCCGGCGAGTCTCTTTATTTTCAGCACAGTGCACTCTGACAAGGACACAGTTGGAAAAAATGTTGGCCTCTTATCAAGAGATGACACCTAACAAGAATATATCTCATTTTAGGGCCCGTGCAGCCCAGTGGCCTATCAAAGTGTTTCCTTTTTCCTTACTCTTTTGCCTAAAGTGTTGGGGGGGAAACAATAGCAGAGGGCCGCTGCACCCAACATTTCAGAAACACAATGAGGACCCGGCTGGCTTATGGTTTGAACTGAAAGATTTATTTTCATGTTTGCCACGCATGCTGCTATCCGGTTTTTGCAGCAGCAGCGGAGGGTTTGCCGTCCTTTTATTGCGTCGTTGAGCCAGCGCTTAAACGTGAAGCCATACCAACATGACGACGACCCTTTCAGAGGAGCAGTTACACTGTGAGCATGACTGCACACCCATTAGCAGAAGTAATAAAATACATTTTTTTCTTTTTTGACAACACACCTCAAGCTGCCTTGCTGCATTTCTAGAGCGCAAATGTCCTTATACTGCCTTATTAGAAATAGACGTGGTCAAGCGATTTTGTCCTTGATTTTCTTTTGAAAACTTTGTGCTCCGAGCATGGCTGATTCAAAAGCAGAGGGTTGCTTTCTGTGTCAGTAAAAAAAAATAAATAAAACATGGCAGTCATTACGAGAAAGTGCGCCCGCTTTCTGAGAAAAGGATGTGGTTCATAAACATTTTTGCAGCCGCAGGTTTTTAGACTGTCACATGCTCTGTACAGTTTTTACTTACGTTGGTTTTGTAGTCGAGGGGCGGTTGTGTTGAATTTAAAAATACTTTTGTGTCTAGGTAGTTGTGGCACTGATGGAATTTTGTCGAGACCAGATATGTTTGTGTCTGTGTGTTTCGCAGATGTGGTTGCGATTAGTTTGTGAAGTCAACTGACTCGAAAGCATGAGGAAGATTTGTTTTCCTGTGGCTTTGTTGTGATTCAATTTGTTCGTGTGTTGGGTTTGGAGGACGGACTCCAACAAGAGATTGCTCTGTAACCTTTTTGCTAAGGTGCATATTTGCTTGTTTGTATACTTAACTATGTAGAAAACTAATAGTAAAAGGGGAGGGGTGTGAGGAAAACAGGGGAAGGGAAGGGGTTCTTTTTGTGCATGAGTGAACTGGAGGTCCATAGTTTCCCATTGCCAAACAACTGCTATGCCTCCCTGGTTTTCACATGTTTACCGAGAGTAAGGGCTATATCAGTCATGGATTGTTGACAGACACCCATCCGTTTATTTGTGATCTGTTGTGTGCTGTTCATTTGAAGCCGCAGTTGCCGAGACCTTTTATCTTAACGGGGTCGGAAATGCGTAACGTGCTCATTGCTCGGATTCGGGATGTATGCTGCGGTGGAGCTCATATTTATCCAATAGCTGATTGTATACGACCGTGTATGTTTGTTTTTTACGGGCTTTAACTTTGCGTTCTTGTTTTGTCAACCTCAACAGAGGTGCGTGATGCAACGTGTCCCTCTCCCCCTCGCCGCGCGCGTGCCCGCTGAAAACGGTTATCGCCTGTAGGACGAGCTGCATGTGTGGCTGTGGCGAGAGTCATCTTGCTCCGCTCCGTTGGCTCCACTTGGACCGTGACTCCACCCATCGCCCGGCTGCGTCTTGGTTACAGGAACTGTAGCCAACGCCGCGGCTGTTTGTTGTTTTTTTTTTTTCCTCAGCTGCTTCGCACGCTGAGCCTCGGCGACGGAAAGGCCACGTCCACCCATGCAGAATTGTCGACAGAACAATCAGCCAAAGTCTTTCCCGTCTCCGCGTTACACAGCTCTCACCGCTGCGCGTTTTTTATCGCGTGCGTGTGCTCGTTCTGTTTGGTTTCACACTCTCAGGGTTATCTTCAACAAGCAGTGCTAGGATTTTTTTTTTAAATCAACACATTTGACCCACGAGTCTGATTAAGCCAAAGCAGTTGATTCATGATTGTCCTCTCCCCGTTGTTGTTGTTGTTTGATATTTCTTTCCGCATCACGCACCTCTGTAAACTCAACTAGGCTATGCAAAAAAAATACATAAACCTACTGTTAAATGCTGCGACCCCTTTCTCACGTTCTCTGTCACTTATCTGTGGGCACCAGTACAAGCAATATAACTCTCAGTACTATCAGCACTGCACTGTACTGTAATCTACTTGGTCTGTGAATATGTATTTGTTTAAGAAAACTTGTAAAAAAAGAAAAAAAATATTACTTGTAATGCTTATACAATGACGTATGTATGCTTCAGTGTCTTTTGAGCGGCTTGTTTTGAAAAGCCATTATTAGTTTAGGAATATTTTTTTCCCGTCTTCTTTTTGGCTTTTTACTGTCCGCTTCCCTCAACCACTAACACTTCCTGCTCTTGACTTATGGATAAACCACCTTGTACATGCTGAAGGAAATATATTATTATTATTTTGGATCACGTCTGTATTTGCCACTTTCCCACCCCTCGTTTCCGTTGCACTCATTCATTGATTGTGTTTGGTTTTCTTCTTTTTCCATCTTCATGAGTTTTCAGACTGAATATTTAACCGTTGCCTTTAATCCTCAGTTAACACAGTACCGTCAGTTTTATATATATGTATGTATGTATGTATAACGTACACATGAAAGACCTCAACATGGAACACAGTCGGCCTGCATTTGACCAGCTCACATCAGTGATTCTCATCACTGTATTCATCATCAGTGTGATTGTTTCTATCAAACCTGTGAGCTTTTTTTTTTTTTTCTTCAACCATAGATAATACCGAACAGGTGGAGGTGCCATGGTTGAGCTATGTGGACTTTTTTTTTTTGCCAAAATGAGAACCATTCTAGTTTAAATGGGAAGCGGGCATCTACAAATACAGAGTCTTTCTACATTGTGTTCCTAATAACTTTAAACAAGCCAAAATGAGCGAAGTGGAAAAAGAGAAAAAACAAATTGAAGCACTGACTGACACATAAAAATGCTTTGGTTTTAGTAAGAAGTCTGCTGTGTACTCTTTGGGTCATCATTTGTATTTTATTTTTTTAATAAAACCAACATTGGCGCTCTGCTGACCGACTTGCAGCTCTTTGACTTGAAATTTACACTGATCAGCCACAACATTAAAACCACTGACAGGAGAAGTGAATAACATAGACCAACTTGTGACAATACGATGTTTGGCTGGGAAACTTTTGTACCTGGCATTCATTCATGTGGATGTTACTTAGACATGTACCACCCACCTAGACAAGACCAGGCACCCCCACCCCATAGCAATGACACTCCTTGATGGCAGCAGTCATCCCCAGCAGGATGCAGCCTGACACAGACACACACACAAAAATGGTTTGGGAACAACTAAAAGACATGAAAAACAACACAAGGTGTTGACCTGGCCTCCAATTCACTAGATCCCAAACTGATCCAAGTATCTGTGGGATGCACTGGAACAAGCCCGATCCACAGAGGCCCCTCCTCTCAACCCATAGGACCCAAAGGTCCCCCACTAACAATATTCTGTTGCCAAAACACCACAGGACACCCTCAGAAGGCCCATGTCCATTCTCTGACAAGTCACAACTGTTCTGGAGACGCAAGGGAGACCTACACAATATTAGGAAGGTGGTCATAATGTTATGCCTGACTGGTACATATATAAAAAAGATCCCCCTGTACAGTTGTGTCAGTGTTTGTGTTTAGTTATGGAGACTAAAACCATTCTATGTACCAAATTGTAAACATGTTTAATTCTCCTGTTAAGTTTTAACATGGGGATTTGTTGGTCAGGTTAAAATATGGCAACAGCTGGAGCCACCCCACTGAGCTTCAAAATGATCTTGTCATGTCATGGAGGGTTTGTCATTTTACGTCTCAGCCTACGTCATCTAGGAGTATGGTGGACAAAGCATTCACTGTTGGCTAGATTCCTTACAAAGCATCCATGAAAAGTCTTTAATGCACCAGATAAAAAAAGAAACTTTAAAGCATTATAGTGTAAACAAGAGATGATCAACGGTGAGGACCTACACAGAACACCACTGATGTGGATTCTCCTTGCTGGAGATTGCCGAAAGGAAAAGACTGAGGGACTGTAGGCATCAACAATGTTGTGCAATTACTCTCATGTTGTCCCACGGAGACATGTGACAAAGCTAAGATATTGATCAGGAGGCCATCACACTTGTGTGTGAAAGGCACCTCGGGCTGTCGGGCTAAATTATCGATGGATGTTATGTCATCCAACAAAAAAATTGCACAGCCTGTTGTTGTTCACACAGAGACTGATCATGATGTTTCTGTTGTATGCTTCATAAAACAATGATTCTTATTATTTATTTTTGGTGCTCCAGCGAGGATCAGTGCAAGACTAAGCTCATTCACACACTGCAGTGCTCAGGCCTTCAATGGGTCGCAGCAAAAAGTTGAGGACAAAGAAGATTGTTCAATGTATAAATTGTAATTTGTGGTTCACTGAATGGATACATGAGGCACAGAGTTGTCACACAAAGCAACAAAACAAACAAAGGCAACAAACAATAAATAAGGTAGTGTGGTTGTCAAGGTGGGGAATGAGGAGGTCCTCACAAAAATTGCACAATAACCATTTCCAGAGCATACGGGAGAAGATGGAGGCGAGTCGACAACAGCTGGCGAACTCCTCTGTCGGCAGGCAGCCTGAAGCCAAACCAGCATGTCTGCTCAGCTCGCCGCAAAAGCTCGTATGACGCATTCAACAGAGGCCGTGTTTTTATATATAACAAAACAAACGCAAAAGGTCAAATTAGTGTTCAAAGAAAGAAAGAAATGTCAGTGACGGAGAAAATTTGCATCCATGATTGAGAAATGAATCACTCTGCTCGGCTCTCCCCTTTCGGTGCGAAGCTACGATTTTGACATGCATCTATTAGAAACACATTGAGAAGGAATTTGCTCTGAACTGTTCAAGACACTTTCTGAAATGTGCACATAAAAGCCATCAAATATAGACAGACATTTTGAGAGCCTATAATATTTGACACAGACATTTCCGCTGAAACCCAAATCAGCACATTCACCAAAGAGGTCACGCTTTCATATAAACACATACAAAGGGCACGCATGATGTACGTAAACCAGAGGAGTAGCCTTGACAGTTCAATAGAGTAGAACCCCAACAAATGTCATGCAAGAATATACCGTACATTATATAATAGACTTTTTATAATGGAAAGAAAATGAGAGAGGCAGCTTTCAGTTAGCGAGAGGCTATGGTAAGATTAGAGTTTTTTTATACTAATACTTGGTTAGCACTTTGTATTGAAGGTGGTTAATGATTCACGAGCAGGAACGCACGCGATACTTGAATATTTATATCTCTCTAACAATAAAATCAACAGTGGGGAACTAATAGTTGGTAAGAAATGCAGAAAATAGTAACAAAATAAATAAATATAGCTGCTTATAAGAAGTCATGTAAGATACTGCACGTCTGCTGTGTTGACAGGTACAGAGGTGGAGATGGTAAAGGCCGAGCCGGTGTGTGTGTGTGAGGAAGGGGTTGAGTACAAAGTGTAAAATCAAGTCCTCCTACTTCTTCACGACTACTAAATGTCAGGCTGGACAATGGCTTTTCGTAGCAGGGCACACATCAGCTCCGTCTAGTGTCAAACTAGTGTTGTCCTCAGGGTAAAACGACCCGCACCGCTCCACCTGCCCACGGCAGCGTCTCGCTTCCGTCTCAGTGCAGTCGGGTCCGTGGACCTCAGTAGTTATCGCAAGCTGCTTCTTGGCGTCTCTCCCTCAGTAGAAGCGCTTGCGTCGGTTCTCGTTCCAGTGGCTGTACACCACCAGGCCGATGATGACGAGGAAGATGCAGCCCAGCAAGGAGAAGAGCACCGCGAAGAAAATGGCAATGCCGCTCATCCCTTCTTCAATCTGACCCACTGGAAGGTAATAAATAGGATGGGAGGAAGAGAGCAAGCAGAGGGAGAGACAGAGGAATGGACAGAGCAGGTGATGAGAAGAGAATCTGTAAGTAGGGAGGTACAAGTAATAATAATTACCACAACTAATAGATTTTCTGTATGGAGTTTGCATGTTCTCCCTGTGTCTGTGTGGGTTCTCTCCGGGTACTGCGGCTTCTTCCCACCGTCCAAAGACATGCTCATTAGGTTAATTGGTAAATCTAAACTGGCTGTACGTGTGAGTGTCCAGAGTGTACCCCGCCTCTCGCCAAATGACAGCTGGGATAGGCTCCAGCGAGCCTCCAGAGGACGAGCGGTTACAGAAAATGAATGAATGTGTGACTTACATCTGAGTAGCTCCATATTGTCTACACTGGGGATGGTTATTTCATCTTCCTCCTCTTTTTCTTCCTTTTGACTCCGTATCACGGTCAATTGGTAGAGTTTCAGAGAGATGATGTCATGGTTATCTATAAAGAATCAGAAAATAAATAAATATATATATATATATATATATATATATATATATATATATATATATATATATATAGATATGACAGATATGAATTAAAGGTGATTAAATATGATGCGTTTGGGAGTCACAAGCTTTCACAGCAAATGTTCATAGAGCTTCATGAAAGTGCAGACGCTATGCTCAGCTAAAAATAAACTATAAATGTTCAGTGATGGATGGCTGATTTCAATATAACAGACGTAATCCAGAGTTTAAATATATTTTAGATAAGAAAAGCAGCATGATTTCTGTCACACAGGGCCACATTTAATACTTTGATAAGTCCATTGTTTTTAGATCATGTACATCTCATTAGATTTTATACGATACAGACATTTGTTTTTTTCTTAACACACGCCGACACTCTGCAACCAATTTGCAGTGACTTGACTTTATTTATTATTAATATAACAAAACTGCTTAGCAAGCTCTAGTAGCACACAGAGCTGTGCCAGGGCTGTTTACCTGAGAGATCCCCAGTGACAGCCGAAGCTCCAAAATAATAGCCCATCGGCAGCCGCACCCCTGGTAAGTCCAGGCAGTCCCTCCACTCATGCTGCCCGTCGATATCTATCATCACCTGCACGAAAGAGGCAATCAGGGAACGGCAGTTAGATGATGAGGATCGCAGGACAAAAATATCTTGCCAGCTGTTCCCAAAAGCAGGCTTACTAAAGTGCCTGAATAACTAAGATCTTTCTCATCGACTCATACAGTGGATACAAAAAACATCTCGAAACATTATAAATCAAACTCTCTTAAGCCCTGGATTTTCATTTAAATAATATGTCCACTACTAGAATTTACTAAGAGTATACAGCGTTATCACTATACTTAAATCACAATATATCATTATCATTTTAAACATTGTGCAATATGCTTAATGTACTGTAATATATTCCTATCTATTACCCAAATTGTGCAAATTATGTCCTTAAATGACATCCGGTTTATGAATTGAGTTCATTGTCTATTCATCTTTGCAGACCTCACCAGAAAAAAACTCAACAGCACCATCTAGTGGACTGAAAAAGCAATTGATTTATATTATATTAAGACCACAAAGTTCAGTTTATATGTGAAATTCATATGATAAAAGACATTTGGTGTCTATGTGTAGAATATAGTACAATATAATACTATGCTGCATGCTCTGTTATTACCATAGCTAAATGAAGACAGGTTGAGAGTATGTTGTACTCACCGTGAGCCTGCGGCGGATGTATCGGATGAAGAGGAAGGTGTCGTGTTTGAGGTTGCGCACCATGGCGTTGCAGCCGCCCAGCTCCGTGGGCCGGCCGTCCCGCTCGTGGTCGTAGCTGATGGTGCCGTTCCCCACCATGGCCAGAACGAAGGGGAAGATCCTCTTGGGGTAACAAGAGGAAAAGAGGTGCATGAGGCGTGGACTTGGATTTAAATTAGTCTCTAATCACATGCCGCGCCGAGAGATGATGACCATGCAGAGACACTTTATATTATGAAAGTCATGCAAACTGAGGAGGTTTAGCGATTAATGTTGTTCCATGATGCTAAAATACAAAACAGTGTCAGTGACAACACAAAAAATGTCCTCTATAATAAATATTTTAAATGCTTTAGGTACATTTTCCTGACTATACTAACATACTTAATAACTTGCAGGACTTTTACTTAGGAATTTTGGGAGTAGTAGGGAAAGTAAAGGTAAAGTGCTTTATTTGTCATTATACAAGTGTACAACGAAATTACATGGTCGAATGGAGAGTTGGTCCTGAGCTGCGGTGACCGAGCGCGCCACCGCTGTGGGCCAACCTGACCCGGCGCCTAGCAACCATGTTTTTTTGATGATGGTGGGAGGAAACGAGAGGATCTGAACCGAGGACCTACTTACTGCACCACTTCTAACCAATGTGCACAGTGCACAGATACTTTTACACGGTGATATTAATACTTTTACTTAGTAGTAACCACACAGCAAACATGCAAGGACAAAAAACATGTCACAGCCAGTGCTGTCTCAGAGATATTGCACTGATACGGGTTGGGTGAAGACGTGAGACAAAGGGTTGTTGTCAAAGGATGTTCCAAAGAATGGTTACCTGTGTGCGGGGAGTGTACCTCTTCTTCTGCGCCTGTCTCCAAATGATTGCACAAAAGAACACAAATACAGCCCCTTTACACAAAACTGCCAGAACACTGGTGGCACTTGTCCATTAGCCCGACTTTTTTTCCCCACACAATAGTAGAGATCTAAGCAGAGCTGCTACAGCATACCTCTATGTGTTTCTCCTCATTAGGATAAGTGTCCACGAACACACCCAGGCCAGTGAAGTTGTCCATATTCCCAAACACGGGACCTATAAAAGTATGTGAGGACAAGGATGTCAGTAACATAGAAAATGTTATTTCTTAAATGATAAGAACTAGAGTTAGTTTCACATTAGTCTTGACCTTTCTGCATGCGTTCCTTTGTGTACCAAATGGCCAGCCCGTCTCCATTCAGGTTCTTCTTTCCTTGTCCATGAATCTTGAAGTGCACCTGCATCTCCCAGTCTTTAAGATGGCAAGGCTAGAAACACAAACAGGTTTACTACAGCCGCTGAAATACAAAATGTTCACCACAATAATGAGTCATTTAACAATTAAAATTTTGGATTTGTTGGGTTAAAAAACTGAAAATGATTTACCATGTGCCCACTTTTGAACATGTCCCCTACATTTGGCATTAGGGCTACGTTAGGTGTCGCTGAAATGGCTAGACGTGCTAGGATGAAGAGTTACTTTATTCAAATGTAACTATCACTATCATATTGTGACTGTGCTGACCATATCCAAACCTCATCTCCAAAGATTAGTGTAAATAGGTTCTTTTGCAGCTCTTGTTCCTAACCCTTTAATATATATACCTGGACATTTTTATATTCATTATCGTAGTATTTTTTTACAGGGTTTGTGTGTTAGCTTGCATCAATTTTAGCTAAGTGAACCTAATAAACGGGAAATTGAGAGTACAAGACTGTATGGACTGCTCTCCGTATGCATCTTATGTCTCTGGCTTTTACTGTAATATATCTGTACCCTGTCTTCCTTTACAAGTTTACAAGATTAACTGGATAATGGACTATGGATTTTTTCTGTTACAGACAAAACAATGAATCAGCTGATCAAATCTTGTCTTTCATCCAAGTTGATTGTTGCGTTTACTCACGATGCGGCTCCACACTGCCCCCTGCCTGCTCTGCATGTCAGGTGTGAGGCGCACCTGCTCGGTGGTTACCATGGCATCCCCCATCAGCTCCCAGTGGGAGGAGCCTAAAGATCCCACACCTGAGAACACAAAAGGTAAAGTTACCACAATAAAAAAAAAAGAAGCTGACACAGCATAATACAAGTCGCTGAGCAGCCAAAGCGGTTCTACTATATCACTGAACAAAAGAGCTGAGTTAGACAACGGAGACAAACACACAGCTAAAAGCGAATGAAGCACAGAGAATTGTATTAGCACAACTGAATGTCAAACGATAATATATATCAGAAAACAGAAGATGTTAATGAACAAACTGCATCACATAAGGATAAGATCTCGAGAATAAATCTGGTGTGGTCGCTAAATGCATTATTCTGGAAACATCTGCCCCTCCGCCTGCCCCTGTGTACCAGTGACAGCCCCACCGACAGATACCTTGGTAAGGCTTGGAAAGGGAAAACTCCCGCTTCAGAAACTCTTCCATTTCGTGATCATCGTCGGCGAAACAACGGTTTACAGTAAAAACAAGAAAGGCGACAGTCCAGAACAATTTAAAAGGCATTGTTTTCCTTCTGTAAATGAAGCTGACTGGTGAGCCGCTATAATGATTGCTCCTGCTGGCGGCGGCCATGGTGGGTCCTGACTCCTCCCACAGAACAGTCCCCTACCTTCCCATTGGTCCACTGTTTTTCATGGCTCACAGCTATTGGTCAGTTTGTTTGTCAATCAGAATGAACGCTTTCCATTAGATGTACTGTGCTTGTGATTTAAATAATTAATTGAGGCATTGAACATTATAACTACTGGATTTTAATTGACTGTTATGCGGGAAAAATCGATCCTCTGGTTTAATAAGTAAATGGTGCGCATATAACTGTGAAGATGTGTCCAAATCATAGTATATAAAAAAAACAAAAACCAAACTGCTTATTTGAACTGTTTTGAAAATGTTTCACTACTTATCAAAGTGGCTTTTTCACTTGCCAAAAACATTAGGTATGCATGCTAGAACAGCTATCCCCCTTAATGACTGTTATAATGTTCAGTTTATGCTGAAACAGCGCCACAAAGCTGGTAATTCAACCCTATTATCACTTTGAAGGATGTAGTTTGTGGTGCTGTTAAACATTCATTAATACACAGGATTTAGATGTAGCAATCCCTTGTGCCAAAATCCCAGGCAAAACACATTTTAGAGGCCCTGTCCAGCTAAGAAATCCTAACAAACCTGCAGTCATAATATGACGCTTAACCTATAATCTAAATAAACTAAGTAAATGCTGCTGGCTTGTATGGCCCGCTCAGCAGCTGACGCTAACTCAAACCTTGTGAAATATTCAGTAAAATGTTATAATCCCTTGTGCCAAGATCCCAGGCAAGACACATTTAGAGGCCCTGTTCAGCTAAGAGACCCTACCAAACCTGTGGTCATGTGATATGACAATTAACCTATACTCAGCCCGAGACAACGCCAACAACCAACCACAATGGATGAACAGGAAAAAGAAATGAGAGGTGCCAATACACCATCAATCAAATCCCGCCGGGATAGGCGCATCCTGTCTCTCCCCCTCCCACCAACATCGAAGGAAGGGGGGGCAGACACCCATTAAGAAAACAATAAATAATACATAAATACATAAGCGTTTCTGTTATTTAGCCCAGTCACCCTACAGTAAAATGTAGCTGTCAAAATAATAAAAACACATGTCGATACAACACAATACAAATCAATAGTACTACAGACAACAGATTTCAAAATGAAAACACAGTTGAATCAATAGATCTCTGTTATGTTTAACAAATGTGGAATGGATGAAGTTAAGATCTAGTGCAGGACTCATATAAAAGAGTGCATTTGTTTTCACTATTAGTGCACCTTATGAATTGAATTTATTTACATAGTGTCAATAAATATAGGTAAATAGACTGGCAAGTGAGTGATTATGCACATATATATGTTTTGGAAAATCTAGCTCGTGTATTTCAAGTACAGTATCTCCGTTATGAAGTAAAATGTCCTAGTTGTTGGTGGTTGCAGCGGTTGCAGCTGCCGCCCTGTGCGTGCAGCCAGTTGGATGCTGTAGTTGAGGCCACGCCCCCTTCACTGTCACCACTCTCCGTCGGATTCCCCGACACGCTCACTGAGTTTATAGTACAGCAGCATCGGGGGATGGAGTAAAAAAGAGCAAGCTATGGATCCCACAGAAGAAAAAACTGTTGACATTTACCGCGACACGTGGGTCCGCTTCCTGGGTATGTGTTGTTTGATTTGGCTACTCGTTTTCTCTGTTAACATAACAGTACGTAAGAGAGAAGTGCACCGGATCCGTGTGTTAGCTAGCTAAGAGTTAGCATGGCTGGCTAACATCTCTTTTAAATAGCTATTTTTAGCGAACAGTTCAAGGGCACTTTGTTACAGTGGGACGTAAAGGACGTCCGACACTGGTTAGCGGCGTCTTTGCTTCCGCATCATAATGTAACATTAATGAGACGTAAACTATAAGGTGTTGTCCCTTGTAAAGGTAGTTGTTTAGCAAGTTGAGGCAGTGACTCAAACACGAAGAAACGCCTTAGGCATAACCAGACTATGACTGAAACACTGTGACTGTGTTTTAAGAGCTACAACAAAGTATCGGCGCTTATTGGTTTTGCTTATTCACCCACTGAGGTGTGCAGTAACCTGTCTGAAGGGCGTTTACATCAGTCTTCCATAGTTTACCATGTAATGTCGTGGGAATACCTCATAAAATCATAATCTCAGTTTTAATCCTGTCTGTACAGGATAATCTGCATGTGCACATTTTGGAGTAAGTGTGCCAGCAGGAATGTGAGTCTGTTTTGTGATATTTGTGCATTTTTGGCCTACAGTCATGTATTTAGACTAGCCATCTCACTGTAAATGGGGACCCGGGGACTGTAAAACATTTATATCTATAGAATAGTGTATCCATGGCATTGTGGGATATAAGTGTTTCACAATAATTTCATGTTTGCTCGTGTTATGTCCTCTAAGAGACCAGGCTTTTATGAGAAAACTGCAATTGATTAATGTAATAAAAACTGTTCAGACTCCTGTCAAACCTTTTTATTCACAACCATCCATTCATTCAAATCCAAAACAAAACATTTTATAATGTAATGGCCGACTTATTTGAGCACAGATTAAATCCTTGTGGGCCCACTAGCTTGATCGAAGAGTTTTGGTGGCATTAACCTAATTGAAGGTGGATAACGTTAGAGCAGAGATACCTGATCCTCGTGTCCTTGAAGACGGTAGCAGGTCTATTTAAACATCCATTGCTGATAACCGACACAGCAGGAGCGCTCAATAGTAGATCAGAGACTGGATACGGTTGTTGTGTTTGGCTAGAAAGTCAGTGTTGCTGGAACTACACGAGCCTGTCTTTTATCATCCAAATCCCACTTCTTTTTTTTGGTGTTTCACTTCCTTATCCCCTGTTTCGGTTTAGCTCCGACAGCATGTCACACCCTTTTCCCCCTCTCTAACATACCTTCATGCCTTTCTGGGCACAGGGCTAAAGGGCAAATAACTTTCTATTATGCCAGGGCACTGAACATATTAATATTTCATTAAATAGATAATCTTATCTATGCCTGCATGCTTCTTATCACGTTGCTCAGCATGACCGCACCTTCGAGATCTCCAAATCCACTAGCTGAACAGTTATTATACTTTGCAGTGAATAAGGAGCATTTTTATATCCGCTAAACATGGCTCACTTTGCGTTTATCAAGATTTAGTTTCTACCATTCAGATAAGATAAGATAAGATACCTTTGCCAATTACTGAAAATTCAGACCCCACAGCAAAGGGAGTTGTCAGAGAAATTTCCATAAACCCATACATCAAAAGTAATGCAGTGTTCCTTGCTGTCCTCGTCTCTGAATAACTGTGAAACAAAAACACATTGCTTAACGTGCCTCCTGCAGCGACTCATATTGACTGTAGCGGAGCCAGAAGCATGATTCACTCCAGCTTATCCTACTAACTAAAGGCAGCACGTAAGTGAACACTTAAAGCGGACGTGTAAAAATAAATTATTGAGCAGTCGTTACGCGCAGGCGGTGCATCTGCGTCTGCATTTGTAAAGATAATCGTATTAGTCCTCTCAGTTTTGTGAAAATAAGAGTCCTCAGACAAATACTGCAAGCTCAGGTTTTTTGCACAGTATATTAATAGGAGGGAGACTTTATAGAAAATATAAAACTTTTACAGTATTTCATCTGGGATACATGTAAACCCTGTAGAAGACATGAATACGAAAGAAAGTATGATTTAATACAGTGATACAAACATAGTCCTTTCTGCTGCACTGTCTTACTACAGAATATTTTTAATGACTGTGCTTTCTTTTGCTTTATGTACAAGGCAAAACAAATGCCAAATCCTTAACATATACTCCAACTGTGATAACTAAACTAGTTACTGTCATGCAGGCTTCACCAAACTAAATGAAGAGGCGCTTATTGTAGCTGCTTGACGAATTAAATAAACACATTAGGTCCTTCAATTATCCACTAAATAATTATGAGATTTAATAAACTGAAATCTGTAATGTACAGCGACCTACACTCATATTTCTTAGGCAAGGACATTTATCCTGGAGATACTAAACTGACGCTTACCAAATTCAAAGGGCGTAAATGCGGTGTTGGAACAGCAGCCTCAGTTTTGCCTGCAGTACTCGTATGATGGATTCATACGGCGGCAGCAGAATATGACTCCACCACGCTCTGATGCTTCTGTTGTCATTGAACCACAGATAATGCTCCCTGTGTGACTGGAGTTAATTTAACCGGTAATGTACATGTACCGTCGGCGTGGCATATGGCAGAAGTGACACACCGACTAGAGATCAAGGGCGTCTAAGTCATTCCGACCCTCGTGAAATGGATATTGCATAATTTTTCTCTGCATTTTCACCAGGACACTGTCAAAAAGAAAACAGTGTAAAGCTTATCAGCCATGTTTTAGGAATTTAAGATTAAAAATACAGACAGTGCAGTTTGACATTAAAAAGTCCTGTCCTCCTGTGAAGTGCCCGTGAAAAGATGCGTCATTAAACATATGCCACTAATGGTTGGTTTTATAGACCTGACACTTAGCGTCTAATAGCAGGGTTGCTAGCTAAGGCTACTATGTACTTAGAGGGGACTAAGAAGGTCTCACCTGCGTCTGTGTATGTTTTCCCTCAGGCTATGCCAATGAAGTTGGGGAGGCCTTTCGTGCTCTGGTGCCGGTGAGCTTGGTTTGGGGAACTTATGCTGTGGCCACTGCTTATGTTACGGCTGATGCTGTGGACAAAGGGAAGAAAGCAGCTGTGGTAAGATATTACCTTATTAATAATCGTATTAGCTAAGTTTAAAACTCACTTTGTCATTTATTGACATTTTTACATACAGAATTGGGTTTTAACGGCTTACAAGCCTTAAAAGTGGTGAATCCCTACTTTAGATCATCAAATAAAAATTGAATTAAAGTCCATATTATGGACAAATGTAAAACTAATTTTAGTTTAGAGGCCACATACTGCCCAATTTAATTTCAAGTGGACTGGACCACTTACATAACAGCATAATAAGCTAGAAATAACGGCAGATTTTTCCTTTTGTTTTAGTGCAAAGAAGTACTTTATGAAAGTGTTCACTTTAAATGAACTACTTTTATTGAAAAATTGTAGTAAAAGTCTTGTATGTCATTTTCACCCCAGATTACACCCGCTGGTGGGCCAGTTTTAGCCAGCGGGCTGTCTGTTTGACACCTCCGATTTAGCGTCTGATAGCTGTTGCCACGCTCGTTTTCTGATCCTCTTTCTGTTCCTCAAGGCCCACGGAGACAACCCAGGGAGGACAACGCGGGTAGCGGCGGCAGTGGTGGACACATTCGTGTGGCAGGCCCTCGCCTCTGTGATCATCCCAGGCTTCACCATTAACCGCGTGTGTGCTGGGTCGCTGTACCTGCTGGGCAGAACCACCAAGTGGCCCCTGTCTGTCCGCAAGTGGACCACTACGGCTATAGGCCTCTCCACGATCCCCTTCATCATTACTCCAATAGACAGGTCGGCACAAGTTGGGTCTGTGTTTAGTCCTCACTTGGACATTGATTATGTCAGCGTGCATTGACGCCTCAGATATGTGATATGTCTATTCTGAATATAATGTAAAAATGATGTTAGAAGTCCTTTAATAACGGTCCAAATATGTCAACCATAAATGGTACCAGAAAATTTAATAGCGCTACTACTTCACATAGCTTGGTTTGATATTACAGGTAATTATGGATTTTGTGGCAAAACATAAACGGATATTAGATTTTGGTGTCTTGATTTTACAACCAATGGCAATGACGGTTTTGTTATCACCAACAGTGGTAGTAGTTTTAAGTTCCAACTGATGGAAAACCACACGAACCGCAGCAAAAGCAGAAGCGTTTCAGAGGCCGGATTCAGAATGTGTTTAACGTAACAAGGTTTCCACTCTCTCTGTTCTGTAGGTCAGTGGATTACCTGCTGGACTCAAGCCTTCGGAAGGTCTACAATGAGGAGGAGAAGCACAAATAAGGAGGGGTCGTGCGGGACCGGCCGCCCTCTCCCGGTTAGACACCGGCCAAGTCTCTGCGGAGCGGCGCTGATTGTCCACAAGATGTTTAATGAAGAATTTCATGGAGCACAATTCCACAGTTAGTCCAGTACATCTATAATACAAATAATGGCTGAAATTACAACATTTATATTAGGTTAGGTTGTTAAAAGTGAAATCCTGCTGTGTGAAATATCCCTCTGGGGGATACTGAATTTTAACATCTCAGGGGCGTTTGGGTTGTGAAAAAATAAAATGTTTAAAATGGGAATGTAGCAATAGGAAAGTTGGGTAAAGCAAATCTTTGCGTTTTCGGCAGGGGGTACAGTGTCCCGTTATACTCCTGCGACTTTTTATACAGAGAAAGCCAACGAGGTGGAACTTGCCGGGTGTTACTACCCAGATATCAAGGTGGTTCTATACAAATCCACACTTGGTGCATTTATTAGCCATATTCAGTGGTACTGTAAAGACAGACCGAAGAGCTAGTGTGCCATGATGTCCCTCTTATTCATTACCAGCTTTAAAAAAAAAAAAAAAAAATATATATATATATATATGTTTGTTTCTGTTACTTGGAGAAAAAAAGTTAAAATAGAGAGGAAATGTCTGATGCACTTCTCCCATTGTTTCATTCTGCTTTATTGATAATCACGAAAGTCATTGAGATTTTCACTGACAGCAGCCTTTACGCCAAAGTTACATGATTCTATATAAAAGTCAGTGTGAAAAAGAGTCTGAAAATATTAGATATATATGCCAGTTTGAGACATTATAAATAATTTAAAACGGTTTCTCCAGCAAGATTTGAGATATTTCCTCCTGGCAAATTAGAGTTTAAAATGATCAGACTTTGAATGATCACATTATGCTGCTGGTACACAAGTTGAACAGCTTATTGACGGTAATGCCGAAGAAAATTTCAATTCAACGCACATTGAATTTATGGTTGCACTTCTTAGATACTTGCAAAGGCCTGTGTAATATCTATGCAGATAAATGGCTTAAGAGATTCAAGCGAGAAATGTACAGATACTGTACGTCTACAGTTATCAAGGCTCTTGTTTTGAAGAGCCACGTTAAGTGCTGTATATACACATGCTGGACTATGCAAGGGGGAAAAATTTTTTTGTGCACATGTGAAATAAAAAGGGAAATATAATGTAGCTCTTTAAGACAAAAAGGAACATATTGGAAATGTTTTTAATGTGCAAGGGTATTTTAGCAATAACATTTGTTTAATGTATTTGTGTCACTTCATGCTCTCTTCGTCTTGGAGGGGACTATGCTGAGAGAAACACCTGTGAAAACCTGGAGTTGCTGGCACAGATTTTATGCAGCCGAGTCCGCAATATTTAAGACTACTTTAACAGTAATTGACTTTGAGGGATTTATCGTTAAAATGCATGCTCAAGAGTCCAGTATATTCCGCATAAGATGGTTTTATTCACTTAAGCACATACTTTACCTCGTGTGAAACAGTCTTCAAGTCCGATGGTTTGATTTGTCTTAGCAGGAAAAGCAGCCCCGGTAATCCATGCCAGTGATTAACAGCGTATAAAACCACGACCCTGCCACTGAGGCACTTAAATATAATTCAGCAACTATTAACGTCACAGACTGCGCCAGTATTTTTCCTGCTATGACACGTCAGAATGTCATAGAGAGATAAAATAAAATAAAGGAGTGTATTGGTGCCTCTCCTAGTGGAAATCTCTATATTCATATTCATTTTTAACATTTCAGATTTTACACATCGCTTCACTGTATTTCTATTGTCGCACGCTGCAAAAGGAGAAAGAAACGGTTTATTTTATTTTGTCTATTGTTTTTGAAGAGTGTGTTTAGGAGTTCAATTTACGAGTCACGGTTTCAGCCTTAACTGTCAAAAAAAAAAAAAGGGTTGAACCTCAAAATACTGTTTCGTTTACTGAGTTTATTTTTTTTAAATGTGAAAGAAACCGTTTCCATTTGTAAGAGTGAACCATCCTGATGTTCTGTACTGTCTGAAACTGTAGTGAAATAAATTATATGACAAAAACGTTTAGATTTTTGTTGGGTTTTTTTTTACAATTTTTTGTGCAAAAAAGAAATAATGATTAAAAGTCTAAACGCTTATACACTGCCATTTCAAAAGGCAGCAGATTCAGCTTAACCAACTGTCACTTTTGGATGAAAGAGGAGTAATTCAAGGGACACTTTAACCAATGAGATGGAAGCTCTCACTCAAAAGAACATCATCAGACCGATTTGAGGTCCCAGTCTCGGTAATTTGTCTTGATTGAGTCAGGAGAACACAGCTGATGCCACTTCTCCAGATGAAGGGCCCACATTAAAAGCGAAGGAGAGCCAGGCGGTGTCAGAAACAGTCATGTTTGTACTTAATCTCGTATTTTTGGCCCTTTTGGTCATATCAAGAAGTCAGTCAGGTAAGAGTAAACGCAGCAGCATGCATCTTCTGCTTGTTAAAGTTTTGATGCGCATTTATCCTCCTGGTATACTAACGTTTGCAGGCGTTCCACAATACGTCGAGGACCAGTGGGTTCTCACTGACGACGGTCGACAGTATGACGACGCTGACGAGCAGCCTCCAGCAGAAGAGGAGAGGATATCGACGACAAGTTCACCAGAAGTGACGGAACTGGTGACGGTGGAGGGCCAGAACCTGCTGACCTCTACGGAGCCGCTGACCTCTACGGAGCCGCCGTCGATGAAGGAGAAAGGTGGGACGGTGCAGCGGCGGTGCAGTTATAAACCACTATATTCGCTGTGATCTAATTTAGTTTTCTCTTTATGTTTTCTGTTAGTTAC
Organism: Chelon labrosus; assembly: GCF_963514085.1. Classification (NCBI taxonomy): domain Eukaryota; kingdom Metazoa; phylum Chordata; class Actinopteri; order Mugiliformes; family Mugilidae; genus Chelon; species Chelon labrosus. The sequence goes on from NC_140355.1 coordinate 12,864,229, forward strand.
TAGTGAGGAAGTGGAAGAATCGGCCGTGTGGAAAATTGTCCTGGTGGCGGCCGTCCTGCTGGTGTCTGTGGTGGGGTCTCTGAGCACGGCCTATTACCTGTGTATCTGGAGAGGAGGCAGGTTTCACTATCGGCCTCAGCCTCAGAAGGAGGACTATGCTTAAATAAAGTGAATGATGTGCAGAAACTTGATGGGCATGTTTGTGCTTCATGGACTCTCTTATGTGACAAACCACCTTGTCTGCTATGTGGTAGTATCTCTCACAATCCCCACACACACAGGAAGAGTCTATAAGTGGAATATTTTAATAATGAAAACCCCAATCTGTCTCTCCTGCTTCTTGCATGTGTATTTAAAACCGTATATCCTAGCCAGCTCACTCTTAAAATGCGCATGCTTGTGCAGGGTGACGTGATTGCCTTAACATTTGTATCTGCTGCAGGCATGTCCTTTTTATTTTCCTTCTGTACACGGAACACTTGTGACTTTAACACCACAGCAGATCAGATATTTCCTGATGATAAACGGGGCTTCCAGTAAAACCCAGGCATATACTGACACTCGGCTTTTTGTACAAAGGCCTCTAAATGTGAAACAAAATGCAAAATTTATTCAAAGCGACATAACTGTAGTTTTTGCATATTGTGGCGTGTAAAATAAGACCTTTCTAAACATACTGAAATGCAGTGTCATGCATCACAATTGCTCTTTTTGCATGCATACAAAAGAAGGGAATCTCAAATTGTAGCCAGTTCCTAGGTTTCTCATCTCAAGAGGCATTAATGGTTCGTCATATTTGAATGAAACTTATTTTATTTTTTTAAACTGAATATGTTGCATCTTAAAATACAAACGTCAACATTTCTTTAGCTGACCTGCTATATTGCACGATGGCCACTAGATGTCACCACTAACCTTGTTTTTGTGCCTTGCTCTGCCTGTGCAGCTCTGCAGGACTCCATCTATGCACACTTGTCACTCTAATGCAGTAAGTATGTACTTTATATACTTATAAGGTGTGTGTATATAACATGGAGCACCAGCAGACTGTAAATCCCCAACTTTTACAAATTACACAACTCTAATCTCAGTCTGGTTTAAGGTCCCGAACCATCAAAATGATAAAGATGTACATTGTTTTGACTAAGAAATGGGATGTTCATTGGTTAATTTATCAATTTAGTGAATCTTTAAACAATCTTGTGCCAACATGTCTAAAGCTGCCATACATCTTTTATTCCTTGATAATGTTTAAATAAAATTAATTGCATGCAATTACGTTGCCTTTAAATTCTAATCATTGTCCATAAGCCGCCCCATTACCAGATTTATCTCCTCTTAGAAAACTCCACTTAATATTGTTGCTAGCAGCCTTCGGCAAACATTTTCGTCTTCATAAGAATTAATCTTGATCAGAATTATGGCTGAAGTGGCTGGCAGGCTGCTGGCAAAACCAGTGTACTGCTAAGAGTAAAGAGTAATGTTTTAATTCAGTGTCAGGCAAGCGAGCTTGCATCGAATCCACAAACATTTATAAGTCCCCCTTGAGCAATATCAGGTGGCATTAGGGGACCCAAGGAGACAAAAAGCTGATGAATTGAATTAATCTCCCCCGCCGTGATGGATGGGCCCGTTCACAGGGGGCTGGAAAATGGGCGCATTGTTCATCTGTCACTCCAATTGCCATGTCCCTCTATGATTTGTGCCTGGGTTGTGAAGGCCACAAGTGGCCAAAAGACCTCCCTCTCTCCTTCGCGCTCGTCTCCCTGTTGTTGTTTCTTCAGGGTTTCCCAGACTTTCAATTGCACCCCCACTGCCCACAGTCAGGCAGCCAGATGCAAAGAAATGCATATGTGGTTTTTGCTGCAAGGTTATGTTCCAATTATTGTACCCAGGATCTGCTGTGAGCTTATGTGCAATATTCAATTAAAACACATATTTAACACAGAGATAGTTGTGACCTGACTTAATTTTTTTTCATAGTGCTTTTCCTAATCCCCTTTTATTGCTTTAACTGGTAAGGTCCATATAAGTACAAAGTGGAGGAGCTTCACTTTTAACTGGGCCTCTCTATTGAGCTACCCTGTTTAGGCTTCCAGACTTTAAGAAGCTATTCTTATGTTGAATTTAAGAGTCACAGAATTAGCATGTAGCATTGTTATGCTATTTAAGATTTTACGTAAACAAAATGTAACCCATATTTGCTGACAGGGCTGCCGTACCTTATGACAATTTCCCTCTTTAAAGATACACAACCTGTTTAAAGTAAAGCTTGTGAACTGGTGGGACCACCTTCTTGGCTCTGAGTCATAGTCTCCATTGTTTTTCTTAAGCACCTGCCCCTTCAAAGGCAGCTGTCCCGCTAAAGGCACAGGTGCCTAAATGGGATTCAGTGGAGGAAAACAGGGCTCCGATTTCTTTGCTGCTTTTGTGCCATGTGTGGATTACAAATTAAGATCTGATCAGTTACCAGATAATATCTGCTGCCTGAGAGCGCTGGAGAGCGATATGATAAAACTGCCTAATCTGACTTGTAGGTAATGCAGGAGTCGTGCCGAACAAAGGCTGGATGTAAGGGATGCTGCTGCACCTCATCTCATTAGCTACAAAAGATGTGTGGCACTGGGTGGAGAGGTGTTTGGCCCAAATAAAAAACCTTAGAAGTTGGAATGGGATACTGTGAAAAAGATGGGCTTCTTGCCCAGACCTTGCTAGAATAAGTCCCAGTCCCACAGGACTCATCGAATCGTGGTCACTGGGGACTGAACAGACTCTGAACTAACAGGAGAACAAGGCATGGAAAGTACGGAGGTGGAAAGCCGACTATGATGCCGATCATAGTTATTTTAGCTAAATGGCTAAAATAACTATGATTGGCATGATAACATGTTGACAATAAAAATGGTAAGAGCTCAACGTTTTCTCGTTGAAAAATCAATCAAACAACTACAAAGAGATACAAAATGACTCGAGAGACTCGATACTACTAGAAAGCTGCAACACGACTCCAAAGTGAGAAGAAAATAACCGCGAATGGAGTCAAACAACTACAGAGAGACCGAAAATGACCACAGTGAGAGACACAAACAGAACGCAAAGAGACACAAATCAATGAAAAAAGACACACAAAAGGAGCAGAATATGGTGCATAAGGTCTGCAAAGAGTCACCAAAATGCTACCACGGGATTCAAAATGACTACTTAGAGACTCAAAACAACCGGAATGGGATGCAAACTAAAAACTAAACTACGCAGACCAAAGGAAGATGCAAAAACAACCGCAAAAAGACCTGAAAGAGACTCAAAACACGTCTGCGGTGTTTTCCGTTGTTTTGTGTCTGTGTGTTTCTTTTGCTCCTGTGTAGGAGGAATTGGAGAGTTGTTAAAAGTCTGTAACGTTTACTACATTCACCACTTACAGTTACAGCAGTTAATGTGTCAGTATACCAACATTTACAGCCAGTCTTTAACAAATTTCTGAGCAATATGTCCACGAAAGTGAAGCTTATAGCACGAAGTTAATAAGGTTCTTACTCAGGAAACCATAAACGTCTTTGCAAAATTTGTTGCTAATCCATTGAATAAATGGTTGAATATTTGTCCTTCTTGTGAAGCTATGTGAAATTTAATGGTGCTTAGATATTTCAATCATGACCAAAGAAGTGCACCAACTTAACAACTAACACTGGCATGCCTAAGGCCATGCCACTAGCATCGGTGAAAATTATTACCCGGAACTCACAAACAAAGCAGGATCAATGACTTGGCTTTGCTTTCGTTTGACTCTCAGATAAAAGGGAAGACCGAAGCACCCCTCTCCTTAACATAAACCGAAAGGAACGGACACAATCATTATGGGCAATGGACCATAATTTTATTACGCTACAGCGGTGGTTACTACACTGCTCCGTCTCTGTCTCACGCGCACACAAACACACACACGGCTCTTAGTGGCCCCCTCTTTGCTGAAGGACTGTGTTTGTGGAAAGACGGCTTTAAGGCCACTAACTGAAATGTTTAACGTCCGCTGGTCGATTTATTGAGGTCACCAGGAGGCTGCGTTTTGAAAAACAGAAGAGAGAGAGGGCCCGTGTTTGGATTGATTTTCATGAATGATTTTTATGCTGTGAGCAGCAGAGAAACAAAAGACAATCACGGCGCATCTGATCACGCCACAAAGGAAATAAAGGAAGGCAGCATAAAAAATGAAGGGCAAGGCCGGGGCTGTGTCACTGAGCATTAAACTAATAAATATCAGTTTGTGTCTCTGACAGGTGAAGACAAAGAGCGCGGAGAATCCTGCTGGATTAAGCTGTTCCGTTGATTTGATCAAAGCCTTTCGCTCTTGAAGTTGGTAAAATTAGCACATTAATGGCACTGTAAAGTTTGTGATTTATCTTGAAATAGTAACATTAGAAAAAAAAAGGCTAAATACTTACTTAGGTTCAAATGAGGGTCAAACAATGTACCATTCAACACTAAAAGATGCAGATTAAGTGTCACTAAATGACAGATGTCATAGTATTTTAAGCTTGGCAGCCGTTTTGATGTAAACTGGGAGAATAGGGATGTTTATATAGATAAATAATGATTGCATTAATGTTTCTGATTCCTCTTGATCGACATATACATCCCTAAAGATCAACGCCAGGCAAAAAGCAACATGATGACAGCAATAAAAAAAAATCTGTCAGTTGTGGTAGTGGTAACTCCTGATTTGACAATGTCTCATACAGGCTGTGTGCTCCATATGCTGGCAGAGCTCTCCCTCTCCCTCTCTCTCCCTCTCTCTTTGTGAAATGAATTAGGAGAACATGAAAACTGAGCAGACTTTCAGCAATACATTATGTATGAGAAGCTCGAAGGCTCCTACTGAATTCTGTTCAGGTGGCATCAGAGGGTGCAGCCAAGTGGAAATGCTGCCTGGTCACTTAAAGCACACTATCTGTGGTAATCTTTCTACATGAAAGCGCCGCACACTGCTCGGGCTATAGTCTTTTACTTGCGGGGTGAAATATGCAACACAACCGGGCTTCTATAGAGGCCACGGAGGAGGTTCACTGGGGCAACTGGGGATTAAAGGCCTTGCTCTAACCTTCAGGCTGTCTTCTACCCTGCATAACTTTAAACTATTTGCAATGTAAATTAAAATCTATATTTTGTTTACCGCCTTGCGCTTGATTTACTAATCATGCCGAATCTGTGGTAATCACGCTCGTCTGCAACAGTGGGGGCTCCCTGCGCACATGTCATCTGTTTATTAGCGAGTCTGAAAGCTTGACATAGTTCTGAAATCAGATAACACACCGTATGATTCCTCATCTTCTGTTGTTATGAGATAACATCTAATTTCCCATCTCTTGAGTCATCTTACAAAGACATCGTCTGCTCATCGTGAAATCAATATGCTGCGGAAACACCATTACAACAGTCTTCACAGTGCTTGAGTGAATCACTCGAGATCACAGATGAAGCAAGTACACACAGGCAGACAAAGGAGACACACACATTCAGCCACAGGTGCACAAACACACGGCCTCCTCCACTGTGTTCTTCCGTATTACAAGACTAATTCAAAAGCCCAGAAAGCACAAGAGTGCTCAGTGTAATTTAATTGAGTCTCGGTGCACAATGAAAGAAATGCACAAATAGATCAAGACCAGAATCAGGATGTAATGTAGTGGACATAGGGAGGAGACAGTAATCTCAACTTTTGAATTTTAAACTATTCTGATAAATGGCTGTTTTTCTTTGCCCTGTGATTGACAGTTGACCTGTCCGGATTGCACCCAGCCACCTGGCCAATGATGCCCTCCACGATAAGCCGCTACAGCAAAGGGTATGGTATTAAAATACGTGATGCCTCATGTGGAGTCATTCAACCATATTCCACAGAAGAGTCCATAACTGTGAGTTAACATCTCTGTAAGGCTGCAGACAAAGCTGCTTCGAGCTAAATGCTAACTGTCGCATGCTAATGACAATTCTAACAAGCACGCTTAAATCTACTAACCACATTCACCATTATGCGAATGCATGGATTGCTTACATGCTATATACTTCTGCACATCTGGTTAGATGCTAACTGCATTTTGTTTCCTTGCACTTAAACATGTGTAACGACAATACAGTTGAATCGAATCTAATCTAACATTTGACTTAACACAAAACACAAAGCAAATGGGAAAAACATTAGAAGTTAGAATAGGATACTGTGAAAAAGATGGGCCTCTTTCCCGGAGCATGAAGCCCATCTAGAATAAGTTCCAGCCCCGCAGGGCTCATCTAATCGTGGTCACTGGGGGCTGAACAGACTCTGAACTAACAGGAGAACAAGGCAAGAAAAGTGCGTAGGTGGAAAGAAAGAAGATCATTGTTATTTAGCTAAATGGCGATGTCGCCATGATAACATGTTGACAATAAAGATAGTAAGATCTCAACCTTTCCTTGTTGGAAAATCAATCAAACGACTACAAAGAGACACAAAATGACTCAAGACAGGCTCGATACTACTAGAAAGCTGCAACATGACTCCAAAGTGAGAAGAAAATAACCGCAAATAGTGTCAAACAAACTACGAGGAGACTCAAAATGACCACAGTGGGAGACACAAAAGGAACAGAATATGATGCATAAGGCCTGCAAAGAGACACCAAAATGCTACTACAGGATTTAAAATGACTACTTAGAGACTCAAAACAACCATAGTGGGATGCGAACTAAAAACTAAACTACACAGACCAAAAGAAGATGCAAAAACAACCACAAAGTGATCTGAAAAAGACTTTATTTTGCTTCAGTGCAAGACTGTAACTGTCCTTCACTAATCTAATCTAAACATTTGCAAATTAACTAAAAACACAAAGCAGATGATAATGAGATTTGCAGGTGTTTGACCGTAAACCAAAGCATGGAAGGCCGTGGAGACAGAGTTACTACAATTCATCCTCTTAAGACCACGACTGTATGAAATTTCATGGCGATCTATCCAATAAGACATTTAAATAAAAAAAACAGAAGTGGAGGGATCATCCGAGTCAGCAAGATTCATCTTCTTTAGACCACGAATCCTCAGGGGAAAATTAATGTCGGTGCAGAATGTGGTGGTAGTTTACTTTGCTGCTATCTAGATGTTTCAGATTGACAGTGGTGAACAAATCTAGCTTTTAAATGTTGGAATTATTGAACATCTTTGAGTTCTGGACCCTCATCTATCGGAACTTATGATGGTGATTTTATAATATCGTTTGCATTGTTAACAAAAAAAGGGAAATAGTACAGTCAAAATGCCAAGCAGACAGACACATAACATTCAGATAAGAGGGAACAAACTCACGTTGAAGGCAACATACATTAAAAGTTACAGTGTGTGTGCACTAACCTGTCAGGGAGACAAACAGTTAGACACTTTCTTTCTGAGCGTAAAACCAGAAGTGGACTGAGCAGTTAAGAAAATAACAACAATGAGCTGACGACAGTCTCAGAGGAGTTAGACCTGTAGACATTCTGTGATTTAAAGTCTCTCTCTCTCTCTCTCTCTCTCCCTCTCTCTCTCTGGCACTGCTATAATTTTCCTGGGTGGAATGATGGATGAGGCGGTGTCAGCCCATGTTCATTATAATGCACACCATCTATTCTTCTCAGCCAGACTCTCCGCGCTCCAGGAAATGCCAGAGCGGTATTGGACCCACGAAGAGAGGCGAGACTCCCATCTGATTTTATGGAGAGAATTTGCTGCTAGGTGTGTGTTAACTCGGCACACGGTAATCCATCAATCACTAATGAAGATACTGCGAGGCTACTGCTCGGTCTTAAAAGAAACACATTCCTCTCTGGGTGTGAGTGATGAGCTCCCTCTGATGCCCATAATCCCCTTGCAATATGCTCATCTTGAATTAATAACAATGAGAGGACTCCTATTTGCATTCGTGCAAAATACCGCAACAACAACATATCGCTATGGCCTGTCACTGAAAAGCTATTATACTGACCAGATTTAAAGTAATGTTTTCGTAAAGACATTAGTAATGTGTAAATTGTTTGCTAGGGAACATCTATACTCATATCCACTCAAAAGCAATCAACAATGTATGGAAGCTGTAACTTAACTTAAAAGTAAATCTGTTTTAGGAGGTTAAACATTATATTAACCTTAACTGACATTTCTTTATAATGTATTTACTGCTTTGTTATATTCATACATGCATAAATGCATGAAGGAATACCAAGCTGCAACATCCAGGGCTAACTTGTCTCAGAAATATAGCTGTGGCTAATGTCCTCATTTCTGACAATTATAATGCATAGTTAAGTTGTGTGTGCTTTGCAGGGAGTTAGGTGGATTCAGGCGCTGCCAAGATGGCGGCGGTCATTGTCACCACACAGAGCTTCTCTTTAGGGAACTAAACAGGTAATGTAAAGGAGATATGCTGCCTTCAGGTGGAACTCATGACAATGTGGTAACAACATGGGAAGTCAGCTGTGAGTCATGAAAAAAACATAGCAGAAAATGTCTCTTATTTCCACTGGAAATAAAATATATATTATAAAACTACAAAGCAAATCCTGACTAAATTACAATATATTACTTTATATATTACTTTAGCCTCCACCTCCTCTATTTCAGAAAATGTCAGCAAACACGTCACGACTCGCGAACTCCGATATTTTTGAAAATTCATACGGACTCTTCTCATTGTAAACACGGCCCCATGTGAAGGCAGCAGCAGTATATGAAAAATACTTGTAATTAAAAGGGAACTACTGTTTTATTACAACCTGGACTTAATTTCTGGCATAAAATACCATCATTTACTCACCCATATAACTTTTGTGCAATTTGTAGTCGTTCGGGAGATAATTAGATCTGTGGATATCCACATAGTGGACTGGGGCACCAAAGCGCACCCTCTAAATAACGCATTATCTGCCGTGAAACTCGTTCATTTCATTTGTTATCGTATGCCAGTACTATTCCCCGTTGAGTTCGGAGTTACATGTTACCATCATCTGGGGTCTGTAGATTGACCTACAGACCCCGGATAATGTCATCTCTGAGCGCCGCGCGCACGCGACTGTCGGCTTGTTTACCTGTAGTTTGCTACTGCTATGGTTCGTCCACAACCTCAGTATCAGAAAAATATTCAGCCATGTTGCAAAAAACTAGCAGTAGCAAATTACAGGTAAACAAGCCAACCGTCACAGGTGGGGTGTGTAGGTCAGTCTACAGACCCCGGATGATGATAACATGTAACTCCGGACTCAACAGGGAATAGCACTAGCATTTGAGCGAGTTTTGCGGCAGACAATGCATCATTTATAGGCTACATTTCGGTGCCCCAGTCACTCACACTATATGGATATACGCTGATCTAATTATCTCCCGAAAGACTACAAATTACACAAAAGTTATATGGGTGAGTAAATGATTGTATTTTACGCCAGAAATAAGGTCCAGGTTGTAAAAAACAGTAGTTCCCCTTTAAGAGTGTTAACCTAACACATGACGTTTGCTTCTACTAGCGTAACGTATTTTTATGAAAGTAAATGTTTTGAAATCTTTGTGAAATGCCAGTTTACTGGAGTCACTGACTCCAGAAGAGTCATACATTAGCAAGCTAGCTTCCTTAGCAAGTTAGCTCCACAACAATGACACATGGCTGCAGATATTTAGGAATTATTCATATATTATGTGTAAATCTCTTCCTCAGGCTTTATGGAATAACCACTTTAAAATGATGATTATTATTTTAAACCTTTTCTGTTGCTTTAGTGCAGAATATTTAATCTTGTGGGGGAACATATGAAATTTAAAGCCAGTTTTTCAGAGGCTTTAATAAACCAGCAAAAAGGATAAAAAACGGTTACTAACACTTCTGTTATGTTTCATCCAGTACCTCCTATTTAAATCCTTTCTTTTGCTTAAAGGATAAAAAGACAAACCAGAATATAAAATATTTACAAGACAGTGAACATATTTTATATGCTGCAAAAACGCTTGCGCTAAATGATATACCGTGGGTATATGTTCATAGTTTACAGCTTCTTCTCAGTTTATGCGACAGGAGACTAAATTAAAGGGCCTCAAATGCTCCCCCAATCAAGCACACACAAATGCCTATCCACTTCAGCCCCAGTGAGTCTAAACAGATTGTCTGGACAAACACATTATCTTTAATCAGAACAGTAATGCATCTTTTCTCCTCGCACACAGATCAAGTCAGCAGGGGCCTGATGAGGGGAAATGCGTGGCATATTGAAATAGATTTATTCAAACTGATAGCATCTCATCCTATCAGCTCCACACCAAGTGTGCCAAACTGTGTGAGAGTCTTTTCAAAGCCTTTAAGGATGTATCGAACAAAGGGGGGAACAAAAGTGTCCAAATGAGTTTTGGATCATTGCGGGAGCAAAGGGATCAATAACCGCCAGGCTAAGCCCTCGCTCATCCATCTGATTCATATCTTCCCCCCTGCTTGCTTTTTGCAGATATAAGAGGAATCGCCAGACTAAAGGCCCTCACTCTGTGGCAGTATGTGCCAGCTACAAGCTGTTTCCTCAAATACATTAAGCTGTAGGAAGTGATTAATGTGAGAACTGCACTTATATCACAATGGACTGGATATGTCAGCGTATGGTGAGCTTTTTCTGAGATATAGGGCGGCAAAAGGAATATACAGATCACTATGTTAGACCCAGAATTTAAGGGTAACATTTCTTACATGTAGAAGTGGTCTTGCAGTGAGCCTGGAACAGCCTATCGGTTATGTGATAGAAATCAAATAACTGCGACAAACCATCCATTTACACACTTCACAAGAGGAATAAATGTCTCTCTCAGAAACTGTAAAACTCCTGATGCTGCTACATAGAAAAGTCTTGTGTATTCATCTGACAATTGTGGCTCCTATTATTAGATTATTTTGAAGAGCTTTTAGTAAGGAGAAAAATGACACAGTTAAGTAGCCTTGTAATGAGCAAAACAACAATTTGAATATATTGTATTCCAGAAATGTTTTTGTAATGTCTGTAAATTGCAGCGATTAACTTTCAAATCATGCAGGAGCGCTGACACGCTGCTGCTCTAGGGACAACGTCTCACTTAAAGAGAACAAACCGTTGTGTAATCATTGTATGGCTACAAATGAAAAAGTCCATTCAGTTTACTTCAACTGAATATATATATATATTTTTTTTTTCTGTGAGGATCAATGGGATTAAGGGATAAGAAGCTTATTCCCTGAATAAACTAAATATTGAATCTTAAAGACCTCTAGGGGGATCCATGTGCGAAAGTGTAGTTTTTCATTTTATGGAGACTTGTGCACTGTAATCACTGTGGTATGGTTTACATGATGGTTCAGGAAGACGTTCGCAAAGAAGAACCAGGTTAGCAAGGTTAGGTTTTGCAGTGATCTTGAGTTATATTTGTAGGCTAATCCAGGTAAATATACCTGCATGTGTAGCGCATATAACGAGTACCTCTGATGAGTGATTATCAATAACACAAACGCTGTATTTGATGCATTTGTGAATGGCCTCGGTGGTGTACCTTTTGTTCTTCAACCACCTGTGATCTTGGAGAACAGACGGACCCGAACTAAACATTTATAGATAGGGTAAACAAAACCTCCAGCAATGAGTCATCACTGCAAATATAACCGGCGTGCACCATGTTGACAGGATATGATAATATATCCTGCTAAATGAATCAAGTCAAGCAAAAATACCCAGGGCAGTACCTTCCAGTGAAGACACCAGCGTCATTTTCTAGAGTACATGGTCATATAAATGTATTTTATGTTATGTTAAGTTGATTAGTTTTAACCCAACAAAATAAATGAATGCTATACTGGGGAAGGAGTTTACTGTCTGTAATTTCCTGGACGAAGCAGTATAATCTGGTACTTAGAGAGGGGTAATAGAAATAAAATTCTGGGACAGCTTAATGCTACACCTTACTTGAAATAAAAAATTGTTGAATTTCTTGGACACTTTTTGTCACAGATGATCACAGAAGACACATCAGCCTCCAGTTGCCTACACCCACCGGACACCTAACATTAATGTGCACCTGTAAAATGGCAGTCCAAAGTTCATTCTCCTTTTACCTCCATTTTTGGTCTTCACTATCTGTTGATGGAAATAGCTGTCTCTTTAGCCGCCTTTATGTTCAACAGTTACTCATTAAACGCGCAGGATAAACCCGCTGTAGACCGTGGCGCACGGCAGGCAAAGCGAAACAGCGGGTTTATCGCAACTTGAGGACCTAAAAACAGCTGCCAGTTGCTGCTGGAAACGAGGCTGATGAGATCGGCGAGAGTTAAAGGAGTAAAGCAGCAGACCGGAAAATTAAAACAATGAGCTGAAAAACACACACTCAAAAAAAATAAAAATAAAATGCTCCACCGAGCTCAGAGTGCTCCAGAGCTGTTGATTATCCTTTGTAGATTTGCCCCAATGAGTGACCTCTTTCACGTTAAAAAAATATATTTTTCCACATTTATTTATATAGAAATATTGATTTGTGCAGCTTTAAGCAAAACTTGCAGAAATTCATACTTGACCTACTTTTCGGTATCTTTGGTGGCTTCACCTCATCATGACCTCAGCATCTCTAAAATCTTGGCTACGGCCCTGAACATGACCAATCTTGAAAACAGCAAATAATTTGAGGGTAATTCCTACTGATTAGTCCTCTGCGATTTCTTCACTGCCAAATTGTGCGAAATAAAATGTGATAGATTTGTTAAGCGCAACACTAACCTACATATTTATCTGTTATGAAACACGGTGTGACCTCTATTCTGTCACATTCTCTGTTGTGAGAACACACTTACATTATGTAAGCGGTGCAACGCAGAATGTCACCGTGCAATGTTGACAAAATGATGTGAAATAATCCCTCTGTGGATTCTTTAATAGGCTGTAAAATTACAGCCAGAGTGCGGCAGTAAAGGAGTCCCGCGGAGCAGGCACGGCTTGTCCATCCAGTCTCATATCAAAGATACTTAATAGTACTGTAATCCCAGACTTTGATCACGTGAGCGCAAACTTGGCCAAATGGCAAGGCGAGTCTCTGGTAGTACGCTTCCGACCGCCATTACATTACAATGCGTGGTGGGCTGGACGACCGTGCGCGAAGAAATGCTCCGGCGCTTTGCGTAAAACAAACAGCCACAGAGGGCGAGAATGACACATTCAGGCTACGCGCACTCTCGTTTAGCAGCACGGCAACGGCGCTCTGAGACATAAACAACGAGGAAGCGGCCGCCGCCGAGGAAAATCATGCACATGTTGGAGGATTTAATCCAACAATCAAATCGTTTCGCGAGAAGGAGCAGGATATAAACGCCGAGGCGGTTTATGAGGGGGGGAAAAAATCTGCAGCATGCAACATATTCTTTATGTCAGTGATCGGCGCCAGACCAGGCGAGGACGGCCACTTTTTTTTTTTTTTTTTTTTTTTTTTTTTTTTGCTTCTACTGTTCATTTGAGAAATCCTATCTGATATTTCTGTGCAAGGCTGAGGCTGCTGTGGCCGCGAGAGGACGTTTCGTAATGATATAAAACTGAAAGGAAGGAAGGATTTTTTTCAAACCTCCGTCTACAGTCGCCTGCTTGTCGTTTTCCTGGTGGTGGAGCGCAAGAATAGTTTCTCTTGTCTGAACGCTTTGACTCATGATTTCTGGGGTTACTGGGAGCCCGCTCGACTTTTGTCCGCCCTGCCACGGAGGAACACCGGGGGCTTTTTCTTTTTCGGCGACCGCTTCGTCGCCCGAGGTGCGTTTGGCTTCAAGAGCAACAGAGGGATTAAACATTTCTGCTCGCAAGCGCCCGTTTGTGTGAGACAGACTGGGTTACATTGTGAGAGGAACGGTTGTGGCAAGAAAGAAGGCTATAAATAGCACATGCAATTCTCGAAAACTATCACAAGTGGTGCATCAGCTTGTGGAACAGACGGAATCAGATATCCTGCGCGTAATAACGTCTCGTCTCGAAGTTGATTGTTTTGCAGCGTATACGGACACCTTTATTATATTTAAGTTTAGACTCTTAATTTGATATTTTTTTAGGGCTGTTCCAGGAGAAAGGAGTCGCTTCCCTATGGATTATGATCCTTTAATGATGAAAGTATCCGCGGAAAGACTGATTTGGAAACAGGCTGATCTCCCTCCGTGTGTGGATTGAAATGGATACATCTCTGCGCTCTGACAATGATCAGATTTGGAATCGCCTGACCTGGATTGGAACAATGTTGTGATCCCCGCACACACGCTTGGATTTACAACATTACAACAGATCCGCTGGGGGCTTATTTATGGATGCATATTGCACTTCTTTTTGAATACGCCCATTCCTGCGAGCGACCATCCCGAGCCTATTATCCGGACCTCTCGTGAGGTTATCCGCCTGCTTGTTTTGGCACCGATTTGTCAGCCCCTGCTCGGTGTTTGATGCCGATGTAGGATTTCGACATGCCCTGCGCTGACGACCCCAAAGGCGGACGATTATGACTACAACGGCGAATTGGGTGGCTAACGGGGCAAGCCTTGAGGACTGCCACTCCAACATCTTCTCTCTGGTACAGTATTAATAAAGCGTGCTCGTCGCAGACGTGCAGTAGTAGTGATTGACAAGTCATGAGACCGCGGGTGGCACGCTTAAATGCGTGCCTGCTGTACAAAGGTGAACCAATTGCTGGTGGTGTTATTAGGCAATCATTAACACGGGTTAGTGGTCCGGGTAAAAACACCACATTTCACCACTAAGCCTGTTATAATAAGACACCTCAGTCCTCCTGAGGCTTAAATCAGCTGACAATAACGAGCCAACTTCATCTGGTTTCAGTCCAAAATAAATCCACTTCAACACAAATTGCAAATTTCAGCTGCTACCAAAACAAACTGACCTTACATTTTGGCATGTGATTGCAGACATAGAGAGAAACAGTAGATTAAAAAGAAATGTTGTTTCGTGAAAATTACAGTTGCTCTGGCTCATTTCCTCCTCCCCTCTAAATAATCATTTCACTGGAAATGTTGCTGGGAACTCTGTTGCATTGCCAAGCAACTAACTTGGAAAGAAGGCGTGCTGCTGCCACCGCTGCTGCTGCTCAAATATTTCTTCAGCCAGAGAATAGGGGAAAAGATTTTTATCATCTTCAGCAAATAACAGTTTTACCCTGCGTGTGACGGTTCAAAATATATATTTGGGTAATTAATTGGAAGTTTATGTGAACTGAGGATAGTATTTTTCAGAGGAAAATTGATCATTTTGTCACACGGGAAAAAATAAATGGCTAGAGATTTCAGACTACATATAACGGAAGCAGCACTTTCACACTCCGTTTATGATAAAAAAGGTGTTTTTGACTTTTCATTTTTGCAGAACTCGCTGGTTTTTGAGAGTGTAAGAAGCTGAGCCGTGTGTTTTCACAGTTTTCATCCTGCAATCAGCGAGTTAACTGTCTTACTACAACATGCAGCCAAGTGGAAAGGCATGCGGTAGACTGAGCCCAGGCAGAGGCAGCCGTGAACCACAACATAGGGGTCCTGAGGGCTTTTTAGGTGATCATGCAGGTTGTCGACCAGCAACAGCAGTTAGCCCCCTGTTACACTGCACAAGTCAACGCCAGAGCTATATAAACACGCGTCACATGGCATGGGATTTGATGGCTATTTTGGTGCCATCAGGGAGGAAAAATAAACTTCGTAGTAATCACACAGCTCACAGAAACCACTGGCAGTTCTTCCTGCTCATGTATTTGTGAGTGTAAAAAAAAAAAAAAAAAAAAGAACAAGCGGAGGATTCAAAGTTAATCTGTTCCAGAGCATCGTGTTTGAATTTCTGTGCACTGACGCTGAAACACATGCAGCGGCATTCCAGCATCACGACGCCTTAAATTTCCTCAGTCTGACACAACAGAAAACAGTGATTGCGCCCCTGTCACCGTCTCGTTCGAGGCTATTCCCTCGCGGGGGAAAAAAAAAAAGCTTTCATTCACCCGCCGCGGCGTTATTGGCCATCGTGAGCATCCCTTTCAAACCGAGGGAGAAAGAGACCATCCATCAGCTGGCTTGTTGAGAATATTTATGACCGGCTAGTGCCTCGGCGGTTACTCACTGGCAGGGCTCCTACAGGGAAAGTCCAAGACAGGGCAGAACGCTAATGACACACCAAGTGTCCTGGTTAGAGGGTAGGACAGAGACAGAGAGACAGGCATGCTGACGAGGAACACATGCTGATCTTGATAATGACACAGATGTGCACAGAAGTAGCTCTTAATATCACTGGAAGTTGACAATAGTCACCTGAACAGTGACAGCTTTTATTCCCTGCAGGAAATGTCCCATTTTTTACTTGCTATTGCAGTAAAATCAACAATAAAAATGTTGCCCTGATAGACAGATAGAAATAAATAAAATGTCATATTGATATAATTTATTAGTTGCAACACAAGGTGAGATATTTCTTAACCTTACGCTCCAGGTTATATTGGCTGTGTTCTTAGATAAAGGTCTTGTTGGCTATAAGCGGTGCGCGTGCTTGTCTGACAGCCTGTTAAACAGCATTCCAGCATGCATTAACCTCGTCCCGCACGCTGATTTGCCGACTGTTATTGCAACCTGCAACAGTAAGAAAGTACCTCAGGAAGCCTAAGTGCCCATACTGTGGAGCTTTTATGGGGGCACAGCAGATTACTGTCAGGCGCTCTGCGAGGCCGGTGTCAGATACTCCGGGAACGGCGCAATCACGCAACCCACAGAACGACTGTCTCGCGCGCCGGCGATCATCCATCTGTGACAGAAAGCAAACGAGACCCCCGTAAGCGGGAGAGGGGAGCCGGGCCGGACGAGCCGAGCTGGGGTGGCGACGAAGGGAGGGAAGGGTGGAGGACGAGGGGAGAAACAGAGGAATGTTTTCAGCTGGAGGAGCGCGAGTGCCGAAGGACTGCAGCAGAATCTGTTTTCATTTTAGGAAAGTATTATGACTGATGTGCATTTCCTGACTGCTGGCCTCAGCCGATTTGAGAGAGAGAGAGAGAGAAACTGAGAGTGCAAGAGCGAGGCAGAGGCAAGAGAGAAAATTAAAGAGGGAGAGCGTAATGAGAGAGAGAGAGAGAGAGCGAGAGAAAAAACAGTCATCTTTCTGTGGACTGGGCAGGTTCTTATAACACTGAGTCCCAGCCTGAATATGAAACGCAAGGAGGAGACAGTTGAGATCCTCACAACACAGGAAGCCTCAGTGTGTGAGTGTGTTTGTACTGGGCACGCCGCAGACTCAGGAGACAAACTTCAAACAGCCATCATATTACACAGACACACACTGCATTCACAAACACGGGCACCGACACAAAGAGAGGGAAAAAATAAACACCCACATGCCTACACAAACATATGTATCACAACTGCAACGCACACGCTAAATCTTCCACCCACACTCGCACGCACGCACACACACACACACACACACCGGCGCGCGTCGCCTTTTATTTGGGTTGTGAATATGGGACATATATCCCACTGATTGTACAAACATAGGTAGAATGCAGAGGCCTTAATTAAAGGACTTCTCCTGTCCCCTCGACGGAGGCGTGGAGTGTAACACTGGTAATTAAGTGTCCTCAAGTAGAGGTCTAATGTGATCAACTAAGAGGTGCTCATTAGCCAAACTGTATTCCAGTGGAGATCTTGCATGTGTAATGATGATGCCGCGGTCTGGCGTGGAAATAAAGTACTAAGAGACGAGGCTGAGGGAACACCATTAAGAGCAGCGTCTTGATTTATGGCAGGTGAGCGGCCGCGGCTTGTAAGAAGGAGCAGGTAATCAAGAGTGGTGCCTTTTCAATATCGACTGTTTGCATTTCTTGGTTATTAACGGTGGTGGACACAGCACGGGATGCCGAGGGCATAGAGGAAGGGGTGCGCGCCGTGGTCTGCCGAGCCGAGGAACCGTTGGTTTGGAGTTTATACAGAGCTGGGAATCGTTTGAAATTTTCTTCAATTAGTGCTGATGCAAAACTAAACCATTGCTGATTTCTCACCCGGAGACATATAAACAAGTTTAGAAAATCTTTAAAAAAAAAAAAAAAAAAAAAGAAGAAGAAGAAGCCAAGTCTCATATAAAGTCCTCTGATGAGCAAATAAGAGTCTGGATGATATATTAATCGAAGCAAACGCCTGGAAATATTTAGATACACAGATACATACTGTATACACTGATCAGGCATAACATTATGACCACCTTCCTAATATTGTGTAGGTCTCCCTTGTGCCTCCAAAACAGCTGTGTCTCATCAGAGAATGGACATGGGCATTGTGGACATTGTGCGTGTCTGTGTCAGGCTGCATCCTGCTGGGGACGACTGCTGCCATCAAGGAGTGTCATTGCTATGGGGTGGGGGTGCCTGGTCTGGTCTAGGTGGGTGCTACATGTGTAAGTAACACATCCACATGAATGCCAGGACCAAAAGTTTCCCGGCAGAACATTGTATTGTCACAAGATGGTCGGCTGATCAGTGTATTTTTCATCAATAATAGTGCCGTTCTGTCTTCACTAGTCAAATTTACGGATCACAACTAAGATATGTTTAGCTCACAAATTAAATATCAGCGCCAGCCTCAAAAATCTTGTCTTTGTAATGTTGTACAAGCTGTTGTATAATAATAAATGAGTCAAGCTAATTAGCTGCATTTTCTTTGAAAGGAAAAGTTAAACCAAAAGCTTGGAAATGCTTTGTAAACATATGCTATTAAATAGAGAATCTATTGGCGACTATTTTCAGCTTTGAAAAAAGAAAAAAAAAATACATTAGGACATGACCCTCTTTAAACGAGGGACTATGTGATCAGAAGAACTTGAGGAAACAAGATTTTGAATGCGGGCGTTCAGTGTCATCTTTACCTGTGTTTAATGGCAAATTCTGCAGTCGCTTGTGTGAAGATATTTAAGGATGACAGTGAAGCTATGGCAGCATCAAGGAGAAGACCGGTCCAGGTTTCCAAGGCAGCCTCTCCGTCTTCTGCCGCACGCCCTATGGAGCATCTCCATCTGGTTGCTCCTCGTTAAACAGTCCACCCCCTACGCCCAACCTGGGCTTTTGGCTCTGCTCGCGTTCGTTTTCGACAGCTACTGCTGGCTTCACCTAGAGCCTATGTGCGGCACCTCCCACTAATCTGTCCCTGTCGCTGCTGTGGGAATCCCTTGTCATCACAATGGGACTCATCCCGGTAGTGGCCCACCCGTGCGAACATGGCTTCCTGTGTGTGTCTGAAACACAGACGTACAGGTTTGTTGCAAAATGTGCCGTGAATGAGCTTCTGTTGTGGCCTCACAGAAATGGGGAGGAGAATAAGTTGGAAACAGGAAGACGGGGATCTCCACTCTCATACTTCTGTTTTTTTTTTGTGCACATCTCTTTTCTAGTAAATTCTCCCGAGTGTAGCCATGGATCTTATCTGAGCAGCAGGCTTGTCAGAGACCTGCCACAGAGGTGAAGAACGGTTCAAAGACAGACGGGGAGAGGGGGAGGGAGGGAGGGAACCACCGCTGGTCCCGGACCTGGAAATGGGACAGGATGGGGCAGGAGTATTTTGGAGCACGGTGACTTGAGTGTGAAATATGTAAGCCCCGCAGTGCCAGCTGTGTTCTATTCTTAGCGCCCGCTGGTGTTCCTGCATGTGTGCAGGGCGACAGAAGGCTGAGTGGGAAAGGAGGATTGGCAGGAATGGGCAGTAGCTGGTGCCATCAAGTGCCTGTGATAGCTGGAAAGTTAGCTAGTTAGCTGGCATACAGGCTGGTAGGCTTTTAGAGAGATACATATTAATAACCATCACAGTGTTGCTGCCGCTCTGCTTTAATGCGGCGTTATCGCGGAAATATGCAAAAACGAAAGTACTCGTTGTTTGTTGTGGTACATACTCGATGAGTAGAATTAGCTGTATATTAATGGCTCTTCTAAATGGATACACTTTTTAGTTATTTTGAATCCTTAATCCTAAAAAAAACTATTTAAAAACTCTTATATTAATTTTAGTACGTCAATGAATGTACACTGATCAGCCACCACATTATGACCACTGACAGGAGAAGTAAATAACAGTGACTACCTTGTGACAATGCAATGTTACTTAGACATGTAGCACCCACCTAGTCCAGACCAGGCACCCCCACCCCATAGCAATGACACTCCTTGATGGAAGCAGCCATCCCCAGCAGGATGCAGCCTGACACAGGCACACACACATAAACTCAAAAAATATGAAAAACAGCACAAGGTGTTGACCTGGCCTCCAAATTCACTAGATCCCAAACTGATCAAGTGTCTGTGGGATGATCCCCAGAGGCCCATAGGCCCATAGGACCCAAAGGCCCCGACTAACGACATCCTGTTACCAGACACCACGGGACACCCTCAGAAGGCCCATGTCCATTCTCTGATGAGAACTGTTTTGGAGGCACAAGGGAGACCTCCACAATATTAGGCAGGTGGTCATAATGTTATGCCTGATTGCTGTGTTTAGCTCCTTCCCACCGTAATAGAATCTAGTTTCACTCCAGTTATCCTCAGTGGAGACACTCCTCCTGCCCCAGACACATTTCCCCCCAAATAATATAATTATAATCTCTAATTATTAGATGTCTGTTGCCACACTAACCCTGGACTGAACCCAGATTCTGACTTTTTGCCTGGTGGGCCGATCAGTTGCAAACAACAGACAAAACCTGCGCTCTATGATGCTGTGGGTCTGACTGCCATCACATGGGAGTTCTCGGCTTTGTTTCGGAGGAGATCTGTTTGCAGTCTCCTCACCTGACTGCGGGCGCACTGACAAAGAGAATTTCTTTAAAGGGAGATATTGCCCTGCTTGTAACTGGGCAAATATTTTCCACAAGCCAGACAGCTTTGCCAATATCATGGTTGGCTGGGATTCAGTTGCAGTTAGAGCCACACTTAGGTTAAAGAGCTGCAAAACAAGAGGGGGGGAGAGGGAGAGAAAACATTAATGTTGTCCGCTGTGCTGTTGCAAATTCTAATTATCATGTGTTCATGTTCCATTGAGAGATTATCTGCGACCAATCAGAGGGGTACTTGATGAGAACAAACACATTATGTGCAGACTGTTGATTCACCGCCGTTTGTGGTGCATTGATTCTCACTCCTCTGCCAAACCGGCGCTCTCTCTCATCTTGAATTAGGCAGACACTCATGATTTTTCGGATGCTAATGACAATTTGTACAGCTCAATTTCAGCCCTGGCTTGCTTCATAGAATAAAAGGACATTGCAGCACAATGGGGAGGCACAAAAGGTTTTTACCAGTTTTCACCAGACATGACTGAGTGAGAATGGAGCTATAGGACTAGGTGTTTAGGCAGGGCGGTCCACGAAAGACATGAACACGCCACGGCACCATTGTATCTGTTGTAAAGAGTGAATGGACACAAGAGGAGGACTTGAGTGGGATTACATAAGATTGTGTGTGCGTGTTTTGGCTTTTAGCGTTAACGCTCTGATTGGCCGCCACTCCCACTTCGTAAGCAAACAACAGATTACAGACAGCAGCCAGGTGAGTTGCAGGTTGAAACCTGTTCAGGTGTGACCTGCAGAGAAGTTAGTGGCACTGCCCTGTCTATGTCACGTTCACACACCTACATGTGTGCCGCTTTCTTGCTTTCCAGGTTTTCCTCTCTCTATTTTGTTTGTCTGGCGTGTAATGAAACAAAGTAAAAGTCATGCTGACTTGCGAGGGGTTGTCCTTTTTATCTGATAGCATCCCCGTGGAAGAAATCAATGCAGGAAATTACAGGCCAAATGAGATATTTTTCATACCGCTTATGCTCCATTTGCCCAATTTCGGGAACAATCAGACTATTAACTACTTGTAGCCGTTTCAGACGCCTCCATGCAGTGCTAATTGTACAATTACGGCACTGAATAATTTTTTAATACAATTTAAATCATGCTCTCGCTACAGAAACTCAGTGAGTAATCCTATACAGCAGTAATTTTTAAGCCACATTTGTGCTCGTGAATTGCAGCTGCGAAGGGGAACAAACGGAGGCGTAGTTCTGCTCGGTAGAGACAACGTACAGACATGCAGCGTGCTCCTTTGTGATTTTTGGAGTACAGTAAAGAAGTGCATGAAATGTTATATTTCCACTGTAACCCTGGAGACAGATATCTCAAAACTTGAATACCTTCCTGAATTCCTACAGATGTTGTATGTTGCCTAGCAACTGTTTTTACTTCCCTCTCTCGCTCTGTCTCCCTGTCCTCTGTTGTTCTTCTTTGTGATTCTCAGTTTTCTGTCTTTGTCTCTCCCTCATCTCTCCCTCCCCGTGGCTTGTCACAGTTAATTAAGTTACACCAGAGACACCAGTAAAGCAGGGGCTGGTTTATTTATTTGCATGTTAATAATTTAGGCTGAGCAGGACCACTGCTTTAGACTGTCCCTTAATGCTTTAAAAGGAGCCTGACGCTGCAGCTTTGTGTTGCTGCATTTGGCAAATGGCTGGAGATCTTGTCTCTCGGATGTGGCAGCGCCACTGCACACAATGCCTCGATGTCCTCATTGGTCTTGCACCGCTGTTCCTCCCACTCCTGCCTCTCTTTGTGTCAGGTGAGAAGTCATGGCTTGATGGAGGCTTTCCGTGCCGTGATTGGCAGGTCTATCCGTCACTCAGCCCAGGGGACTCTCGCTGCTCTAATTAGGTCGCTTGGCTTGCTCACCTCCCAGGGCTGGATGCTACAGCGGAACACAGATCAAATGACGGTCCCCTTGTTTTGTAGGGACTTGTAAAGGTGGTGGCAGGAGGCAGAGGAAAGGCATCTGTTTAGTGTCTGCAGCCCCAGAGGCCTTATTTCTACACCTGTTTGGTGCTTTTGTGTCGCTCTCACTCGCTCACAAGTGCAGTAATGTGCATCGCTCTTCATTTGTGTTGTAAAATGCCAGAGGGGAGTACGACTCCTTGTGGGTTAATTTGATTTCAGTGGGTTAATTGATGAAGGGGGAGTCATTGCCTGTTCTGATTTCTGCCCCCGGCTCTTCTAACTGGTGACTTCTGAGTGTTGAATTAGTATCACAGCCACCCGGCTTACATGGTCTTTGTTTATATTTATCTTGCACTCTATTTACTGCCCCAGTGCGTCAACTCGGATGCGTTCGAAGAAAATTGTGTCATTAAAGTTGTAAGATTTCAGTCCTGTTATTTTGTGTGGCACCACGGTTACTGTGGTAACGAGCAAGTGCGGTTGAATGCTACAACAATCACTGAGCAGCTCCTCTGTCAACAATACACCAGGAAGAGCAATCTGTTTGCAGTACGGGCAAATAAATTATAAAGTATTTCACCTTTTCCGTCATACCACCAGCGGCAGTGATCCGATTTCATGCTGCGATTGGTGAGTAGATTTTCACACAACGAGCAGGAGCACACTCTTAAAAGGTCTTGACTGGTTATCGCCTACTATTTACCGATCAGCTGTCAAAAAATACGCAAATGGCTGCTCTCTTCTCTCGTAAATGCAGTTAACCATTATCATTCCTGAGGCTCTTTCACAGTAAAATGTCTGGCTAGTTAACTATTTTTATTGTGAGCTGTCGCTGATATGAAAGCGCGGTTTTTATCAGCGAGATAAAATTACATGTAGGCATTTGAATCATGGCAAAGGCGACAAGAGGAGAAAGTCAATATATCGAATGGCGACTGGTAAAAATATTCAAAGCGTTTTATTGAATGAACGAAAGAGAGTAATGTCGGTTAGAGATAATTAAATTCCACCCGTCCTTTGACATTGAATCAAAGGGAGATGCATACCTTTGTGTGCATCTGATAAAGACAACAGGTCTTATCTAAAGACTCGCAGGCATCACGAGAGATCTGAACACACCCCGAAATATTGGCAGCTTGTCAAGTGCCTAACCAGATTTGACGTTGATGAGAGAGCTATGCCACTCTGACAGAGGTAGCGTTTTTGCATGTGCCAAAGGAGGCAAAACTGCTGATACAAGCTGTCTCTCAATTGCCTAGAGTGCCTTCTTTGTCAGACTATCAGACTACGAGGCTCTTACGCTGTCGTGAGATTCTTAAAGAAGCAGCGTCTCTCTCTTGGAGGTTCTCTGAATGCTAACCGTCAGCTTTGATAGAGCATTAGGCACCTATCCACTTAGATGGACGCTCAGATGGTATGGTAGATGCATTCCTGGTAAAGAAATATCCTTAATGAAGCTCAAACATACACCGATCAGGCATAACATTATAACCACCTGACTAATATTGCGTAGGTCTCCCTTGTGCCTCCAAAACAGTTGTGACTCATTATAGAGTAGATATGGGCCTTCTGAGGGTGAGGGGCCTCTGTGGATCATCCCACAGATACTTGATCAGTTTGGGATCTAGTGAATTTGGAGGCCAGGTCAATGCTATGGGGTGGGGGTGACTGGTCTAGGTGGGTGCTACATGTCTATATAACATTCACATGAATGCCAGGTCCAGAAGTTTCCCAGCAGAACATTGTATTGTCACAAGATGGTCAATGTTATTCACTTTTCCTGTCAGTGGTCATAATGTTATGCCTGATTTTTGTATATCAGTGCATGGATTCAGAATCAATATATATTTTTTTCTGTTTTGCATTTTAAAAGATTGTTCTTTTTTGGCAGCTTCCTGCACTTATGTTCGATGTTAACCGCCGTGTGTGACGAAAGTGAAAGTATGTGCTCTGCTCTGCGTAGTCATGTTTGAATATGTCGCGAGTACATGCCTCTCTCTGTCTCGGCGCACTTTCCTTCCTGGAAGTGCTACGCAAACACACATTTGGGTGCGTGCTGGAAAGTTCAAGAGGGCCATTCTCGACTTTATGAGTGGAAAAACAAGAGGTTCCAAAATATTTTCTGACTCAAGGAGCGTTCCTGAAAAGTGCACGTCGAGTGCGTTTGCCTGTTATCCGGGTAATGACGGTGTCCTCTTCATCGTACAGCTCCCGGTCCATCAAACAACGTATCGCGTATCGCGTGTTCCAGTGTGACAAACATTTGTAGAAAGAGGATCCTCTTTTTCTGTTTAAGTCACATGGTTCAGACTTTACTCTCTGCTTTCTGTTAGCGCAGCGAATGCAGAAGATTAAAGCACGGACTTCCATATTTTCTTTTGATTACAAGCACATGCCTAGTGGACTGAGGCTGACCTCAGATTAGCTCTCTGCTTTAGAGTTTAGATTGCTATTTAAAACATCCAAAATCACATGGAATAAAAAAAGCAATGCTTTCAATGCTGTCGGGGAAAGAGTTAACAGAATATTATGAATGGAGTGCAATCTTCCGGATCTTCTGCGCTAACCTGAAAAGATACTGGAAACATTTAGTTATCAGTTATCTCTTCTCTGTTTACTTCACAAAAAGACATAAAGAGGGGTATATATATATAAAAAAAAGCCAAAAAAGAGAGCGTGCGATACTCCTGGCTGTATTTGTGACAGTGAGAGAGCGCCGAGAGATGAGAGGGAGAGTGGAGACGAGAAAGATAATAGAGGTGAGAGTAAGGTCAGAGCTTTGGTCCGTCTTAGCAATTGAAGGAAAAGCTCTTGTTTTTGGTCCTGCACTCAATCAGAAATTGAACCGAGCCAACCTGCAGAACAAGGGGCTTTGGAGGAGTGTGGGTTTTATTGACAGTGAAACAAAATCCACCCGCCTTTTTTCTCTTGACCCCTTTGCCTTTTTTTTACCCCTGCGGTAGTGTTTAAAAGAGACGGAGAGTGCTGCCTGGAATAATCTTTGATTTGCTCTTTTGCACCTTGAAGGATGGAGAGGAATTTGCTGCTTATGATGTATGTACGCCGTTCTGACAGACTGACAGTCGCTCCAACCACGTGCACCTCCAGAACCGCTGATTGCACAAAAGGGCTTTGAAATGATTAATGATAGTCAGATCTGAATTTCCTAATCCTCTCATTATCACACGTTTTTTTTTGTCTCATTTAGCAACTAAAATACTACAGCCAGTGTGTTAATAATTAATTCTCTTATCGATTAATCTATTCGGAGTTTAAAGTCTACATTTCAACAACTTCACCCCCTTTTGCCTGATAAATTTACCACCTAAATGATTAAAAGTCGTGTTGTATTCGCGCGACAGGCTTTCTGACTGATTTGTTACTGAAGTTGCAGAGATAATAGCACTGCGTTCACTTTGTTTCCACGCTTCGCTGTGATACCGTTTGAATTTGCATGCTTGACAGGTTTTCTCTTATGTGTTACAAGTGGTAATTTATTCATGCAATGAGAATTTGCTGTTTGTTAGCGCTGGTATAACCGACCCCAGAAGTGTGATGGCGAAGGTGAGGTCTGAGAAGTCATGAGAATCGCGTTGCAGAGCAGAAATGCGCGCTGAAACACTCACAGATAGACAAGCAGATCCTAGCTGTCGCTTTGCTGAAAAATAACTGGACGTCAGCCGGAAAATGCGTCTGCCTCCTGATGCATGTCAGTGTTTTTGAGCGCTTCTGGTCTGCACATCATCACAGCTGCCGTGCGTGCGGCGCGCGTGCCTGCCAGTGTTAGTGTGCAGGCATGTGTTAGGATCTGCCTGCGAGCGTGTAACTGCGGCTCTGCTCCTCTTCCCGCAACTGTGCCACAGCTAATCCTGCAGGGTGTTATGTTAGTGGTTTCCACATGGCCAACAGTCGCACGGCACCTGTGTTTGTGCACCATTGTACTAATTGTTACTTGAATGTTTGATCTTGCTCCGGTATGCAAATTAAACAAGTGTGATGTGGAAACTTGAGACCCACGCACACTGAGAACAGACTTTTTGTCTCAAGTAGGGGACGTTATGCTCGTAAAAATGTAATAAAAGTTAAATTCAGAGACTCTAGCTTCATCTTATTTTATTTTTAGGAGCGAGAAAGAGACATTTTAAGACTCAACATCTATTGATTGAATTGCTGTGAGGTTTTCTACACACATTCATGGTTACCAGAGCACAAATCCTTCTGACTCTGGTGATGTAATGACTTCCTCTATTACACAAAATACAACCAAACTGACACGTATCAGCAAGTATTGCTGGATGGATTGTTTAACATTGAGCACACTCTGTCATGGTCCCCAGAGGATAAATCCTACTGACTTTGGTGATCTGATGACATTTTCTATTGTGACAGGATTTCATTTTGTGGCTCACGTCTCAACAATTATTATTGAATATATTTAGCTATATTTAGCACATGATCCCCAGAGGATAAAACATGCAACTTTGGTGATCTAATGACTTGTTACCACGAGACTGAATTTAGTGTTTTTTTTAGTGATATGTCTCAACAGTTATTATTACATTATATACAGATATATTGCCATGATGTTGAACACACACTTTCATGGTCCCCAGAGAATAAGTCCTACTGACTGAGGTGATTTGTTGACTTCTTCTGCTGCCGCAAGATTGGAATCTGTGGCTTTTCATGAACTGTCACAACAGTTATTATTGGATAGATTGAGCACACACATTCGTGATCCCCAGAAGATAAATCCTACCAACTTTGATGATCTAATGACTTCTTCTGTTAGCATAAGATGGTATTTTGTGGCACCCCTCAACAATAAGTATTGGATAGATGTTAACCATGTTTCGCGCACACTTTCCTGATCCCCAGAGGATAAATCATATGATCTAATGACTTCCTCTGGCATGATTGAATGTTGTGGCTTTCAGCAAATGTCTCAGCAATTGTTATTGGATTATTATTAAATGACTAAATACTTACAAAAAAGTATTGATATTGCCATCATTCTCACCTCTACCCTGTGTTTAGTGCTAAACACCAAATGTTAGCATGCTAGCACACTAAACTAAGATGATAAGAGTGGTAAAAATTATGACTGTTATTGAAGCATCCTGACATTGTTGCTGTGACTTGCTGGTGTTAGAGTTTAGCTCAACACAGTGCTGTGCGCACGTACAGCCCTACAGAGCTGCTAGCATGGCTCTAGATGCTTGTCCAATCTTGTTAAACAGATAACTGTTTTTCTGGTAAAATAAATATACCAGACTCAAATTCCGAGCTGAGTATTTTCCTTCAAACATGTCTGGAGGGGACCATTTAACAGTCAGCTCACAAGAGATCATGTTTTGCTTTACCAAACAACTCGTATGCTTTCATTGTTGAATATATTTTCTGACATTTCGCTTCCCCTCATCTTTGCCCCTGATTCAGTAGCAGCAGACAGCTGCAGCGAACAGTGGAGGAACTTTTGACATTGACTGGGAGTGACGAGGCAGTGCAAGCAGATGTCTTCCTCTTTGCTTTGGGACAAACAGCATCCTTGACCTTGTCATGGCTAATATTTAGGGCTTGGCTTATCGCAGCGCCAATGTTTATATCTTCCATTACATACACTGTCATTACAGGAGGGACGCGCTTGTAATTATGGGTGCATTCCGCAGTTGGGATGTTTCGTGGGTGTCATGTGCATATATGTACCTCAGTGAGCACACTCAACGTTTAAGACGCTGCAGTGTTTGCTGTGAGCAAATCTGTAGCAAAAGATAATGTGGATATGTTGATCAGAGTGCATACCCCTGATTTCCTCATACACACGGTTGATTTTAGGTTGATTCGGACACATGCAGTACCTGCTGTGTTTGCACACACAAGCGTCCTCTCCCTCGCTGCAGCCATCAAAGCTGTGGAGCCTCCTTTTCTTCATCACTCCAAGGCACTCCAGGCTTTAATTTTCTTTGAGCTGCCCCCTTTCTACCTGTCGCCGCGTTAAAGTGGGTCAGTGTTTTTCTTCTCTCAGTTGGTCTTGGATGGCTCGGTGCCTGGGCCAGTGTGCCAAACATGATCCTCACAGCTGGGTGAACACGGGGGGAGGAGAGGAGGGCAGCGAGAGATTTCTCCCCCCAGCCTGCCAAATCTCTGTCCTGTTCGACAATGCCTTTGTGCGCCCGGGCTCATTCATGCACAAACGCAAACACAAAGACACAAAGTTTCCAAAGCATATATGTGCATCACAGGGTCACTGATGTTTCTACACCTATAACATTTGAGGTTTTCTGGCTTTGGGGAACGAGAATTCTTTCCCTGGCTCGTCACAAACTGTCCAAGTGTTCTTCACACCCAAGTCAGCAGTAGGCAACATAAACACCTATCATCTCATTAGATTAAACGGAGACGCTGTCAGCTGCTGGGCCAGGCTCCAACCATTGACCTCTGCACTATTTCCTTTTCGCATGCCTCTCTAACTCTTGGCTTAGCTCTGTATTTCAATGCAGCCTCTCCTTTAGTACTTCATTCATGTATTTCACTCAAGGCCGTCCTTTATGATTCACTCTACAGCTCTTCTCTCCGCAATAGTTACACAGACTTCATTACACCTTTACAGCAGCAGCAGCAGCGAGCGAGCGAAGGTATCGGTTAAATAAGGTTAAAACAGCACGTCAGGGAGACGTTGAATGAGCATTTACACAACGATCGTAGCTGCGTGAACAGGAAGCCGGTGGAAAATATAGCATAATTGGACGGCGGGCCTGAGCAGTTATCGATTAAGTCAGCGTTGTATGATGCGCCCGTTCATGTGAAACGCAATATCTGTGTGCACTTTAAACAACATAATTCACTCTGCAGCCGCATCATGGATTTTACACGAGGTGGTTGTGTATTGTTAAAAATCCATGCCGCAGCTGTGTTACTTCTGGTGAAATGCGAATGCAAGAGTGTTTAACATGCTTCCTCATTAACCCTCGTTCATTGTACAGTGATGGGCCTATAGAAAGACAGCAAATCCTACAACTTTGGTGAAGCTAGAGGTCAAGAACATTTAGTAATTTTGCTTGTAGAATTAGTCAAACTATTATGGAGTTGCAAATAATTGCAGGTTCAATTTCTGCTGTCTTTATTCTCAGTAAATTAACAAATTGTTTCAACGTTTACATTGTATTTAACCATGTTTGGACTGAACTGACTTAAATTAATTTATTAGTGGCTGCACATAATAACGACGCCTAACAAGTACTAATTGAAGGCTGTTTAATGGGCTGTTTACTGCTGCGATGCTTTAATCATTATTCTTCTCTCCTCTTCCAGGCGGACTTGACGGGCATTAAATGGCGCTGCTACAGATTCCGCAGCGGCGGCGACTACGGGCCCGTGATCTCCGCCCCGGCTCAGGACGACCCGGTCCTGCGCAGCTTCATGCGCTGCGTGCAGGCCAACCTTCTGTGTGTGTGGCGGCGCAAAATCAAGCCCGACGGCAAGGAGCTGTGGATCTTCTGGTGGGGTGAAGAGCCCAACCTCTCCGACGTCATTCATCACGAGCTAGAAGGTGAGAGGCGCGCTTTCTATTCGTCTCAATAGTTTTTTTTTTTATCTGGTCAGCCGTCACCTCAGCTGCTGTTGCGCTCTGAAAGTTTATCTTAGAAGCTTGTGCAGATTCTATCGCGTTAAGGTTGCCTTTCATTATGTTTTGCTGGATTAAGCAGACGGGTATTATCACATGGAACGCAGTCATTTAGCGGTTATGTAGATGTACAACACGAATCTGAGCTGCCTGAGTGCCAAATAAAGTCGAGTTTCATATTGCAGGATAATGCCTATACATTATACATGAGCTAACGTATAGCAGAGTTCAGTATTATGTAGATTCAAGCTGTTCAGTCTGCTGCGCATTTGAGCCGCGCTCTGTTTGTTCAGGATGTGTAGGGCACATTGATCTGTTTTGTTTGGTGCAGTCCTATTTTTTTTTTTTTGAGCCTCATATAGCACGTATCTGAAATGTGTTTGCTTTGCAACTCAAGTGTTTATATGCTGCTTCAGGACTATCACTATGATGAAGCACGCAGCAATGGAGAAGATATTTCTTGCCAGTATTTACTGTGTGTGTGTTGGTGAAAATTACACTGAGATATCTCACTCGAGAGAGAGAGCGCCACTGTCAGCACTATTGTCCCTATTTATAGAAACATTTGCATTATCTGGCTGCGCACGTGTGTGGAAGTCTAACATATCGACTAAGCCCCGGGAAGACGGGGAGAGGAGGAAACAGGAGAGGGATTATATTGGGTTTGGTTTAGCAGAGCAACAGTCAGGAGGGAGAAAAACGGGAATATTGGATGGAGAGGTTGATGCGATGAGTGAGAATTCCAGTCTTCAGTTGCCTATTAAAGCTGACGTGATGTGAAAAGGCTTTCTCAGGCAGTGTAGCAGGTATTTGACAGATGTTCTCACCGCTGCCGGGGAGAACCATTTGCACTGCGTGAACACGTGTAATAGAGAAAGGTACATTTTAATCATCTTATGTTTGCATCACTAACATGGGGAACTTCTTTTTTTATCACTTCCTCAAAACTGCCAACATCCAACTCTAATGTGATGGGACCTTTCTGGAAATGATTTGGCGCTTACCCCGCCTCTTCCCCCCGATCCTGTATAAGATAAGCAGTTACGGATAGTGATAACATGAGGAAATTAATAAATGAATGATTTTAAAACATCTATGGAGGCCTATAGCGATCACAAAAGCACACAGCCAATGATTAGCAATCGTTAGCAATTAGCAGTGTGAGGTTTAGCATTACCTCACCAATATACAAGCTGCTAGTGGTGGACTAAAATATTGATTGTGGCAGTATTTCAGTAGCACACTGAGGTCAAATAAACTTAAATCTTATTTAATTACATTTATTTGAACTTTTGATTTCCTTATATTGCAACTGTGTCACTAATTATCTGTTTATCAGGCATGGGTATTCTGCACAAGACTTTAATGTCTCTCTTTAAGTACATTTTTAGATTTTGTTACCACTTCAGGCTTGTAACTAATCATTAATTTTATTATAAAATGTGTTTGCTGGTTGTGTTTGTGTCTATAAAACACACTCATCACAGTCTCTAGCGTATAGAGTGATGTCAAGAGAAGCCCCTGCACACACATACAAAACCACTCATCGCTCATCATGCATCTCCTTTTAGCAGTCACTTGGTTGCTAGTAGACGTCCCAGGCTCTGGTTGCCCCTTTTTTATTCATTCATTCATTCATCTCCTGTAACCGTTTGTCCTGTGAAGGGTCGCGGGCCAATTTAGAATCACCTAACGAGCACGTCTTTGGACGGTGGGAGGGAAGCCGGAGTACCCCAACCCCGAATGTTTCCTGAGTGAAACAAGCAGTACATAAAAATATTGCTAGCATATGGACAGAGCTAGCTCTTGTGTCTTGAGTTTGGTCTCGGAACCAAAGTCGTGGACGGTGTTTCTGCGAGGTAGCCCTTCGGGGAACTCATTTTGCATTGAGATTAGTTGAGCTTGCTACTCGCCCACTTTGCATCGCCAAAGATTTCTTCGCCTGTAATTGCTACAACTCGCTGAATTTGATTAACATTCCTAGGTCTCTTCCTGAGTCCATAAATCAAAAAGGCATAATAACGTTAAGAAACGAGAAAAGGCTACAAATTCTCCGGTTTGAGCCGTCAAGTGTTGCTCCTTTTGCTTACATTTCACCATAATTGTGGTGTTTTGTAATATAACTCGTTAATTCATTAGCTCTCAAATGTACTCTTTCTGCTTTCACCGTGCCATTTCCCCCTGAACTGGATGGTTCGTGTGAGATTTTCATTAAAGTGTGATCGGGTTTGGCGTCAGTGTTTCCACTAATTTATCACACACTGTCCAGTTATGGAGAGCTTGTGTTCGTGTGGAGAGGCTCTTGAGGACGATTACTGTACAATACAACAGATGTACAGACACTCACACACACACACTTAAACATGCTCTGCGTACAATTATTAAGATAAGACTTCTTTACTTTTCTTGTAAAACCTCACAGGTCTCTCTGTGTAATTCCTATTAAGCACTGAAAATAGCACATGGGGTGGGAAAAGGAGTTGATAATTGTTAATTAAAGTGAAGCTGGATTCCCTCCAAATTACAATCAGTTGAAACACAGGGAATATCTGTGTTTTTACCAAGTTTTAATGACCTGAATGATGTTAGGTTTCTCTCTCCTGGAGTTCCTTCTCTCTGATGGCAGCCAGACTTTTTTTCTGGTTTATGATTTCTCCATCCAGGTCAGCTGACTTGGCCACTGCATAACGTATGTGCTGACATGATGCACGATGATTCCTCTTTCTCGATTACCAGGATTCTTGTTTTGCAAGATCTCGATGAACAGCGCGGCCAGAATGATTTCGACACACTGTTCAAATCAGCCGCACTCTGATTGCACATTAAGGCTATCAGTGCTAACAGTGGAAACATGAGATGCGGTGATATATTTGCTGGTTATTATTCAAGCAAATACAGTAATATTTACACAGGAACGGGAGATAAGCCTTTTTATTTGCTCTTGCTTGCACTCTGCTACAAGCTCATCCTATTAACAAGACAAAGACACCTCCTACTCTGTCTGTTCTGCTAACAATCCAGTGACACTTAGTGGCCCATTGGATGCCGGTTTGATCTGAGGTGACAGATTTGGCTAACTTCCCTGATTGCATTTGTTTAATAAAAGGATTGCGAGAGTATACTTAGTATTCTTATGCAAGTAAAGGAAAAACAACAACCCTAAGCTAATATAATATACTGATGGCAGCTAACTGTTGAATGTGAACGTGTCGAGGTGATGAATCTTTTGAGCAGTGGTTACGTCTGAATTAATCATGGCTTTGAGACAGCGGCAGCAGCATGTGCAGCTATGATCCAGTGTTACCTCTCTTGTTCTCCCTCGCTGTAGTGCAGCACTCTCCGCTATTGTCTTTGGTTCAATGACAAGCATTAAGGCATCAAGTTCAACTCGCCGAGACTTGCTTTCTAAAAATCAGATGGCACCGGCCCGTTAATGTATGCAGCATATTAAAGCACAGTGTGGGCTGAGTGCAGTTTGCGAGGAAACAGGATTAATGTGTTGAATGGGCTGAGTCATCAGCGTGTTGCCAGCACAGACCGAGAAAAAAGTGACATATTTTGGACGTGGAGTCATAAATATGAGCGCGCGCAAACACACACATCTTCGCACACGCAGGCTGTCATGTACAGACGCATGCACATATAAAAACACACAGTGGTTAATGTGGTGACTGGACACGCAATCTGGACATTGTGATTACACAACAGAAGCATCAC
Organism: Chelon labrosus; assembly: GCF_963514085.1. Taxonomy (NCBI): domain Eukaryota; kingdom Metazoa; phylum Chordata; class Actinopteri; order Mugiliformes; family Mugilidae; genus Chelon; species Chelon labrosus. The sequence goes on from NC_140355.1 coordinate 12,898,346, forward strand.
CTACCGTCCAGCTGATCATAGAGACATAAAGAAGTCTGTGGTGGGTATTGTCATCACAGCTACACAAGCACGCACATCTCTTTGTGTGTAACGACTGAATGATGATAAGATGATAGTTTGCAAGGATGATTGTGTCATCATTTGTCTAAAAGTGGAACTGTTGCATGTATTAATCGACAGCAGTTATTTGAGTTATTAAAGGGGAACTACTGTTTTTTACAACCTGGACCTTATTTCGGCATAAAATAAGATCGTTTACTCACCCATATAACTTTGATGTTATTTGGAGTCGTTTGTCAAATATTTAGACCTGTGTATATCCATATATTGGGAGTGGCTGGGGCACCGAAAAGCAGCCTCTAAATGACACATTATCTGCCGCGAAAGACAGATAGAGGAACAGCTGGCCAAACACCAACAAACCGCTGCACGTCCGCGAATAGCTAACAGGTAACTCCAGACTCAACGGGGAATAGCACTAGCGTATCATTACAAAATATTGGTGAAATGAACAAGTTTCGTGGCAGATAATTCGTTATTGAGAGGCTGCGTTGCGGTGCCCCAGTCAGTCCCACTATATGGATATACGCGGATGTAAATATGCAGATGTTCCCCTTTAAAAAGCACCATGAACTATTTTTATTTAAGAAAGCAGAAGTTACTATTCTGTTTAAAATGACTGGTTATTATTATTATCATATTGGGAGTCACACAGTTCCATTTTAAACGTTCCTGTGAACCAGCATGTCCTTTTCCAGACCACTGGCATTGGTACACCTAAATGGAATGCAGCCATCATTAATGTGATTAGTGATTTTCCTGCTGTGACACGTCCAAATACCTGTGAGAAAAGACCAATTAAAATGGTTAATAAGGGGCTAGTCCGTAGGTAAACATGTAATCAAACGTGTTAAACAGATCATGCTTCAGGTCACTATGAGGTGTGTGCTCGTGTGAGGGCAGTGGACCATGAATCTGTGAAGAGCTCTCGTAGACGGCATCGCTGGTTAAAATGAAGGTGTTGCTCGTCTGTGAGACGAATCGCTAAAAAATGTGTCTGACTTGTGTCCGGTATAAACAAGGCCTTAGTCACAGCTGGCTGCGTACAGGCACACAGTCAGCTGGCACATCACACCGGCCAAAGACATTCTCAGTAAGATCAAATAATAAACCCACTTTCAAGGTAAATGTGTAATTTATTATTTCCGAAACAAAACAGTGACGCACGCAAACACGCATACGGGCAACATTCAGATGTGTTTATAATTTGTGGTTTTCCTGTTACACCAAATGGGAATTTGATGATACAGTGGTAAGAAATGTTTTCGACCAAATCAAATAACGCAATGTAGAGATCCTGAAATGAGGAATGGAGTTGATGTATTTGCCGTCAAATTATATGGACACAGCTGACAACTTACAGAAAGTACCTGAAACTTCTAAACAGGATGCGCTCGTATGTGTGACGGTGTCAAGTATCAAGATTTACAGTTTTACTTTTGTTTCCTTAATCATTCACACACCTGCAAATATTACAAGAAATTCCCGGACTTAATTTTCATAACTGCCATCACTTTATATCTTGATTTGACAGTGTAATCTATTGTATTGTGGGAATTATTGTATCAGTTAACTCCATGGTCAATATTTTTAGACAGAGGGGTTCCCCAGGGTTCAATATTGGGCCTCTCCATTCTCTTTTTAGACTAAGTCTTGGGCTGTGTTCGCACACCTGCAAACATTACAAGGAATTCTCGGATTTCATTTTCATAACTGCCATCACTTTTTATCTTGATTTGACAGTGTAATCTATTGTATTGTGGAAAATTATTATTTCATTTAACTCCATGGTCAATATTTTTAGACAGAGGGGTTCCCCATGGTTCAATATTGGGCCCCTTCATTCTCTTTTTAGACTAAGTCTTGGGCTGTGTCTTCAAATCACACAGCTTTTTCTTGCTGCTCGGAGACCAGCAAAACTCTACCTTCACACTCCATGACAGCGGGGTAATATGACACATGGAGCCTGGTAAAGTGTCATCTCGGCCGAGCCGTGTTCATCTGTGCATGCCTGCCACATCAGAGGGGTGATCTCAACCTGCCACATCTCCCGCCTCAACCTTCCTCTTCATCTCATCCATAAAATTGCAGTCCGAATTGTCCTTGGTGTCGCCAAATTATTTATGGCTATAGCTATACATACTGACTTTAAAAACAAAACTCATACTTTCAGGTCATGACCCGAGCAAGGCACCTTGCTCTGTTCTGGTGCAATTCTCTAATTATTTATACTTTTCCCTGCAGTGGCCTTGCAGTCTCCTTCTTTTCCTGTTGTAGAATGACTTTCCCACCTCAGTTGGATGAGGATGACTCATTACCCCTCCTCCATGACAACTTAAAAACAAGCACCTGAGTCATATCTCTACCTGCATACCTGTTTAATTAAACCTCTCCAGTTACCTGTTGCTTTATCCAAGATACTGTACATGCAGTATATTATCAAAACTGAAAGCGTACCCGTTCTCACATAAAGTGAAATACTTGGCAGCAATGACTAGATGCAAGAGAGTCTTCAAAAATGTTTCTCTGTATTCCTAGGGTGTCATATTTTGTCACAGAAATACATTTTAATTTAATTTAATCCTGTTTGTTTAACATTTTTTTATTCCATTCAGTAGAAAAAAAACGAGTTTAAAAAATTCAAACGTAGCTGTCGTTAATTTTCAGACACCCTTTCAAACGAATAAGGACTCGGTAATAAGTGTTACATGCACTGTGCAGTGGGTTGGGGATTTATGAATTTCAAATTATTCTGCTGTTGCACTCGGCAATTGCTCCGTATAAAAGCATCAGCTTGATCACTAAAATGGAAATGTCAGTTTGTTTTGTCAGCCCACGAATGTGTTCAATTAACAATGGGACAAGAATACTATAATGGGATTGATTACGGATTTGCTGAAGAGGGTGTGGGTGTAGTGTTATCTAGTAAGGAGTTTCTCCAGTGGAAAAACCGAGGGCTGATGACTTTGATAACACCGTAGGCGGTGCTCCTGTGTGCCACCAAAGCAGCATGTGGTCAAGGTGAATGCAGGTGCAGGAGGAAGAGTTAGAGGGCTATTCACTTAGCATTGCGTAGCAGGCGTTAGCGGTTTAATCTATGCTGTATGATCATAATATTTCCGTCTGAGGAGGCTGAAATGTTTCTCGTTTGCATGGATCCAGATCCATTTAAGATATTTGTATTACCCTTATATTAAAGCTCCCGCTGGAGATGAACAAACAACAAATCTGTTTTTTTTTGTTTTTTGTTTTTTTTATTCAACCAAGAGTAAGACTTCCACCATCCTGAGCTTTCCCTTTTTCGGTCTTGAAACTGTAGTAAAGCTGAGAGGAATACAAAGTAGGGGAAATCCAGCAGAAAAGAAAAAAGATTCTGACTGGAATCAATCCTAGCTGGGGGTGAATGTTGTTCCAGAGAATCTTAACCACAGTGTCTCAAGGAAATTATGTGCATATTTAATTTGAAAGATGATTTTAAAGAGTGCAAACTAAAAATGCACCGAGGTACAAGGCAGCAGAGAGATAATTATGCTCTACAAATTGAATGCATGGCGTTGGACTTGCAGAATTGACTAAGAAATCAATCGCACGTGAAGCACTTTTCCCCATCATCTTACTTCCAGATGTATTTTAACATCATATTTCTGCTGTCATCACGGGTTACGATGAACGTGAAGCAAAGCGAGATACAGACAGTGCATTAGAAACCTTACTTGTGCGTATCCATTATCAGTTCGATGGTTTGCTGGTGCAAGATATGTGACTAACAAGTGGATTAGAGCAGCAATACTTATGAGAAAATAATCAAAGACAATGGAATTAACAGCACAGAAGGGAAGAGTGTGAATTGCACTTCTGGGTTTAAACAGGGTGAAACAGAAAACAAATCTGCCAAATACGTAGGATGAGTCTGATAGTTTGTCTTCTGTGTTTTGAAAGCAGCAGCTGGATGCTGTGTCCTTCAGAAACAGAGCTGCTTGCCATATTTTTCGGAGCTATAGGGGTTTGTGGGGAGTGTGTATGTACACGCCATGACAGGTTGTGTGTGGTTCGGCTGTGACCGTTATCATTCCTTTAGTGTGTCCGTAATTGGCCATGAGTGTGTATGTGTGGGCTGGCAGAGGTCGCAAGGTAATTGTCCTGTGGAAAAATGGTTGCCAAATGCATGTGTGTGTGTAGCGGAGCGCAGGAGGGAAGGCTAACCTCTGCCTCCATCTGTCCACGTCCGGCTGTGAACTCATAATCTGGCCTGTGGAGACAAACCCTCTTCACCACTTGCCACCTGCTTCAGAAATACAGGTTAGACTGAGGTTATTACTGTTATGGATCTGCTGGCAAGAATGCTCAGTTACCTATGTTACAAGTGCCATGCATAATTTCCTGGCTCTGCTGGATTTGCATTTTACACATAGAGCGAGCTCGTGCATCTATCGGGCACGGTTTTCCAGTGTGTGTGCAGCTCTGAGCATTTCAAGTGCTATCTCAGTGAGAAAGCGCCACGCCAGATATGCGCTTTGCTCTAATTACAATGTATGCACCTGCTACTTACATGTTTTAAAGAGATGGACTATGATAGTCGGCGTGTCTGCAGCCGTCCAAACATTTGCGCTCGTTACACCTCGAGAGAATAAAGGGACGGCAAATGAAAACGAGCACAAACCAGTTTACCGTCAGTTGGAACGACATCAGATACGATAATTCAATTCATTCAGGACAGGTATTTACGCGCGCGTGTCCTCTCCAGTTAAAACAAGCAATCGTTCTTGACATTTTGGCAAATGCGCTTAATGAAGTGCGAAAACAGTAATTTGTGGTTTTATGTGGAGGTATGTATGATGAAACAGTCACATTTTACCCACATAAAAGTGCCAGTTTCACAGTTTTTGTAACGAGGTGGATGGTTGTAACCCTGTGACAGAGCCAGGCTAGCTGTTTCCCACAGTTTTCAGTCATTATGTTAAGCTGCAACAGTTTATCAAAGCAATCCCCTAATGTGCTGTTTTTTATTGCTTTCATTTTTTTTGGCAGAATCTCAGAGTGGGCGTACAATCCTTCCCAAAACAATGACAGATATTTACACCTGCCCACCTAATGGCACTATTATACCCTGTGCCGTATAGCCAGGTCTTCTACTTCTGGCTCCCCTCGAATCGTTGACGGGTTAAGAGTTTTGCTGAAGTCCTTCTCGGCAGCAGTTGTTAAGTGACAAGTGTCCGTTTCGCCTCCTTGCTTATTACAGCCCAGATCCAAACCGGCGATCCCGAAGAGGCGTCTCTTCGTCTTTTAGGGTAAAGCTGATGACAGCGAGCAGCTGAATATGCCGTGCACCATAACCTTTAAGTTATAATGGGGCTGACACTTTCTCAGGTTCATCGTAGTATGTTAAATTTTACCATGCGGCAGCTGTAATGATCCCTTTCTCGTCAGCTCTCCCATTCTTTTTCTGTATTACTTTTCGCTGAGCCATTGTCACCGACATCCCCATAATGACACCGTATGGAGAGAAATTAACAAGTGCAGAGAAGTTGTCACGTGCGACGTTACAAGAGCATCGCACCCCTTGCTCAGCACTGTGTCAGTGTGATCCCTGCACGCACAGCAAAATGCACAGAAAACACGCTCCCCCAGGATGCATGTCGAATGCCGTCACAGAGAACAGGTGCCACCGAGCACAGAAGAGAGCGTGTTTCTGACCTGATAATGTGGGTGAAGGAGGTAATTTCCTTGCAAACGCGGGTTTTGCGAGACAAGCATTTAAGGTTATGACTTGTAGTCATAAATCGGTAAATAGGAACTGGATGTTAAAGATTAACAAGACGAAGGCCACCCAGGTCAATCATGGTAAAATAAAACGTACAGGAAGCGTATAAAAGAAAGTCAATGAAAGCGAGAGACGGTGTTTTTTTTTTTTTTTTTTTTTTCCATGGTTTGCTTTCAAAGAGAAATATTCATGGTGAGAACAGCAACGAGCTTCTCACACTTTTTCATGGATCTAAAAAAATATATCCATCATCATCGCAGGCCTTCTCCAAAGATTCAATAGCATGACTGTTTTGTACTCAGGTCTATTCCTTCACTGGCGAAAGGGAAATAAAAAGAAGCACAACTCAGGTTTCAACCTTTATTGAGTCATAACGGAGAAACGCTGGAACGGCTTCTTCTCACAATGTGATTCTAATAAAAAATAAATTAAAATCTAGCCTTGATCTAAAACAACTGCCAAGCCACTTTTCTATGTCAACAAGTTTTACTTGGCACCCGCTTTTTCCTGTGACGCTCGCCTCTTTCAGCCCGCTCTCCATCCCCCCCCCTCCTCCTCCTTTTTGGGGCTTTGTTGCCTTATTTCTACCTCCTCCCTTGTTTTTTGGGGTTGCGCTCTGTGATGTTAGGGGTGGCGAATGTCTGCAAGCACGCTCAGTTCCTTGGCAAATAAAAGGTGTGGGTGTACGGTTGCCAATCAAGGCCTACTCCTTCTTCTTTATTCCTCCTGGGTTTGTCTTAGGAACGGCTCTCAGAAGCAAAACTCAAACAGAGGGAATGAATAATTAGCCTCCCAAATTTCGCTTGAATCGGGAACTAGGTCGCCGGCTGACACACGTCTCAATGGGGAACAACCCTCGCTGAAAGAGAGAGAGAGACCTACGGAGGTTATTAGAGGCCCCGTAGGAACGCTGGTGAGAGGGACTTGCAGAGAGGCAATGAGAAGACACATGCATTTGACTTTTTTTTTTTTTTTTTTTCTTCTTCCCCTGTCTGGCTTTGGCTGGTGAAAAAGTGAGTCACATGTGGAAAGCAGCAATTCCATGATAGCGAAAAAAAAAAAAAAACAAGAAAAGAGGGGAGGAGGGGCGGGAAGAGTGGGAAGAAGAAGAGGGAGGGAGAGGACAAGGCAGAGATACATGTAGGGAGGGTGTGTGTGTGTGTGTGGGAGAGAGAGGGAGAGAGAGAGAGAGAGACGGGAATTCATGCTTCAAAAAGAAGAAAAGAAGTGGTTTGTTTGGAGGGAGAGCAGAACATCTGTGATTTCTCTTTGGGCAGTTAGATAGGCCGTGCAGTTGGCGGGGTGTTCTGCACATGTTTCTTTTCTTTTTCTCATGTCGCGAGCTAAAACAACTCGCACTTATTTCTCAGAATTGGTCACTTCACACCTCCTGCTTACATCTCTCTGGTTTCGTATCTGTGAGAAAAAGATAAGTCTGTTCTCTAACAGATTTACTTTCAAATTCGGGTTAAAAAAGAAAAAAGAAAAAAGTTTTTCATGCAGGGAGAAACTTCAGCTTCTGGCTTTCCCTTGACGTGCTGAAGGGAGAGGAGAGGGGAAAATGAGCTAGCAAACAAGGACTGAGGAAAAAATTGCCTCAGTCATGTTTACTTGTCTGTAAATTTGTGGGGAAGGACTGAGAATCTCTGATTTCCCTCCTCCTCTTTTTCTCTCCTCCCCTTGTGGGCTGTCAGGGCGTGGCCCATGACCTCCTGACCCCCTTGTGTGTGTGTGTGTGTGTGTGTGTGTGTGTGTGTGTGTGAGCGAGAGAGAGAGAGAGAGAGAGAGAGAGAGAGAGAGAGAGAGAGAGAGAGAGAGAAAAAGATGTGATGGTAGGGGTGAAGTTTCCCAGCTGCACGGAGAAGGGGCGGGAGTGTACGCTTTTCCTTCGCAAGCTTTCAGTTTTGAAAGAAAAGCCACAAACTGAAAGAATGAGAGCTTTGTGTGTGTGTGTTTGTGTGTGTGTGTGTGTGTGTGTGTGTGTGTGTGTGTGTGTGTGTGCGCGCGTGTGGGCGTATCTCTGAGAGAAAACGAGATGTAGAGACGAAAACGAGGGGACAGGAGACAGGAGACAGGGAGAAGGGGTTTCATAAGAGGTCAGGAGGGAATCAGGGAGTCGGAGGTGTCGGCGTAAAAGCTGAAGACAGCGGTGAAAGAGTGTGAAACGGCGTTGAAGGGTGGGGCGAGCTGCGAGATGGACGGCGGAGGGGAAGAAGCGGGGGAAATGAGAGTATCACTTTTCTGTTTGCGCTCAAGAAGATCAACAAGTTAGCGCTAAATACAGGCTGCAGGTTTAATAGAAATCCCTAAAAAGAAGTGGGCTTTGTTTACAAAGCTCCTTGCAAAGGCGCCGGGTGACGAGAAGCTGCCTTTTAGGAAAACAAAAGTAAATAAAAAAAAAAAATGTTCCTCCAACCTTGGGGAAGGTTGTCGAACTTCAACAGCCCTGTTATGTGATGCTTTCGAAGCGCCATAAACGGGCACGCGCAGGAGTCGCTCGGCTTCCACCTTTGGCGTGCCTGCATGTATGCAAGATTAATGTTTGATAGAGGCATATAGATCGCGGGCTGACGTTAATGCCGCCTCGGGCTGACAGTTAGGCAGCCACGATACACTTCCATTTCACATTTCCACTCCAAGCACAAGTGCATTTTATTTATTTATCTGACAGTCTTGCCCACAGTAACCTCCGCACAATGAAAACTTAAAAGCATCCGATAGTAAGGAGGGCAGGTCACACCAAAGCACCGCGGAGGGTTATGTGTGGTGTCAGATATGAGGGTCTAATACTGTAATACATATAACTGACTTGTAATCATGTGAAAATAATCATCAAAAACACTACTTGGGATATAAAAAAATAACAAGAATAAACGAGGACAGCTCTTCTTCAAATCTTCTGTCAGTCTAACCTTAAGACAGAAGAGAAAAATGACTCAAAAAGCGAAGCTCTATGAGCGCGTACGCTTAAATAAACAGTCGAGGATTAAATGGAATGAATACCGTTGTTGTTGTTGCCTTCCATCCTCCTTTTTGAAGACGAGCCAGCTGCCTTTGATATCTGCAGTTTGTGAGGCCCCTCAGCTTGCATCAAATGACTGCAACGGCCAAATTGATTTTTTCCCCTGGCGTTTTTATTTATTTATTTATTTATTTATTTTTTATCACAAGCATAGAAATGCTGATTTTGTTGCAGTAACCACACAATCAGTGTCTCCACAATGGCCTGTTTTTTCTCCTGGGGGGGAGTACAGCCATTTGTTAAAACAATTAGCTACGAGGAAAACTACATTTCTGCATAAATGGAAACGTCCGCGTGTCGTCGTTCAGCCTCCGCTTGTCTGTCAGGAATGTATTCAGTCACGCCGAGGATGGCTGGTAAACTTAAACATTCGCCAGAACAATAAATTAAGCTGTTTGGTTTTTAATTTCTCTTGTAAGCACTGGGTGTTTACACTGCTTCCCTCTTAAATGAATTCCCAGTCGGCTGTTCTTTCATCATCGGTGTCTGTTTAATGTTGCCTTTGTGATCGCAGTTCTGGTGCAAATTTCGCAATTTATTTATTTTTTTTAAGGTAGGCTTCTCACACCACCCCGTGGAAACTGTACTTTTGCATTGTGTTTATGACCTGGAGCATTAAAGCCGCCAGAAATCCTCAAGATCCCAAAAGAAGAAGAAAGCAAGCAGAAACGAGCAGAACAGAAATTGCGGAATATAAATAAATAAATATGAATGGCAAGTTAATCTTCAAATCATCAAACTTCAAACTGCAACAGAGATGCCTGGACTACTCTACAACTCAGCTTCCCATAACAGTGGTTAAATGGATGTCTTTTTTCTTCTGGAGAAAATCCTGGACAGTCGTTGCGTGGGATTTGTTTGATAACCTACATTAGCATAAAGCGAGCATATTTGTCCACTTACATGTTGTTTGGAGTAATAAAAAATCCCTTTAAGGTACATTTACTACAGGAAAAAAAAAAAAGAAATGTGTGGTTAGTTTTCATGAATCGCATGTTAACTATGTAAATCACGCGATTAATTGCGATTAAATATTTTAATCTATCGGCTGCACTAGTTTTAACATATTTCCCCCTTCCTCTTAACAGTTGAAACCACATCCACTGTGCTTAAGTAAGAAAGAAAAGGAAAAAAAAAAAAAAAAAACGGGATCAAACCGCATTAAAATTCAATCCCACTTTATCTGATGTTGCTCATTACAGTAGATTTATGGCTGCCGTTTGAGCATTTTCGTTCTTACAGCGCTTGAAACATGTGCTGCTGCTGCTATACAGATATTAAATTCAACGTGATGAATAGTGACTTAGTGATGTCAGGCACCAGACGTATTTGCTGACTGGCAAACTATTGATCTCTGCAGTACTTTGCAAGACTTCGCTGAAAAATGTGTCCTCATACTGTAAGTGCTCTAAGGACCAGACAAGGACTAACACAGACACCCCAGACACTGCTATGAATGAACTGCCACTTGGTCTGTCTGGAAAGAGTGGGGAACTATCCATCTCTCCCTCATCCTTGAGAGAGTCTCCAGCCTCTCTCTCTCTTGTCTCCCCTCTAGTGGCAGTTAGGAAGCCCTGTGGAGTCCTGCTAAGCCTCTCAATGGCTTGCCCTGCCTCCCACCTCGAGGCCCATTCACTTCTAATGAGGTGCTCAAGTGTCTGTGGCTTAACATGAGGGTCAACACACAGGGATGGTCCCTTTTTACGCTGCTAGCTCCGCCACTCAGGCAAATGCTAAAGTGATTAAAGATATTACGCTCTTATGTTTTAATCTACAAGTGTCTCGCTTTGATGTGCATCAGTTAAAACCCTCGTCAAACTCGAGTCATTTGGAATATTTGCAGCCTTTCTCTGTGGCGTACACTGACATATTTCAATATCTTTATGTATAAGGTCCTCAGCCAACACCTCAGCACGGCTATCTCCTTGACACATTATATGACGTGCACAGGTATTCACTGAATGAATGGGCATCAAAGGAAGCATCACCTTGCTCAACCTGACCGACAATCAAAACCTCAAGGCCCGAAAAAGACCTCGTGCCCTCGAGACAGCATTAGCAGCCCCCCTCCCCTGCCGCCACCATCAGTCAGACGCATTGCTTTTGATCATTCGTCAATAGCTTTCCCCCGATGTGGTGCTCCGGCGTAAACTGAGGACAGGCGGTGCGGTTGCGCAATCACGCAGAGTCCACCTCTATTTAAACACTTGGATTAAACAGGTACAGGCAGGCACGGGTAGGATTCAGTGTCGGGTTGTTGTTGGAGACAGGTTGGCAACTAAACAACACATAAAAGTAAGAAGAAAAAGAGAAGTGGGTGCGGATTATTGGAGGGGTGAAGGTTTCTGGTCCCTTTGATGGCATTGAATATTTTCTTGTACTACTTCTAACAAAACACGCAGCCTGGTTTCTGTTGAGTAATTATTTATTTATCCTTGTAACATGTAAAAAAGAAAGAAGTGTTTTTGTACACTTGGAGAGACACTGTAGGCAAATAGGGTTACATTTGTTAACTAATAGCTGGTTATGTTACATTTTAACCATATGCAAAAGTTTTATCTGCTTGCTATTTATTTACCAGTTCGCACAGTTTACATGTATATATGAACAAATCTCTCTGTAAAAAACTTTTAGAGTATTGATTTGGTATTGGTGTACGTGGAAAAACTTGAGAAAGCAGCCACTGAACATGTGCATTATAATATTTGAAATATTTATTTATTGGAATCCACCATTTAACTAATGAATATCACCATGAAACCTCCCTCACATCTCATATTTCATATTTAAATATGCAAATTAGCCATTGTGTCACTGAACATGCACTAGTTTTCGTAAAAAATGTGCATCAAACTGTGTGGTTTGGACGTTTTTGGACAAAAAGAAGGAATGTTATGGAGGCGGAATGGCTCCAAATCTCAAAATTTACCCATGCAAGAAAATATGTTTTCTCTTGCCTGTAGTATCTCACCTTAAGCTGCCACCATGGTCTGTCAGAACTGCTTTTTGGATGCTACGAAAACCCACACCTCTACGGAATGTCCGATTATTTTTGTACCTCTCCAAAACTGACAGTCCAACACTCACACCCACTCCGCGGCGAGCAACGAGCAGAAAGTTCCTATTTAGCTCCGCGAAACTTACGGGAAAAGTCAGGTTAGGATTCTCTTCTGTAGCCTCGTCGCTGTGAGTGACTCCTCTCGCGCACAGGCAGCCTTTTCTGTCCACCCTTCACTCTGTGCTTTATTTAATCTCCTCATGGATTATTTATATCTGGCACCGCCGTCCCCCCGCACCTCAAAAAGCAAAATCCAGGTGCAAATGATCCAAGACAAATGTGGGATTCCTCCAGCTCTTGAGTTGCGCGGAACATTTGCTGACGATATAAAACTGTAAATACCCCAGTCATCCTCGCCACGCTCGGCGATGTCAGCAGATCCCGTCGCGTCCCCGTGTATTAAGACAGACGGGGTTAATTTTAAGAATACACAGTAGGCTGAGGCAGTTCCTACACGAGATGGTAGTTTGTTGATCGTTTGCTGCAGATTGACGTCCATAAACTTCAAATTGCGAAGGGAATACGTGCTAGTATAACAATACAGATGACCAATAATGATCTCATTGGGTAAAGGCTTAATAGTCAGCTAACAAACTCATTAAAGTTGTAGTAAAAACACAACACAGAAAGTTATTGCAGTTTGCTCTTTATATAAAAGATGTCTAAAGAAATGCAAAAGACATAATGAATTATAAATCATACATGCCATTTTTAATGTTAGCTCTTCAGGTTCAGTGTATTATGGATGGAATATTAAGTAAGTACAGGAATATGAAAGGAATAATCCAGCGTTCAGGGACTTCCTTCTGTCTTAATTAATATCCATTTAACGTGGTTCAGCGGAGAATTTATTTTCGATATGTTTTAAATTAAATTGTTACTTTCACTGAAATCCAAGAAGCCAATCGTGATCGTGCGTGTCCTCCGAGACGAAATGTGTTTTCATGACAATGTGCGCGAGACGGTTCAGACCCCGCGTCCCCATTCATTTATTTATTTGCCTGCGACTTATGGGAAAACACTAGGCACTTAGCACTTAGCATCCATCCATCCGCAGCTTCCCAGACATCAAAAGATTTGTGTGTGTGTGTGTGTGTGTGTGTGTGTATTGGGCTTGAATGAACTAAGTGACTGTCAAATTACGTAAGGGTGTGGGATAATTCTGTTGGCTTTTCTCTGCGCAGTTGGCTCTTTTTTTGATTGTCGGGGTTGCTGAGAGGCCAACGCACGCAACACACAAACACGCTCCTTTTTTTTTTTTTTTTCATTGTCAGCATCGCACAGAGCCCGTTCCCATTTCCTAACCTTATCTGTTATAGCTCTCCTGCCATATTTTTTTACTCTATTTTCCTGCCTGTGCTTCTTCCTTTCTCTCTCTTTCACACTAGCCGTGCCCTCGCACGCCTCTCGCCGCCGTCACCACATGCACCAAACCTCTAAACACACATTCTCACGCGCATCATTTTTTATAGCAGGTTATATTACAGACCGGAGTAATCTCATTTGGTTCTTGTTGTAGACATAATAGCCCGAGCTAGATCCTCCTCAGTCACTCTGATTACGCCATTGACTCCACATTAATACAGTAAACATCCTGTAAATTATAAATTACGCTGTCAACATGCTCTTTAATGACAAGCTCTGGAATCACACGCAGCATCGCTCCAAATTAGCGCCGGACCAACTGGTGAGATGATCAATAAATCAAGGAGCGTATGTGTCATTTTTGTTTACCGAAATGAAAAATAAATGAAAAGTAGCTGAAACGCTTGTCAGACGTAGAAACATAGAAAATATCAATTAGCATTAAAACATAAACTTGGGCTTTCGGTGATGCATTTTGGCGTGAGGAGATCTGAGCCGGTGTCTTCTAGTCTTAGCACGGATGCGCCGCCGCGTGCATTTAGTGATTGTTCCTTGTTGTTTTCAATAATTTATTTTCTTCCCCGTTTCCTGCGTGCTCATGTTGATTGCTCCCCGCTTGAGTCCATAAAATGTGTTTGCGCAAAGAGAGGCTGAGTCCTCTGAGAATTATGCCCGGTCTTTTCCATCTCCTGTTAATCTCTGCGTTTTGCAAGCAGGCATACTATACAGTGGCGCTCGTGTTGTACGTTTTCTTATTTTCTCCTCCTTGTCCTCTCCCTCTTCTCATCAGTATGCACTTTTTTTGCATTGCCGACAGAGGTGCTCTGGACTGCTCAAAGCAGGTCATCGCTGGCAGCGGATTGACATGCTTTGCAGCAACAATAATAGAACTCACGTGAAGAAACCACAATGTTTTTCTTAAACTCGTGACTTCTGAGCGCTCGCAGTCGTTCACAACGAAACCTCAGCTGCACGGTATGCCAACCACCTTTTTAAGACACATCCTTAAAAAGTTCCTTTTTTCTTCTTAAAGTGAAATTGCCCCCCGTCATCGGAGTCAGTGATAGAAAACAAAGTGTGCAGTGAATCTGCAGAGAAGTAACGAGGGGGGGAGTTGTGTGAGGGAATACTGAGAGCTGCTGTGTTGACTTGGCCTGGGTCTGTGCCAGCCATCCCTTCTTACCCTCCGCTTTGACCCCAGCTCAGGAGAGGTGGGGCTTTTCTGGCTGCAACTTGACTCCGATGGTCCAAGTTGGGAGGAAGAGATGACCCTTTGGTCAGAACGGACACAAATATACGGGTCAGCGTATGCTTAGCGAGAAGACATGCAGTTGATTTTGTGAGTTTATGTTTATATAAAAACATGTAGTCATGGCACAGCGCTCACACCCTGGTCCCTTCTTTTGCCTCTCTTCCTGACTCACCCCCACAACTATGCAAGCAACTCCAGCTCAGTCACCTAATTGATTCCAGATCCCCCCCCCCCCTTCCCTTCACTCTCTCCGAGCCTCCTCCTTCTCGCTGTCACCGCTGCCCTTCGTTCTCTCCATCTTTCTGGGTCTCAGTGCCTGCCAGATGTGCATTCACCTCGTTTGCAATTAAGTTTATGCAGTTTTATTTTTTTTTTCCTGGCTCAAAAATAACCAATTTCAACAGATATGAGTCCAATATGAGTCCTTGGATGAAATAAGCACTGAAGTAATCTTGCAGTTTTGTTCAATTCAAAAACCGACAACATTTCCTGTTTACTAAAATGTTCAGTACCAGTGGTCTGTGTGACAGGTGTCAAGTTTAAAAGAAGGGTGTCACTAGAGCGTGAGCATGCGTATGCAACTATGGAAGGTAAAGAAAAGCGTTGTTTTCTTTGTTATGACGCAACGTTGAATGTGATGGCGCGAACATCTCAGCAAACACGCTCACCTCAGTGTGGATATTTAAAGCACCCTGACGTACAGTATCTAAGGAGACGTGTTGGGGCAAGCAGCCACAGAGAGGTGGCGAGTCTTTGACGGATCAGCTCTGGCTAGATAGTCTTTTAATTTTAAAAACCGCCGTGACCACTCATCTCAGCGACCTCCTCAAGCTTCTGCTCAAACAAGCCTATTACACATTACCCTCCAAATAACAGACGCAAATGTACGTATGTTTCGGCGACCAGAAAGTGGGCTCAAGCAGAGCCGCTGTTGCAGAGCACAAAGCTCCCCACTGTTGCATAAGACAGCCATACCGTGTAAACTGATGCAGAGGAATTGACCGCGTCGAACAAATGGGATAGCAATGCGCAAAAAGCCGCTTTGATGTTTTAATTATTCAAGAATTAGCAAGGCTAATGGTTCAGTGGTAATGTGCAGCATGTCTGATGACAAACAAGCTTGTTCTTCGGCACAGATGAAGCACTCGTGTTCGGTTTTGGCAGCAGTTATTGTCTAACAGGACCTTGATTCACTTTACAATGTAAGCTTTTTATGGTTCAGAAATCGCCAACAATGATACTTGAGAGAGTCTCCAACGTCGGGAAGATCCTTAACTTGTTATTAATCTCCAACTTCGGGATGCTTTAACTTGTGGAGCAGGGGACTCTTCAAGTTTATTGAGTCTTTCTGAGTTGAGTGACAGCTCCTGAAATTTGTCCCCCATAGTACTGTGGAGGTAAAGTCAGGCAAGATAAGATAAGACAGATTGGCAGGATGATATTGGCTATTACATTATTATAATTTAATGGAACCATCCTCTGCAAATTGTAAATACTTTTACTCAATATTTTTTTTTTTATATTGTCTTTTTATTCTGTTTGTATTTTACTCTATCTCCTTGCAACTGTCACTTTATGGGAGCAACTGCAACATTTTCCTTGAAGTGTTAATAAATTATTCCGATACTGATGCTCTTTTTACGTACATGCTAATATTTTTTCCAATTGAACGGATTGCTCCTCTAAACAGAACCACAGCAAATAATTAAATATCTTGAATAATGATTCCGCGAACACATATTTCCAGGGACTCGGGTACTTCAAATTAAATACCGACCAATAATTCCAACTGGAGGAGGGAGAAGAAAACACGACCGTGGAGAACAAGGGAGTAGCAACGTGGTGTTTTGTAAGAAATGAGAAATAATTTAAGTGTTACATCTGTCGGTACAAATGGGCTGAATGCGCTTTTTGCTTAGTGTGTAATTAAAGAGAAAAGCTGTGGAGGACAGACACGTAAGTAATGCGTCTGTTCTTCTCTGGGATTGGATTTCGGTTGGAACAAGCTAGTGTTTTCCTTGTACCTGATTCATACAAATTACCATGTAAACTGAAGGCTGTATTATAAAAGTGTCACCATGAGTTCCTTTAAAAAGGCACTGTTCCTAAGTTCCTAACTGGAGGACGGTAGTGGTTTTGAGACATAACATAACAGAAAACTGCTGTTATTGCTGTAAAGGTAAAAACTATAGGTAATCCCTCAAGGACGTCTTGTCCCAGGAACACGATTGTTCTTTACTATATCGATATGCAGTGCAGCATGTACTGTATATTAACATAATGTGTGTATACCTTGTTAAATTTGTGTCACATAAACACCTGCTATTGTCTTTTAATGTTCAAGGTGACTCAGAGAATGTAAAAAAATCAAATCTGAAAGAGCGAGAAAGTGTGACTCTGCTTTCAGATGTCACAAACCGCTGAATAAATCAGTCAATACATGAATAAAATAACACGGAATTAAATGATTTTTTTAGTTTAGGGTTGTATGGTCTCCAGTTTTATTTTATTTTATTTTTTTTTTATTGCTGATTGTCAGTTTGCGTTGATGCGGAAGCAGGAACTGCAGGAATGCAGCCGTTTAATTCTCCTGCATGACATTTTTAGACCTCATCCAGCACCTCGAGCTGTTCATAAAACCACACATACCCGTGTCAGTCTGACTGTCAGGTATGTGTCGTAAAAATGTAGTGCAGGCTTTACATGACACTAACGCGTTTGCAGGTGTGCGTCTGTGTCGGCAGTTCCTCCCACGGCGCTTGCATTACATCATAGCACTGTACACCAGGTTTTGTGCTGTATTGTGATGCAACGGTTAAATTTTGTACGCCACTTATGGCAAAAAATCTCATAAACATTTTATATTAGGCGTTCATAGTATGTCCTTCATTGTGGACGACGGGTTTTAAATTCGCAGATTCTTGTCTGATCCGACCAAACATCAATTATGAAGCTAATCAAAACCTATAACTGAAATTTAATTAACTGGGACATTATTTACAATTTTATGGCAGTATTCTGAACTATCAAATATCAGAATGAGAAATCAGCAGTTTCAAAATGTCAATAGAGGACACCTAACCTAAACCCTTAACTGGATTGTCAACAGCCTCACAGTTTAGTCAATGCAAGGATTCATAGATTCAAGAAGACATGGTTCTGAGCGGTAGTCCCAAAAGATTAGAGACTCATGTCCTCCACAGAGGACAAAAATGAACTTCCAGGTCCCAGGAGGTTAAACAAAAGGTCAAAGGTCAAGTTCCCTGTGACATAACGTTCTATAAAATGCTATCTTTCATCAGAGTGTGGAGAGATTATGATATAAGAGGCGATAGATAATTATTACAGCTTCCACTTTCAAGCACAAATGTGTTCCAGATTTTACTTTCATGAAAGTATCCACCTATGAGACATATTATCGTCATTATTTTCATTTTTATCCCTCCGCCCCTCTGTGCCACTCTTTCTTCTGTTTCTCTTTCTGCCCATCTGTGCAGTCTTGTAATCTGTCTCTCTTATTAATAAAAGCGCACACGCACGCTGAGCTATGTTGCCATGCACGGCGCACTGCATGCCTGTGCACACACACACACACAAACGCACACAAACACAGCAAACAAGAGACCAACTCAACTCTACTCAGACATGCAGCAGGGCGGCTAATTAGTAAAGTGGCAGCGGTACGCGTACTGTACACACACACATCGGCCGGCGAGAGCTCATAGCGCGCACACTGCAGAGACACCGCCGGACGCCAAGACCGCTGGTGCTATTGATCCGAGACAAATGAACAAATGAGAGAGAGGGAGGGAGAGGAGGAAGGAAACGTGTGGAGAGGGGTCATCATGTCCGAGACGGAGTGTTGTCACAGCTCAACTCCCGCCTTCTCTCCCTCTCAGATCAATACCATCTTTGTGTTTGTTAGCACACCATTGCGGTGGTGAGGGGGGCCAGTCCCTCTAGCGGTGTGACACCAACACAGTCGGGGAAGAAGAATGCAAACGAGAGAGGGAAGAAGAGTTGAAGGATGGAAGAGGGAATGAGAGAGAGAGAGAGAGAGAGAGAGAGGGAGAAGCAGGCAGGGGAAAGAGTGAGAGAGAGAGGTGGAAAGCGAGGGTTAGATATAGAAGATGGAGAGAAAGAGAGGTGGAAATAAAAAGAGAGAGTGGCGACCCAGTTCCATCACTGCTCGTTTGTGTTTGGGGTGGCGCGCCAGTTAAGAGCATTGTGGCACAAGGATCGGGAAAGAGGGGGGGAGGAGGAAGGTTGTGTGAAATAAACATGTATTTGTGAGGATGTTACCTCACTGTACGCAGCCGT
Organism: Chelon labrosus; assembly: GCF_963514085.1. Lineage (NCBI taxonomy): Eukaryota > Metazoa > Chordata > Actinopteri > Mugiliformes > Mugilidae > Chelon > Chelon labrosus. Next base: position 12,917,184 of record NC_140355.1, read on the forward strand.
CACGCAAAGTCAGGCCGGTCGCTCGCACGTGCGAAGGCACTTTGGGAAAAAAGGTGCTTGGAAAAAAGTGAGCCACACGTTCATAGTGATTCCAGATTAATTATTGAGCTGATTGACGTCGTTAATAAGCATCTAATTTGCTAATTGTTCAATTAATCTTCATTTAAGAGGGAGCATTTACTGCCTTTTCTTCTTTTCTTAATTTACTCGAACGTGTCTGAAAACATTTGAAGCGATCTGCCTCGGCTCATCATAATCAAATATCTGCTGAGAGGAATAATAATCCGTTGCAACCCTGAGTGATTGTATTCTTGTTGTTCCTCTCCTACTGTTATTAGCTCCAAATGAAATGTGACAAATATGTGACTTGACAGCACGTTTCTGAGGCATTTTGTTGTGTTTTTTTTTTATTTATTTTTTTTGCGTCTGCCACTTTCGACGCACTCGCAAAATAAAAATGTCAAGCTAATGCATTTTAGAGGAACGTTACAGCTCTATTAGGCCCCGTAATGGCTCCACTGTGGGCTTGGAAATGTAGCCGTCCTTCACAATTTCCACTATTGAACACTTCAAAATTTTAATTGGGAAAAGATTTGATGATAAATAATGAAAATAATCGTCAGTGGCGGCCCTCAAACAAATTATTCTATCTTACCATTTACTTCTTTTTTTTTTTTTCATTTTCTTCCACTTTCCATCTTGTGAGACTTAAAAGCCATCTGATTTTAAATTGGTCCGCCTCTTTAAAAACGGACTATTTGTCAGCAAAACCAAAAATGATGAGCGCTCAGTTCAATCTAATTGCGGCCGAGCTTGATTACATCCAGTTCCTTTAAAGTCTTTCAGGCATGATGCCGTTCCCTGTAGCTCGGGCTGTGATGAATGATGGATCATGATGCTGTAAAGCCCTATTGCACTTAGCTGTGCATTTAGTGTCTACAGCGCGCTTCTCCCTCTGGGCCATCTGTGTTCCTTCTCTGATTAACAGGCAGTAAAAACTCAAAAGCATGGTGGTTGCTGGCTGACTGCTGGTGAAGTGACACGTCCGTGGTGTTTTCTCTCGCATCCCTTTTGGATATCTCCGCTTTAATGTGTCAGATCATTGTTTTATTTCACACTCCATTTTCTATATTTATCATGATTGTGCAGAGTTGCTTGCTTGCTTGCTTGCTTGCTTGCGCGGGTGCCTGACCTTGTTTTCTTGCAGCGGGGATTTGTCACACCGTGCGTTGAAGTGGTGCAGTGAGCTGGCTCTTTGTCAACTACACTACAAACATGAGCGTCTAATGTGGATCGCATGTTTGCAAGCGGCTAAGCATGCGCCGCCGCCGCCACTGTTGGGATTTGTCACGCACCTTGTACTTTCTCTCTCTCCGTGGCGAAATCACGCGCAGGAATTAGGAGAGCGAACGTGGAAAGTCTCCTGCAAGGGGTGGGTTGTGTATGTGTGTGTGTGTTGTTTTGGTTTTGACGACTTTTGGGCGAAAGTGCTGGAAGGAGTGGTGACTTGGTTTTTTGGAGTAATACGGGTCAGACGCGTGCCGTGGAGCTAGTCGTGAGGAGAGTGAATGGAAATGGGTTGTAGGGGATTGACAGAGTGGGGGAAGGGGGAAGAAAAAAAGTTGGGGGGAATTTTAAGAGCAGGAGAGAGAAGGAGATATAGAGACAGTGAGAGCTAATGAGCTGGATTTGCTGGAGACTTGGCATTCTGCTCATGGTGCTCGCTCTATCTCTCTCCTCTGTAGAGGAGCTGGCTAGAGCGAGCTTCCTGTCTGAGCCCTGAAGCAGGAGTAAATGAGGGGTGGGGGGGGAGGTGGGAGGAGAAGGTGGTGGAAGGGTGTTGGAAGCAATAGAACAGAGGAAGGAGGAGAAGGAGGAGGGTGAGGGGCGGGAGGGACCAGTGTTGAAATTGAATGCCAGGGCGCCATGTTCTCACCGCCAGCGTTTCCATGGTTACAGGGTAATTCTGGCGAGTAAGGAAATTTCATTCACTCTGGTATGAAGAAGGAAAAAAAAAAAAAAAAAAAAACAGGAGGGAAATATCAACAAAGCAGCAGAAGAGGAGAAAGGAATACACAACCCCCCCCCCAAAAAAGAATAATAAAAAAATAAAAAAATCAAGGAGGAGATGAATAAGGAGACAGAGGATACCTCTACTGGTGTTTATGCCACCCATCCCCCAGGCGATCTGCCTCTGCCTCTTCTTTCTCTCATTCCTTTTTTTTTTTTTTCTTTTCTTGTGTTTCTCTGTGATGCTTGGTTTGTTTGCCGCCACCCTATAAGCAAACACAACACCCACCCACAATCCTCCACTTCTTCCAGCAGCCCTGCAGGTACACGGCGAAGAACAAAGAGAAACACTGTTAACTGGCCGCTGTGTGTGTTTGTCAGAGTGTGTCTTCTTTTTTCCTTTTGGGTGGGTGGGTGGGTGGAGGGGGGCAGTGGGGGTTGGTGCCAGGGCAGGGTCGGAAGGAGGGGGTTAAAGAAATCAAGGAGGCAGCAGAATTGCTCACAACTCACTTGACACATTGGCCGATGACACGTCCGAGGGGTAGATTTTGATGCCTTGAATTTCAAAGGAGAGGGCGGCTTTTTGGCCAAAAACTCTGTGCGCATGTGAAGACCTGAGCACGCGAGCATGTGTGTCAGCCCGTGTGGATGCAGGCGCACTCCCGCTCTCCGGCTAACCGAGGCTGACAACTGCATGGGGTTTGACTGGACTGTCGCCGCAGCCAATGTGACAGCTGTACAGCTGAGCAACCTCTCTGTGCACACAAACACGCGCAAGCATCGTCCTGATTTTCTAACGTGACATGTAAATTCACTCATCAGCGGGCGCAGCGTGTTTTGACAGCGTTATCGGCGAAGCACGTGCGGTCGGCTCCGAAAACCCGCGGGCTGTTTGTTATCATTAAGGCGTGTGCAGATGTTTTACCGTCGCTGGAAATGTCACCAGATAAGAGAATCGTGATATATTCTAACAATGATGATAATAAAACAAACAAATGTCCTTGTCTTTCAGTGGCTGAGGAGGGACTGTGGGGGTGTGGGCTGTCCTACGAGTGCAGGACCCTCCTGTTCAAGGCCATACACAACCTGCTGGAGAGGTAAAACCATCACCATTACACACAAGCACTTCACCGGGGGGCACTGTCACCGCAGCCGTGATCTAAATGGCAGACATGGAGTTGGAAAGCATGTTACATAACAGTCATGTAACAATGAAACTTGCATTTTTAAGCAGTACATGACAGTAGTTATAAATTTATTTATTAATCCATGAGAGGCGGCTGTTAATGCAGGTAATCACTGATTATATAATAAAGCTCAGTTGTAGTAATATAAAACGTTTCTTCATAGGAGAAGTTATTAAAATGTCACTTTTTGCTGTCACGTTTGCTAAAATGGTGCTAATAAATGCTAAGCAGGGATGTTAACTAGTTCTATTAACTCACTGTCATTTCTTTCTCTCTTTTAAATGAACTGCTGTTTTGCATTTTGAATCTCATCCCGAAAGCCACCAAAACGCGCGACGCTTTTTCGGGCTAAACCGAGAGACGGCATTGGTTTTCGTTCATAAGCCTCACCTTAATGAAATTATAATCTGAGCGCTGAATCACTTGCTCAAGTACCCAAAGCTCTCCTTTCTGAGTCAGAGCCATCTGTTAAATGAAGCAGCACATATTTGCTCTCTATTAAGTTAAGCATCAGTGATCATCATAGGGGGCAGGCTGAATTAACCTTCCTATTACCTTGAAGCTAACTCCTTTTATGGCTCACCATTCCGACACTAGAGGGATCACTTCCACCTTTCTCTTTCGCGTCGCGCACGTGAAACCGAGCTCTGACGTCGGTATTATTAATATGGAAATTATATAGAAAAAGCTTTCACTTTTGTTTCTCTTTGTCAGTAATTTAAAACAAAAGCAGGGAATGTTAAGCAGGGTTACAAAGTTAATGAGCAATACAAACTGTGTGCGTTTTTTATTTATTTATTTTTAAGGATGTTGCTGAATTAGCCAGTTGAAGCTCTGGAGCCGAGGGTTCCTGTTATCATAAACTTACTAAGGCATGTAATCGTCAGGAGAGCTGTGTTGTACTCTTCATTAATTAGTCTGGGCCTCGGTGTCTTAAGGAAATCGGCTGCTCTGATGGTGCAGATGTTTTTCGTCACGTTGAAGAAGTGAGACATCTGCCGCCGGAATTTATAGATTAATAGATTTATAGATGTACAGCCCACTGCAGCGGGCTTTCAAATAGATGGAGTTTATTTTATTGTTATTTTTTATTAGTGGACATGAATTATCCCCAGAGCCTTAGGCTGCTCAGATCAGCTTATGAAACTATTGAAAGGGTTTGAACGTCAGAGTGATCAGACACAAAAGAAACACGGTATACAGTGATAATAGTCATTAGTCAAATAGCCTCATGTAGACATTATTGGAACCCTTTACACTGCCATATTATAGGAGTCGAGCAATTAGTGGCACAACATTTGTTAATTGTTAAAAGTCTGCGTTAAAGGCTAAATGTGTAAAGTTTAGGGTTTACTGCTTGACACTCTTTTTGGCATTTCGGAAACAAAGTGGTGCCAAGATGGGCTGGGAGTTACGACTCCCTTCGGTTAAAGGACCTGTGTCAGTAGGCCTTCAAATGATGTCTTCAAATGGAATACTGGAGTTTGAGAAGTCATGTAAACGAAAATCCACCACTGCTACACTACTGTTACCGTCTAGAAGCCTCCAGGGCTAGGAAGCAGGTAACTTAATGTAGGAAGTGTAAAGGTGCAACGAAAGGATGAGTCTGTTGGAGACATGAAGTCCTCATTTGAAGTAAATGAAAACAAAATTAAGAATTCAGTTCTGGCTCCTACAACTCCTAGAATAAGGCACACATCCTTGCAAACAAACAATCCTTTAAAGTTGCTAATCAGGAATCGGTCTCAATTAGCACACAGTAGCAACTATTACTGCTACCGTGCAACTCCACAACTCACTTGAGAGTATTTCAGCCTTTTACGTCCTTGTTTTGTTTTTATTGTCAGTGAGCGTGAACAGTTTTCCTTTCATCAAAGGCTCAAAAGCAACGTATGCCAAAGACTAAGGCGATGACTGGCCGATGAACCGTGGAGCGTTTAGCAGCTAAGCAGGTGAAAATTTCCCCCAGGAGTCGGTGGGAACCAAAACAAACGGGCAAAAAGGAAACACAGAATGGATGCAAAGGGTTGCTCCACGTCTGCTGGATGTCTAAACAAGCAATTAACACCTATAACATATGTTGGTAATATGACGGTGTAAAGTTTACAGTATATGTGACTAAAAATCAGTGAATGCTGGTTTGCTGCATGCATACTGGAGATATTATATCACTATTGCATAGGTTTATTATCCTCAGCATCAAAAATAAGCTACTAAGAAAGACTTAATAGTGAGCAGTCATTTAACAACTATCAAAGAACCGGGGTCTGGAAGCCCTTCAGCATTAGTATCAGACTTTTCTTCCAGTGGTTGCTCAATAGATATGATACACTGTTTCCTGACATTATATTCTTGTACGGTCTCTCTGCTTGATGCACTGATACGATACGCCCAGTTAGTAACGCGGGGCTATAATGACCTTATTAAACGGATTAGCTACAGGCCACAATGTGACCAATCCCGTAAACCTTCTTTGCTAATGTTATTATAAAATTAAAAGAGAGCTTATATACAATAAGTGGCCGTGATCAGATAAGAACGCGTTCAGATAAGAATGCACCGAAGATGGTATACCTGGAGACCAAAGCTTTAGGATAGCTGAGCCCGGCCGAGGGAAGAGGACTCCATAAAATCATTTCGTAATTCCTTGACCCCGGTCAGAGGAATCAGCGGGGAATTCACTGGCACCTGTACACAGAGACGAGTCAAACCTCCGAGAGGGCCGTAGTTTGTCTTTGAAAGGAGCCTAAAATGAGGCGGAGAAGTGCACAGATGGCGGGATAGCCAAAAAGGGAGAGCGCGGAGACTGAACCCGAACCTTGATGTGATCGCACTTTGATCAGATGAAAGCGAGGGTTTTGGAAAGCTCTGTGCAAAAGTGCAAACCACTTTGTGGGGAAAGCAGATTAGCGGAAGATTACGGTCCATTTTCCTGCGTGTGCACTTGTCATCCACTCCGTTCTGAGACGTAGGCTCACATTCAGATGAGGGGCAGTCCCAGCTGCTGCATTATTAGAAACACCCAAAATTATTTTAACCAGCGTAAACGTGTTTTTTGTGACTCAGTTTAGAAAGAATTACAAAAAGATCTGTTTGAATTTTTAATACGTTGAGCCTAATGTACCAAAAATGCATTCGTTTAACCACTTGAAGAGAGAATATTGTCCATGTAAACATATCCATTGAGAAACGGTCTGCAAAACACCAGCACAAGTCTCAAAAACTGCTGATGAAATGAATCAAACCCTCCGAGCCTCAACAAGAATATTAATTGCTTGATTGTTGCACTGGAGTGCATGACATTGTTCGGGTGTTGCATTTAATCGCTCGTCCCCTCTGTAAATGATGAAAGAGAGGGCTTTTCTATTGTCTGACGAATGCCTTTTCTCTCTCTCTCTGTTCAATGCTGCCTTCAGATGTCTGATGGATAAGGGGTTCGTGAGAATTGGGAAATGGTTCTTCAAGCCGTACGAGCTGGAAGGAAAATCTCTGGGCAACAGGTGAGTGCAGCAGTGTTCGTTCAACATGCACACACACGCCTCGTCCAATCGCGTGCTCCCCTCTGTCCGTGCGCCCGCGAACATGCCGACAAGTGTGACGCAGCTATGTCGGGCGAATGGCTTTCATGTGATTCGGTGTTTGTCAAGTCGAGTCACCCCTTGATGTCCCGGCAGCTGGCCCATGGTGTGAAACTATTAAAAAGCAGAGCAGTGAACGGTGGTGAGAGGTGAGAGCATTGCTGAGCTCTCACAGCGCTCTCTCTCTCTCTCTCTCTCTCTCTCTCTCTCTCTCTCTGGGTGAGGGGAGGGTGGTTGTTGTTTTCTCTCTGTGTGTGTGTGTGTGTGTGTGTGTGTGTGTCAGTGTCACGCTGTGTAACTGTGTAGGCAGTGTGGGAGACAGAGACTGAAACAGAGTAAAAAAGAAGGGTGGGTGTGATGACAGTTCAACTTGTTGCTTCAGCCATTATAATTCCCTCTCACAGCTCAGTCTGCCCCTGTTCAGCTTTCCCTGCTGGTGAGGAGGCAACATTCCTTACATCTCTAACATAGTGGTGCTCAAATGCTAAGTATTTAAGCAACCGGCCCCTGGGGAACCTCTTAGCTGTCAAATGCTACTTCTTTTTTTTTTTATTGCTTAGAAGCGAGCGAAAGCAACTGTTATTTCTTTCTCCGGACTGCGCAGCTGTTTTAATTGTAGATCTTTAGATTTCATCGTCAGTCAGAGGCGGTGCAAATTAAGAGATGCACAGGAAACTCTCGCTCTGGAAATTTGCTGACACAAGCGCAGTCTGCTGCGATGTGCTGTGGCAAACTTGGGTTTTAGCTGTTGAGAGCAGGTGGAAGTCCCTCGGTGAGGCGCGCTCTCTCTCTCTCTCTCTCTCTTGAGAGAGTGTGTGTGTGTGTGTGGGTGGGTGAGCGTGTGTGTGTGTGTGTGTGTCACTTGCACTGCCTATATCTGGGAAATACTGAGAGGAAGCCCGATGTGATCGTGACATCTTTGCACTCACACGGTAAAATACACTGCAAATACAGTAAAGGTGATAAGATGAAGGCGCAAAACGGAAAAACAATACAATAATTAACGCTTCGAGAAGCTCAGCTGAATGGTATCATAAGAGAGGAAAGGATGTGAATCACAAGCGTTGCTCACCACAATCGTTAAAATACCAAATGAGGAAATGTCGTATGAGCTCATGCCTTCAGTAATAGAGTTTAATAGACTCAGTGGCAACAAATCATAATGAGCGCGGGAGCTGTGGGGCGCTGTGTCTGGCACTTGACACCTACAGAACTTTATTTTTATTTATTTTTTTCAACTGCACCCTCACACAATAACCTTTAATGGGCCGTACGTTGGCTCATGCAGATGTGCACATATAAGGTTAATGGCTATCACGGTGTTTGTGTCTTTATATTCCGCGCGCGTGCACCAGACGTCTCACATTGAACTAGTCCCACAAGGTGACCCCAGGCTTAATTACCTTGGATGTTTTTTTTTACACTTTCTTTCTTTTTTTATATATATAGGTTTTGGTGTCTGTGTTTATTCTGTTTGACATTGAAAAGTCTGCAGAATATTGCGAAAAATCTAAACAGCATTACCAGATACAAGATGGAAATGAAGCCAAGATGATGCACGCTGATTAAAAATCAGGAGAGGCACATAGTGAATAAAAGTAGAGTTGAGAAAACATAAGTTGAGTGTGTGCAGTGCTTCACGTGTGTGTGTGTGTGTGTGCGTGCGTGGGACTTTCTGTGCACGGTGTAATTCCTCCTCATTTCGACTGCTCTGTTTGAATATGTTGTCAGCTGGTACGCCCCCTGCTGAGCCAATCCTGACTTGTCCTTTCTGTGAATTGTGAGGAAAGACGGAGAGGGAGACGGAGAGAACTGTTTTTGAACACTCGCGCATGCACGCACGCACACAAAAAACAACAAACAGCAAAAACAAATCTTATATAGACGTCTGTACATATTGTGCTTGCACTCCGCTGCTTTTTGCATGTCTCGCGCTGTGTAAGTGAGGCATAGCAGTTGTTCTCCCGGCAACATATCTCCACTGCTGGCTTCCAGCAGTCCTAAATCCCCCCCTTCTCTTGCACACACCATCCCTTATTCTCACAGTTGCATTGTTGCCCCACAGTTGACAGTGTGAATCTCAAGAACCCCTGCAGCCTCCCTGGCCATCAGTGTTTTCATGCCACGAGGGAACATTGCTCAGTTAGGCATACAATGACCTCCTGCCTCAGCTGTAACCACCTCCTTTGTCTCTCTTCTTCTCCTCTTCCACACTGTGCCTTTTTATCCCCAACAGGGGGCGCTTTGGTGCTAATATCCGTGCCATGCTGCCTTGCTCGTGCCAACTCCTGCACCTTGGCACTGCTGCCTTTGTCAGGCTTATCTGGTGTTTATCTGGTATGTGTCCCTGGGGCGCAGCAGGGATTGGTACATCCAGGAGAAGATTCCCAAACCATCCTCCTCCTCCTCCCTCTGCTTACCCCCCCCACCCCCTTCCGCCCTCCCTTCCCCTTCTTCTCCACCCAACACTCCTGCTCTCTTTGTGTCTGAATGGGAGGAAAGCACTCTGGGTTGGTAACGCATTGCATCAGACGCTGAGGGGAGCATGCAAGAGAGAGCTATACAGAGAGGGGAGGCATGAGAGAGGAGGAAGAGCAGGGTAGAGGCTCAGTGTGTGTGTGTGTGTGTGTGTGGGGATCAGAGGAGGTGGGGGGTCCTAAATTAATCATTGCTAGACGGCTCAATGGATGTATTAGAGTCTGTCTCTCTCATTAGTTCAGTCAATTCTACCCATGCCAAGAACAGTTTGTTTGTGAATATAGGTGCTTTCATTTCACTAATGGCCATATACTCATGCATAAATAATAATATTAATGTTTTAAAGTGTAACAGAGCTGTCCTCGCTTGCAAAATAGAAACAAGCTGCTTTGCCAGTTAAACAGCTTGTTACAAAATCTCAGAAATCCTTACCTGACCTGACGGAATAAAAATACTACAAGTCCTCTCCTCTTCCTCTCCTCTCCTCTCCTCTCCTCTCCTCTCCTCTCCTCGGGGACAAATGACATTGAGATATTAGCCATTGCCTAGGCAACAGACATTTGGTGTTAGGCCACATTACAAGGTCGCAGAGTCTCCAGAAACAGAAAGAAAGAAAACAAAAAAAACGCATCTATTTAGATTTATGGTCCATGCTATTGATAAATGGTATAAACAGATATGCGCCGGAGAGGTGAAAGAAAAAATAGGAAAAAAAAATCTTAAATTTAGCCATATTCACTCATAAATAAATAGACAGATTTGATGAGCAGGTAAAATAATTTCCAAATGACCTAATTTTGCTCATATTAGAATTTTTCTTTCTTTCCTTCAGTGCTTCCAGGCAGGTGTGAAACACTAAAAGTCCCAGATGCAACGAAAGAGATATAAAGTCTCATGTCTTTATTTTTATTCATTTATTTATTTCGTGCGCAAAATTATGCTAATTAATCAATTTGAAAGGAGGACATTTAAGACTTTTGAGGGTTTCGCAAATTCAGACTTAGCAGAGCTGATGGTAGTTAAGAGTGACAGAGTAAAATTAGCAATGGATAAAAGGTGTAAGAACCCAGAAATGGCATAATTAGCGGTTGACGTGTCTTTTTTTTTTTTTTTTTTGTCAGGGTTAAAAAGGTGTCTGACAAGAAAAGTACTCCCTCGAGGAGCGGACTGTTAGACGGACATCTGTGGGACAAATCATAAAAAGCTGTAACGCCACTTCAGCCGTCACTGATTTGACTGTTCTTTCCATCAGCAGTAAAAAAAAAAAAAAAAAAAAAAAAAAGAGTGCACCCACTGTATTTAGCTAAAGGTCTATGGTGTGTCTCAGCTGTGTGATTAAACTACATTAAAGATAAAAGCTCAACAGTTTCCCTGCTTTCAGTCACAGGAATGCTTGTTAAATATTTGGACTGGTGAGCTCTTGGCGTGTTCGCCCCTATAACATGTTTTGCATGTGTGTTGGGCGTCCCTGGAGACAAAAAAAAAACAAAAAAAACAAATGTAATGCACTATCCTCCAGATTTCTCAAATTACCAGGTGAGAAACCACTAAGGGCATATGAGCGAGACGAAAGAGAGAGAGAGAGAGAGAGAGAGAGAAAAACATACAGATCAATAGAGGAGATGGTGATACATCACAGCTACAACCTACCACCAGATCTGTTTCCTCTTTTTTAATTAGGAGCACAGATATGAAGTAAAAGCCCGTGGTGGTAGCTCATGTACTGAGGTGAGAGACTTTTCCGGTCGGCAGCATTTGTGCGCGGCTAGCCCGGTGATGAGTATTCCCAGCAATTCTCTGCTACTTTTCCGGAAATACGCTAAATCTCATATCATTTCCAGTACACCGGCATTATTTGTGCGCCTCATACAAAGGGCCGTTAGTGCATACAGGTTGTGCCCTTAAAGCATGACACCTTTTCATTTTGAGTCCATACAAACAGCTGGAGCCGTGTTTGAACACAAACACTATGGGTGCAATACTGGCTAAAGCCCCTCACCGGGGGCCGCTGAATAATACATCAAACTCACTGCATCCTTCTTATGCTACTTTTAATGGTGGTGAGCGTTACGTGTACACGCAGCGGCATTCGCGCACACCTGCATGTACTACGCCGTAAGCCTGAGCATATCAGGCATATTAGTGTCAAAATGTTATTTTTTTTTTTTAGAAACAGTCGTCGTAGCAGTGCGGTGGAAGGACCCTTTCGGAGCGCGTGTGTACATGCTGCTCGCAAGAGCTTACACGAGTGTAAACATCCTCTTCACTGGTCCGCGTGTACCGGAGCAAGCGTATACACTCTTGGGTTTCCAAGAGCTGCGATTGTGTGGGAAGGGTTACGCAGGAGGTGACTCTTAAAAGTGCTACAGTGGCGACATTTAAGGCGCAGATTAAGCGGATAAATCCCCCAGATTTGAAAGAATCAGAAGAAACAATCATGTCTGCTTTGTGCTTATGACTATAGTTAATGGTATCTAAACACAGTTATCACATAATTGGCTTTGGATGCCTCTAAGGGTGGAAATAGAAGCGGTGTGCGTGTGTCTTGCATGTGGTTGTTTAACTGTTTATTGCCTTCAATCTCCCTCTGTCTAATCTCGCCTTATCTGTTTTTTTTTCCTCACTGAGCTAGACACGAGAGTCGCCCCAACAACCGAGATAACGGTTGTTATGAGCATGTGCGTACACACAGATGCATGTGTGTCAAGTCCGTGATGCATGTCGGACATTAACCAGCCTCCCCCGCTGGCTGGCTGGCTGGCTGGCTGGCTGGTTGGCTGGTAGCGTTTTGATGGGGTGAAAACACACATGAACCTAACAAACACAGTTCCCTTTCCCTAATTGTAAATGACATTTGCACACGCATGCACTGTACACGTGTACGATTACAACTGCGGGTTTATGCGCATTCATACATAAGCGTGTCACCCTCTACACAAACAAACTCCCATGCATCATATTTGCATCCGTGCTGTGCACTAAATCACATCTGTGTTGTTAATTCTGCCACATGAGCTTAGATACTGTACGTACAGTACGATACACACACAGAGACCCTATGTTGATGTGTCCGTGTGTTCTCTGGCTCCACATTACCTGATTGATTTCACCATAAAATTATGCTCAGTAGCCACCCATTAAAACTCTGATCTCATCGATATGTGTGCAGCGATTGCAGTGCGTGGCCCTGAATTATTCACTTCCTCCTCTTTTCCTCACGCTCGTTTTGCCCTCGCGCCTCATTTTCTTACAGTACCGTTCTCGCCTTGTCTTCCTAATTTCCTCTCTGTCCCTCTTTTTTTTTCCCTTTCGGTCTCAATCTTATCCGTGCATGCCCCTTAATTCACTCCGTCTCCATCTTCTCCTCTCTCCCTGTCTTTCCTCTCTACCTCCTCGCACTCCGTTCCCTCTCTCTCCGTCTCCTCTTCTCTCTATCCCTCTCCTGTACTGTCAGCCCTTAGGCAAGTCTCAGCCATCACTCCTCTTCATTTATTAATACCTTTACTCATACAGCCCAGCACACACAGCTGCCTCACATCTCTGGGCACCGTTCTCACACACTTGCCTGCCGACTGCACAAACGCCCCAGAGGATGCGAGGAGCCCAGTGTGTCCACACACTCGCACCCGCTTACTGTGCAGGAAAATGCCCTTTGTAAAAGGACAGGGAGCATCAATCTCCGAGCTGCATCAGCCTGCAGTTTGATGCTCTTTTTGTAGTTCGGCTTTTCCCTGGAATGCGTGACTGCACCTTATTGCCTCTACAGTAGGTGATGCGTATTAGGTTTGATTGATTGTTTTAATAAACAGTTGTGCTAAAATATTAGATTAGTTAAATAATTTCCATCGCACGCTATTTTTGGACTCTAATTTCAAGCGGTGTTCGCGTATCGGGTCGGCTTGATTGACAGTGCCAATATGAACAATTCTCTATCAGCGCGCACAATACGTTCGGCTGAAATATCAAAAGTATCCAGCCGTTAATGCTGCATGACTGTCTGAGTTTTAGACAATGATGAGATGATTTCCGCCAGTGATTCCCCGCTATTTGGCCTGAGCTGTTTACGAGAGGCATTAAGGGACTCGTGTATTGCGCACACATCAGTCCAGATCAATATGAACACTTCTCATAAAAATATAACTGTATAAACAGAATGATCAGCGGGTGCCTTATTTATTGATGAGATACAGAAAATCAGTCCGCCACTAAAATAAACTTCCTGACTTACTTAAAAACCTTGGAGCTGCATCTTTGCAGAGGCCGGTGACATTACTGAGAATCAAACATATTCAGAAAGTAATTTAAATTTGTCACCACACAGATGCTGAAGAGACCTCCATTGTGGTTGGGCAGTTAGCTAGGATGGCACTTTCGACTTGCATCTGTTTCCCCTGAGCTTCCTTGTGCAGCTATTTATAGCTCTTCATATGGTGGTATGATGCACTGAGGACAAGGTTGGAGGGCAGTGACATTGAAAGCATTTTGACTCATGCATTGTAGGGATGTGAATTGCAGAGGTGATGGACTAGCTGTGTATGTATGTATGTGTGTGTGCGTGTGAGAGAAAGAGGGAGAGAGAGAGAGAGAGAGGGGGACAGTGCCTGTAGGTGTGAACATGTGCTCCTGTGCCCGTTTGTCGCAGGCTCGTGCATGCATATGCATGCGCTTCAGCTCTGCTCATCCTCCTGTGATTGTGCAGACCTGTGTTCAAACCACCTGCTGTTATGACGGTATGTTTTTCTCTGAGAGCATCAGGGATGTTTATGAAGCAGGAAAAAAAAAAAAAATGTCTGTCTTTGGGTGCACTCAGCGCCATCTGGAGGCCATCGTGTCGAAGATGTAATCTGTGGCTCCCTCAAGACTGTGTTCAGTTCTGCCAATGAGAGACTGTGGAACTGGCCGTTTTATTGAATTTGATGATCCATTACGGCTCAAATGGAGGTCCAGCCCCCTCAGGGCAAAGGAGATATTGCATAGGCAGCAGGGTAATCACACGGAGATTACAGTACCTGCTGACTTTATTGTCAGTCTGATATGTATAAACCAAGGTACTAAGGAGGTTTATAGATTAAAAATATACATCAGTGAGGCTGTCTCTGTAGTTAATGATGTCCAGCCCGCCCACTGGTATATAGATTGCAATAAGGCCCCAACAATTACTCCGCTGTGATTAAAAAAAGACCAATGCATGATGAACCATTCGCAGGCTCTGTAATAAAGAGAGCGCTGCATATGTAAACATCTAGTCACCACAATCAGTCATGAGCAAATGAGGATTTATACCTGCAATAAGAAGCATATGTGGGGACTGATGAAGATGATCAATGAAGGTAGAGCTTAGCCAGGCTTTTACAGCGATACATTCTGAGTGTGTTCTCTAAATTGCTGGCTGGAGAAAAGCTCTCGTCATCTGTCATGCTGCTGCCTGAAAGTCAGGCACAGTCATGTTTTACATTTTGCTCTTTAATGGATCTGATCTGTGGGTTTATTTAATCTGATGTTTAATATAATTAAATGTATGTTTAATTACATTTAAATCTAAATTAAATGAGGGCGAATTCAGATGTAATTAAAGTGGACAAAGGGACTAGTGTCGACTTAAATGTAAGGTTTAACCTGGTTTTGTTCTCATACCTCTATTATAATCAGCTCCGTGCACACGCACAGACAGAAGATACAAGCCACCGTCTGCGGTTTCATTATCTCAGTCTTTACTGCCTTCTGTCCCCAGTGAACACCTATCATGCTCCTTCTCCTTCTTCCTCCACGGGGAGAGCAACGTGTGCACGAGTGTGGAGATTGCCCAGCACCAGCCTGCATACCACATCACAGAGAACCACATCCGCCTCGCGCAGACCTCCATCACACCAGTACAAGGTAATACCACAAACCCCCCTTTCTTTTCCACTCGTGCTTTTGTAAACAGAGACGAACAAAACAGCCCGCACAGAACGCATCCTACTGTTCAAATGAAGCGGGTCACGAAATGTGTGCAGATGATAGCACACAATAAAAACATGTCTCTGGATGCAAACTTCACTTTACTGGAAACTATTTTCAACAAAGTAACATGTCAGTCACTTTAACATTGTGGCTCACTGATGTATTTTTCAGTAAAACAACTGAAAATGGCACGGACCATAAGTACCTTCAATCTCCAGAGTAGTAAAGTTCCATATTTTGTGAACTATTTATGGTTATTTCATGCTAGTATCTGGCTAAATAACGGTAATATAATGAACAAAATCAAGGGTACCTTTGGCTATAATGTCTTTGCTGTGCAATATAATAAAATATAAAAAGTATAAAAGGAATCAAAGCTTACTTAAGTGTTTTCTATCGTTACTTACGTATCTTTAATACAACTCTTCCAATCTGTTTCATCCCTCAGTGGTCCTGAGTCCGTACGGTCTGAGCGGCACCCTCACAGGTCAGGCCTACAAGATGAGTGACCCGGCAACACGGAAGCTGATGGAGGAGTGGAGCTACTTCTACCCCATGGTACTACAGCAGAAAGAGGGAAGTGGAGAGAAGGAAAAAGAGGAAGCAGCCCAGGCGTATGATCGCAACTGTCACGTGGCAGTGGAGGTCATCGTAGGTATGGAAAATGTACTAAAAACGGTTTCATAACACGAGGTCAATCGCATCTCCAGTAGCAGAATTTACTGCTTTTTTGGGGGTAACAAAAAACGAGAGATTTCCCGTGGAGTCAGTCCAAAATGAAATCCATGTACCGCATATTATATTAGCACAAAACCGTTTGTTGATAAGAACACTGCAGAGCATGAGAGCAGCGATGAATAAACACATTGGACCACAGCGATGTTGCTCTGCTAGAGCAAACAGTGAGGGATCAGCATCGTATTGATTACCCTCAGTATCCATGTTGACTCCCTGGCAGTTTCAGCTGAGGTATTAGTAGATGGGGTGCTTTGACTGCAGTGATCCTCGCAGTGTGTTAGCACATGTGAAATTGGAAAAGGGGAAATGGCTCCAAGGCAGCAAAGGAGAGAGTAGGACAGACGGAGAGAAACGACAGGGAAGTTGAGGTTAAAAACCCCAGGGAGTAACTCTAACAGCTTTGTCTAATCAGTCTGATCCCACAGCGCAGGTCTGACCTGATTACAATCAAAACTCCTCTGGATACCAGTGGCTTTTATGTCTAAAGAGGAAAGCCTGAAATGATATTGAAAGAGTGAGTGTAAAGGGATTTGATTAAGTTTTATAAGAGCGGTGAGTGAGAAAGTGTGATTGCATTATTGAATAAGGAGTAAGTGCATCGCATGTAGCTACCGTATTAATGGCTAATTATAAGAATACTCTGGGACATCACTTTCTTAGAGAGGCACACATAGTGAAGGCATTTTAGGCTCAATAAAAATGACCTGGGTAGTGCATGATTAAAAAAAAAATAGAAAAAAATAATTGATTCCTACAAATGGCGCAGTTTTAATTAACCTTGCAATTAAATGTGATCTGCAGCCCTCCTGTTGTTTTCTAACAGTACATCTTTTTTCTTTTTTGTCTTCTCAGGTGGAGTTAGGATGACTTACCCAGTCGCTTTTGTGCTGATCGCCCAAGGGGACCTTCCAGCGGAGCAGCCTCCACCTGTTCCTGCAGCTCAGGGCCTCAACAAAGAGCCGAACCATTGCAGCGTGCCGCTGACACCGCCGACGTCACCGGAACAGCCGTGCTCGGGTAACAAATACACGTAACTGCGCCATTGTGCAGGACATTACAGTCAGTGTTATACACGCATATTGAAGGATTACAGAAAATGTGTAATGTCTAAAATATCATTTATATACATATAAAAAGTCATATATTTCACTTATCCTGACACTCAATCAAATGACATCTAATTTATGAATTTATGAGTAAATAGTATCATAAAATAGGCACATGAATTCCTATAATCTTTTAGTCTTTTGTTTTGTAAAATTTACTACATTGACCCCTTCTACCTTTAAACAAATAGAGATGTCCCTTCCAGGAGATGGAGGATGAAGTAAAAAGTCATAATCGAATAAAGCCTGTCCTCAGTCCTTTGTTACGACATCTGTTTCGCCCTTCCACCTTTTCAGCGGACAGTGGCTTTGTGACCTTGGTCTCCAGTGTCCCCACATCAGACAGCAATATGGGGATCCCCAGCATCAGCCCTAAGCATTCTGGGAAGAAGCTGACTTGTCAGGTGGTCCATCAGGCCTGGAGAGAGTGCTATCTCAACCAGCCGCAGCACGCGTAAGTTAAACCTGTTTTCATTTCCTCCGCTTGGCGTGATTATTATTGAAGTGCAGCGAGGCAGCTGAGCCGGTGCTCTCATGGATGTGTTTGTTTCCCTGCAGACCGAATCAGCCAACTGACATGACGCCGAGGAAGGAAGTGCCAAATGGAGTTACCACGTGGGACTTCAATGATCTGGGAGCGAGAGCACCCTGCAGCTGCTCCAGGTACCGCGGAGCTGCACCCAAGCTGTTCAATATAAGCCTTATATTTATGTGTACAGTATCTGAGGCCTGTGCTCATGTTGCTGGAAGATCTGATAAAGCACATGGATTTTCTTTTAAATTTAACTCAACATATAGTCTTCAAAACCTGACTCCTAAGACTCTTGTGAATGTAATCTAATGAATTCACTCTAAATGTCCTGCAGCATGTTAAATGACAAAATGTTTTATGACATTTTATGAGTGTATGTCACCCTAAAACAGGTTCTTTAGAGGGTTTCATTTACATTGCTATTTTTTTCTGTTGCAGGTTAAAACAGCTGAAGCTGAACCCGACCACCACATCCACTGCCAACTCCCAGACTAGTGCCAACCCCACTCAGGCCTCTGGCCCGTCATTACACCCCCCCTCTCTGCCCAAACACAAGACGAGCGACAAGACAGAAAAGGCCGACAAACAGTCCAAGAGGCCAGCTGTGATTCCCTTCCATCATCGTTTGTCCGTCACACAGGAGACCCCTCTGGAACAGGACTCGTCAGGAGGGCCCCAGCTTAGCGGCCTTGTGGTACTGGAGCAGCCCATCGAGCCCTTAGCTGATCTGCCAAGCTGCAAGTATTCCAAGCCCCTCTCGAATGGCAGAAAGGGCCCCGAATCCCTTCTCCATTCACCGATGTCTCCACTTCCGCCCACTCTCAGCCCACACCCCCGGGTACAGGACCCAGATGTGCTGGATGGACCTGTGGATATGGCCCTCTGTCCAGATGGGGCTTCAGGGATGGGGGTGATTACCAGCGAGACAGTTGTGTATACAGCTATGCTGAGGCAGAGGGAGAATGGGGCTGGCTGGTGGAGAGGCTTCAGGACTCCCAGGACTGATAAGACTGACTTCAGACCCCCTGAGCTCCCCGCTGATAAACAAGAGGAGATGAAGACAGAGACAACCGCTGAGGGAGCTCCACTTAAGAGGTAGGAGAGACGGACAATAATTGTGTTTTGCAAAATCTTAAGTGCAATTGATAAGTGAAGGACAAAGAGTAGAGTAGCAAAGAGTAAAATGCTTCCTGAGACAAAATCATACCAGGTACAGAACAACAAAAACTGGGTTTTATTTTTAGATACGACAGTACGTGTAGCATATTTTGGAAATACGGAAACAAAAACTAATAAACTACTGCTGCATTCGTCTGTTTGCCTCCTCCAGACTGTACACGCAGGCTCACAAGAGATTTAAAATCTCAGAAGAGAGGGTGAGGAATCACATCCACACTTTGGGCCTGTTCCAGCAGCCAGGTGTGGAGGCACTGCGGGAGAGCGGGGATGATCCCTACGACTTTAAGGAAGGCGACATTGAGTACACTTTCTCCACTTCCAAGAGATTAAAGAGTCAAGGGCGAGAACCCAGCAAGAAGGCCAAGGTGAGACGACGCAACTGATATGAATGTATAGCAGCTTTAATCAAGGCTTTTTAATAAATATGAATCACTTGAGAGATCAGTCTTCCACTGGTTTTTCAGCTCTCGACCTCAGATATTGTGTGTTAAAGTACAAATATTGCTAATATTTCGCCACATAAATCACCACAAATCATATGTGGTGTGGTACAAAATGCATCACGTGTTATATATTGGCTTTTTATTGTGTTAAAACTGGACTGAACTGAGAATTGTCTTCTAATGCATCTTCCAGGGTGAAGAAATCACCAGCAACGGTGCACTGCCTGATGGAAAAGATGCTATGTCCATTTTTAACTCGGGTCCAAAATCAGGTGGGGACATACAGTATCATCGTCATCATCGTCGTCATCATCATCATGAATTTATTCATGATTTTCATGAGTATTTTTGGGCCGTTTCTCTGACGTTGTCGGTGTGTTGTTCCAGATGAAGCGGGCCAAGATGACGCAGCTGCCAAAGCCAATCCGTCTCTGACCAGAGAAAAAGATCTCGTGGTCAACATCTCGGATCTGGACAATATATTTGATGAAGATGAGGAAGATTTAGGGGTGAGATGTCATGGTTTGCATATTATATTCTTTTAATGCGGCTCCTTTAGCACATGTGAAGTAGAAGTGACCCTCTGATGTTTTGTGTTATAACCTGTAGAATGTTTACCCGAACCAGCACTCAGCCAAGCTACCGGTGTCGACGGAAGATCGGCCTTTTGGGAAAGAAGGGAGAGTTGCAGTACCATATCCATCAAGTGAGTGCTGAGTATATGATTAAAAATCCTAATACGCGCTGTCACTGCATGTGTGGCGATGGCATCGCTCTTATAATTTCTTAATTCCATTAAACATCTGTGTCCTTCTCTCTCTATCCCTGTCTCCTTTTAGCAGTAGCAGATCTTCAGCGCATGTTTCCCACCCCACCTTCCCTAGAGCAACACCCGGCCTTCTCCCCCAACACGACTTATCGTGACACCCCGAGTCAAGAGCCCCCGGCTCCCAGCGGAGCGTCTGACCACCTGCCGTTGTTGGCCTCCGCCCAGTTTACCGAATACAGGATGGAGATGGAGGAGGGCCTGGCTAGTCCCAGACAGGAGGATATCAAGGTGAGGGAACAGCACATATATTTGATATTCACCTCTGCACAGCATGCATTAAAGCGTGAATTGAGAGCTCTATAAATGACTTAAATCCACCAGAAATTCTGTCATCAAGGGAAAGTCAATACAAGGACTTGTTGGCTGACTGGCATTTAGCTACAGCGAGCATCTGTTTAGGCTCACATATCATGTTGGAATTGCATCAGTAATATCTTTAGCTTGCTAATTAGCTATCTGTGCTGCGAGTCAGACATCTGTACTGACTGCAGGCTTTGTGAGCTGGGAAATGCTAATTTTAGAAGAATGCACTTAGCCACTATTAGTTGCATCTGCTTGCTAACACAAACCAGTTCCTCTAAACAACATGCATTGTCAGATATGGCAGATTCCGCGCGTACGATGTACCTTTTAAAATCCTGAATTTTATGTGATGTGAATGATACAAGCAGAATAACTGGGAACTGGGAAAAAGTATTGACTCTATAGCCAAAGCCTGGCATTGCTTAGCTGTTTATGTGACAGACTTCCACTGTTGTCCAAAAACAGTTAAAAACCCATCTGTGAGCCGCAGTGTTAACACTGGCTGCTATGTTCCTTAATGACAATAAACACAGGCACTGTAGTTTATTTTGAGTTGATCTCACTAAACCATCCTGCTGCTGTAAATACTCATTAACTGTTAGATGAAAGACTACAGCGCTTCACTCTTTCAGGACATTAATTATCCTTTTTATAAATATACTGTATATCCATGACTGAATTTCTTTGTAGGGGAATCATTTAGGCACTAAGAGTATTGATGCTTTGGGGCTTTTGGTCTTTTAATGGGATATCCAGTGTTATCCTTTAAGATCATGACAGTGAATGTGCACCCAGCAGAACCCACATGAAACGTGTCTCTATGTTGCCTGACTTGCTTTTTCCTTTCTGTCCAGCCGCAGATAGCCTCCTCCATGTTTGCTCCGCTATCCTGCCTGCCCAGCCAGACTCTGCCACCACTCAAGATTCCCGAGCAGTGTTACTACCGTCCTTCCTGGGCTCTGTTGCCCAAAATGGAGCACTTCCCCGCGGTTATGCATCCGCAGAATGTGGCTTTCACCAAGGACGGATACACGTAAGTAGTCCGCTACGGCAAGCTCAATAGAGACAAGACAGGGCACCTCTTGTCCTGTACTTTTTAGGCTCAATAATAAACACTTGAGTGCTCCAAAGATGGTAATGTCAGTTGGTCAGTCAGCTGGTTCAAAGGGTTTTCCTCTGTTTGGTTGTAAGGCGCTACATGATCTTTATCGTTAGTCTAATCTTGCATTTCTCTCTGGCTGTCCGTGTGCTTTCCAGAAACATTCCCAGTGTCAACACCCTCACAGACCAGGAGTATGGCCAGATGACCGCCACCACTGCCTCTGCAAACACAAATATTGGCATCCTCCCCTCTCCTGCGACACCACGCTTCTCTGTCCCAACGCCACGAACCCCTCGGACACCAAGGGGTATTAATGCTGCCAGCTCTGGGCAGGGTTCGGTGAAACAGGACGGTACTGAGCTTAGCTCTCCAGTCTCTACCCCTTCCACCAGTTTGCCTCTAAGCTCTGTGGAGCCCCTAGCTCGGCCGGGACCCTCTCTGCCGGAGGCCCACAGCCTGTATGCTATCCTCCTGCTGTCAGACTCCGTCCTTAGCGTCTTCAAGGACCGCAACTTCGACAGCTGCTGTATCTGTGCCTGCAATATGAATGTCAAAGGAGCAGATGTGGGAGTGTATATCCCGGATTCCACTTGTGAAGATCAGTACCGCTGTATGTGTGGCTTCAGTGCCATTGTGAACAGGCGACTTGCCCACGGCACAGGCCTCTTCGTGGAGGATGAGCTGGATATTTACGGTCGGAACTCGGAAGTAGGCCGAGCGGCCGAGAGGAGACTGGCTCTTTGCCGGCGGGACCCAACTATGCGAGACTCCAGGGCCAAGCGTCCGCAGGATGCTGCCCCCGCCTCACCGTCAGTGATGGTCCTTTTGCGGGAACAATGCTCACAGCCCATTTCTTCCCTGGCATCACTTCATCTCCCCCCCAGCTGCTCGTGCCATGGCCGCAAGGGGGCGCTCCTCCAAAGCTGGATGTCGGAAAAGCAGTGGGCCGACGGGAGTGATGCCTGTGTGGAGTGTTATAATGCTTTGGAGCAGGGGCTGCAGTATGTAGATAACCCCACGGGAGGGAAAGTAGATCCAGCTGTTGTCAGAAGTACTGCTCTTCACTCCTGGGCCCACACTAATGGTAAGAAGTGCGATTTGGCTGCTTAAGAGGGGATTTGAGTAATTTACACCTTACGCCTCATTAGAGCTAAAATGTGATAAACTGTTATCTGAACTATGATGTGTTTTATGTGTGTTTATTTGTTTCTACGGTGTATAAAATCTCGTTAACATGTGTTCAAATGTTCACGTCCCATTTTGTGTGTGTGTGTGTGTGTGTGTGTGTGTGTGTGTGTGTGTGTCTCTAAAGTGGTGGATATGAGCATGTTGTCGTCACAGGATATGGTTCGTATGCTGCTGTCTTTGCAGCCTTTCCTGCAGGACGCCATCCAGAAAAAGAGAACCGGACGGACCTGGGATAACATCCAACACGTTCAGGGTCCACTCACCTGGCAGCAGTTTCACAAGATGGCTGGAAGAGGCTCTTACGGTGAGTCAGTGCATTTTTTTTTGTTGTTGTTGTTTGTTTTTATGTAGATCAGTAGCATGTCTTGTAATAATACATATGACTTAAAATGTCACAATTTGTCTCTAAGGTTCGGAGGAGTCACCAGAGCCCCTGCCCATTCCTACAGTGTTGCTGGGCTACGACCGGGAGCGGGAATTCTTGGCATTGTCCCCTTTGGCGTTGCCTTTCTGGGAGAAGTTGTTGCTAGAACCATATGGTGGGCAGCGGGATGTTGCTTATGTTGTTGTGTGTCCTAATAGCCCCTCTCTGCTGGCTGCAGCCCGGTCCTTCTTCCAGGAGCTCAGTGCAGTCTATGAGGTAGGAAAATGGTTGAATGGGAGGCACAGTCTAATTTCAACTCATATTTGAATCAAATAAGACTAAACTGTGCGTAGTTTGAGAATATTTAATGTAAAAAATAACCTCCACTTCCAGACATGTCGACTTGGGAAGCACCGTCCTCTTGCCAAGGTGTCCAGGGATGGTCTTGTCCGTGTGGGTGAAGAGGTTGAGCAAGAAAAGCTGGAGGAGCTGGAGGTGGACCAGTGGCTGACTGGACCGTGGTCTGGACAGCAGCACACTGACAACCTCAATAAACTTAAACTCTATGCTTATGCCTGCAAGCAGCAGCTAGGTGAGCAAACCTAAACAGTCTAATCCTTCTGTCACATCCTATTATCTGTTCTTTTCTTTATCAGTGTATGAAGATTAACGTCCTTTTCCTTCTTTCAGGTCCCCAGCTTTCAGCACTGTCTTTGGATAGCAGTCTTCTGTTGCCTCCTAAACCCCAGCCGCCTGTTAACAACACATCCTCAGCTCAGCCTGCCTCTTCTGGACAGCCTTCAGCTTGGGCCCCTGATGGAGAACAGGCTCAAGGTGCTGTCAGTTCAGCAAGTGCTTCGACCCCGACTGGAGCAAACTCAGGCCAGACAGGGGAGACAACCCAAGGGGGAGCCAGCGATTCTAAAGGGCCTTCTAGTTCCACGCCACCAGCCAACCCACCAGCAGAAACCCCTGAACTGTAAGTCCGAGACCCTCCGGGAAAATGACCACATCTCAAATGTTAAACCGGCGCAATTACAAAACAATGTTTTTCTTCTTTTGCTCCTTTTCAGCTCAGCTGAGCAGGCCAGAATCGGCATCCCCACTGTGGGTGACTCAATGGAGAGCCACGCCAACCCACCAGCTATTGTCATTTACATAGTGGATGCTTTTCTGAGCTTAAGTGGAGCAAGAAATGAAGGAGGAGAAGAAGAAGAGGGCGATGAGGTAGAGTCAGGTAGCATTTGGCTACTAGGGCTTCTTCGCTGCTACACAGAGATGCTGCAGACTTTGCCTGAGACGATCAGACCTGCACTGGTGCTACAGGTAGGAATATACTTGGATTTATATTGGACAGGATTAACAGAATTCACTTGTGATGATCATCATTAATTTCTTTCCATCATTTGTCTGTATTTCAGGTGGTGCCATGCCAGTATCTTCTTCAGCCAGCTAGTGGAGAGAGCCATTTGTATCTGCAACACCTGCGCTCCCTGGCCTTCTCATGCTACTCTCAGTGCAGACGTCTGTTACCCCAGCAAACACATATCAAGTCCCTGACCGGCTTTGGCCCGGTGTCTACTGTCAGTTCAGTACTCACGAGTCCAGAGGTAAGCAACTTTAATCATATTTTACATAATAATATTGTTATATACTCAGTGCCTACTAACTATTTAAATCTGAATTTCCTCATTCAGCATCCCAGACCACTACAGCTGTACTCTCCGCCATTCATCCTCGGTCCGACCCGTGCCAAGCAACCAGAGCCAGGGGAGATATGGGCGGAGATTCCTCCCAAATACAACGTGCTCTTTGTTGGATACTGCCTCTCTCACGACCAGCGCTGGATCCTGGTGTCCTGCACCGACCAGCAGGGGGAGCTCCTGGAGACATGCATTATCAACATCGATGTACCCAACAGGTGGGAAATGGTTGTTTGTTGTCTTACTTTTGTTGCAAAGAGGTCGTGTTTAAATCGAGAAAAGGAGATGTTTAGCGTGAGATAATTCTCTTGTCTCTTTGTAAGTTTTTCATTGTTTTTTTATTCTCGCTTCAGAGCTCGTCGTCCCAAAGTATCGGCAAGGAAGATGGGGCTGCAGAAGCTGTGGGAGTGGTGTATCGGCATCATTCAGATGACCTCGCTGCCATGGAGGATTGTCATTGGTCGATTAGGAAGACTGGGCCACGGGGAGCTGAAAGGTGAGTGAGAAAAGTGTCTTTACGTATGCTCAGAGAACATAGCCACAACAAGACACGATTTGTTGTTATGTTTTTACTGTTATTTACTGATCAGCCACAATATTAAAACCACTGACAGGAGAAGTAAATAACTTTGACCGTCTTGTGATAATACAATGTTCTGCTGGGAAACTTTCGGACCCGGATGTTACTTAGACATGTACCACCCACCTAGACCAGTTCAGGCACCCCCACCCCATAGCAATGACACTCCTTGATGGCAGCAGCCATCCCCAGCAGGATGCAACCTGACACATGCACACACACAAAAATGGCTTAGGAACAACTGACCTGGCCTCCAAGTTCACTAGATCCCAAAGTAATCAAGTGTCTGTGGGAAAACTCAAAGGATGCTGTGACTCTTATCATTTGCAGTAAGGTGCCTGGGGGTTTCCACTCTTAATTCGCTGTTTCTGTATATAAATAAACACAAACGAGTGAAGAGGGGAAGTCATTTCTCTAAACCTCTTTGTATTCGGCCCGTCATATTTTCCTACCCTGGTATTTTCCCAGTCACCAATTATCCACTTGTA
Source organism: Chelon labrosus (assembly GCF_963514085.1). Classification (NCBI taxonomy): domain Eukaryota; kingdom Metazoa; phylum Chordata; class Actinopteri; order Mugiliformes; family Mugilidae; genus Chelon; species Chelon labrosus. The sequence goes on from NC_140355.1 coordinate 12,942,935, forward strand.
CTACTTATAATCATCCTGAGCATAGAAGGATATGCAGCTACACCTACACAAACTCATTCTTAAATTCAAGTGAAGTGAAGTTAATTTATTTATTATTATGTTCTTTGTCTTTTCATTTGTTCTCTTGCTCTCCCTAAACAATGTTCTTAAAAGATAAAATTAACACATCCCTCTCCTTCTAGATCTCGGCTTTCACTTTGTTACTCCTCTCTAACGCACACCTCCTTCTCTCTCTCTCTCTCTCTCTCTCTCTCTCTCTCTCTCCCCATCTCTCTCAACTAGACTGGAGCTCACTCCTTGGAGAGCACTCCCTCCACTCCATAGGACGCCAGCTGAGGGAGGCTTGTCGCATGTGTGGAATCTCAGCTGCGGACTCTCCCTCCATCCTCAGTGCCTGCCTGGTAGCCATGGAGCCCCAGGGCTCCTTCGTGGTCATGCCAGGCAAGTACCTCGCTCAAGTTGTCTGTTAGAGGATAATAGAAACATGAAAGTTATGATGTGATGCTGGTGATGTTTGTGGCCATAGCATTAATTATACTTAATGTAAGTTAGCACAGAGATGAGGTTCTGTATGACTAGTAGTGCATTCAGTTAATACCGTCCTGCATATTTACATATGTGCTGTTCATTTTAATTCTATATCTAATTTAATTAAACATCAGTGCAAGCCGTATCATAAATCTAAACCTCATCCTCTCTGTGTTTCTGTTCGTGTGTCCAGACGCAGTGACCATGGGCTCAGTGTTTGGCCGCAGCACCGCTTTGAACTTACAGACGTCGCAGCTGAACACACCTCAGGATGCTTCCTGTACACACATTCTAGTCTTCCCGACTTCTGCCACCACTCAGCTAGCATCCAGCGCCTACCCTACAGAGGACAATAATGGTAACAACTTGCAGATAGCAGTCACACTACAGTAGAAGGTTATTTGATATGCACATAGACATACTAGACAAAAAGAATCCCACCAACAGGTGGCGTCTTTGTGCTAAATGAGCCAAATCGGATTTTAAACAATGATTTTCTGTGCTTTATTTATTTATTTTTTGTTAAAGACATGTTATTTTATAGGAATATTAATGATCTTAGTTAGCAGTGAGCCCAGACTGGAGCCGTAGTTGCCGATGGACAAAGTTTAAATACGACCGTGCTGACATTTTGAACTTTGTTTCTTCTTCCCTCAGACGACATGTTTGATCTTCCCTTTCCCGATGAGCTGGAGAATGACATTGGCCACGACATGATGCTGATCACAGGGAACCTTCACCCTTCCCCCAACACCTCTCCTGTGCCCTCGCCTGGCTCACCGTCCGGGATGGGAATGGGATCACATTTCCAACACACCAGGGTGAGTCAGGGATCAATGGAAAGACATAATCCCACAGTGGCTTGATGAAAATGACACCCTCTAACAAAAAAACAAAAAAAAACAAAGGAAAACAATCATGCCCTAGCATGCTAAAGGTGAAAAAGCGTGCTACTATTTGTTGTACATAAAAATTAGAAATTCCTGTAGACACAAAGCATTTTTCTCACTAATGGACAACTGTTAATTTATTTAAAAATGCATATTTCATGTTCCGATTAGATTTTGCACCTGGACGCGTGGGAGCTCCTTCTCTACCGTTTTGACTGACACGTCGTGTCATCAGACAAGTCTTATTTTTGCCAAGTAAAATACGTGCAGAGGAATTTGTCTCGGAGGCACGGGGGAACAGACAGTCTGACAATTGACGTTGCACCATATTTATTACAGTACTGACAAACTGTGGGAACAACATGGACAAAGTACATGTACAGCAGTACTTTCCGTACTGCTGTACATGTACTCCGGCACATGGAGCTCACTTGTGTTAGCTCCATGTGCCTATGTCACCCTCACATCGGGCTGCAGGATTTAAGTTGCTGGAGTTTTATGTATAACTTTAAAACTATACTATGCTGTATACAGTATTTCTGATTTTTTGAATGATTGCACACTATCACTGAGAAGTAATTCTGGGTTCAAGTGTAGCTCAAAACCAAATTACAGTCAAGTAATAAGCAGAACCGATGTAGGAATTGATCATTTGACTTTGATTTTAACCTTTGCTACCTTTACTTTACTTTACTATGAACCTAAAATGTTGACGTAGTTCCCAGAAATATTAGGTGTACATGATTGTAATTATTTTCTGGCCTTCTCCGTGTCTGTAGAGCCAGGGAGAGCGCTTGCTGTCCAGGGACAATCCCCCAGAGGAGCTGAAGCAGCAACCCCTGGCTCTGGGCTACTACGTCTCGACGGCGCAAGCGAACGGACTTCCTCACTGGTTCTGGGCCTCCTGCCCACAGGCCGAGAGCCAGTGTCCACTCTTCCTTAAGGTACTTGAAATACTGCGTGTGTTGTACTGTTAAAACTCGAGGCGGAGAATTCACTTGAGTTTCAATATCTGAAACTTGTGTTTCTTCACTTCAGGCCTCTCTCCATCACCACATCTCCATTACACAGTCAGATGAGATGGTGTCTGAAAAGAGTAAGAGGACTCCTCACCCCTTAGACTCAAAGACCACCTCTGATGTGCTCAGGTAAATACATTATATTCATTAGTACTTAATAAAATGATCAATTCTGCAAAATCCATATTGAGAATGCAAAGCTCAGCAATTTTGTTGAAGCAAACCAACTTGGGAATCTTTTTAAAATGTCAGAACTTCTTGTCTTGTGTAAAAATTTGTATTTTCCCCCCACACAGGTTTGTATTGGAGCAGTACAACGCCCTCTCTTGGCTGACGTGCACACCTGCCACACAAGATCGGCAGTCCTGCCTGCCCGTCCACCTGGCTGTGCTGACCCAGATGTACAACGCCATCCTGAACATGCTTTAGCTGCGTGAAGAGCTCGAGGACAACTCTTGATGGTCACCTTCATTTCTCCTGTGCCTACGCTTCTTTCCGACCACCAGAGAGCGCCAGAGCTCTTCAGTTGTTTCAGGTCGAAGAGGATATAATGGCCAAATAAAATAAAAGGACGGGGCAGGTCAGACTATTCCTTGCCTGGAATGTAATGAATGAGAAGAGTGAAGCGCTCTGAACAGTAATGTCGGTCATCCGTGGCACCGTGGAAACCCGGTGCGGCGTGTACCTTCAAGCCTGGTTCCGTGGCCGCTGTGGGAAACGGACGCATCCAATCCAGCTAACATCAAAATAGCGTTGAGTCTCACTCGTGCAGCATCTCTTTGCGGCATTTGGAGAATCTGTGGATGATATTTACAGACGAGCTCTGTAGGATACTTTTTACCCCCCCCCCACCTGTGAAAAGGGACATCTGCACAGGGCCACATAACTCCACATCGTACAACCAGCAAAAACGGCATGAGAACACAAACACATGGCTCTGTTACATCAGTTATGTTTTTACATTTTTTTTGTATAGAACTGCACTGCTGAGCTTTTCCGGACGTGCAGTCGGTTGCTGAAACTTTTACCTTTACTCTGAGAGGGGCAACCGTCCCACCCGTCCTCCCCCCTTCCGAACGGGGGGGAGCATTTGATAATGGCACTTTTTTTCCCCCCTTCACCTTTCCAAAGTGTTGTAGATACGAACACAATGGAAAAAAATATTTGACCAGTTCAGACAGACGTGTTGTTTATAATGTAAGGCATACATTTACAAAGAATTGAGACTTATTTTTTAATATTTAAAACAAGAAAACGAGAAAATGAAACATGGCCTTTTTCTCCCCCAAATGACTATTAATTGTCTTGGGATCTGAAATAAAATTTGTCATTTTATTGCAATTGTAAAGATGGCATATTTATACAAATTATATCATGTCATAGAATTTCATATAGAAATATATATATGTATATACATAAATATATATTACCTCTTTCAAGCAGGCACTTAATGATAAGGGGATGGGCAGAACTGTCTCTTTGGAAGTGGACGCAGTATGAACATTTATCAAAGAAGTTGCATTTTAGTTCCTTTTTTATTTTCTGATACTGAACATGTTATCTTTTTTATTTAATGAGTTTAAATTAAATCGATGCAGGAGATACAGTATACTGTATATTTATAAGGTATTCCTATTCTGCTAAAACAAACTTGAAATAGGCAATAATAAAAAATAAAAAAAACACGTTATTGCGAGGTTATTAAATATTTAAGAATGATGCTTTATTTCATTGGCTCTCCTAAATGATGTCAAGCAAACTTTTAGAAAGGCCTGTCTCTTCAGCATCTCTCAGTCTGCTCTTTGTTAGACTCCTAGCATGTTTGTATATACACTTTTCAGCTGTGTTTTTTCCGGGGGCTTTCTTAAAGCTGTACATTTCATGCTGGTTGGTTTCTTTCAAGTAATTCATATCAAAGTGTTTTTTTTTTTTTTGATTTTGAGTATTTTTTTATATAAAGCATACAGTGCGAAACTCATTTAATTACAGCCAAGAGGTTACATTTCCAAGTAAGTACAGTTATAGCTACACAAATGTACAGACAAGGGCAAGTTTGCAGAGATTTGTTACATCTGTCATCACTTTGAATCTCAAACAGATCCACTCAACTGGGAGAGATCTGTTACTTTTACACTCTTTTTTAGTAAATTATTAAAACTCTTGAAAATGATGTTTGCGCTCGGTGTCCTATTTCAAAACCGGCAAACCCGCAGGCTGCTCTGTGTGTTTATTTCATTTTAGTCGCGGTTTATTTTGGTAGTGCTGGGTGGAATGCAAATAAATGTACCGAAGTACCGCACCACGTTCGGTTTTAAAGTATTTGGCGATTGATCGCTTCCATTTTGCGCCACGTCGTACTCTAACGTGCTAACATTTAGATTAAGACTTCCATTCAATTATTTGACGTTCACAATCACTCCGCTGATTCGTTCTGTCTTATTTATTGTGGTTCAGCTCTTTGCGAAGCCTGAAACCGCCAGAGCGAGCACAATAGTGATGGTTGCAGAGGGGAAGAAAAATACTTTTTAACACGCAGAAGCTAGCTCATATTGGGGAGGGGGGCATTTGCTTGAGGCCTGCAGGGTAGAAAAACATATAAAAAAAAGGAGGGAATCGGAAGCGAGCAGATAAATTCATACATGCATCTGCAAGCTTGCAGGTAGCGTATACTGTATACATTATACAAACAGGAGTACATGATACATACTGTAGGAGATATGTGATATACATGGGAGACTGATAATGGATTTACAGAGCCGGCATTCAAAGTATTAATTGAATGCTGATTTTGATTTATCTCTTTGTTTTTCTCCTCCAGTTACAAATCAGCAGCTCAGACATGAGATGGTGTGAGAAAATGTGCAGCAAGAACAACCATAAGTGCCACAGAACAAGCTGCGTGACGAGGAAGATAAGCCTTGCACTATACTGTTAAGAGGTGCGAACATCTGTCTTCCACGCGAGAGCATTCGGGGAGATTACATCTGAGGCTCCGCCGTAATGATACACACTGCGGCCTCCGCCGTGAATTAGCCTGAACGTGGAAATAAGACGATACCCCGACCTTTGAAGTGTTTACTAACCAGCTCAATCGAGCATATGAAAGTAATGAACCACACTCCTGAGCGACTATTCATCCAGCTTTTTGTCCTTCCAGTTCGACTAGAAAGTCTCGTTTTCTAAAGTGTGCCGAGCTCACACTCGCAAATAAAAGGGCTGATTCGACTCCTCCAGAAAGCACAAAGAGAAACGTAAATAAAGTAAATAGGGTTTTGTCACTTTAAAGGAGCAGCCGGCATGTGTCAGTGTTTAAAATACTAACAGAGGAATGAAAATAAGTGCCTCATTAAACTTGTACTTTAGTCACTGCGAAGTCTGCAAGAAATAGTAAGATTTTATAATGTCACAGGCCTGCTGTTCATCTCCAGTTTTTCTCAATTTCAAAATTAGTACAGAACGAGGGTCGGCATCAAATATATAACAGTCAGCTGCCTTTTATGGCGTGTATATGGGGAGCTATTAGGGGTTTTCAGTATTGTCAAGGGCTACATATGAAAAATATTAAATGCATTTGTCAAACAAAAGTTAAGGACTTATAAATGAGTTTACTGCGTGTATGTAATGCTTCTAAAAGATGTCCTCTTGAAGGGAGGTAAGAGCATTTCTCTTTTTGTGTGATGTAGTGGCCGGGGGGGGGGTTTAGAACATGTAAAGACAAGAGGGAAAAGGAGCTTGTGAAGGAGGTCCTATTTGACCATCAGGGTCGCATAAAATCACCGAGTGGAAAACTGCATTTTAAAAGAGTCCCCCCCCCCAAAAAAAATAGTGGACAACAAAACTAGACAAAAAGTCGGCGTTTAAAGGGACTGGGCAGCTCGAGGACACCGTGAATGAAAAGGAGTGGGTAGCTGAAGAGTAAAAGCCACTGAAGAGTCACTTGTCGTGGTGAAGCTGTCTAATGGCCATCACAACTGGAGGAAGTGGACTCTTAATTGACTGCAATGTGTTTTCCACAGATGGCCTATTAGACCATGGCCATTCACCTGTTATCAGGCTTGCCAAGTGCTTTTTTGCAGCCAAATGGCCTACAGACTGGACAGAGTAGAGCCCATGGTCTGGTTTGGCATAGCATTAGTGCAAACACAATTAGAAGTCAATTACGTTTTATGTCGGTTTCCTGTGGGCCAGTGCACCACATGAGTAGACAAGGTTGTTCCAAAAAAAAAAAAAAAATCTAGCTTGTTGGTAGAGACTGAAAGTTAAAATAAATGTATTTTAGTTCAATATCAACATATTTAACTGTATATTCAAAATGCGACATCGTCATTACATCCACAATAATAATAATAATAATGATAGAGCTACTGAGATACACAGTTAGGAAAAACTGTGAAGAGAAAGAAACAATGGCTCCGACTTAAAGTTCCCCAGAATGGCTCATCCTTATTTATTTTGCAGCATGCATTCGTGTTATGCTAATATTTCTGTCGATGTGCATCTGAACAGAATTTACCATTCTAAGGAAGGAGCAGGCTGCAGCCGCTCTGTCACTCCGGATGACCCGTGAAAGTGCTCCACTTGCAGGCGTGACTTCGCCAGGGCAGAGCCATGTGCTGTTTTGACATGCCCTCTCCCTCTAAAGTGGAGGCAGCTGGGGGCTGTAGCTTCACACCGCTTTGTAGATGGTGTAACGCTGCTGATCTTCCTAAACTTGAAGAGAGGAGCAAAGAGGGAGAGACACACACACACTCTCCTCGGATACTCTGCTGTCTGCCTGGTGTCTGTCATGGCAGCCTTTAGCCAGTGGTCGTGAGGGAGGGGGGGTGGACAACGTGGTAGGTCCTGAGACTGTCTGACCCCCTGATATGCCAGCCAGGTCAGGGAGGGTTCAGCAGGGCTCTGCAAGAGCTGTGGGTGGTACAGGTCAGGGTCAAGACCATCCAGAGTGAGAGCTATAGCTCCTGTTTCTATTTGATGTGACGGTCCGCTACAAGTTTCAGGACTTTCCCAAGAACTAATGTCCTGGAAATACAGTTGGTGTGAAAGTTTAATTGGACTAGAAGATTTAACAATTTAAGGCCAGTGAAGTATCAAAAGTGGGACTGTATTTGCAGTTTTAAAATAATGCTGATTATATAACAAGGTTACGTTAAATTTCAATTTGATCGATCAACAACCTTTACAAGCACAATTCAAAAGTTCTTGAACTAATAAATCCATTACTCCTTGTTTGAAAATATTTAGACCCTAGTCTCTCTGGTTGAAATGTAGGTAAGGCAATTGAGTTCCTGAAAACTGTCCCACTTATTTTTAATCCGAATGACTTCATCTACAAGCATTAGATGCATTATTTTATTTTACTCTATTAGTTTTTACTTTTGCTACCTGCCCAGTTCAATAAAAAACTCAGCATAATGATGATTTCTGTCTCTAAATGTGCTCTAGTTACAGCACATTCTCATAATTAGGTGATCTGGCCCTTAAAAATGTTCAGCTCTCCTTTTTGCTGTTTGCTCTAATCTATCTATCCATCCATTTTTTAATAATAATAAGAAATGTGCATCAACAGGGGAGCTCAGTTGTTGTTACTGGGTCATCAGTATTCATTTCAATTAGTGCCCTCACTTCCCCCATGCTCCTGTGCGAGGCAAGGCCAGCTCCAGCCAAGCAAACCCTCAGCCATCTTCCAGATGGCTCCAAGGAAATGCAGCTCTTGGCGCAGCTCACACTCAACGCAGAGAGCCATCGACGGCTTTTGTTTAAAGGGTCCCCCGCTGAAGCGACAGAACATCTGCCAACTCAGCACGGCAGCCTGTTTGAAAACATCTGATTTTGTCTGGGAGTGCTTTCCATCTCCAGCCTTTGCATTTGCATAAATAGTTTTTGTTAGAAGGGGCCACCAAAAAGGGGAACACAGAGTTTGCAATTTCCCTTCCTGTAAATCTCTCATTGCAGGGTATTACATCCTTCAAGCCAAACGAGAACTCCACTTAACACTTTAGCCAATGTAAATAGAGGAAGATAAAAGCTCTGCGGACTTCAAAGCGGTCGCCGGGTGCCCCTCTCTTGCACACATCAAAAACGGCAGAGAGAAAACAATCTGTCATTTATGTCGGATATAAAAGTTTGAAGGACATTAATCCCCTTGATGACTGTATGCCACAAGCAATCCAGGGAGGCTGAGTGGGGAACGTTGCAATAGAAGAAAATCAAGAATGATAAATGGAATCTTGCACTAATTTTGTGAATCGGCGTTTTTCAGCGTGGCTAATTCTGTGCTTTATGCGTGCATTATTAATGAAGAGGCAGCCGGGATAAAGTGCACAAGATGAATTCATTTTTAAATTCCATTCCTGTGACACATGTCTTTTTGGTAGGTTTACTTAGTTTTCCTTTTTGAAAGATTATCTGCTACTGCTTGCAAACCGAGAGAAACCTTTACGCTTTTTACTTGCTGCTTAATGTATGTTTACCTCCACGAATTAAAGCTCTAATTGCATCATATTCAGTAATCTGAATATGAATTGATGTACAAAAGGCAATTTGTGTGACACATAAACAAAAAGATATTTAGCCAGTGGTGTCCAGAAATGAAACTGGCTAAATATGAACCATAAAGACTGTGTTTTATTCATTTATGAGTTTCAGTGTATGTGCAGCAGAAGGTGCATTCAGCACTCTGTGTTGGAGCGATTACCTCCCTAATCGGCCTTTTAGTTTGAAAAAAAAAAAAGAGGTATTAGTTTCTAAATTAAAACCATTGCTCCAGCAGGCTAATTAATTTCTGTTGAGAAAATCTGTCATTTTGTGCGTGTGAGTGTGACTTTAGCATATTCTGTCTCAATATTTGGCGCCCTCACATTTTCCACATCAGTCTGTCAGAAAGCCGATCGTCATCGAAGTCCAACTGTGAGCTTGTAACAGATGTTTGTCGCTGATCATCACATCACAGACATATCAAAGCGCTCCTGTAACTTATTAAAGCCCGGGATTTTCACAATAAAATAAAACTCTCCGCTCGCTGTCAAACGTTTGCTGGACATTTCTTTTTCCGTCACAAGGAGTGTGTCGCCGGGTTCTTGAGCCCAATGAGCCATCGGACACTTCAGCCGCCTCTTGGCATCACGATGAGGCCTATCAACGCCTCTGAGATGTAAAACACGGCCTCTCCAGGCTCATTGTTCCGTTATTTCATTAATTATTTGACCTAATTATTAAGAGGACGTGGGACCGAGCAGCTATGATTGGCTGAGGCATGTTTGAAGCCGCTGTAAAACGCGCAACAACGGCACACCTGTGACTGAACCGCGGTGAATTTCAATGTTACATACGCTGATGGAAAACTGCCACTCACACTGGTAATTATACACTCCTTCTCGGGTCGCCCCAGCAACAGCGGTGTTTTCTTTAGCAATGACCTATTGTTCAAGGGTATAGGTTGAGTTTGTTGCTATTTAAATGTAAATTTGATAAAGTAGCAAAGTTTAGTGATATAACTTTCTCTGAGCAGCACACGCTTATTTTTCTATTGTTCTGGTGCAATGCCCACAAAATCCAAATTAGAGTAAGAAATGCACATATGGATTAGTCACAAAATATTAGACGTGACGTTTTAAAGTATCCCAAATATTAAGCATCAACAGTTGGAGGTAAAAGTTGTGAAAGAACTTGCGACACAACCAATACCCTGCGAAGCTGTGAGGAAAGGTTAAAGGTGACGTTCGAGCTCTTCTTTACTCATGCAATGTCCTCCGTGCCCACAAGGGAGAGTTGTTAGTCAAGACATGAACTATGCATTTGCATATGGCAATTGTTCGAAGAGGAGCTGCACAGAAGACTGAGGGTTCAACACAGTATGAATTCTAGAACCTTCCCATTGTTTGATCGACTTGTGACCTGTCCAAATGAGTTGCAGATTTCCAAACTTCCTGCCATGAGGAAGCATTCAGGACACAAACAGGCGACAAACACTCACATCACCGAGCGCACACGAAGACAAATAATGCCAAGGTTATTGGAGTTAGCGGGGACAAACAAGCGTTAGCGAACGGCACGCCATTCGACCAGTTCGGTGTCCTCGTTTAAACTGCAGCAAAATCCACCGAATCCCAGTGATCCGTTCAAATGGAAGGCTGTTTTATTGTACAATTTCTGGGCGTAAATTAAAGTGTCCATGCTGAGTAGGAATTTATTTTGTCCTCCTGCCATACGTGTACCCCTATGCAACCGAATACAGCAGATTTTTGCTAGTTTCGATGAGACAGACTAAATAAAATAAGAGAGAGAAATAACTGTGAATATCTGTTGTGACGTTCATGGTGTTTTTTTTTATCCTTTAAAGCCAAATCAATAAGAGTGACAAACAACAACTTTTTTTTCCTTTTTTTTTTGTTAACCTTATTTGCTTTTGGGCTTCTTAACAGGAGAGAGGAATAAAGTCAAGTGCCAAATAAATAAAAAGGTCTTGCCAGAGGCACTTACTCTGCAATCTTCTGGAAATCGTGTCTTAGCTCAGCTAGTCCACTCAAGTCACATTGGAGAATGGGCTCCAAATCAAAGCCAGAATTGCAAAGCCCTGCAGTCATTAGAAAAGATAGGGAGTGAGGAACACATAATAATGATCCATTAGCCTTCTCTCCTTGCATATTCTCAATATCTGCCTCTTATGGTGAGATAAATCAGCTTACTAGCATGACTGAAACGGAGAACATAAGCACATGCTCCCCCTGCTTTCCCTGCTTTTTGGCTTCCTTTTGTTATCCACGCGGAGGATTCACAGTTGCATGTAAATCAACATTATTGTGTTGGAGAAATTTGATGAAACATTCTCAGAGCCAACGCTGTGCCTGTCTGCCTTGATGATCATAGCAGCTGACATGCTATCAGGGAACAGTGCTTCTTCATGCCACGAGCCCTGTATACAGTAATTATCATTACAATAACAATGACAACATTCATCTGTCTAAAACAAAGGCTTATTGGCTCGGTGAATCGATACTAAAAAAGCCAGCAGGCAGAGGTGATCCTCAGTTGGCTGCTTGGACAGCTCCTCTCTTGCTTTCTGTCTTTCTCCTGATTCGCTTTCTCTGGTTCTAATTTAGCCGCCCTAATCATAAAAGCATCAGCGAGCTGCTGTTGCAGAGTAAACCAAGAGGTGAAACGTGCCCCTAAAAATTCCATTTTCACTCAAGTGGACCAACACAACAAGGAACATGCAGTAGGCAGAGGCAGACTTCTCAGCTGCCAGATCAAATGGCCGAGAGGTTCATTATCAGAGACAGACAACAAACAGCTCTGATATACGTGTTGTGCCGTGGCCGTGCAGTAAGCACGCAAGGTGAGGCTCCCTTTTGCGTACGTGGATCCGCTCGGAGTGAACACGCACTGGTTTATTTTTCCATACACGCCTTAGATCAGCTCTGCAGTTTATGAAGGTGGAAAGGTTTCATTGCGTATTCTCTGAGCCCTTTGGGGCACGAGGTTGAACGGATGCTGTCTATCCATATTCTCTGCCATTTCATTCCCCATCTACTGTAAGCTGGCAGCCCCACTGACTGCACATAATTTGAGTCATCAGTCTCTATTTCTACGCAGCAGATGTTTCCCCATGTCAGCAGGCCTCCTGACAAAGCAAGATGGAGAACCCTCCTCCTTTAAAGTGTTGCACATGAGTCCCCCCTTCTCTCCTTTCGTCCCCTCTGCACACACCAACCTTTGTGATCCCTTGGCACACCGTCCCACGTCCGACCCCGATAGTGGGAAAACATATTTTAATCGATGCCTGTGTTTATATTCCGAACCCAAATGATTCAGTGCGCTGGAGTGACACACAGGAACAAAAGGCAGTAAGTTATTGTATTTTCGCGGTGATGACTAATTTATCCTGAAAGATAGACTGGGATCCTGGAGCCCCTGTGAAAGCCTCTGAAAGACACTAATGGAAGGTGATTAATAGGCAACTGGGGTAAATGACTGCTATGATACTGGTATCATCACTGATGTAACTGAAATAGCAGTGATGCATATTCTTCCTATTGGCTCATTTTACACCAGGGTGGTCAGAAATGTAAAATAATGCAGAAATCATGATTTAATCTATATATATTTTTTAATTTACATATTTAAGAAGTGTGCTTTGTGGATTGAATTAAGGTTAAAGCTGAAATCACGAAGAATCCGACAACTATTTTAATATAAAAGTATTTCCCTTAAAGAATGTTTAAATGAATAACCATCAGGAAATCATTTTATAATGTTTTTTGTTTTGTATTTGGGCATTTTATTGTGAAATGTTGTTTGAGGGAGAAAGAAAGAAAGAGAAAAGAAAGAAAACTTAAAAAGTGAAATACCTTTTAACAAGACAGAGGTGAAGTGCGACGTCTCTTCGTCTCTCCTCTTTTAAAAGATCAACGGGGGGGACATATTTAACGGCGACACTCGTTTATTTTGCATCCCTGCATTTACTTATGTTTTAGTTTTTACTCCTGCGTCGTATATTTTCCATAGCCTACCATAACGTTTTAAAACATTACGTTTAATGTCCGATTTAAATGTCTGAACCCAATGTCTGCTTTAAATTTTTGCGACAAACATTTTAACATTTTAATACACGTCTCAAAAATGAATATTGGCGCAGACAACAAAAGTGATGCAAATAAAATAACGATTGTGCGAAAACGATATCCAAAACAATAGATATAAGTAACGGGGAGAAAAAAAAATGCGGATTTATTTTGGAATGAAAAAGTACATTATTATTACTGTTTTTATTTATTTTATATATAGATTTTTTTTCTGATGTTAAAATCCGGAGCAGGAGAAAGCCCTGGACTCGTGCGTGATGTCTGAAGCGCTAATTGGGGTTGACATGTTTTCAAACTCCCCTTAGGAGCGACCTGGAGAAACTGTTTCAAAGAAAAACCATCTCCTCAAACGGTCCCATGTAATATTTCCTCCTTCGGCAAATGAGTGTGGGTAGAAGAAAATTGCAGGGGTCATTAGACCGAGAGAGAGAAAAAAAAAGGAACAGAAAAAAGTGTCACAGTTTTCTTTGGGCATTCTTTGAACCGAGCGAGGGGATGTTATTGTATCAATTTGACTTGATAGACCCAATTAGGCTATTAGGGTCTTCCTCCTGAAACGGATTTTGCTGCTGAAGCGCTTTTGATTCTTGACATCAAAGTTGAGTCGAAAAAAAATATATATATATATTTTTTGTTTTTGACAAAACAGATTCAGACTTTTTAAAATCTGAAAGTAATCGACTGTTTTGGACATTATCTTATAATTGTCTCGAATCCGAATTTACAGCCAGAAAACTGCAAATCAGAAAACATTTAGTACGAACCAGGTTGATCGATTGATCTGTGTTTTTGAGCGTTATCAATGAGGTATGAGTGGAAGGGGGTTAAAAAAAAAGAAAAAGGAATCAAGAATCACAAATCGACACACACGGGGAGCATAAATCACTACTGGGGAAGTTTAGAGACCTGGATGAAATGGAAATATGTTCCTGCCACAGCATGGCGCTAGGGAACTGCAGGACACAGGATACATTCATTCACATTTCGACATAATACCGTCTATTAATAATGATTGTATTATTATTATTATGTATTTTCCGATTTCCTGTATGTTAAATAATAATACTAAATGATTTAATTAAAAAAAGTATACTGTCATTTTTAACATACGTGGTTGAAATAAAGCTTTTATTGTCATTAGGTGGTTTACTTTTACAATAACATCTAATATATTCCATCTTCTTTCACTTTTAACATTCGTCGTATTCTGCTTTGAACGTGCAACATTTATTTTATTTAATTTTTCAGGCAAATAAACGTAATTACGAAAAGTAGGACGTATTCTGTGAAAGATTAACTAGGATTTTTAAATAAAAAATAAATCAGTAAAAAAAATAAAAAATCCACGACGTTCATTTGAAATGTAAAAAACAAGATACAAAAAACAAAAAAAGCAAGAGAGAAAAAAAAAAAACGTTTGCATCTCTATAAGACACTTGCATAGAAACACACTGCCGACGTTAAAGAACGCGTTTCCAGGTTGAGCATCAGGGAATGCCGATGCAAACAGGGCCTGTTTCCAGTCACATGCAGCCCTAAACCGCGTTTTGCTCAGTCAAAGCGTAAAAACGATCAAATCAAACACACACACACACACAAAAAAATTACATGCCCGCCGTTTTGTCTTCATAAACTTTAGGAGGTTTAGTTCAAATCTTACTCTATCGGACCCAGGCCTCTCTCTCTCTGCCTCATGCTCCATGGAAAGTGCGCGGTGTGCTTGCTGCCTACCTGGCGCTGCTGCAGCGTGATACTGTATACTGTACGGCTGGCATGCACACACACACACACACAAGCACACCAACACACACACACTGTCTCTCACGCTATTCTCTGCAGCTCCAAACACCAGAACAAAATATACAACATCAAAGTGCCACTGCGAAGTGAGACTGAAAGACAGGAAAATCATCACAGCAAATACAGGAGCGTTTTCCACATTACAGTAGCCTGCTGCCCCCCTTCCCTCTACTCTCTCCCTCTCTCGCTGGCTTTCTCTCTCCACTGCTACTGCTACTCTCTTTCAGACAGCTGAACAGTATGGATCATCGACAGTCACACAAACAGCTGGCCCGTTGACATCATCTGAAAGAGAGCCCCCCCATTTCCCCCCTCTTCGGTTTGACTTTGTCACCGTTTGTAGACTGTGAGTTTGTGTTGTCACAGTTTTCGGATGGCTCATTTACAGCACCCATCATGAGAGCTGCTAGGAGGTGACACGTGGCTTGGCAGCCTTCTGTCAATTTCAGCAAAAAGAAAAACAATAGAGAAGAAAAGGTATTTTGTTATTCCCAACTAATGTGTACAGGTGGAGTTGCTGGGGTTTCCATGTGTGACAGTTAGTTCTTGGGTGCCTCAAAAATAGTCTAAACATCATTCATATTCAACCCAGATAAAGAAACTGATGTATCCAGACCTAAATACCCATAGATGTTAAAATGTTTTGTAGGAAATCCTTAAATAACTGACTATTTCTGCAATCTGGAGTGTATCTGCTTAATTTACAACAACAATAATATATATATATATATATATATTTTATTGTGCCAGGGTTTGTAGGTTTTTTTTCATTCTGATGGCACTGAACAGTAGTTATGTACACTTAAACATACAGTTAATATTAGATAAGACAACGTAAAGTTCTACATTTCATAAAATATGCTGGTGAATTGATTCAGACATTGCAGGATAATTTGCACAACTGTACAGTGTATTTTTATCCAGTCACACAACTCTGACTGCATCGAATTTGGAGAATATTGTGACGGCTGTAACAAACTCTCCTGTCTAAACATGTTCTGCCTGTGATGGATGAATCATGTCCTAAACGGTTACTTGCCCCGTTCATGAGGAATCTCACGTTTCATTACAGATAAATGCACGTCATTGCAAAACGTATGCAAACAGTGAGTGGCGGACCAAGTCACAGCAAGTGCACGATAAGAGAGGCCCGTCGTCGAGCAGACGTAATGACAAGCCGGGGTGTCTCGCGTTCGGCTTCACGGAGCAGCAGCTATGCTTCTTTACAAGCCTTTCTGCCTGTGTCTGCGTTAACCGAGAAACCGGGAGAGGAAATACCTGCTCTGGTTGTCACCACGGACGTCCATAAACAGACTTCTGCGTGGGTTTTCCAGGCAGACACACAAATACACCAGGAAATATGCTGCTGAGCAATTATGCATGTCAAAAGTGCAACAGAAGAAGCTATAATGTGCTCATAAACATGAACGAGCACACATTCTGTTGGCCTTACGCACAACAAACAAACACACAAGCACATGAAAATATGATATAGCAAAACTTGCCAAGACTAATTCATCTGTCAACCACTCAGTTTCTCCGCCCTTATCGGATCCACAAATCAACCAATGCATCTTCTGTCAAAGAACACAAAGAACTTCATTTTTCCTCCTTCCGTGTTATTTCACCAAGCTGCTGGGATCGCGTCTGGGGACGAAACCCTCCCACCCCACACCCCCCTTCTCTCGTACATCCCTCAGAGAACGGCCTTGTTTGGAGCTGTCTGTCAGTCAGGAAAAAGTGCTCCTTGTTCTGTCTGTTCTGCTCATATCATCACCCAAAGCTCCCATTCTCCCAGAACTTGCACTCCCGAAAAGCGTCTCCAAATCAGATTATGCTTGTGTTTCATCGGGTTGAGAGATTTGGCCGATGGCGTATTGGCATTTGACTCCTGATTTATACTTTCTCCCTCTCACCTGCAAATGGAGAGCTGGCTGCAGCTGGATGCAATTGCATTAGGGGAGTATCTCTTTCATTAAATACTACTGAAGTCCTTCCATCTTGCCGATTTGTTTAGACTTCACCGAAAAATTAGCAGCACTCTTTGGTGCTACTAATATTCTCACAGAGAGCTTTTTATTGTCACAAGAAAAGTATGTCTAGTACATTTCCTGTCTTATTAACAAGACTGACAAGAAAACCTTCTCATAGAACAGCTCTGTGGCTGTCTGGACTTAAAGATTTCAGCGGCTTTGTCACACCTAAAAAAAAAAACAAATTCTAAACCTGACTTTAAAATAAATGAAATATTGTTTTTCTCTTTCGCCAACCCAACAATCCCTCCTTCACCTGTAACCCTGAAAAACATCATTTGAAGATACTCCTCCATGCCAACACTACAGCCACCCTACCGACAGAATATGCCATCTGAGTGCCACACCTTGCGCCACTTCCATTATCTGCCAAGAGGAGTAGATGAATCCTTAGAAGATGAGAAGCAGATCTAAAGCGACAGCCAAATGGAAAACCTTGGACACACTTAAAGAAACGGGCCGCGGTGAAGAAAAGGAAGAAAAACAACAAAAAAAAAAGGACTCACTCCTTCCACCTCCATAAATGAACTTCAATTCTTTGCTAGCCTTGGACATTCTTTTCTTAATCATTTCTTTTGATACGGGCCCTCTCCTCTCTGCCATGGGTGATTGGCAGTGTAGAGTCTATTGCTGGGGGCACAACAGAAAGGTTCACAAACCCATGTCCCGAAAGCTACACTAAAAAATGGCAGTGGTCAAATATGTTTTGTAGGAAATAGGGGTTGTACCGACTAGTCGATTTTACTGCTGTGCATTGACGCTTTAAGCAGGGAGTCGACTAGCCACCGACCACGTGACAATAACAACACGGATGCCTCGGAGAAGACAGGTGAGGAGCCCTGTGGGTCGTTGCAGCAAACTAGCAGCGGTACTTCAAGTGTGAGGAAATACTTCACTAAAGATGAAGCCCATTCTATCGTGACACACAGAATATGCAAGTCAGTCTGCAAAAACAACAAAATTTCTACTGCAGTGCACACTCATGTGAAAAGGGATCGCTAACAGGGGAGCGGTCCATCTCGACAGCAGTCAACTAACAACTTCAAACGTCCTGTGGTAACAGAGAGAAGGAGGCTGCAAATCAACAATTTACTGGTAACTTTCATTGTTTAAATTTATTAGATATTTAGCTGCTAAAAGGATTCGGAGATACACCGATTTTTTAATGTTTTTTTTTTTTTTTAATATCCCGGCTATTTTACAACACGCTATGAAATACTATTAAACACTATTGCCGGAGCCGATTAATAGGCTATACATATCTGCAGTGCACAGTATTGATAAGTGCCTATGTTTATGTTCGGTTCTGTTGTGTTGTAGTAGCTCCAATTACCTTGCAGAAAAGCCTCCATAGCTGCTTTTTACAATATGTGTTCACAGGTCAAGAATATAGATTTCATGTTTTTATGTGTGACGTCATCGACTAGTCGACGTCACCACATATTAGTCGACTTTAAAAAATCCAAAGTCGTTCAACCCCTTTGATTACAGTTACGTTAAACGTGCATGCAAACTGTCACAGCCAGCCAGTGTATTTCTACTTATCTTTAACAGTATAACATCTGCTCTTTGAAACTTATAGGCAAGATTGACATTTTTATTTTTATGGCTTTATTTAAGTTAGCAAGTGTTTATGGAAAAAGAAGGACAGTGGGCTTAGTGGAAAATTAAAAACATGAAGCAAAAGATGGAATACATTTTTTTAAGACTGCAATACCAAAAAAATTTGTTAGAATTAGTTATTCGACTTAATGTCCCAGTGGTCCACTGAAGTGCACCAGCCAGAGCAAGAGAGGAAGTAAAACATTTTATTTTGCTTTCCAGGTCGTACGGACAGTCAACATCTCCGAACTGTGGCAAAAATCCTTCCCCTTATCTTAACCAAGCTCTTATTACTGTAACCATGACGGCAAAGCGCCCACTTAGCTTAACACAGTTTTTTTTTTCCCCGGCCTTGTCCCGGTAGTTATTTAAAGAAAAACAAGAGTATATTTCTTGCCAAGTCCTTTTTATCCCTAAGCCAAACCAAACTGTAACGATTTTAGAAGCCTCTAACAAATGTTGACATCCTGCTGGCCCGCTGTCAGGTGCCAGATCAGGGAGGCTAACCTAGGGTACTGTGTCTTTTACTTTGCACCAAATAACTGCGCTGATTTAATTGTGTTGCAACAATTTTATTTCCCCCAAAACATATCTGGCAGAGTAATGTTAGAACGGGATGCACATGAATTGTGAATAAATATTGTAGTTATAATTTGGCTCCCCTAAAATTTCCCTATTCATTGCATCTGCTGTTAGTAGAACTTATGATAGTCTGTGTATCCATGGGGATTTGCCTATGTTTTGCCTGACAAGACTCAACATCCCTCTCATTACTTCACACTTCAGCGTACGCTCTCGCCGTTCCGCTTCCCCACCCAACAAAGCAACAGGCTTTTATGTGACACGCTGTCTTGTCTTTTACCCTCATCTTTTATGAAAACACACTCGGGCCCTCAGCGCCTGATCAAAGACACTGACATTACAACCGAATTTAGAACAAGCACCTGCCACAACTCTGCTGAAAGTGTATCCCTGCGGTTTGTTAGTATGTTTGTGCATGTGCAAGTGTATGCGGGTGTGTTTGCCACTAGTTGGCCAGTGTGTGCATGTCTGTGTTTACTACTACACACACACACACACATACAGTACACACTTGGATGCAGCCATTGTGTTTTGTGCGTTGCCCAAATTGTGTCTCATCGTTGTTACAGCTCCTGCATTTCAGATTAATTAAATGAATATTTAAAACTATTCCTATTGAATATTCAATACTATATATATATTTTTTATGCAAACCACATAAGTGTGTCTCTGTTAATGTGACACTTTTCACAGCCTAGGTCCTATGAACTTGGCCTCCGGTGCCATATAAAAGCTACTGCTCATTTCTTGGGTTGCCAGGGCACCCAACCAAAACCAATTCATAGCTCCCCCAATATTTTTCCTCAGAATGGCTATTGTGCAATCACAAAGCGTGCATGCAATTGAATGTCCTTTCTAATCATGACCACATTTAAAGATGAATTGGCTGTATTCCTCATGTCCATGGCTGAACCACTCCAATGGATGGAGGCCTCCTTTGGCTGTTTTACTGCGTTACTCTTTTGCGATGATGGCTCTGGAGAACCTCCAACCATCTGAGGCCAGCAAAACAGGTCTGACAACAGAAATTGAGGACAAGTAGCAGGCAGGTAGGCTGTTATGTTTTTTTTTTATTATTATTGCATCGATTCTGTTAATTTCAGTGTGCCCTCATGTGCCTACCACTTTTACAGACAATGCCTTTGTCAGATTTAATTGGCAATGAATGTGGTAGCCTGATTCAACTGATTCTGTGGTTAGCAGAACTCCCAGTGCCAATTGACCAAGATGTGGACGTGAAAAATCTTGCCTTTCGCTCAGCGAATGTTGGAAACAGTGTTGGGCACGTTACTTTTAAAAAGTAATTAGTTATAGTTATTAGTTACTTGTCCCAAAAAGTAACTGAGTTAGTAACTGAATTACTCCACTATAAAAGCAGCTACTTACCAGGGAAAGTAACTATTGCGTTACTTTAAAAAAAAAAAAAAAATACTGAACACTGCCCTGCCGCTGATTGGCTTACCACGAAATCTTACCCTACCTTAGCCAATCACCATCACTTATGCGGCTACAAAAAACACCTTTGCAGCTCTTGTGGCTGGCTGACAGCGCAAGTAACGCACCACATTTAACTGTTGGTAACGGTAACAGCGTTGGAACGGAGGAAATAGTAATTAATTAGATTACTTATTACTGAAAAAAATAACGCCGTTTATTTTAACGCCGTTATTCCCATCACTGGTTGGAAATGGCTTGAGCCAACTGTGACATTGAAAATAAAAATAGACAGTAGATGGAAGAGTGGTCATCATCACCTCTTCACAGCAAAGACATCTTAAGTTTTGCGTATTTTCATTACTTTGAAGTGGGTTTCTAACATTCTCAATGGCAATGAAAAGCATTTACCTGGAAAAGTAAAATTGTATTTCTGAGCACTCGTAGCAAATGCGATGTGCTCGCGGTAAAGATGGAAATATTTGGAGCAATTTCTGAACCCCTGTAACCCCGGAACTTAGCACGTACATTCTTCAAATGCATCCACCATAATGACTTTGGCACCCTTAATTGGACATAAACCATGAAGCATGGATTTGCCATTCCTGTTCAATGCATTCTATCCTGTACAGTACTTTTCCTTGCTTTTTGTCCATGTGCAAGCTGGGATACCCTCTATCTGATTTCTCACAGTTTTATAACTGACAACATGGAAAGCTGATGAAAGAAAAGTGGGTCTTTATAACACATACATACAATGCGCTCATAAACCATTAGACGCAAAGTGAGGCAGAATAAAATAATGGATCCTTAATGTTTGATGATAAATTTCTCACCTTATAAATGGGAGGAACAATAATAATATTACAACTGCCATAGCCAAATTTACCATTAGACAAGATTATATATAATGCAGCACAAAGAGTGCACATATTTCTGAGATTGGTACTGTTTAAATTAATCTTCTGTTCACTACGAGGAACTAGTAGAGAGAAGTACCATTATTGTTGCTAGCATTAGCATGATTGTAACTTGCTCTGTCTTCCTCCTCCCACTATGTCGCAGAGAAAGTGGCACATGAGGAAATGAGAGTGAAGAAGAGCAGGAGGCTAAAAGCATGTTTCTCTTTTTCTCCCACTCCTTGTCTTCCTACTTTAGGTCTTGGGGAGATAATGAGGGTCTTGGCTTTGTAAACATTATTTCTGGCATATTGCAGCGGCAATCAGCTATTATTTATGGCCTGAATTTTAATAATCTGGGAGCTAATATGCTTCAGAAAAGAAGGAAAACACAGTGAAGCCCCGGCACAGCCAAACATTGCTTTCCAAACAAGGAGGCCACTCAACAGGAACATCAAAAGCTCGCTCTCTTGTGCCTGGTTCACGTTAATTGTACATCTATTGTTCCCACATAGGTTCCTGGGAAACCAAAGAAGGAGAAAATGGACAGAGGGAGAAAGGCAGAGAGAGAGAGAGATGAGGTTGAAACTGGATAAATATTTCTAAAACAAAATCAGATTGACAGAGGTTCCGATGGCTCCGGTCTGTAACCCAGTTATCATCTTAATGACAATAGAGGACTTATTGGAACAAATGTATTCCACACATATGATGCACATGCAAGTCAGTACCACATGCACATAGTGGTAGTATGTGGCCGTACTAGGCAATTGAGTATGTTGATGTGAGGGGATGACAATTACAGTTTTTCATTCATTGGAAAAGAAACTGGAAGAGGACGCGGAAATTCTACATTAGTCTCTTGCATGCGTGTGGAAAAAAGGCCTTAATGTGACATATGTTTTCTTTGAAACCTTTCTTAAAATTTTGGTTAGGGTTAGACGTGGTTAGGTTTAGCAAAAAATAAATAAATAAATAAAAAAGAGTAATGAAATTAGTGCTTTGTTGGGTTAGGAGACCTCTGTTGTGATGGCTACAATGAAATTACTTTTTATTATGACTAGGGAACAAGTGTGGTCTGTGTTAAAAAAAAAGAAGGCCTTCTTCTTTGGCAGAGCCTTACAGTTTGTGGACCCATCCATCCCAGCAGCACTCACCCCCTTTTGGCCTAAACAAAAAAAGAATCATTGAGAATCAGTCACTAAATTGTGGAATGTTTTTAAATGTCATATTTAAATGAAAGATCTATTGAAAACGGAAAATATCAAAGTGAATGAAGTACATTCATAGGCTGACAATATTAAATGTATCTGAAAAACATAATGATCATACCAGTATTTTTGCTCAGTGAGAATGTATGACCAGCTGAGGGTCGAAGAAATGTGTGTGCCCCTTTGATTGCGACACTCAACAAAACAAGTCCAAGAAGCAGATGTGCGCACAGGAGACATGCCGAACTGTTCAGAAAAAAAAGGAGCAACTTGAGGTGCCAGAAAAAACTACCTATAGCCTGTAAATATGTAGCTGCCTGCCTCCCATTCTTCCACGCATGCCTTTGAGTGAGCAACCCTAACAGGCAGTCGGCAGCAGGACCAAGGTGACTGCAAGTTTAAAGGGCAGGGTTCAGAAAAGTAACCGACCCTGTCCTGCCTCACACACTCCCTGGCTGTCCATATTTACGAGGTGTAATTTTTATGTGAGCGCCAGGCAACAACAGGTTTAAGAGGGCCAGTGTAACCTTCCTGGGGCCTGGGGTGACCTGCACCCCGGCTACAACAATTTCCCTGGGCCACAATTAGGACCAGGGCTTCACTGAGTCACCACAGCGTCATGCTTCCATGGAAGCTCATTCTGACCCCCAACTCCCCTACCCCATCTTATTAGCTGCCATGAAACTGTCACATCTCTGTTCTGGCAACAGAACAATTCATACTTAGAATAAATCAAATGACACGATGAGCTTTGGACCAAAAAGTAAGATAAAGAGCAAAGAATGGTCAGTCAGTCTTAACTTCTTTCTCCCACCCCTTCTCTCTCTTTCCACCCCTTTCTGCCCCTTTCGCTACTTTTGTCTCTCCGGCTTGGCGAGCTGTGACAGTTGCCGCAATGCCCTGCGACACAGTGAATATGCAGCAGGGGCTCACTGGGTCTGGCCACGCAGACTTGTCACCACCATTCATCATCAAACCCCAAACTACCAATTAACTCCTGAGCCCACCCCCACCTGCCTGAAGGCACGATGACCTGCCCCCCCCCTTCATTCTGCTCTGTTCCACACACAGCGCTAACCCCCACATAGCCTCGCAACCCTGCTCTGTACTCTCTAAACATGCCCCGTGACTCCGTGACATACAGATGCTCAGAGATATTCATCCCGATCTGTGTGTGTGTCTGTCTGTTTGTCAGACCCCTGAACTTTACAAAAGGGATGAAGTCGACTTCCTCGTCTGTGCTCTTTTCGGGCAGTGCGGCTATAACGTCATACCATTTGAGGGGTAACAGAGGAAGACTTGCTGGCTTTAGCACTGAGGCAGAAGAAGCACACGGTGGCCTGCTAAGAAACAAGCTGCAGTGCATGAGGGTTTCACGGAAATTTAAGCTCAGGAGAATTAAAAGTCTTTAATTTAGCTTAGCTTTGTATGCAGAAACACATTTTTGTCGCAGCTGTGTCTTTACTACGGATGATATTATCCAGGAATGATCACCTGTCCGTCCACACACACACCTGCATTCCAAGCACTTTTCTCTGAAATGAATATCGGTCACAAGAGTCACACAGTAGTGGGAAATGGCCCGTGAATGTCCATATAGCAGTAGTCACATGCATCTGTGAAACATATGACGGAAAACATGGAACACAATGGAAACACAAATAATCTCTTTTCCAGACTACAATATTTAATACAGCATGCATTTCAAAGGAGCAATAAATGCGACAATCATTAAATTACAATGTAGAGAATTCAAAGAAGATTATTTGGCAATATGAAGCAGTTTGGTATCCTACCATGGATACTGTTTAGATATAACTGACACTCTCCCATGTTTATGCCATGTGTATGTATATAGACGGGCATAACTATATTTTAGTGATTGTGTAGATTGTGCTTATTGTATTAGTTTAAATAATGTAAAATGTTGTGTATAACCTTTTTTATGTCCATACTTGCCATTTGTTTGCATTAGGTTTACATCAGCATGGATGTGGATGTATATGCTGTGTCTTTTTATGATTTATGGACTGAACTCTATTAATCAATACCTAGTGTTGGTACTTAATCATACCGTACATCTTAATAGCCACCAGAGAAGCTACAGGAAAGGCTAAAACCACTTACCTAACAGTTAAAGGTACCTGTTAGCTCTGCCTTGTCACACTCCAGCTCTTGGTCTCTTGTTTTTGAGTTTTGCAATTACAATCATTGCAAGCGATGCTGCAAACAACAGTTGAATTTAAAACGCTGACAAAATGCTACTGAAATTAACAGTGTCAGAAATGTATGATGTTAGAATTTGCAGTGCAGTTCCAGTTCACTTTGCTACTGCATGCTTTCCTGCAGATGCAAACATTTTTAGAAAATTAGCTTCAACTTGAGATCAACCAGTATTAACATCACATCAATTTCTCAGACCTATCTGAGAAAACACGTATGTTGAGAGTGACCTGTCACCTATGTAAAACACTAAACTACAAATTATTGCCTAATGCAAATGTACTTGAGTGTTAGCTGTGGCTCTCTACACAGATTCTGTGAAATCATCCACCTTGACTGCTGTGAGGAGAATATTTGACATAAAATATCATGAGCAAACCGCTGATCCTGTAAGTCTGCAGGGCTCATTCTCTTCCCTGTCCCTCAGGAGACATTAACATGGACACATCACATGACGAAGGATGACAAAGTCCTATAGCCGGAGTACTGGCGGCAGCTTGCACATCCCTCTACCCCTCCACCCCAAATCTCCCCCACCCATCACCCGAGAGGTCATCCCCTTTAGCAATCAGCAATCATTTTCACCCTCTGTGTGGCTCTAATTACAGGATCTCTGGGTTTGGAGAAATGCTTCCTCACTGAGCAGTGGCGGAACTGCTCTGTCCTCCTCATATTCTAATATTTCATCTGACAGCAGAACAGCTTTACTGTGTGTCGTGTGTGGAGCACTTGCATGACTGCGTGTGAAACATGTTTGCAAATTCTGCAGTTTTACTTGTGCGCATCCATATTTTCCATTCGATGGAGAGTGTCTGTTAAAGGATACGCCAGCGTACCCCGTATCGATGAGAACGGCGAAGAGTGGGGCTCTCTTGATAATATCCATTAGCCAAGCTTACGCTATGCTCACTTGTTTATTTGCACTCATCAGACAAAGAAGGAGGGACGAGAGTGGCACTTAAAGGAGCCTGGTGCAAACAGATCCTTCAAAAATCTTTGCTCATTAAGACAAATAAATCAATTAATTTCCAGCATAAATGTACATTTTTGCATTCTTAAGGGAGCCTTCAATGGAACTTGTGAGTTTGTGGTTACAACACGGGGAGTCGTGTACACAAAATGCTTGCCGATCGAGTGCTAACATCAGCCGGGAGTTGTGAGAACTCCTGGGCAACAGTTCAGCAAGTATCTTGAAATGACACAGAAAACTCTAAAAGACTAAATTCCAATATGTTCACTTACCATCCACCTCATCCATTTCTGAAAACATCAGAAAACACATCACAACTCGGGAAAGATTTCCACTTACGAGGTTGTGAATACCACAAGAGGGCACCGTTCACATGACCTCTTCTCGGGAACATGGAAAGCACGACCTCATGTAACACAGCATGAGGCAGAATACACTGGAAGCCTTGTTTAGAGGAGACAGGAGACAATGCTGAAGGAAACGACACATGATTTGATAGCTTTGTAAATATTTGGCTAACCTTAGCTTTGTGAAACTCCGGCACCATCATCTGACTTGAGTTTCTTGCGCTGTCATCAATACTACCTATAAAATAAATGAAAATATATGATGGCTTTTATAAATAGGTTATCTTTTAAGTGTATTGCTTCATCCTGGCACTAATGGTGACTTTTCCAGTGCACTTTTGTTCTTCCCTACAAATGAGTCCACGTAATTTATAGGAGACATGTGTTGGGTCAGTTATTCACAGTACGATGAGATTTGTTTAGCTTTATGACGTAAGGGTCTTCCTTGTCGGCTGCAGTGTACAGCTTCCTGTGACACGCAGTTCCATCATTCATGCATAGCAGTAACTTACTGGAGGCTATACAGTATGTAAGGCTGAAATCTCCAGTGATTAATGGAGTGCAGTAGGCATTAACCTTACATTGTGATGGGGTACGATTATCAAAAGGTAAATGAAGAGCAAGCGTTTCCTACTTCAAAAAGGCTTATTGTGGAAGACTGGGGTCACGGCAGTCTCAGCTATTCAGCTCTGTCATTTACCGTCTGCACGGGATGAACCAGAAAAAAAGTGACATGGCATTTTATCAAATTCCGACACCTCTGCTGACAGTACAACAATAGAATCCAGATTTATCCTCCCGTCTGTGGACACGCGATATCAAGAGCCAACTTTCACTTTATGCTCTCCTCTCATCTCCTCCTAGTTCCACAAATTACCTGTCAGCTCTACTGCAATCGCCAAGAGGGTTAAAGGGCATCTCCTCATGCTTGTCACTCACAGTCCTGTCCAGCACGAGGCACTGAACTGCCCAGGGTCTTTTGGTCCAGGTTGAGAGAGTGAGAAAAAACAACACACAGTGGCTAAAAGGGGAAACAGGAAGTTAGATACAATAGAGAAGACCTTTGATCCATGATGAGGGGGAAGACTTCCCCTCTGGGTGCAAACTATTAATGTGAAAGTGACTCTGCCCATTGCACATTTGTTAGAGCAAATAATGGGCCTAAAATTAGCACACAATGGCAGGCAGACGGGCGACACTTGCACCCAGCCATGCGCAGGAAGGGAGCGCGAGGTAATTGTATAAAAATGAGTGATTTGTTGAGGTCGGGGCTGGTTTGGAGCGCCGGCCGGTCGGCAACTAAGGGCAAAGCTGGAGAGAAAGAAGTTGAGACAACCGGCTTTGATAAGCAAACTCCTCCAGCTGCCTGTAGGTTACTGTGTAAAACCAGAAGTCTATATATTGCTGCTTGAAGAATCCCTAAAGGAACTGAGCTGTTAATGTTTCACAGTTGCAGACAGTTAGCAACATGGTGAGTGCCTGTCCTTGTATAAGGATATTATTATCTCATACAAGCACATATTAAATATGCAAACAAAAATGCTAAATAGCCTCCTTTAAGCTTTCATGACAGCTTTCACCCTCCTGGCATCTATTCAACAGGCTTCATGGGTTCATCGCATGCTTTTCCACTACCCTTGAAGGAATTGCCAAATATTCTGCCGACTTGCTGGCTGCTTTCCTTTCACTCTGCAGTTCATCTCAACTGAGTATGGTGTGGGTGATTGTGCAGGCCAGATAACCTGATGCAGAACCTCATCACTCCCCTTCCTGTTCAAATAGGACTTATATTGCCTGGAGGTGGGTTTTGGATCATTGTTCTACTGAAAAACAAACAATTGACACACCACGCACAAACCAGATGGGATGGGCATTGCTGCTGAACATTGTGGCACCCATGCTTCTTAAGTTGGGCCTTGAATTCTGATTAAATTGCCCTTAACCGTCACAGCTCCTACTTCATGCTTCGCGGTAGGAAACACGTGGTGATACCGTCCATACAACTCACAAAGATTCAGTGACTGGAACCGCAAATGTCAAGATGCAGTTAAGGTCTGGTCAGCCAGGAGCTGAACCAAGACTCTGAGGCCATTTTAGCCCATGTGGTATCCACCCTAACCATTCGGCCACTGGGTCACCACAGAAGTGGTTTCTTTGGCGCTATTTAGCCATGAAGGCCGGATTTATACGGTCTACTCTGAACAGTTGTTGTTAAGAAGGGTCTGAAACCTAAAACGTTGGGAAGCTTTGATGTGGTCTCCAATCTGAGGTGCTGTTAATGGACAATTTCTGAGACTAATGAACATATCCTCTGGACTAGAGGGAACTATTGGTCTTTCATGTGGCAGTTCTCATGCAACCTAGTTTCATTGCAGGGTTTGAGTCCACATTTTTTAAGTTTTTCCAGACCGACTGACCTTTATAAAGTCTTAAAGTAATGATGGACTGCAATTGATGTTACTTAATTGACACGGTTTTGTCATGACAACGATCACAACAGCTGTATGCCAACACAACACAACTGATTCCATCAATTAACTTTTGTAAAAGTAAACCTGTAAACCAACGCATGTGTATCTCATGAAACCCGTTGGGATATTCCCAGTAGTGTGCAAAGTTATGTTGAAATCAGACAGTAGATACTTTGAGGGATCTAAAATAAGAAACATGTTTTGCTTTGTTAGCTACACAGTTCCATATGTGATATTTCTCAGTTTATCAATTGTTGTTCTCAGCTTTGCTCTAAATAGTAAGAATAAAGACAAATCCCTGAATGACAAACATTAGTATAACATGAGTAGTGTGGAAAAATATAGTGCCATTGCTGGCCACAGTAGAAAGTACATTTTAAGCTATTGGGCGTTTGATCATGCTCCCCTTCTTCACAGGAAACTGGATGAATGATGAAAAAGATCCGGTGACATTTTCACGAAAGTCTAAGCTGTAAACTTTTAGAGGAGCTTCACACAGTAATCCTACAGGTCACCCACTTCTCAAGAACAATCCAAAGACCAGTGGACCTCCTCCGTGTCCAGTGTTGGCTCCCCATAGCACATTGTGTGCTCACCGCCGCTGCATCAAGCAGCAGCAGAGATTATATCTCGCTGAAAGACAAGCTATGAAAACCCTCAGAACCGTGTTCCTCTAACAAAAACAACAATTACAACACTGTGAAGGAAAGCGGATTTGATTTGTGAAGGTTTTACAAGGCCAAACGGGTGGAAAAAAAGATGGTGAAAGAGGGAGAATGCGATCTGTTGTGCATTAACGTTTTTGGACAGCGATGACTTTTTCCCAGGTGCTGAAGGATTCCAGAGATGCTGATGGGAGAGTGTGCAAGTTTTGCGCTTGTTTTTGTGTGTGTGTTTACACGTGTTATTTTACTATTTATTACCACAACATAAGGACATTGTTGAAAGAGAGATAATCTGTGAGTGCGTACACATACGACGCAATACAAATGCATAAATTCTACTAAACGCCCACCCAGGCGTTTACCACCACTTGTTCCTCATTTAAGTTTTAAGAGACTAGCCAGCAGCAGGGATTAGAAGATCTAATTTCCAGTGCAGTCTGGTTACTGAAAATCTCTATATATGGAAGCAAGTAAGCATGCATGCATACACATACTCATCAACTTAATTACCAGCACAGAGACCGGTGTAAGTTGTTTATACAGGTGGATGTGAAACTGTTAAATGCTGAAGTCGCAGTGCACAAAACCAAGAAACTACAGAGCCACGGAGGTTGCAGTCTCACCCAGCTGAGGGAAAGAGGGCCGGGAGTTAGACAAACTCTCTACTGAGGACACTTTCCATGACCTCCCGTAATGGGAACAGCAAAATGTGTGTTGCAGTTCGGTTGGGGAAGCAGACAATAGGGTCTGCTGGGGATCATAAAATACCTGTGTGAGACTGATTAGGAAGAAAGCACTGGGTGTATCTCTATTAACAGACCAGCATTTACTGGCAACGATGTGAAAAAACAAAAGTTGGGTTTGTTTTCCATTCATTTGGGAAAATTCAGATGCTCAACGACAGTCCGTTAATTTAGACAGATAGATAGATAGATAGATAGATAGATAGATAGATAGACCCCTTGCACTGGAGATTAATGCTCAGTCAGAGAGCAAGGGAGTGGGAGAAAGAGAGAGGTGGTGGAAAATAGTGTCCCCAGCTGGTTTTGGCTATCTAATAAACATGTAAACACTCTGCGTTCTCTACCTCATTAGGTGATTGCAGAGGCCGCTTGCTCTCCATAAATCAGGGCCCAGGTTATCAAGGCCTCTGATCTTAACTGTAGTGGGCGCCCAGCTGTCTACAGCCGCACTGACTAAGAACAGCAGGCTCGGAGGAATCCAATTCCCTGCTTCTCCCACCTTTCTCATTTTGCAAATAAAAGAGGAGATACGCTCGTAAGTGCATGAATACACATGCTAACTGGTCATCAAACTCAAGGTATGCTGTTTGTTCTGCTGGAACACTTTCCGACCGTATAATGTGTCTTTTACGAATGTCAACTTAGCGTTTTTGGTATTTAAGCATTTTATTTATTATTTTTTTCCCCAGAAGATCCACGAGGTGTTGCCGTGGCATCAAGGATCAATCGTGAGAAAAGTATAATCTCCACGGAGCAAGCTCGACCGAAACATGAAAAAGTTAAAAGAATGAAAAACGGCTGTGAGAGTTTGACTTTAACCGCCTCTCATACTTCCATAAAGGTTACTACATGCCAGGTTCAAGCACAGTGTCACTCTCTGATTCCCTAATGTAAAACACACTCAGTGCGCCGTGTGCTTTACCAGCCCTCTAAATGTTACAGCGCTAACTTTCCACAGACAGACTCTCTCAAGGCATCTCCGAAAGGGTCACGAGTTTCCTTTTCTCGTGGTTGACTGATCATCACTTGCCGAATCCCAGTATTGACAATGAAAGCATAAAAAATAAAATCACATCTCAAGTGCAGCACTCTCACAGTAAGTCCGTGAAGCTAAACTAATTAGATTTAAACAATGGATAATGTTTTTACACCAAGAGGGTTTGAAAGTGGCCTGCTGTTAAGAACTGTAATGTGTTAATTGCCACAATGCAAACACAAGGGGATCACACTGTCATACTAAAATTAGGATTTAATAAGGCTTTAAGAATTCCTCAAATCTTTTGCAAATCAGTTCCAGTCACAAGCATAGGTGTGGGACTCTTCTCGTTACTGGCCAGCACGTGTTACAGCATTGTCATAGATTGATCTACAGTTTATAAAAGGCCTGCGGGTAGATATTAAACAGTGTGGCATGTTGTGTGAAAGAGAGGCTGGAGGTGGCAGGGGTTGATGAGGTCTTCAGGGCCTCCTTGGAGCTTGAAATCTATTTAAGAACTGTAAATCCTTTTTGGCCCGCGTTCAGTTGAAAGATGCACTCTGTGGACTTAAAATTCAGGGTTCAGGTTTCCCAACACGGGGTGTAGAATGAACCTTTCCTTAAGTTGAGCCCATGAGACCCTGTCATTAGCCAACGCAAAGACAGGTGGATGGGAACGTTGACCGCTCGCCGTGATGGAGCCATTTCCTTGACTGGTTGGTCCAAGGATACAGATGACTCTGCTGGAAAAAGCAATATTTGTCCTCCTTGACTTGAGCAATGTTTGGTTAGATCCCACACACCTCATGCAACTGTATTGTCGATTTTAGAAGGATAAAGTCACCGTAAACTTGGATAAAATGAGTAAAATGACAGTGACATTCATATTAATCACTATTCCTCAACTATTGTAGCTGTACTGCATGTTCCTGTATATTGTATATGAGCTTAAAAAAACTGTATTATGGCTTAGCACAGCTTTGAGGATTTCAAAAGGAAAAAACAGAATTAGTTAATTAAAAATATTCTGTGGCATTTGTCAGTGACTTCAGCCACACCCAGTGCTCTCACTCCAGGTGTTTTTCTCCACGGCTGTGTTTCATTTGGTTGGGCTGTTTACATATTGTGTAAATACTAAGCACGGCCATGATTCTCTTTGAGCTGATCGTCGGACATGAGCAGGTGGTAGTGATTGGGCGGGGGAGATATTAATCGACTCCAACCCGTGGTGAGCGGTGTGAAAAATGCTTGGTACATGTCATATTTTCAACAGTCATTCGGGTCAATAAAAAGTGTAGCCTGCGCGCTGCTCGGTGTGCTCAAATCGCACCACTGCACGCTATCAGCCGCCTGCTCTGACATCACCGGCTATCGCGTGTCCAAGATATAAGCTAAAATACAAATAAAAGGGTAGAGTAGCATTTTTTATTTATTTTTTTAATGCCTGGCAACATTCAGGTTTACCCTTCAGGTGTCTTGCGATTAATTCAGATTCAAAAATTGTGTTCGGTTACTTTCCCCACGAGCGTTTCCTATGCCGTAATAAAATGATTCATACCACTGATCAAAAGTCTGGGTCTGTTTGCTATTCCTGCCTCCCCCAGTATAAACAGATACGTGCATTTAAGAGCGTGTGTGCATGCCAAGAAAGCAATAAAGGATGGGATTTTTAATAAATTATCAACATGGACATAAATTCCGATTTATCAGGGAATCCAAAGCAAAAGCAGAAAAGCATTTGTCAGGGAAGATCTATTAAAAGACGTACACCGGGCAGGATTCCTAAAGACCCAAAACACATACACAAAACACTTTGGGTTAACGGCGACTAATTAAGCTCTAACTCTTGTACTGTTTATACTAAATTATACTGAACGGTTTGCGATCTTCAGTTTAACTTTTAGAAGAAATAAAATTGTAACAGGGAGTAGTATGACCATTTGCTATGACTGGAGCTGGCCTTTTGAGGGCAAAGCTTAAATTTGCTCGAATTTTCCCAGTAACACTGTTTGTGCTTGATGGCTGAGCACAGATGTTGTCCTGGCAGAAAATGAAGAGTTTGATTGTAATCTGGGCTTCTCTCATTACTCACTTAATGCAGCGAAGTGTTGTGGCGAAGAGGTGAGAAGAGAAGGGACGAGAAGAGAAGAGAAGAGAAGAGAAGAGAAGAGAAGAGAAGAGAAGAGAAGAGAAGAGCCATATTTCAGCATCCAAAAGGCCAGATGAGCTCCTCTTGGTGTGATTAGTTGGGCTGGTTGGAGGTGAAGTTAACAGCTATTGACAGGCCAGACAGACCTCGGCTACTCTTCACCTCTAATCAGCCTTAGCCTTTAATCATGTCTGAGGCTGGGACACAATCTCCAAACTGCTGATGAACGGATGGACTATTGGATTACCTCATGATCTGGATAAGGGGCTGAACTGAAACACAAGTTCCCTGCAACACTAAC
Organism: Chelon labrosus; assembly: GCF_963514085.1. Lineage (NCBI taxonomy): Eukaryota > Metazoa > Chordata > Actinopteri > Mugiliformes > Mugilidae > Chelon > Chelon labrosus. The sequence continues at coordinate 12,976,361 of NC_140355.1, forward strand.
AAAATGCACACATGCTGATTTTCACATGCTGAGTCCGGTCATTCATGATTTTAACTCCCAACCAAACATCATTTACATGCATTCTTTTTCACATTTGTTCCAGCTGCCGTTGTTTTTCAAGAAATTAATAGAGCCTGCTCATGTGGCCGGCAACATGTAATGTATGTAATTTGATGGGAGGCTGCAGAACAAGGAAGCAGGGAATATCCTGGCCACATCTTTAACCTATTGAGGCGGGATGATGTCATGATTAGAAGAGGAAATTGGGATCCCTCCAGAACCTAAACACCCCAAGGCTGTCGGGCCAGCCATCCAGACGGCTGGAGGGAGGGAAACAGAGCCAGAGAGGGAGAGAAAGTGTAAGAGAGACAGAGAAAAAAAAGAGAGAGGAGCGAGATGGGGGCTAGGGTTGACCCACAGTGTCAAGATCAAAGCGCAGCACCACTTGGCTGACAAGGAGAGGCACACTCCAGGGATAAGTGTGTGCATGCGTGTTTTTGTGTGCGTATGCGCACAATATGTCTGCCATGGGTCTCATCCAGCCTGCCTTTTCACCCAGGGCTTATGTCAAATATGCCATGCTATTACATATATCTAGTCTCATCTCTCCTCTCCTTCCCTCTTTGACTGATTCATTGTCTCCCACATGTGCACACACACACAAGCACACACCTCATATACAAACTCGGCCCCTTAAACAAATCAGGCTGTGATGCTCTTCATGGCTTCCTTCCCTCACAGTGGTGAGACACTGAAAGGTGATGAGGTGAAGGAGACAGAGAGCAGAGACGGGAGGGAAAGGGAGCCAGAGGAAGAGAGCAACAGAGAGAGCCGTTGTTCTTATTTGCACTCCCACTCAGAAAAGATTCCCTTGCAAGGCCCCAGTACAGTCATACATATACAGTGTAATCACATGTGTGAAATCCTGTAATGAGCTAACCACAAGGCTCTCAGTTGAGGGCATAAGAGGAACAACTGATGGGTTGTAAGGATCAGGGCTGTTTTGACATTTGTTCGTTCATTCGTTCTTAGTAACACTAAATCTCTCTCATGCAGTGATCAGTGGAGCAATTATCTCCTCCTTGTCTGAGAACTCAGCTGAGTTGAACTGGATGAGGGCCAAGATGGGCACAAGGGATTCTGCACACACACACACACACACACACACACACAGCACAGCCACTACACTAAAGTCATTTATTTGCCCATTATTTAGTCCCTGGATGTTTTTTTTCTTCTTTTGACCAGTCCAACCAATCAGATTTTTGTGTTAGTTTGACTTCAACAGCAGGAAAACCCCAACTGTGGTTTCCCAGATTTGTTTCTTTGTTATTTCTTAGTATAGTGATAGCCTTGGTTTATCACTCTGAAGGTCATGTCCGTGATATGAACTCTGTATTTGCAGCAGAAGAAAGAGAGCTATTCAGAAGCAGATTTCGACTGGTGAAGAGCTTTCTGATCTGAGCTATAAGCATTTGTAGCCGCAACCAACACTAGGTATAGTGCTCATAACCCAACAATAGCTATAATCAGTCTGGAGCAGGTGTCTGGATCCTTGAGCCTCTTGTACAGTCACATCATTAGATCGCATTATAAAACCCGCTATGATGATTTTATTTTATGCCCTCCTTGAGTTTGTGACCATGTGTTGCCCCCAACAACCACACACAAATCACTTCCCTGTTGATGTATAGATTGGGCCATGTTCACGTCCAGGTGTGTTGAAACAAGTCTAGCCTCGCCCTGAGGCCAAGACAGTGAGGGAATCGCTTAAAGAGCTTTAAAGGCTCATATTTCCTCTCCTCGCCACATAGAATTTGACTTGCCTTATGACCTTCAGCATGGTGAAATATGTTCTCGTCTCCAACTAAAACAAACACAACATAATTCTTCATCAACATCTTCGCTAACAAGCCGAAAAAGGATGCGAAAAGACAGGAAAACTGCTCACTGTTCAACCCCAGTTGGCCATCATCGAAGAGAATCATTGCAGGTGTGTGTCAGTGTTAGACATAATTTACAGCCTCACATGCATCTAAAGAGCAAGGTCATTCTCTCTTTTTGTAAACATGCCACTCTTATCTGACAAGGGAGCAGATCTGGAAGATGATTTAGGGGAGAAGACATACCGGGGTCAGTTTGGGTGTTGCAGGCATACAGTGGGATGGTATGTTCTTATCAACAGTGTAAAGAAAAAGACAAGAAACTTGACACTTCAGAGTGGGAAAGCAAATTGAGTAATCAATCATAGCATTTATGGTTACGGTCTTTTACAGTCACCACAGGTTCAGTAGTGCCTTTGGAAAGGAAAACGGGTCATGTGCTTGATAATGAGTTATGGCAACCTTACGGTGTCACTTCATAAGACGTCAGATTCATAATTTTTGCTCAGTCCTTCTCTTCTTTAGTGCTCTACACCCACACAACCTCAACATGTGATGCTTCCTAGGTTCTGTTTCCATCTTGCTGACTGCCAGTGAGGTCACAGAACCCAAGTTACATCCATAACTTTGTATTCCTAGTTGCAGTCAGCTACCCTGTATCCGTCCCTACGGTTGTTCGTTCCTTCAGCTGAAACACAATCCAACCAGTGCAAACAATAAATTTATAAGTCTGGCATACAGAGAAACACAGAGAGCTGATTAGCTCCATCAGCATCGTGTGAACTGGTTTGGCATGGGTTTGAACGAAATTCATTTTAATAAAGTCCCTCAATATAGCTTCAGTTTACTTTTATGTTTTTGTTTTTTTCTGATATTAATCACAGAAACCTGGCGTAATATTTCCCTCAGTTTGGTTGAACTTCGCCGCATAATTATCTGGGCAATGTGGATGCACTTGAGGAGGATATCCAAGACTTTAACAAGCTCTCATCAGAAGCCATCTGATCCCTTGTGGAAGTGTGTTTTAAGACCCACACTCCCTGGCATCCTGAATTTGTTTAGGCCAGAACCCTTACTTCCTCCTGGTGCCTTTGTAAATTTAAATACTTGTGATAGCATTGACGTGTTGTATGGTTATGACTGCACTTACGTTGTCAGAATCTCAGCGAATGTTGCGTTGATTGCTCTGATGTGTGTGTGTTTATGAGACTGCGGTCATCAAAACGTTTTAGCCCCTAAATGACCCCATCCTGCTTTTTCAGCTTGGCCAATTTCACCTGAGTCTGCACAGGTTCTGGGTGGGAAATAATAGGTACAGCTCTGGAAGCTATTTACCATCAGAGTCAATTGATTGGAGCCGCAGTCTGGCCCCTGTCAGCCTGGTAGAGGGATGGTGGAGAGAGGTTGCTGGTGAGGTTGAAATTAGTGAGGGGCATAGGGGGCCTCTGGTCTGGTGTCAGGTCTGATTAGGAGGATCCTGGGCCTCTAAAACTGCATGCAACCAAAAACGTGTGTGAAAAGTCATGTCCATACACCTATGTAAAAAGATGTGGCCGCTTCAGAAGAGTGTCTTACAGTCTTCTGGAAAGGATTGGCTCGAGGGAAGATGATGCCTGTGGAGGAAGTGGGAAAGCCAAAGAAGGAATTCTCATTGATTTCCCATTTATCCCCATCCCAAATCAGTGTGTCTTAAAGACATGCTTGGCCGAAGCCTTCTCCCGAACACCGGGAAAAGGAAATGGATGTAAATGTTGTCAGGATCTCGCTGTCACCTTTTTGTCAGCAAATCCGCCGAAAGCTTTTACGACAAAAACGTGACAAGGCTGCCAAATGTAATATCACTCCTGACATGTGAGCGCAGAGCACTTCAACAGCTAGCCCATCAAAACCCGCTTGATTTCACACTTGTTGCGATTACATGACACATTAAAGCCATTTCAGCGCTGACATTTTCCCCCTCTTTCCCTGCCAGTCATCGCAGACAGTTTCCACCTGTAAGAATGTCGCCGTTATAATAACATGCAGGCAGGTTTTGGTGAAACCAAAGCAAGGTGGGGCTCCAACTAGTGAGGCAAGGTGAAATGCGGAGAAGTTAAAAAGAAAACCTTTAAATGTTAGAAAATAACTTTTGCTTTGGCAAGAAATAGTACAAAAAAGTATATAGTGGGCAGTATATGTAGTGCTTTGAAGTTCACACTTTCCATAGATTGCCACGTTAGCGCCATGTCCATCACAACCTCTCCATCTAAATTTTGAAATGTACGTATTTTTACCATTTTGGAAAATGATCTTGAAAGTAAACTATTGTTCCAAACTCTTTACTGTCAAAACAGCTTCACAGACAACCACTAAATTATTCCTTTGCGACGTAAGATCCTTCAAAACTAATTTAACAATAATTGTTAAACCCATGACAAAAATAAAATACTACATCTAAAGAATGCAAGACAACTCTCTTTTCAGAGACTGAACCTTTTTTCCTTCTCTGACAGAAACGCGGGGAAACAAAGGAAAATTGATCCAAATGTCAACTGAATCTTGGATGCTTTTTGTCTGGAAATCAAAGAAGAGCTTTTTAGAAAAATATGACACAGCTGCCAAATGTAATATCACTCCTGACACACTAGCGGAGTGCGCGTCCAACCGTTAGTCCATCAAAAGCCCGCCTGATTACACTCGTCGCGATTACTGGAGACATTACTGCCATTTCGGCTCAGACGTGAATCAAATATGAATGGGTTTTCTCTCTAAAGGGCGCCGAGAGGTAGCGGATGTCTCTGGAAGGAATTTGGAGGTGAAAAGTTATTTCGAGCTGATTTTATGGGGATGGTTCTCCTGAAAGATGAGAGTCGATGGAGAGATGGAGATGACCCAGTAAGGGCAGGGGGGGGGATGAGGGAATCTGGTGACAAGGTGGAATGGGGGTTGAAACAAGAGGATAACACATACCTTACTTTTGACTATACTACATTCAAACAAGAACAGCAGTGTAACTAAGGTATCACAGCCCCAACTTCTGTCATATTTCACTATAAGCTCAGGAAAGTCGTTCTTGTTTATTTTGTGCTTTTTTCCAGCTACAAACATTCCTTATTTTTTTGTACAGGAATTTGTGGTGGCTAAGGGATGAATCCTGCTGAATTGGCATCTCCTCTGTTTTTTCTCTAGTGCCACCAGCAGTTTGACAGTTTTATTGTTACTACCATCATAAGGTCAAAACCTTTTGCTTATGATCAAATTCCTGCAAAACAAATTACTTCAGCCTCACCTTTGATTACAGCTAAAGCGTGGTTTACGCATCTGCAGGACATAGATGGCGTAACGACATAGCATATGCCAGTGTGAGCCATTTTTACTTGTGTACTCGTCAGTCTCTGTAAAAGTATCACCAAAGCACTAGTGTCTTTTTTGCTTTTCTGCTTCCTGCTTCACTTTTAACAATGGCGAATGAAACGAAAGTTCACAGAAATTTCACCAAAGACAAGTCATACAAATGTTTGAATCTCCAAACCTCCTAGTTAACCTTACCTCGATGTGTTCCATTTTTACTGACCCAAAACAAGCAGTTTGAAAATTGAAATACGCTACTACCAGTCGCACCAATCACAGCTCTTGCTGTCTGCGTCACCGTGGTGTGTAGTTACATTTCTGCAAAAGGTGCACGTCAGGCTAAGGCTTTAGGGTCTGCGTAGGGTCTGGGCTGACATTGTAGCTACGGTCTCAAATTGACACAGAAGCAAAATGTGTGCATAAGTTTTGCATGCTAACACAAAACTAAAGCCCAATTCCTGGTTCTGTGTTGGTGTCTGTTTTGTGTAGTTATGGGAACCGAACCATCTAAGAGGCCATGGAAGAGATGCTTACGTGCAGTCCTCCCAGAGTCGCATCGTCTTTTGGGTGATGAAGCTATGATTTTGCAGATTTGCAGAAAAGTATTCCAGTAATGTGCAAAGGTATATGAAAGGAATGACCACAGCAGAATGAAGAAGATGAAGTGAGCAACGCATGAAAAGAAACACAGTAGCACAGACGACAAGGAGAACTCTGCTACAATGGAGTTCAGTTCTTTCCTGATAAAGGCAAGTGGCAGCACAAACATAAGAGTAGCCTACGTTTCTCTTTCTTCCAAATATGTTATAGGCTGCCACAAAGTTGTAACAGACAGCTACAACAGGCGGATATGTTTCTTAGTCATGTCTGTCAAGTGGTCAATTGACAATTCAGTCTGATAACATTTCTTTCTCCCTCTGTCTATGCTCTGTATGCAAGTATATTCCTCCTTAGTGAGCAGTATGTGTGCTCCACTGTCTCCATTAGCTGTACAGTATACCATTCACCTGTGTGGCAAAACAAAACTGTCACTCACTCTGACTGACAAGCAGGCAGTCAGTTAGTTTCAGCCATGAAATATTCAGCAGTGGGTGCTTATCTTCCAGCTTCAAGTCCAACAAGCGATGTAGCGATATTAAAACAGGTCTATTATTTATTCTCCCCCCTTTCCCCTTTACCACAGTGATAAAGTCTTCTATCCCCATCGTGGTCTGTTTTACTGTTCCTTTTGTTTTTCATATTTGGACACGTGTATGTTGCGCTAACCAGCTTCACCACATTTTACCGCTGCAGGGCACAGCCTCGCAGATTTATGTGCGGTGTGCTGGTGTTTGGCAGTATCAGCGCCGTGGCACCCTGCAGTGTTCGCGTAGCTAAAACAACAGCCTTAGGACATCGGGGAAAAACACTAACAAAACGCGTTGCCTGTCATGTCACATGTAGCCTCGATACAAAGAACCACTCTCTCTTCCTTTTGTGCGTTCTTAACTTCCACTACTGATGCCTTTCTTTCTGCCTTTCTTCAGGTGGTATCACTTCTAACATCACGCTTGTGATGATCACATGAGCTGCTGAACTCATTGCCCTTCACTGGCTATGACTGTGATGGACAGGGATTGCATGTACCAGTGCTACTGTGGGTGACTCTACTTTAGATAAGCTGCATTTTTAACCAGACATTGACAAATCCCTGTAGAAATCTTTTACTTACAGAAAATTTACTAAGTTAAGTTTGTAGCTATAGTAAAATGGTAATTATTTGAGGACAAGGCTCCTATCTTTCCATATAACACTCAACTGAACAAACAAAACTGAACTGGGAAATGAATTTACACTCTGTAACTGTCAAAGTGCATTAAAGCAGCATCTTCTTCTTCTATTAATCTGAATCAGTTACAATAAATGTGTTGGGCTGGGATTGATGAGCATTAACCAGCCGCGCTGCGGTAATGTGGCTACTGAGTCGGTATACGTTAAGCACTGAGCCCTAAAATCCAGCAGGGTCTGACGATGGCGCCACCAGCAGCCAGCCAGTCTCTCCCCCACCTCTGCCTTCCTCCCACCTCCCTAGTGAGGAGCACTCAGAGCCAAGGTCCAGGAATTAGCCCCAGCACCCGGCCAGACAACAGATCAATGGGCCCGGTCCTGTATTGATAGGGCCACTTGGGCTCCAGAAGTGCCTGCTAATCCCTGCAGTTTATCAGCCACACTGGCTGCCTGCTGTCTGGTACAGTTCTCTGTCGGGCAGGCAGGCTTGTTTTTTGGACTCTCACACACAGACTCTCCTGTACACACATTTTCTCTTGCGCGGCACTCGCACACGTCCCCACCTCTCTCATCATTGCCTTGAACATGGCGTCAATTGCATTACCTCGGGTGTTAGGGCCACAGCTATAGAGTTGCCTTGTTTGAGTTAGCCGTGTCTAGGTGGCTGTAACTATATCCAGTGTCCTGCTAAAGGGGCAGGAGGCAGGCTGGCTGGTAGACAGAAAGTCTGACCGGAGCGTGGACCATTGATTCTAATGGGCTTTTTAGGGAGCCTAATGATGGGAATCTGTTCACGCCTCGCTTGTCACGCCTAATTAAGCCAAGGCAACAATGAGTCCATTCACACTGGCTCAAGTTACCACCCTCACCCATCCCGTTAGAGCTGGTTTTGCTCACTTTAGCCAGGGTAACATGACTGGCTCCTGGCTCAGGCGCAGATTAGATGTTGTCGAGCCATTTTGCCAGCTCCTGTTATGTGACCACTGAATGTGTTATGTTTTATATTGTTACATGCTTTCTTCGTCAACTACGTACCTTTGCTGTTAGTTCCCATAAACTTAGCACTGTTATAAAATAATAATATGCTGGATACAGAAATACATTTGTTTTACTCATAGCTCACATGCTGTATAATGGCTTCATTGCAAAAAAAGGTTCTGGGCTTCAGCCAATCACAAGTTTCAGTACTGATTTGTTGTTGTGTGTTGTAACTGATGTCTCCAGTAGTAGTCCGCGAGTGCTGAAACAAACACTCGTGTCCGTACAAGTTGCTGGCTCCAGCAAATCGCATTTCCCTGTCCGGTGGTGACTGACTAAATTTATAACATGAAAATGTACCTTTAGCAATCTATTATTATCCATAATTGCCAGCTTAACATGCATTCATCCTGTTTGTTTTTGTGCCCAACGTTTGGTGCGTGTACAGTATGCATTACGTTTGCAGCTCATCTCACCTGTGAGGTCAGATTCAGTTGCTTCCTGTCGGGCTTGGCGATGGCCATCTATCAGGTGTGTGATGGAGCTGACAGATAAACGGCCCGCACGACCTTTCTCTGCAGCCCTGTTTGTGTACACATGCTTTTAGCCAGCCACTTAACTGCCAGAATTAGGTCTGTGAGGAGATAATTGCAGGGTGCATGTAGACGTCGGTTGGGGTGTGCGTGTGCATGTGTGTTACTCAAAAGATCCATACACACCTTTTGTCAACCCTTACCTGTGCTTTTGTCTCAGGGCGGACTGTCTCTGTACGGTTTAGAGAGGGGGGAGAGAAAGAGTGTATACATTTTGTCTGTGTAGTGCAGTGTGTGTCCTGGACATTACCTTTGCAGAGAGGACTGTTTGTTCGCTGTGACATGAATGCTTCCTAAAGCCGGGGAGTGTCTGTAAATATTGATCTCCTGTCTGTTACTGCATGGGGCACTCTGCGGCAGACTAAATCACTCTTGCTTTTCTCTGTTCATCTCCTATTCTATTCTTCATGTTGTTTGACATGGAGACAGTTCAAACATGGCCTGACGGGACATACAGTGGAGGCTTTTCTGAGATGTGGCTTAACGACAAGGAAGAGCAGTTCCCTAACAACCCCTATTTATTGAAATATTGTGAAATTATTGTGTAACAAACTCACCCAGAGTCTTCCCTTAAATGACTCTTCTGTTAAAGCACCTTCTGCCTGCATGCACATTTTACTAATCAATGAAATCATTTAGCAGTTTATAGCTGAACTTTCAAAACTGGTTTGGATACAAGGAGCTGTCAGTGAGCAGATAAATGTGAAATCTGATATGGTGATGCACATGACAGAATGTATCACTTAACTATTAGCAAATATGTAGAGCACAGAGTGTATGTGTGTGTGTGTACTGCACTGCTGGCACTGAGCAGTGTCATGCTTCTGCTGCATGTCATCTGACCTCGTACCAACACTTCTCAAAAGCAGGTCTTGTGATTGGCGGAAAGACAGGAACGACAGCCTCATTAAGGGGTCCTGACCGTGACTTCAACCCTTATCCTTCAGAGGCAGGATGAGGAAAGACTCAGAGGAGAGAAATGAATGGCTGCCAATAGCAGATACTAATTCATAAGTCCCTGCAGCTATCATTAAACTTTTCAGTCAGCAGCAGGCTGCGATTTAACAAGGGATGGGTTTTAGGTAAACAGTAACACAAAGCATAAAAGGAAAGAGCCGGGAAAGGGTGGGGTTTGTCTCTGTGTTAATGTTGCCTGGGTTCCTCCCCAAATCTCAGCATGTATTGTCTGTTTTTGCACGGATCTCTGTACAGTATTTACCCATTCAGGGTGAATTGTGCAAGGTCTTTGCTAGTACGTGTTTCAAAACATCACAAGAACATGTGGTGAGAGGATGCCCTCGTCACAGAGTTCACGCGGCGCCTTAAGCACGGCCCTAAGGTGCTGTGATCAGTCGGAGGCCTTGATGACTTTACTTCTGCCATGTCTGGAGTATGTCCAACAGATGGTCCTGATAACGCCACTTGTCTTTCACCAAGCATTGCATTTGGTTGTCTGGGTGGAGGCCTGGGGTAGCGCGGGATCATGCCCAACATGACTACTTGACATTGTAAATGCATAAATGTATCATCACTGGACCCATGAATCATACGACGCACCAAAGCGGAGACAGGAACAAGCTGAAAGGACAGTTTAGACTCGGAGGATGGACTTCAATGAAACAGAATGCACGGTTTAGCCCTTGAATGCGTCGATGTAATTAAAAACTATTAGAAAAATATACTAGAATATGTCATAAAGCACATGATAAATGATAATATGTTAATTGCATATACATAAGATTATACGCTATTAGTCTACTTGGAGCTAATGTTTGGTGAGGGTCAGTCCTTCTACTAAAATAGCATTTGTACTGGATTGTGTTTTTACAGTGGTTATTTCTTATTTTAAATTTTTATACCTTGCCAGTACAGACAACAAGAAAGTTCTTCATATGCAGCAAACTGACCATGAAACGAGGACGTAGGACTGTGCTAATATGGAGATGCATGAATGCAACAGGTGTAGGGGAGATGACATTTACAGCTGAGACTATTTTTATACAAATTTTAAAAGTTTTCTGTGCAGGTCAGAGCAACAAAACCCTTCCAGCATTGAAAAGTCCCCAGGGAAGAATGGATTCTCTCCACCCTTTGTTGTGCAACGCTGGTATTGTCCATGTCTGTCGAGGATTTAATCAGTCTTCAAATTTAAATCCAAACATTCAAAATGAAAAAAAATCTCACTTTTGTTGCATTGAAGTTGTATTTTGTGGCTCATATTTCCAGCACGCTAAACCTAACCAGCTACCTGCGTAATAAGACGTAAGCTCAAACACATTACCCTTGGACTTATGTTAATCAAATGAACATATTGATGACAGACTTGTTGAACATCTTGTCGTAGTTTTGGTGTATGCTGTAGGCTGTTCACTGCAACAAGGTCACAAAAATAATTAAAACAACATCAGAAGGCATGTGGACTTTTTTAATCATATGATCCTAAGAAAAACAGATTTTATCAGCTTACTAAATTGATGCAATTTTGCAACTGTTAAATAACAAGACCCACTGCTAACACACGCTCGATAGAAATCATGCTCACAGCTTTCCGTGATCTAAAGTATAGAGATTATTGTCTCAGTTTGCTTCCAAAAACACAGCGCTGTAGCCTAAATCCATTATTTGGTTTGTCACTCTGTCTACCTTTTGAAGCCTGGTGATAATCCTTCACACAATAACACCCTGAGAGTGACATCAGTTTGCTTCCCCCTGCCATTCCTGTGTAAAAAAAATAAATAAATAAAAAAAATCAGTTGTACCATGACAGAGCTTTTAAAAGCCCCCGGGGATGCAGAGTACAAACTTTCTGAATGCTGCCTTTGAACAGCAACACACAGAACAAAGACATCTTCTTCAGTCTCTCGACATCATGAGAATCCTTTACAAGAAACACATTGAGCTGAACTGAAGTTCTGCTGTTTCACAATTGTCGTTTTATTGACATCAACTTGGATAAATAACGTGTTAAAAGGGCTCGGAGAGGAGTCAACCACCAAATCTGTTGACTAAGAACCGTTGTGGGGTCAAATGATACAATAAACTGAACTTTGAAATCGATTCATGCAAGTTCATAAACTAACTTTTTTTTTCTACGCCCTGACTGAACTGATGGCCAGTAATGTGATGTGTAAGTACACAAAGATTTTCTCCCTGTCTGGAGAGAACAACACACCTACTGTCTTAAAGAAAATTTTCCAAACCCGAAGCTCACACAATCTGTATGTGCAGTCGTCGTGAGAAATTTTGAAATCAGCTGCTTTCTGCTACAGTACACACACACACACATACATACAGAGTCCTCATTCTTGAAATGCAACACACGTCAGCCCCGTGCAGAGACACTGTTCACAGCTGTCTCGGTTGAGCAAAATCAAAGATGGTGCCGCCTGGTCGACATGGCGGACATGACATCTCGTCCTTGCGTTTTTTCCTTCCCTGACAGCCCCTGGTTCCTATCACCCCAACGCCATCCTGCCTGCTTTCATAACCTGTTGGACCACACGGCACGTCACAGCACGGGCCTCTTGGCGTGTCACGGGGCCGATCAACCCTGTGTGGCAGCTACCTGACGCCCCGTCTGGCAGCTCACCTCCATCACTGTCATGCTCTCACATTCCATTCTCTCAAGGCCCCATCACGGACATGATTTATAGCTCGGAAAATGGTGAACAGAGCGGTAATGCTTCAGAAATTGGGTGCACTTCTAGTTTCTTAAATTGTCAAAATGTTCGAAACCAACTGGGTTTTTATGCAATTTGTTTTTTGTTTTTGTTGTTTCTGGTAATTTGTTGTAAAATCTCTCTCTGGCTCTTCAGCTACATGGTAATTGTTTCAAATGGACGTCTGGCCGAGCAGCCTCCGGGTGAAAAAGCTTCTAAAACATCTTTGTATTTGTTGTGCTTGACAATCGGGGTCATCTCGATGACTGACCTCTCTGTTGCTCAGGCCATGCTTGAACAGCAAATATGTGTATTGAGGTGCACCATTCCAAGCCACCCGCAGACACTGAACAGGCTAGTGGTGACAGATAAGTAGCAAGACGGGCCCTGACAGGTCACAGCTTCTATCGTGACGTGACACCTAATAAGTGGTGTTTTTCTCCCAGAAACACACATACGCACTCATGAAAGTGGGGCCCAAAGGCTTTCAGAATAATAAAAGAGAGGCGAGGTTTTTGTGGCACGAGATGTAAAGGGGAAGGGAAGGAGTTAGTGAAAGCACCTCGGAAGGTTTTGTTCCCTCCAGCCTCCATATTGCAATGTTTTGAGTAGTGTGGAAATAGTTTGGCTTTCCTCATTTTGTTTGCATGATATTTTAAACAACCATCAGCACTGACAGATAAATTCTATTTTGTCTGATTCCACTCTTTGATTTCATGTTTACGTGTCCTCACCGAGTCTCATAAATGAAAGGAAGGAATTGGGAATATCAACAACTCTGTAAGTATCGTGTTAAAAAGCCCTGGATTATGATTCTGTTTATTTATGCTGGGTTTTAGTCATTCATTTTTTTTTCTCCCGAGGCACATTTGAGTCTAGAGAGATGAGGTTAGCAACTGGTCATGTCTTTGCGATGCTTCACATGATTTAGCCAGAGTGAATGGTGCTGTTTGTTGGGGATGGGCAAGGAATGGGCTCTTTGTCAGATTTGGGGGATTTTTGAGAAGAGCTTACTTACTTAAGTGATCCACCATAACTTTACACTTTTATGAGAGGCTTGTGGTATTCCTTGTGGATTCATTTGTTTTGAAGGGGATGTAAGTTGTGGGTAAGAGGTCCATAACCCCAACAGTATACACCTCCACAACTGGTTCTGTGAGGAGCCTTTCTTCTGGCTTGACTGAAACCTGCCTACTCACCGGCAAGCGGTTATAGAAAATGAATGAATGAATGAATGAACATTTTAGAGCCCTTTAAGAAAATCCTTATTTCACTTCCCCCTGTCAGAAACATTTAAATTCTATGTCTTCAGACAGTGCAGTTACAATTCCCCCCTGGCAGCTCTGATCGATGATTTCACTTTTACTCTGTAACCTAAGACTGTTTTGCAGTCAGCAGCATCACCTGCTTCCTCGCCAGCCCTTTGAGTCCAGCTGGCATTTAGTCCACCTGACACAGGGGAGATGAATATGAAATGCCTCTTGCTTTGTTTTCCTTTGCAGCTATTGTTGCTGCTGTGATTAGATTTGAGACTGAAGTGCACGGTAAGACAATCTGTTGGTGGAGTGTAAGACTGCCACCGTTCAGAAAGTGCCTTGGCATAATGCACAAACGGGGCTGCCTCCGAAGCTGAATTTATGGCTTCTTGTGTGCGTGTTGTCCGTGGATGCACTTGGCGTTTGCACTGTCTGGGCCATTTCAGCATTTTTAGAACTGCTCATTTTCATTTTAAGTTCCATAGAGATTTTTCCTGAACCACACGTTTTCGGCCATGCCCTCACAGATCAGTGAACTTACTGAAATCCTACTTCCCACGTGGCCATCAGTCATAACAATAATGAGCTCAGTGGACTGCTATCTCCAGAAGCTACAGTTAGTAATTGGCTACCCATAGTCACCTTTTGCTGCCCTCTAACCCATGCAACTATAGCAATACCAACTCTCTCTTTAGCTCAACTGCCCCCAAAGAGACTGCTTCGCTGGATGGGAACTGCATCTGTTAAAGCATGTAGCTGTCAGAGCAACTTAGCCACCAGGCTCTCAGACGTGGCCCAGGGGGAGCTGTCCTTTCTGGGCCAGTGAAGCCCGATTTTGTTTTGGGGCCTCGGCTATGTTAGCATGTCTCTATCCGGATGGAATGATGGGATGTATCGGTGTAAAAAAGACTAATTTTGTCCTCTTTCAACACAGATCACAATGAATTCTAGTCTAAGAGTGCCAGCTGTGTTTGAAATTCGATGGCGCCTAGATCTACAGATTGGCTTAAGGGCTGCCACTGCTGGTAGTAGTGAGATCCGTGCCAGTGCTGTGTGTGTGTATGTGTAAAGGGAGTGGGGTTTCTGTGGTTGGGTTGTGTTGATCATTTTGTGGTTCCCTAACTCCATGTTTTAAAGACACGCCGGGACCTTGGATTTCCCTGTGTTTTCAGATGGAAATTTAACACTCCCACCCTCCTATTCAGTGGCAGCAGTGAGCTGTGATTAGATCTTTTACCTCTTCACAGAGAAAATTACAATGTTGTCACTCTAATGTATATTTCTGTTCCATTTCTAAATGAATAATTTGTACACACGCTACTTAACCACATGTGTTTGAAGAGTGTTTGGTTAAAGTTAGGCTCTTTTCCAGTGTTTTTCTTTTGGGATAAGTATTACAAAGATTATTTCTTTTTTTTTTAGGAGAAAGCGGCAAACTGACAGATACGAGAGTGACAGCTATGTAAACAGACAGACAGAAAAAAACACACAGTTTCAGCCTGACCCATACACAGATTGACAGAAATGACAGAAGCAGCAAATTCTCAATTCGTGCTATTTCCTAAGCCTCCTTTCTCTCCAGTGTCCCCGTGCCTCGTGCTACTTCAGGAACAGGTGTTAGCCGGGCAGACATGGCGGACGGATTAGGACAAGTTTGTGAAAGATTGTCAGCGAGGGCTTAGATTTTGAGATTACACATATGGGCAGGGGCAGCAATAACACAGGAAATTCACACTTTAATCCGCATGTGGAAGATCTGCCAATCGGATATAGCGAGAGGGGGGATATACCCACATTTTCAAGATTTTTATGTTTGTGCTGGAGTATCAGTGAATAATGCCACCTAAGCTGTCAAATCCGCTGATCCATGTTGATCTATCTGCCTGAAAACAGCTTCTCACATAATCCCAGATATGGACTCATAAACACAGAAGTCACAGGTACAGATGTACAGCGGATTTGGGTTGTGAAACAGCTTTATTTCTGCGACTGTTATCTGTTCGTCATGGTTAAAACGCTGATATTATGCCTTATCCCTATGTGGCCTGCTAATTGCAGTTACACGGTTACAATAGTTATTGTAATAATGTGATTTTAATTTATCCAATTGGCTGGCTTGTCTCTTTATAAATGAATGCCTCCGAGCTCCAGACCCCTCTGCAGTGCATCGTATGGGAGCCTGCAGTCGAGGAGGGTCAATATCAACATATTACTGGACTCTAACAGAGCCGCAGACAGTCACAATGAGACAGGATCAGCAAGTCAGCAGCACCTGCCGCTCTCTGCACGAGGCCCCACACACAGCCGAGGATGCACAAGCAATACATTGACGTATAAACACACATGAATAAACACACTGAAGTCGGCGCACACACACACACACGCGCACGCACACACACAGAGCTCAGGCTCAGCTTAATCTAATCAAGTGCGATGGCTAGCTCGATTAATAAAGCCAGCTATTGACTTCTAATTGGCGCCGCTCTGCTCTGCTAATTTCCTGGGACGAAATTACACTAATGCGGTTTGCCTGATGGAGTACTTATAGTTGGCTCCCAAGAGAGACAGGCCTTTGAGACGGATAGATAGCAAGGTTGGAGAGAAAGAGAGAGAGAATGAGAGAGAGAGAGAGAGAGAGAGAGAGAGAGAGAGAGAGCGGGAGAGAGACAAAGAGACAAAGGGGGGAGACGTTAAACTTTGATAAAGATCAGAGGCTGTTGTTTCAGTGCAGACCATTTTCTAATCAGTGGCCTGCTGTCTTTGGAAATGTCATCCAGGCTGGTGTAGCTTTACTGCTCGCAGAGAGAGGAAATCAAAAACACAGAGAGAGGGTGAGAGAAAAGTGAGAGAGTGGAGTACAGGACAGCTTGAGCTGCTGACTTTCACTAGTGGAGTGTAACACTAGCCACCTGTCTACACACTAATGAATTCTCTCCAAAACCACTCACTTCTAAGGCTACCGCTGCACGCACAGCACACTCAGACCAACTCGCTCCCTCTGCTCTGATGACATTAGTTTTGGCAACCTCAGATGTCTGTCTGGTCACGGAAAAAAAAAAAGAAGGCGTGAAAGATGCATGCGAGAGAAAATGTTCGTGTTTATATTCAAAATGCCACATAGATTTGAGTACCAATTAACTGATAATCGCTATCGGTGACATTGCCAAGTTCATGCTCTTCTGCCGTAATCCCAACCGCATCTGACCCGGCACACAAGTACGTGTGAGAGAGGTCACATGCACGCCACCGCGCAAGTTGCATTAATTCTGTTTTCACGTATGTAACGTTCTTGCGAAGCCTCATCGACAGATTATCCTGTGAATTTAGCACTATCTGTGTCTTCTGTTCCCAATCCATATCTGTAATCTCAGTTCCTGTGACTAATTCTTGGGCTGCATTCACAATCCCTCAGTGACACATGCTGTAATCCCCAGTTGACACCGATCTCCGAGACCAGCAGCACCTGTTCTGTCCCAAGATGAGAGAAAACACACTGCACTTTCTTCTGTCTGTTTTTGGGTATTAATTTTTTTTTTTTTTTATTGATCTGATGTAACGTCAGATTAAAGAGTCATTATATGGATACAGCTGGAACCGCTTTAAATAGATCTCTTTTTACAATGTGAAACATTTTAATAAAATTCTGAAATGTATTTCTTCTACTAAAATACATAATCTAAAGATTGTGTGTCTGTGACTCTCATATCATTACATCACCAGTGTCAGTGAGGGAATAAAAACGTATATACTACCTGAAAGACTGTACACGTTAAACCTTGGACATCTGAGAATCACTTCACATTTATAGAATAAGTGAAAGCTGTGAATACAAGAATTCCCTCTATCGCTCGCATCCACGCTTGTGACCTGAATTGTGCCAAGTTGTCTTGATCCAGTGTTAAGATCCCATATTAGAAAGAGGATTGGTGTGTCTTTGATGCCCTAGATTACCAGTAATCGTATCTCCTCAGATTAGGACGGATAAGGGGGAGTGCAAAAAAATCTGGTACTTATCGGGCCAATGGGGATTCATTCTCAACATTATGAGTAAAGTAATGAAGACATCCTGTAAAAATATGACGGAAAAGCACAAACTAATTGAAGCTTTAATATTATTCCATTATCTGTATTGTACTGATTCCACTTCACAAAATTCAATAAGCTTAAAACAACATATCTGGAGTGTTTTTGTTTGTTTGTTTTTAATATATTTAATACTAAGCGGATACGTAATTTGGAAACCGTTTAATGTTTATAACTGCTTTTATTAAAAATAGGTACATGTAGTTTACTGGATACATCCCTTATGATGATTTAATCTGCCTGAAAGACAGATTAGTGGGGGTTCTTCAAATGGATTGAAAACATCACATTTGCCCACGGTCAGAATAAGTGCGTGCACGCTCATTTAGAATTAGTATAACACAAGATCTACTGTAAACGAGACTCGGGACACAGAGCACCCAGCACCAGGATCCTGCACGTAGACTTACTCTCTCTCTCACACACACAAAACCAAGAGACGCTAGTTCCTCTTGAACCTGGTCCAAACACACACTCTCTCAATTAGCTGGGGCCGCCAAGGCGACGTCAACGCAAACTTCCAAACAATAGGCACAGGGGATTCATAAAGCATGGGGAGGAAACATGAGCTAATACCACTATTCCAATTAAAGAAACATTTGTTGCCTCTGACACCTAAATGTGATTCTCCACAGCTGTGGCGTGCTCCAGTACAATAGTAGGTCTGCAAGGGCAGGGTTTGTTGTATTGTTGGCCGTCGATTGTGTGAAAGGTTGAGTCAGGCCCAGGCCCGGTCTCTTGAGAGGTATGCTTCATCACAACAGAGGAGACCTTTTGTTTTCCCTTTTCAAAGGATTTCCAGCACTCCCTGCTCCAATCATAGCCCCTATTCATAAAAAAAAAAAAAAAAAAAAAAAATGAAAGCTCAAGTGGACGGTGATGGAACATATAAATGTACTACTCTGGCTGTGATGTTTACTGATGATCACTGTCTGCTCCGAAAGGCTATTGGGAAGACAACCCACATGTCAAATACCAGATTCATTGTTAAATGCAGAATCATGATTCAGCTTGCGCACACGGTTAAATTAATACTTGTTGTACACTGTTTAAGGTGATAATCTGCAATCACAGCTATCTTTAATTCGGTAAATCCTTTTCAGAGCAGTTCATTTTCTCAGTGCGGCGTCACCGTGAGCCTTCCCAGTGCCGAGCTGGTGTGTAGTTCCTTTAACAGTAGGGGTCACTCTTCTCTCCTCCCTGGTGGAGCTTTTAGATCAGAGGCCTGACACACACAAACACACATGAACTGGCAAGCAAAGAATCAATCATACGCATATGCATGCAGATTTGTTTGCAGCGCTGCATGCCTGCATGCACATGGTCACAGACATCAAACAGATTCAAAGGCGCACTGTTCTCCCGACAGAAAGGTCTGCGTGCCTTGCAGTAACACAGACTCTGACAACAACAGCAGTATTGCTTGTCTTGCGGTAGCTGTGGTTAGTGTCACACAAGAACAGCTACTGAGATGCCTATGGACTCAGAAAAGCTTCCTGCCAGGGCCTGTCACTGACTAACCCAGGGATGGTGTGTCAGCTTTCTCTGGGCCTGAAGGGAGGCCTATTACTCTGAGGAGCCATGGCTCCAGCACACAACACACACCAGCCCCAGCCCCGAATCACTGACCTGGCCACAGAAACCACATACCCCTGAATCCATTTCAAATTGGCAGGATAGGAAAACACAGAATACCCAACTCCAATGAAATATTCAGCATCACAGAAACTCTAAATATGAATCTATACAGTATAAACTATATGCTTGTGCAACACAGTAAACACGCTTTAATATCTGATCCTGCCACCATCTGGTTACTTTCTTTGGCATTTTTCAAACCATAAGAAACAAACAGCTATGGGCATGTTTCGGATTTCACACAGAAGACAAGGGAACATCAGTTTACGGCTTTCACAAAGGATTTTCATAAACATAATAAAGGAAATCCATGTAAACAAAGTACACAAAAAGTGACGGCGGGTTGGTAGTTCTCTTGAATTTAGCCATCTATATTTTGTGCCTTCTGTTAACACTGAGGCATTGATGAAATCCAGAGGCAAAATAGCTTTGGTGGGTGCTTTCCTTTTCAAATCTTTCATCTCAGGCTGGCTAACCTGATCCCATGAAGCCAGACTCTGAGCCGGAGATCTCTGCACTTCCTGGTGTCCCAGTAATGATTGTTAATGATGTCATCTGATCAGGAGAAGAGGATGTGTGCGGGTATGTGTGTTTGTGTGTTCAAAATGGGCTCTGTGTGTGCGCCTGTGCATATATTCATGGGCGAAGATACCTCGCCAGATTGAGTAGGGGGGTAATTTTATGTTGGCGGGGGCGGAGAAGGCAGGAAACATGGACAATGAACTCCAGTGTCTGTTCATACAACATAACTGCCTCCATCATCTGTTTGAGCGAGAAGCCACGCTCCCCCTCTTCTCCCACCACAGCTCACCCATTACTTACAGCGGCGGAAGAAAAAAAAATAAAACGTATGGGAACCTTTTGGAATTACCTGTTGTTCTGCTTTTATCTGGTCAAAAAAATTGTGTGCTTAAAGGGGGAACTACTGTTTTTTACAACCTGGACCTTAGTTCTGGCATAAAATACGGTCGTTTACTCACCCATATAACTTTGGTGTAATTTGTATTCCTTCGGGAGATAATTAGATCTGTGTATATAGCCATGTAGTAGGAGTGACTGGGGCACCGAAACGCAGCCTCTAAATAACGCATTATCTACCACAAAACTCGTTCATTTCACCAATATTTTGTTATTGTACGCTAGTGCTATTCCCCGTTAGCTGTTAGCCGGAGTTAGCTGTCAGCTGTTAACATCATATGACTATCGTCTCTGAGCGCCGCGCGCACCCACGACGGTCGGCTTGTTTACCTGTAATTTGCTACTGCAATTTTTTTAGCAACATGGCTGAATAAGTTTCCGATTCTGAGGTTGTGGATTAACCATAGATTGACCTACAGACCCCGGATGATGATAACAGCTAACTCCAGACTCAACGGAGAATAGCACTAGCGTACGATAACAAAATATTGGTGAAATGAACGGGTTTTGCAGCAGATAATGCGTTATTTAGAGGCTGCGTTTCGGTGCCCCAGTCAGTCCCACTATATGGATATACGCAGATCTTATTATCTCCCAAGGAATACAAATTACACAAAAGTTATATGGGTGAGTCAACGACCGTATTTTATGCCAGAAATAAGGTCCAGGTTGTAAAAAACAGTAGTTTCCATTTAAGGTGATAACTCAACACAACTCATAATCCAAAAGGTGGATTTTCATCAAAAAAGATGCTGGGATAGCCGGCAGAGAGCTGGCACTGAATTGAATGAGCTGAGGAGACTGTTTCATTTGTAATTCTTCTATGCACAAAACTTATGACAGCGGCCAGCAATTGTAGATCCCACTGTTATTTCAAATATGACAATATTCTGATCTGGATATGGGTCATGTGTGAAATAGTGATATTGTTAACATACCAGCTAGTCAATGTTTTGGAAAGTAGGGGTAAAGACGCACAAATGAAAATCCAATCTTTCTGGCCAGTAGGAAAAACACACATAATGAAAGACTTGAATATTACTCTTGTCCTGAAGGTCGTAGAAGAAAAATTTCCCATTTTGATGCAAAAAACATACCGTCACTGGTGGAATATTAATTTTCATAAGACAACCAGCCTAGAAGCAATGGTGTCTTCACAAGATCACTGGGTGAGAAGTAAAATAGTCTTTATGCACTGTCTCCATGTCAGTGGATTGAAGCAAGGCCCCTGAAACATGCGGGCAGAGGGAACTAAGCAGCATCTCACAACGTATTTCACTGCTGTTACAAAATGGAAATCAAAACACTTTCCATATCTTCACCAGAAGGACCCCAGAGGCCTTGGCCTAGCTGTTAGATAGCCTAAAACGTTGCATGTGTCTCACACAAACAATGTTTAATGATTTCCTCTTACAAACATAAAGATGTGGGCAGACAAGGCATTATAAAAGCCTTGCAGATAGTGCTAATGGAGCCGTGGCTGTTAATGGGCCAGCAGCACTCTCAGTGATAAATGATGCTTATCATACTCAAAGCACCAAGGATTTGTTACACTTTTCCCACTGCCCATCCTTTGATGCAGCCACAGATAACACCCTAATGATCTGTGGCATTGCTGTGGCTTACCATACGTGTTGTAACATGTGTCATATCCGGAAACAGTTTTCATGTCTTATCTCTAAAACTGCACCTTTGGTCTACGAGTTTATGACGTTTATATTCAAGGTAAAAGTGAAAGACAATGAATAAAATCCCATTTGTATTCCAAAACACAGTTGCCACTGTCTGCTACAAACGTCTGCTGATGGGAGAATAATCACAGAGGTCTGTGGCTGACAGGGATAGGTCATGGTCCTTGTTTAAGTAGCCTTGTCTGGGGACGCAGGCAAAAGACACTACACACCATTTCCCCGTCCTACAGTCGGGGCTTTGCCAAATGGGTGTAATTACATCATGTTTGGCTCCTAACTCATTGGTGGGGGTGAAGGTGAAGGGGCACGACCCTACACTTCCAGAACATGACCTGGGAATGTAGGCATGAGGCTTGAGTCTGCTCGTGACAATGGCTAGCGTGGTGACCTGGCTAACGGGGCACAGCTGATATCTTCCAGCATCCATCTGTTCACTTCAGCTCCGTGACTCCCAAGAGCTCATGATGTTTGGATGGAGCATCAAAAGATTGTATGCATTATGTTTTAATTCTATATTGTTTCAGTCATAACCCCACAATGGGGTACATTTATTTATTTCTTTTTTCATTTTGAACCCACAAACACAAGGGAAAGCAAATTAGCATCTGGACAACGCTTCAAATGCTAATATATGTGCGAATTTTAAATGTGCAAATATTAGTTCTCTTGTGTTAATGCATATGAGAGGAGGTCTGGCATACAATAACATTTGTCCGCAGTTACAGAAAAAAAAAGTCCATTGCTCTTACATTTTTTTTTTTTTTTTTGACGAAATATCATGAACTCGGAAAGAGCCCTCATTCATCAACTTAACATTTTACTATATCTGCTCTGATACAGAAAACATATATCCTCATTAACAATACACTGGGCCAGGAAATTTATATCATCCTGCATAATACAGTTGTCTTTTGATCCTAGTCATTAATACGCCATTAGGACTATATTTTATGTACTGTTTTATGCAGCACTCACTACCTTAGACCTTATTATGAGCCAAATGATCAATATCCAGATATACGTGGTTCTAGAGGGAGAGAGTGTTTTTTAGTTAGAAAGTAAATTGAGCCCAAACTTTTCTGTCAAAGTAGTAAAAGACATCTTGGAAATTTGTGGTAAATCAGAGGCAGATGTGTATGTTTATAAAGATAAATTAAATTAAAGGCCAGTCCGTGCTTTGTTGCCCAGACACTGGGTCCTCAGTGGCCTTCTAATCATGCTGTCAGTGATTTAACTGGCTTCAATGGGTAATGCCATTTAGGGGGGGAACTGAGGCAGGCACCAGGAAATGAAACACGGTTTCCTTAACATGGATTGTTGAAGCAGTGACTTGACCCCCCCATCCCACCCTCCCTCCCTCCCTCCCCTGCAACTCCACACCCCTTCCCCTTCTTTAGCTTTAGACATAACCATGGCTAAATAGAAAAACTAATGGAGTAAATGGCACTGGCGATGGAATGTATCTGGCTGTATCTGTTACTCTTGAGGCCTGAACTTGTGCACAGACATAACCACGGGCATAAAAGCAAACCGGCACACTTCCTTGCACATGAAGAAATACGCACGCACAAATACAATAATTGCTTATAAAGCAGGCACATTCTCTAACTGGACAGTTGACTGTTCCTTGAACAATCTCCATTACATCTTGACATCACTGGGAGTCATTAAACTGACTGCGCGGATATTAAATATGGATTACTCAGGCTTACTGATGCACTTTTATTGGGGTGGCAACAAATACATCATCTTTAAAAACTTTACAACAGTGACACCAAAAAGGGCTAACAAATATTTAAGGTGGTAAAGTGAGCTTAAATGTCCGTTTTAATTCAAAGGATACTGCCCAGCATTTCTTTAATCTGTGTTTTTTGCCCTGAAAAACAGCCTTTATAGAAAATGTTTTTGGATTCCCATTATTACATTCCAATTTCCAATAAAGCAATACTGGTATCCGTCCCAAAAGGGCAAAAATAGTAATAAAATCTTAATAACAATAATAATTATTTAAATCGCTTTTATTTAAATGACCAGCATGTAGGATTAAATGACATGTAGTGGAAAGGTTGCAGAGTGAAAGAGAGTGAAAACCCTTCCCTCATACCTCCATAGTAAAACCACAAAAACACAAACTTTCCAACATTTGGTGCTGATCGATCGCTCCTCAATCTGCAACTCAGAAATTCCCAAAAGGCATTTTTATATTACATCGGGTAGCTTTACAAAAAAATGATATTGGTTACTGACTGCTAACCACTCACCGATTAAATAAAGTTCTACTCATTTTAGATATTTTTCAATGTTTCCTTGCCTCTGCTCAGCTCAGCTCAGTTAGGAAATGTAGATGACAGACACATTGCAGTGTGCATAAACCTCAGACTTCTATCATGTGATTATGGTAACACAGCCTTTCACTGTGTCATTTCTTAAGTGCGGAAAGATTTTGGCAGCATGCCCACACCACAGGTTCTGGCCGCAGTCATCCCAGTTCGGTGGGCTGCACCTACTACAGTTCTATGGCAAATAAACACCAAACGGCTTTACACTTTTTGCATACATTAGTGGTATCAGTCGTCCTACCTAATTAATCTCAAGATGGTAAATAATTGCATTTCCCAAAATAGGCCAAAAAACTAAATTTGGTTTTATTTAAAGGGTCAGCATGCAGAATTAAGTGGCACCTAGTGGTGAGGTTGCAAATTGCAACCAACTGGCTGATATCTGATCTATCTGATCACGGTGTAGGTGAACCAACAGACATTGTTTGGTTTGTTCGTTCTGGGCTGTAGAAGCATGATCTCAATATAGAAGGTGAAATGAACCCATACTTTATAGTCCGACAACACAAAGATTCATATTTACAGGTGTTTATACCCTATTGAAACCATTATTTTTGGAAATTATCTGTTATTAGTGAAATCTGTGACAATGAATACCAGATCCACTTTATATTTTATATTAAATTAAAGCATTAAGCCAGGTTCAGTTCTCTGTGACATAGCTTGTCCAGTTGTCTAGTTTCAAGGCCCCCCCACCCCCCTCAGACAGACCCGACCCTTATGTAAGGGAAGGTCCGTCACTATTCTCTGTCAGGTCTGCCATTTTTCACCTTTGTCTAAAAATACAATGGAGGAGGTGGGGAGGTCTGAAAGATTGCTCAAGAATTGCCGGAACAAAGGGAACGAACTTGGATGGGCTAAAAATACAGCACAGCGTGTGAATACGATAAAGGATTACAGGGGAGGACGCTGACAAAGCTTTGCTGACTTTCAAGTGGGAGAACAATGTGGCAGACACTTTCAGGGCGTTTGGCTACACACTGTGGCGGCTGGACAGGCTGTGAAGCAGGATGTCAACATCAGCCCTCATGGAGAGAACTGAAGGCTGCTACAATAAAGCAAGAGAGTGTACAAATAATATTTCTTATTAGAGTTATAGTAATATAAAACCTTGGTAAACACCTGAAGAACTCATAAATAGATATACAAGCATACATAGGGGCTTTTATAGAGAAATAAAAAGGTAAAGAAAAAGCGTGGGGGCTGAGGAGGGCATAAGAGGAAAGTGCAATGTGAGAAGGGCCTGCTAGCCCTCATCTCATCGATTCAGACAAGGAGGGCTGGACTTAATTACCTTCAATCTTCCCCCAGCCATCACTTTCCCTGTTGATCACTTTTCCCCTCGTGTGTGTGTGTACTTGGATTAATGTGAGTATGTCAGGGAGGAAAGAAACAGAGAAAGGAAGAGGTGTATGTTTTCAAGGCCAAAGCATTTGTGGTGGATGCGGTGCTCTGGAAATTGTGGGCTCCCTCATCTGTAATCTGATTTCAATGGCACTGCCTTTAGAGGTTGAGTCAATCTGATTTTCTGCCTTGACTGAGTGACTGGATTGTTGTGTGTGCGTGTATACGTGTGCGTGTGTCTACTGCAGGAGGTTAAATACTTACAAGGCACCACTCAGTCAGTCAGTCTCTTTCCTAGTGAGGCATCATGGGAGCGTTTGATTGGGTGAGTTGCACAGAGTGGAGTCAATTAGACAGCGTGGAGTCATGTGATACTGTGGGTAAAAGAAAAAAAGGAGACGGAATCATGCGGTCACGGCCCAAATCAACAGGTGGCTTACAGCTTTCATCAAAATATTTCAGGTGACATCAAATGAGACATGGCAAAGAATACAGTGTTGGGTAACCCTTTTCATTTATTTAAGTTGCTGTTACCTGAGCTCACGACACCCCAATCTAAACACACATCTCTACAGTGATGATTAAATGTTGAGGAAGTGAGAAAATAGATGAGGGGCTTCAAACCTCAACACCCCCCACCCAAGACGATCAACATGAACAATTAAACACTCGTGATAGCTGCTCCGGGCTGATGTGCGTACCTCCCTTTTCCGTGAATTAATCTCGTCCAGTTTCGCTACTTGCATGCATGCATGCAAACACACATTCAGGAACCCACTCTTTAATGTGGGGCTGTTTACTGTAATTAGTATCAGTTCATTTACAGCCCACTGACCCAGGGTGACCTGCTGGATCTGGGTCAACAGGGAAAACCAGCGAGGGGAGACGGGTGGAGCTCAAGGTACGGCAGTCTGTCTGGGCAAGAGTGTACTGTCGTGTGTGCGAGGGGTGGAGGATGGATGTCTGGTGCTGAGGGAAAATGCGCGAGGCAATGTCTGCCCATGTGCACGTGCGTGCGTGCAGGTACGTTTGGCGCGTCTGTCAGCAGATGACAAAAGCGTGCGTGTCTCGGCGCTTCGGCACACGTGTGCGACTTGGTGACTGTGTGCATGTGTGCGAGCCTACTCCTCATTGTGCTGGACTTCAGAGGCCCAAGCGTCTCCTGCTTCCTCTCGGAGGCAGTGGGTTAAAAATAATGTGGTGTGCAATGAGCGGCGGGGAGCAAGGCGCAGACAGCAAGGAGCCAGAGCGTCACACATACACACACACACACACTGTCACACACCCACACACACACTCAGCCATGGCAGCGATGCTATATGGATTTTTTTTTTTTCCTCTTTTATGGATATCTCACTCACAGACTAAATATCCTCATAAAAGTTAGCATACACAAACAGAAATAGATGGCCGCCCATTTACCCACACTTCATCAGATTCATTTCTTCCAGACTAGATAAAAAACAGATTGAACATCTGTCTCACCTTTCTCGTTTCACTCAACACTGAACTCCCATCTTAACCTTTTCACCCCCCCTGATATTAGGTTGAACTGGTAATTACTAAGTCACAGCCTGCATAGGACAAGGACTGTAAGTACATGTTGAATTCAATATGTTCTTTGTTCAAGGAGCGGCTACCTCATTGATTCATCACTGCTTGAATAGATAACCTTGTAAAGCAGGGAATTCATCCTTGATGGACTGCAGTCTCTGTTTTACCTTAAATTCAAGGTTATTTGATATGTCACTGGGTTCAAGCTAATTGACAAGTAAAGAGACATGTCTGCAACACAAGGTGGCACTGAGATCTTGCTGGTTGCCAGTGCGCCGCCAATACGACACGAGACAGTTTTTGTTGACTATCTGAAAAGCTTGGGAAGAAGAGACCGGTGACTCACAGGTAATTGGCCTATCGCAACCTCTCCCACATCTTCCTCCCCTACCCCTCCCTCCATTGCGTGAGGAAGCCAGGGCGACTGCAGTCCTTCTCCGCCCCAAGATAAGACTGACTCCAACCGGCCTCGCGCACCTCCTGTCATCTGTCTACTCTCCTTATCAGCTGGCATGTGCAGCACAGTGGTGTTGACGCTCTAATTAAACCCACGCGGTCTCACCTGCCCCCCACTACTGCTACGTTTGATCTGTACTAGTGCTGGAAGTTCTCTACTGTAAAAAAAAATAAAAAAGTTATAATTTAGTTTTGCACAATAAGGAAACTGGGACTTTTTTTTCCTTTATAATTAATGATAACACAAAATTGACATGTATTTCTGCAATTGTATGCCAACAGGTACACTGCGCTGCACAAAATGTCAACAACAGATCAGTCTATTTACAAGGGAAATAAATCACAGTAAAAGACAGACACACTACGGTACCATTTAATTAAAATACAAGAAGAACAACACAATAAAGAGCACTGGCTTATACTCTCAAATCAACGGTTTGTTCCTGTGTGTATGGAGTTCTCCCTCAGATATTTCATTTAGCCCCAGATGTTTAGTCCGTTGATATGTTTGCCAGCAGGTCCGTAGCTTTCTGGCTTTTTGACGGAGTGATGATCTGTCCGAAATTCCCCGCTAACCTTCTGTCAGATCTAATCAATGACAAGTGAGTCGACGTCTGTGAAGTTTTCTTGAATCACCAGATACGTGTTCTTGTTTTTTTGTATTTTGCATTTGGATATATAAATGGTTATTTTTGGTTCCAACTTCTAAACTGTTTTAATACCACAGACAAACATTTGTTATGTTGAATTTCTAATTTGATTTCTTTAATTATTTATTGGAGCCTTACATGTTGCTGATCTGGGATCTCGCTGCACCAAGAAGGGCCTGTGACAGTTCTGGTTAATAGCTACGATGGTAGGGGAGTCCACACCACTCAACATTTTTTCTTTAGTCTTATCTGATTAAAGTGTTTACTAAGTGGGAGTGTTGTAAAAACAGATCTCTTGGACTATTTTATATTCCTCTTACTCAGTACAAATGCCTCATGTTTTTCAAAGCAGTGTTTTCACGCCTTTCTGTGCTCTTATCAACACCTCCCACCCACAAAGATTCAGTCACCGCTGGTAGACAAAATCAATACTGACTGGAAAGAAACTGGTCTTAACCAACAGGTTGTGTGGGTCCAAGCATTCAGTTGAACAATATAGCGTATTCCATCTCCATTCAGTTTATCTGTGACACCGTCGTGCATGATAAGGAGACACTGATAGAGTTCCGGAGAGATACTTGAGCAGAGAGTTGCACACAAAAAAGGTATACTCATAAATGTTTATAGCTCACCATTAAACTTTGCTTAGATGTTGAATGTGTCACTCAGTGATAGTGGAGCATGTCAGCTGATTTATGGGGATCCCTGAAATTGCCTTAGTGACGCCTGGAGAGGATGACTAACCAACTCAGGTGGGGTCAACAAGCTCAGACAGTCAGATAAGATAGAACGAGGCAAAGACAGACGCAAAGACAGAGACAGAGAGGGAGAGCCCTTGGGATGGACAAAAAGAATGAGGGTCACTCCACGTAAACATGGCAGACATCTCTTGATCTGCCCTGAAGACACAAGACCAGACGCAAACTATTTTAACTGATTATGTTGTTGTTTGTCCCGGTCTGATCTTAGGGAGCATGTAAGTTAATATTTAACAAATAAAAACATTTCAAATGAATTCATTTTTTCCCCTATAATACTGTATTAGCTATTTATTTGAAGTGCGTTTTAGTGTGTCCTTGCAGGCAACAAAGGTCCTAATGTGGCATTTATCCAGCATGATATCATTACGCAGAGTGTGTCCATCTTTTGCACTCTTTCTCTCTTCCAGTTGAGATGTCAGGCCTCAACGCCATTTGTCTCAATCAGCTGCCACTGTTTCCATTTGGCCTGCACGCCCATTCAATATTGAAACCAGCAGCTCCTAGTTCAGACATTAAAACTTGTACACACATGCAAACAGAGCCCACCAGAAGCGCACCATCATCTCTTGCAGCCACACATCCCACCATAATGCCATTTAGAATAATAGCACTGCGAGCAAATAGCAGTTAACTGTGTTAACGTCTGAATCTGGTCCGCCATGCCTATGCGAGCATCTGTCATCTTTATCAATAAGGAGAAGGTCTGACATGAATCCAATTAGCTCCTCCAAACCTCTTGTCCCTGTGTCATCTACATTCATATACAAACACATGCAGTCACTAACAATAATGTCACAGGTGCTTGTGCTGTCCTCTGACCCCAAAAGTCTGCGTATTTGCAGAGGTGGACTTCCTCTTCTCCCGATTAAGGCACGCCAAATCTTGTCAGTGTGCCCCCGGCTGAACCCTGACCATAAAAAACAACACTAATTTTTGGGGAGGTGTGTTCGATTTCTTTTTTCTTTCTTTTTCTTTCTGTGGATGGGGGTGCTGCGTTAGTATTTGACGGTGGCGGAGCCGGGCCTTCCCCCTGACACTGACCTCCTGACCTTCTTGACCTGCTGGGTGCTTTGGACAAAGGAAGCCTTTCCCTTTTAATTCAGCCCAGGGAGCGTTATACGGGACCTGACCCTGTGGTCCTCTTAACCTTTTGGACCTCCGGCCTGATGTCCATGATTTAGGGCAAATTTCATTACATGCATTCTCCGGATGAGACTGTTGGCTAAGAGGATGTGGCACTGCAACGACTCAGCCTGATTAAAACGTCAGGTAGGGCGGATGGCTGAGATGACATGTTCAACTCAAATGAAAGAAAAGCATGTGGGTGATCTTGTTATATTACTGATACATGACTTGCAAACTCTTTCAATTGAACACAACCTATCCAATGCAAATTCATATCAGCAGGGTTTCCTGTCAGCTCTGTTTTAATATTGTTTAGAGTTGTAGTTGTAAAAAAAAAAAAAATGGACATCTGCCAAATACACATTCATCCTATGGGAAATATATGTAATGAAAGCTGTTGCTATTCTCACACTAATAGCCATCTCTGCAAACAACTCTGGGGAACTTGTGAAGCTGTAACAAGAAGAACAGAATGCCAACACCATAGGGGACAAAAGATGAGTGAGAAGTGTAAGAAAAGGAAGACCCTTGAGAATGGCTGCCACGGTAGGCGCCTGGTCCTGTGTGCTGTCTACCTGTCTCTCTTCCTAACTGCCATGTTCTTGTCAGTGTTGACACCCTGTCAGCCCCACCTAGCCAGGGCCCTGTGGGTAGCAGGCAGCCGGCTGAGGTGGAGGTACACAAAGCAGGCAGCCTGAATGGGACTGACTGGGCTGGGCTCTAATGGAGCCAGCCTTCCAGACGCAGACAATAGCGGGGCCCGAGGCCGGGGCCTGAAACCTGAAGCCCTGGCCTGGTATTTTAAGAGGCCTGAGTGGCTCTGGAGCCAGTTGTCAATCAATAGGTGCACACAATCAGGCAAAAACAAGACTTGGAATGGTGGAAAAAAGTTGAGACGACAACAGAGGGCAGAAAATATTGACAGAATTTTTTATTTTTTTTTGCTTTTCAGTGAGACAGTCTTAGGATTCACCTTTGAGTCTTTTAACACACACACACTGCAAAACCACACACACACACATATGGTGCTACGCTTTTCAGGCCAAGGTTGCTTCTTACAGACTGTAGTCTTCATTGTCTAAAGTGCCTCAAGAAGAGGTGGGGTGGAAGAGTTCTATGAGTGTGTTTGTGTGTGCGCAAGGGGGTTCATCAATACACGATGTAATGCTTTCACCATTCTGGGCCGCTGCTACTGACTGTGTGCTGTGCTGTGTGTGTGTGTGTGTACACATACCACAGACAGTAACTGCAGTGGAGTTGTGCTCCCTCCTCCTTTCACAAACACTTGCATCATTTTGTCAGGAAGGAGAGGGCCTGTCTCCTTTTCTCTCTTCTCCTCTGACACCTTCTAGACATCTGTGGGAGTAGCAGTGGTTCTGATGATGCCGCCCTTGAAAGCCACAGCCTGTCTCTGTGGAATGATAGAGTGGCATAACCCATGCAAAGGACCTAATACCGCCTCCGGTGTTCTTGCAGCCATCCTCCTTTGTGTTCCTGAATTTTCAGATCAGTGTGTTGTCCTACCTGTCCACCAGATGCCCTCAGTGTGCAGTCCACCTTCAATTGAGTGATTGCTTTTTTTTTTTTTTGCTAATTTAGTCTGCCTTCCCCAGTCAGCTTCTGCCAATCTGTTAATATAACTCATGTTAATGTACTCAACTATTCACAATCTCTCTCTACTTTTTGTCCCATTGCCATTAAAGCCTCAATCTCACTTCTACTACTACTTGAGCAGGCGTGGTAGAGAAATATTACATTTACTCTCATTACTGTAAAAATAAATTAGCGTTCTTTTACGTTTTTGAATATTTTTAAACCTCTGTATTTTTGTGGAGCAGTGCAGACAAAACCACTCGCAACTCGACATCGCAAAGACAATTTTAGGACGCAGAGGTCCCAGCTTGAACCCAATTAGCATCATGGCTACCGAGGTGGTCATTGTGGGCAAATATTGTGAGTTCATGTAGACAATAAACTTGACCTGACTAAAAACATTGATGCCCTGTATGAGAGCCGCCTGAGACTCAGGTCTTTCATAGTCTGCAGAATCATGCTGCAGATTACTTGATAGCAGCCAGTGTCATCTGTAGGCAGCCAATGCAAATCAACTCACCAAGCTTATAAGAGAGCCTGGCCCTGTCCTGGGTGTGGAGCTGGAGTCTTTGGTGGACGTGTTATTGAGGAAAATGCTGAGAAAACTCCTCAGTATTTGGAACAATGCATTTTGCCACTCTGGAGTCATACCAGACCACCACCAAATGCCACAGTAGGTCTTTCCTACCAGTGGCCCTCAAAGTATGTAACCCCTCCTCCCTCAATAAGGAAAGGATTAACATTGTCTGTATACATTATGTTCAATTTCATTTTCAAAATTGTGTGCAAAATCAGTTGAGTGGCTTTTTTCTCACTAGTGGGACTGCATCTTTCAACGTAATAGGTGTTATTCAGAGCGGCTGAATGGAAAAGCTATGTTCGTGCATTCAGGATGGATGGGTGGAGAAGATGGAGCCATATGGGAAAAATTTTGCATTAAGAAAAAAGAGAAACGTGAAAGAAGATGCAATAAATTGCAAATTATAAAAAGAGTTATAAAAAGAGAAGAAAAACTTGTTATATCCTCCTGACTACCCAGAAAAAAAAATATTGTCCAGTAACATTTATTTTTAAAATTCCCCAAACTTTGTAAGGTAATTCGAATACTGAAAAAAGTATTTTTAAGATATCATATAACTGATGGACGACATTTTCATTAATGAGAAAGAGAAAGGTACCAAAGCCCCATCCCTTCACATTTGGTATCACTGAAAAGCCCTGAATGTCCTCTGTAGATAGCAAATGAGTTATTTAAGTAGTATGCAGTGGGTGGGAGATATTCAGGTTGACAAATGTCCTCCACAGAGGACAAATCTGAACTACTGTTAGTCAGGAGGTATGTAGAATTCTCTCATTTTTTTTATTTTTTATTTTAATTATAACAACCTACACCAACTAGCGAAGAAGCTACTCCCATAAATATGTAAGCTATCAGGACATCGTTCAAAATATTCCATCAGGAGCCAAAGTCAAATGAGTTGGGTGTCTGAGATTACACGCACTAGTCCTGACTGGAGTGTTGTAACTCTCCCTGCCAGCAAGATGCAGATTAGAAGTGACCAGTGGTACCATCAGAGAGCGGCGCCTGCCACGTGTTTGTCAGTGAAACATGCGTCCAGACACATCTGCAAGCAGTTGACTGGGCCTTTTCCTGCCGCGCTGCTCCTGAGAGGTCTAGAAGGGTGACACGCCGATGTTGACCTTATTGTGCCCCACCTGTCACTTAACCTTCATGTTAGATGTCAGTTCCCCTGCCACCGCCATTCAATCGCCCCAACCCTGACACCAAACACGATGCATGAACTGTTTAAAGTTGTGACCTCAAACTTGCGGAGGTAAAGAGAAACATTCGCGGAGCAGCCAGCGATCTATTTAAATATTCTTATAGTGGGCAGTTATATTTCTGCATGTACGTGCTTGCCAAAATGACACTCGTAAAGATGAATCGGAGACCCTGAAAACAACCAATTTCTCACCCAAAGCGGTTATGATCTTCAACCTTTGAAACAACACTGGTGCCTTTGATAAACTGTTTCGAAAAGTTTACATTTTCTTTGCCTCTGGAGTCCCAGAAACACAAGCTTGTGCTGTATAAATCTGTCAGGGCTGCAGAGTTGAGCATATACAGAGTCTTGATTTACACATTCCAGATGGGAGTTTGGACTGTGGTGAAGCGATGGAGCATCATACACTCCCCACACCGTCCACTGCCTTGCTCCCCTTTGATGGAGATGCCTGCTGTCTTGATGGGAAACATCATGCTCTTCCCAACAAACAAACAAAAGCACAAAAAGAAATTTAAACTCTGGCTTTTGGGGAGGCACGGCGCAAACAATGAAACACATTTGTATGATTTGGGTTAGACACCGAGCTTGTAAGGAACATTTCCAGCGTATAAAAGCTGGAGCATGTGTCAGATTCTGAATATATGAAGATTCCCTACTGGTTCAGCACAATAAGACATTGTTGATTATGTATTCAGACGTTTCTCCACAGTTGTCTCCTGGGTGAACTTGCATAATGACAGAAACATTTACAGAAACAAAGGGCTTACAGAGAGGAAGAGAGGGTTTGTATTGAAACGTGTGTGCATGCGTGTGTGCATGCGTGTGTGTGCGTGCGTGTCTGCATGTGCTTATGTGGTGTAGCCAGCACAGTTTCTTCCCTAAGGGCTTAGCCAGGGGTGCGTAAACAGTGATCCTATGGTGCTGGACGGAACAATTCAGTGTCAGAGAAAAGGTCAGCTATCGCTGTTCGGCTCCGTCAGGTCAGAGAAAAACACAGAAAGAGAAGGAAAGAGCCGGCTAAAGTGGTGAGGGCCCAGAGAATATGTTTCCAATAGACCCTCATCAGGCTGCGTTAGCATCTGTGTCCAACACGTGCACCGCAGGGATCGTGACCCTCCACTTCCCCTTCCCTTGCTCTCCCCAGTGGGCAAAGCAGCCCTGCAAGGTCACAATATAAACTGACTCCCAGCAAGCACCTTCCCCTAAACACCCCCAACACACAGACACACGCACACACCCTCTGGATATTTCTAGGAAGGAGAGGACCAGAGAGGTCCTACCCCATCCCCTGCCAGGGTCACTGTCAGCCTGCAAAATCACACCAGCGCCGGAAGTATCATCCTCGAGGGAGTCGAGCAAGCGGGCTCAGGGTGCCGTTTGTGCTTTTGCCCAAACGGCAGCGCAGCGGTGAAGCAGGTTGAAAGCCAAAAGAGAGAGTTTGGGGCTGAAATTGAGCAAAAATATGCCACTTACGCGGCACACAGTATCACTGGAGGCACTCAGTCGATCACACTGTAATCTGTGCTACTGTCGGCCGTGATCACTGTACACACAGAGCGAGCGTGGCTTAAACGCAGACAGACCACAGAGACCTTTATGTTGCCTTTACCTGCAGTAACACGACTCATGTGGCATTATAAGCCATAATAGAAACTGATGGGCTTACAGAGAAGATAAAGATCATATCCAAAGTAGTGTCTTTTTTGGAAGATAGAAAAATATTATTTTGAACTTTGTAATTGTTGTGGAGGAGCATATTTACCACCACAGTTTATAGCCAATAGCCACATTATTGTGCTTATTCGTGTAAGACTTGAGGATCATCCACATTATACAAAAGTTTATTTATGATAAATAAAAAATACATCATTTTCACACATTTATTCATTACAAACTGCTGATTGAGAAGGAGGGAAGTAGCAATGGTGTGTCATAGACTGTATGTGTCATTTTAATTTATCAAAAGAGGATTTAATAAAATTTTTACCATGTAAATATTGACTGAAAGTCATTTGTTGGATTGCGTAAAGAGACACTTAGCAGACCTTTATTGAGCTTCATGTCTGATTTTTTTAAAATAAATAAATCTTTTTTAATATTTTTGGAGTATACCTCAGCATAAAGACAGAATCAGTAAATGTGCAGAGTGTACAAACAAGTTAAGGTGATTTATATATAGGGAGATAAACACAGATTATTCCGCTTGACAGAAGAAAAATAATTATTAATTAAGAGGCCCTGCCTCATTTAATTAGTTCTATTGTTGAGGAAAGAGAGAAACTCTGATCGAAATATGTGTTTTCCAATGCATGAAAATAACAGGAGGGGCTGGAGGAGGGGAAGAGGAAAAAAGGGAGAAAGGAAAAACATCCCTGGCTAATTTAAATACAGTCTTATTAGTCTAATGACCAGAGTCTGTGATCACTACTCATCACCATTAATGCCACAACTCTCTCCTGCTTTGATTGCCCAAGGCTTCGCTTTTTCCCCTTAGCCCACATTCGGCTGGGGAACCAACGCGTTTTCCCTTCCGCTACACATGAAATGTGACATGAGGACACTAATGTATGTGGAAAAGGGACGGAAAGCAGGGATGTGAGACACTCTGCGCTCCTCCTTTTGCAGTTAATGATATGACGTGCAGCACGGAAACCAAAAACTCCTCTCCTTTTAAAAGCCATCAGCTCTGAGGCATGTTTCTATTAAGAACGCGCCTAAACGTTATAATAGGTGGCCCTAACGAGCTTTGGCCTCGCTCTCCTCTCTGCCTTCCTCAACTACCATATTGGCTGCATGCTGATGCTTATCAAAATGATGAATGCGGCATTAAGTTCAAATGAGTTGGAAGATTGGGAAAAGGGGGAAAAGTCGTGTTTATCGTTGCATGATTTGGTCCTGTTTTCTGCTTCACATTGCACAAAGACTGCTTGTTATTTTAACCGCATGTTTTCGGATATCAGCAATTGTGTAATAAGACTATAATGTACAAAACATGCTTTCCCTATGCGAGTGGTTGGGGAAATTGAGGAAAAAAATCCATTTAGTGAGAGAAAGATGAGCAGAGGAACAACGTGATTAGCTAGAAAAACGAGGTAGATCGCATTTTTCAACTTCAAATTCCCCGCCTACTGTTCCGTCTTTGACCTCGAACTCGCGCTGCCGTATCACCTGTGTCTCCACTGATCAAGTATTTCGAACATTTCCCAGAATAGTCTCAATAGGACCAGGAAAAGCCTTTTGTTATTGTAATCCTGTTTTTTCACGGACACAGATTCACTGCTCTAATATTATGGAATGTATTGCTCATAGTATATTTTATTACAAGAGATCGCCTTGCCAACAGCTTTATTACCCTCATGCAGTCAATGTGAAAGAGGTGCTGTCAAGGGCAAAACCCCAGTGAAAGAAAACCTTGCTCATTACTATGACAACAAATGATGTCAAAAGTCATTTGAAGCCATGAAATAAAAGTCATGGCTCTTTGATGAATGCCTGCATGTCACCCGCTCACATAGCTGCGCCTCAGACAAACAGGCCCACCAAACGCTCAACGTGAAGACATGAAAGTCACACGTCTAATGCCCTGCATCACCGGGGCGTGATTCCACTCCGCCAGACAAAGTGGCACAGCTGGCAGAGAAAAGAGCAAGCAGAAAGCAAGGCAGCGTGTTAAATGACCCAGGGATGTGAACAACCTTGGTGACTGGGGAAGGCCAGCACTAATTAACGCTGGGCAGCATTGTTGGCTGTCAGGGATTGTCACGGGGGCACAATCCTTAGACTCTACCCTGTGGATGTCCTCGTCACTCCCCTGCCACTGCCCCCAACTAGGCCCTCAGGAGGAATTTTCACCCCCTCTTACGCCAGCCTTGACCCCATGCATGATAATGAGGGGGATGTTTGCGAGGGGAAAATACTGACCCAAACTGTGTCAGTTAAATGTTAGCCTGCTAACACCCCATCATCATTACTGTCACCTCACTTTACCGCCACTCCATCGATGATTCAGCGTTCTACTTTTGGAAATTCACACCTTGGAAACTCTGTGTGGGAAGCCAGAGGTACATTATACATTCTCTTTGGTGTAAACGACGTTTACATGTTCAGGCCTTATGTATGGAAACTGCACGTCCAACATTTTGACTTCTCTGACAAATAAAGAATGGCTAGGTTAAATTTGCCTCAGCATGGGTGTTGGAAGTGAGAACGGTACTTGCAGCCAAACACGACTGTCAATCATTCACTTGGATTCTGATTCTCAAAAATGTTGACATGGGATCACAGTATCAACGCTCTACATCCTTTTGCACATGGTTTAGCATTTTCACAGTGTCAGAGCACTAAAGAATTAATATTCATCGCTGACAATTTATGGATTAATTTATCACCCACATCTTATTTGTTTCCTTTAATCGACCCTGGGGGTCTGACTATGGCCTTGGCTCGCCACCAGTGCTAGAGCTTTATTCCTCTTCACACAGGCCTAGTGTTAACGCCGCTGGCCAAGTTCACAGATTTGACTGACTGTGGACTTAATGCTGCTTGCCTTGTTTTCAGCACTTGTCCCTCCAGATTTGCCACCCTGGCTGCACAATTTCCTCCAATTCTAATTATTCATCAGCTCGTTATGCCTGCGCCTGGGCGCCTCCCCTAATTAGAGGCGACGCAGGGTTTGGTCCCAGGCTAGCCCCAAGTGAGGGAACCAGTTCAGAACCAGTCCACAGCGTGTGCTCAAGCAAGACTGGGTAAGTGCCAGCCTCTCCAAGTGCATGGGGGAATGGAAGGGCCTGTCTTGACAGTGTGATGTGACGTGCCTTCGCACAGTTTCTCTGCCTCACACACACTAATCATGTGCCTGCTGTGTCCCATATCTATTAGCATAACCTCTAGATATTTATAGGAAGCCTGAAACAATGGAAATTCTTTGTCTCCGTGGTGTTATGTATTGCCAGAGTAGTGTGACTTTTTTTTTTTTTTGCTGTTGATTTGTTATTATGGCGTGATGCTGAGACAGAGGGGAGGGGCTGCTGAGAACAGTGTCAGTGGGCAGGGTAGACGAGCGTGAAATATTAAATCATTGTTCCCTAATTAACATCAGGCCTTAGACACAAAATAGCCCTTCAAGCTGAGAACAATTGAAATGTCTTGCTCACATAAGA
The DNA here is from genome assembly GCF_963514085.1 of Chelon labrosus. NCBI lineage: Eukaryota > Metazoa > Chordata > Actinopteri > Mugiliformes > Mugilidae > Chelon > Chelon labrosus. Next base: position 13,014,925 of record NC_140355.1, read on the forward strand.
GCAACATATACCCTGAAAGCTGTTACATCCATTGAATGTGTACGTGCACAAGGAAGCAAAGCATATACAACAATAAGTGCACAATATGAGACACTGAGAAGGAACTCTACTTTGGTCTACTTAATTAGATTCAGCAGTAAAGCTACAGAGAAGGATGGACTTTACAGTAACACATTATCCTACAGCTACTGAACCCTAAGACATTTTCAGCTATAGCATTTTTCAAACAGGCTTGTGATGGTGCTTTGGGACAGGACGTTCAACTATTAGTAAGTGCGCTTCATACAGGCTGCCCTTATTACTATATTATCTCTTAAATTATTTATCGTCCCATAAAGATCACACCGGCTGCACAAAAGGCAGAAGGGTTTGTCACCATGGCGGAGCTGACACTCAAACCCAAAAATACGACAAGATACGATTAATTTTGACATATGTACGTGTGTCCCTCTGGTTGCCTCAGGTTGACCCTGCGTTTCATGTGTTCATATCTGCGTGCATGCATGTGTGTGTATTGTTTTTTTTTTTTTTTTTGCACATTAGCAAACCTGCTACCACTGTTAAGCGTGATTCTCAATCTTTTTCTCACCTTTTTTTCACCGCCCCCCCCTCCCTTTTCCTTCCTCGTCTTGTCATCCCAATCTGGCCTAGAGTGAAACAGGATACTGAATGGAGAAATCTGCTCAGTAATGCATGCAAGTGGGAAAGTCCTCACGGTTGCAAAAAAAACATGTACGCGACATACACCACCTCCATAGAGTAAAATGACGCAGACTTATGCATGTTTATTCACCCTCACATGCACAAACGCACCGCAGTCACACATACATGCACACAGTAGTGCTAATTAAAGCCCTCAGTGTGAGCAGAGAAATATGTAATCCTGACATTTAGTCAAGGGAGATTTGGGGAGACGAGGAGATATTCTAGCGCTTGGCTTGAGCTGGGCCTGGGGCAGGCTGGCAGACAAAAGGACAGCGGCAGGCAGAGAGGCTGGGACAGGGAGCGGCGGAAAGGTCATCTCCGTGAAAAGGCTAACGTGTCAGTGCTTTTGTTCCTGGCCCTCGGAACATATGTTTGGCCCTCCTCCACGGCTGCCCCTGCTATCAGGATGAAATCTAACCCCCAGCCCCCGAACGCAAGAACAGAACACACTTACACAGACACACACACACACACAAACACACACATTCACATAGTGGACAGTGGTTATGTTACTATTGCACAGTTGTTTGGGTAAATGGATGGAAGTTGGGTTGAAGGTGTTATCTTACCACTCTCGCTGCCTGAAAGCAACACCAATCAGGAACACCTGTCAGCTCCTGTGTCCAGAAATCAAGATAAGTGAAGGAGAAATGAACAAGCGTGTCACAGGCTGATATGCAAATTGAAAAATTCCCAGATTGAGACATCACTAACTGCTGAACACAAACGGGCAACTGCAGTATTCAGCAGGCTGTTTGGCCTGGCGGCTGCTTCTGCTCTCTGTTCCAGGTGGGGCGGTGACATATGCAGCGTGCGCAGTTTATTATATGTATGTACGCTAATTATGTCAGTTGGCACAGAGGTGAATATTAACCTTAACTCTATATGAATAAGAGACCTTGCTCTTCACTGCCACTCCTTACAGATTGGTTTACAGGCTCGTGAGGGAGTGCCATAAATTTCCCTTTGCATTTGATTGCTGATGAAAGATAACCAAATGTTGAGTGAGGGATCCACACGTGAACACTTTGGTGCACTATTACTTATGCCGCGCATGACTTCCTTCCTTGTGTCCATGTTTTTTCAACCCCTTCATCGTTTCTCTTTTCGTATCCTTACATTCTCACGTTCACCAAAGCCCAGCAATTTGTTGAGCATTTCATTTGAACACGGAACAGTAGTTTTATTTAAAATTAAGAAGAAGAAAGAAATGTTACCAGGATATGTATACCAGGTAAATTTGAGACGGTTTCTCAAGGGTCAGAGGGGGTTAGAAGCCTTGCCATGAAGGTGACGGTGATGCTGGAAGGCATGACGTACTGTTTGTGTGGTGGTGGGGTGAGCGTGTTGGTATACATGCCTTCAATAAACCTGCTGATGCTCCCCATTCACCATGTGCCCTCAGGGGACTGTATGTGAGTCTGAATGTTGAGATGACAGCATCCTTTATTGTAAAAGAGCAGCATGTCACGTGTTATATAGTAAAGTTTATGGTGCACTTTGACTTATATAATACCTGAAATATTTACTTTTTACTTAAATTAGGTAGAAGGTAGGTAGGCAGGTTGAAGTGTCGGCCTCTTTTTAAAATTTTGGTGCTACATGCCAATTAACTTATCCAGATCCCTCTTATGCTTCCTCCTTCGCCCAACCTGCCCCAGCACCGACCAAACAAGCTGTCGGAAGGCATTCAAAATGAGGCCAAAGTGATGCCTAAATGTTATTCTGCATGCGTCTGTTTGTCGGGTAGAAATAGTAAAGGTAGAAGGTCGCTCTTCTCGTTAGTGAGAGCCGCTGTCACTTCAAGATTCACTAAAGTGAACCCACTGCTCAGCTCTCCACTGCCACCCCCTCACCCCAATAGCCCCTTTGCACTAATTGCACGTGCCAAGCATGATGACCTACATTTACATAAAGACTGTGTTGGCAGATTGGATAGGTCAACAAATCCAGCCGCTAATCACTGCCTGGTGGTCAGCAAGTACACCTGTCAGAAGAGGTAATGATAAGAAGAGCATTAATGGTCAGTGATAGGGCGTGACTACAGACTTTCATTTGCTTTTTCTGAGCATGTGTGTTTTCATTGTGCATGACTTCGCCTTTGGTGCCATCTGGGTCCTTTTCCTTACAAATCGGAAAAAAATAAGAGTGCTGCGAGATGAACAATTCTGGAAAGGGGATAAATAAATAAATGATGGTGCGGGGACAGAGTGCAAATGCGAGCGGCGGCAGGAGATGCTAAGGGGACGAAGAAAAGAGAGAAAGACAGTGATTAGGCACCAGGAGTGCCGGTGATAGGCCTCTCTTCACGGTCTCTGCGGACCCTGGAGATGAGCCTGAGAGGGGGTAGGCAGTCGACATGGCAGCCTCTCAACCCACATCAGACTGTCGCTGACTGTGATGCCCACCCAGGAGACCACGGTATGCTCTCTACGAGAGGGAACAAACTCATAAAAGCTATTATTGCACAGATGGTTTGTGCTCTTTTCTACTCAAACGCTGTCAGTGACAGAATTCAGCATTCGGTGGCGACTATGGAGAAAATAGAGAAAGTGGAATAGGGAAACAATCTGGGGAGAAAACGTTAAAGTTCCACTCTTGCCTTAATCATGTCACGCTGCTGAATGAGCTTGCATTTGTTTCATTTGTTTGTGACTCTGCGTCCATATAAAGAGTTTAGCATGGTGCTCACAGCGACCAAGAGTGTGTGCATGTAATCCTTGGGCATTAATCCCCAGAACATGCCGCCGCCTCAGTGCCGTGTGCTGACCAAAGGAGCTGTCTCACAATCAGGGCGTGAAATGCTAAAGAGCTTCCAGCCAACACGCCTGCATGGTGTTTTCTCCCCACTACTGTTCATTTGACATTTAGTAAATCATTACTGCAGTCATGCCCTCAAGGAACGCTCTCTCACACACACAGTAAAAATGTACCCTGAGTGGACACGCACACACACACACACACACACCCTTGATGATAACTGTTTATTAACAAGTTGGGTGACCTGATTTAATTTTGTTGCCAAAATTGTGACATCCAGAGGTGTGTGTGTAAAGCCCCTGGAGCACGCTGTCATTTTACAAGTCTGATTGTCAAAACCTATATGTGAAACAAGTTATATTTAGATTATTTATCAAAAGGAAAAAGGAACTAATATTTCCCCTCACCCTTAAAATTAAAGCCAGACAAAAATTTCCATGGTAAATTATACATAAAAATATCCCCCCCTCCTGTGAAAGCAGGCAGGTCCTGTCAGGCTTTCACTCATCACAGACGTGTGCTAAACTTCCTCCAAGCCCTCTAATCGTTGCCGGGCAGGGGGTTGAAAGATGATAAAAACCCAAGCGGTACAATGACCACACATCTGTCTGCTTGCCTCTCATCTCCTCCCATCCACACCCTGTCAACGGCTGACGGACAGTTGATGGCTTGAGAACGTTTTGAGATATTGACAGATGCCCAGAATGTTGCATTTTCTTTTACTCACTTGATTTGTCCATTTCCTTTGACAATACAAAAGCAACATGCTAATTCTGCAAGATTCCACCACAGTTATAACAGTGCCGTCTTATCATCTCTCACGTATAGCAGGCCCTTCCCTCAATTTATCAGCAGCACTCTCTTAATTGCTGCAATACAGATCACCACCCTCTTAATTAATGCAAATGGAACAAGCATGCATTTGGTCTTGCGAATAATCCCTTGCCTTTGTCATTATATTGCTTTATAAAAGTGCTTTAAGGCCATTGTCTGTGTGATTAGCTAATAAAGACCTCCTAATGTCTTGTCTTGCACTCACGGCGCACATCCTCCTTTTAATCCATAAGCTCTTAAGGCGGCCATAACTGCCTTATTCATGTCTGGCCAAGAATGAAACCAGCGAAGGGCACTGAAGCAGCCTTTACAGTCCATACACATTCACACACACTTAATATCAAGGAGTGAAGAGCAGAGAATTGAGTGTGCGTGGATGAGAGCAATACCCACCATCAAATAAAGATGAAGATAGGAAGCAAGACATTTTAATGTTGGCCTTGAGAGCCTTGAGTGGGCAGAGACATGGAATCAATAGCATAAGCAAACATAATATATTTTCCCTGTGCGTATTTCATTTGAAGGGCAAATACACTTTGATAATACAACTAGGGCTCTAAATTATAGAAATATGAAAATGACTCTTCATGTTTCCCATGTTATTGAGAGATGAACAAGTTTAGGGTCTTTCACTGTCCTGCACTGTGTTCTGGCTCTGGCCTTTTTTTTTTTGCCTTGCAGCACTTTAAAGCATAACTTTAATATAGAAAATGTGATACGTTCAACTCTCGCTAACCCGGGATCTACCTTGCCAGCCCCAAGTAGACTGCCCCAACACCTCATCATCACTGCTGCTCAGAGAAAAAGCCCCGAGATGACGCCGGCAGTAGCGAGCCTCCCATTGTCTTCTCGGTGACGGTGAACATGCTTATTATGTGAGGGTTCCTCTTGCCATGTCCGACACATAAGGTTATCTGGACCGAGTAAAGAAGAGAAAGAGAGCGGAGTCCGTGTTCTAGCCCCAGAGGCAGGATGAAGAAACACGCTGAGGTGGGGACTCAAGAGGGGAGACGCTACGGCTAACACATAGTGGACAAATTGCATTTAGCCTCAGGATATAAATGAGTGTTATTTGGGAGTGGGAAGGGGTGTGTTTAGCTGTCTCCGTTGTGGTGGAAGTAACCTGGGATAGAGGACACACAGAAAGAGGGAGGGGTCAGCGGTGAAGGAAGAAAGGCCAAAAGAACAGAGGGCCATTAAGATTATTGTGAGGGGCGGGAGGCCAGTGCCTCAAGCCTTTGGTCATTTTCTCAGAACAGATCAGAAATTAAATGGGAGAGCCACACCACAGAGGATAGACGGTGGCTTATCTGGCCTTATGACTACTGCATGTTTGACAAGTTATAGTATCTCTACATTTACCTTAAGGGCAGAGTGACGAGAAAATCAAACCCATACAAACTTTGAACCCCAAAGCTGTGTGTCCCTTGCTCCTGCTTCTCCTCTGGGGAAACCCAGGCATCCAAGCTTTCACACAATGAACAAATATTTGTCATGGAAAAGCCATAGCTATGATCTCAATAGGTCATATAAACCAAACAAAATTCATTTTTATCAAGTTAAATTTCTAACCTTATTTTTGATTCTGCCGTATGGTTATAGAAATGGTTGGTCAGCGGGCTGATTGTCCCTTTCCTCAGGTGTCTTCAGTGGTAGTGGTGGCAAACATTACTGCGCTAAGATGGAGGACATATGGCGCATGCGGACCAAACAGTTGTGGGTACTCCAAGGATAACTACCCACCGCTACCCCGTGAACAACATACAGTGCTACAGTTCAAGGGATTTTTGCCAGTTAGCAAGTGTGCAGAAAATAGGAACCCTGAAGTGATACAATAGCCATCTGCCAGACACACAACAGCATATAACAACATGTAGGCTTGTTAAAGGTTGGACTTCCCGTTCAGGCTATGTCTCTGTGTTCTATTTTATTTTTAAGGCCACCATTGAGAGCTACAGGAACATACATTCTGGACCAATCACTGTACATTTATATCAGTCAAGGTTCCTCTTGTGCTGGAAAGTATATACTTTTAAATGGAGGCTAAAAAAGACCATAAAAAGAGAGCTCTATGTACTGCAATCATTCTCAGTTATTGCAGTGCAAACACACACAAAGGTACAAATAGGTAATGAAGGGGTAAACTTTTTTATACACTGATCAGCCACAACATTAAAACCACTGACAGGAGAAGTAAATAACATTGACCATCACTAGATCCCAAACTGAGAAGTATCTGTGGGATACACTGGAACAAGCCTGATCCACAGAGGACCCTCCCCTCAACCCACAGGACCCAAAGGCCTCCACTAACAACATTCTGTTGCCAGACACCACAGGACACCCTCAAAAGGCCCATGTCCATTCTCTGATGAGTCCCAACTGTTCTGGAGGCACAAGTTGGACGTACACAATATTAGGTCATAATGTTATGTCTGATCGGTGCCTGATCATATAGGTACTATGGCAAACTCCCTCCAGTCCAAAAGCACCTATGGTCAACATTAAACATGCAAAATACCAGCTACCCTGTTGTGAGCAGGATAGGCAGCTGCAAGGTAAACGAATGATGCTAAAGCTTGTAGTTATGTTTGATGCTTGTAGACTGTTTCCAGATGCAGTATCTGCTGATCTAAGTCAATCAGCAATTCCGTTTCAGCCTGTAGCTTTGGGGTACACTTTGACTTCCTGTCAGCTGGGGATCGATGGCTGTCTATCGTGCATGCTTTCATCATACATTAGCTACGGATGTGTCCATGCATGTGCTGTATGTATTCTGTTGTGCGGATGTGGTTGCATGTCATTGCATTGGTACTGCACGCCCTGCCGTATATGTTAGGTGTACGATATACGCGGCATACTCAGTGTTACAACTCCATGACAGCTTGTTAACTCAACATTGTGACCTTTGACATACTCCATGCTGTGCTGTGATAGTCCCTCTTGTTACATGTCATTGGGTCAAAAGTTCACAGTCCATCCATCACTGCTCAGAGAGATCTGATGCATTGATGCAGAGATTTTCAAAAGGGCTGAAAGAGAAGAGAAGAGGAAAGAGAAGAGAAAAATAGACTGTCATTTGCAGTTCGGCTTGTTAAAGATGTAAAACATAGACTATTAACGATGTCAGTGCGAGTGATTCTACAGCAGATATATCTTAACAGCTCAGCTTTGACCTGGCTTTTCAAACCTAAATAAATACTGCTCTGAATACATGGGTACAGCAAAACACTGTATTTTAAGGGGATTATCTGCTACCAATTCGAGCAGCAAATGTCCTTTAACAATCAAATGGGGAAAAGGGTTTGGAAAAGCTCCTAATCCTAAATACCAGCGCACAGATTTGAAAACTTATATTTAGGAAAACCGGGTAGAACACTGTTTTCATGTGCAATCCGTTTTTATGAGATTTCCGTTTATCCACTCAAAATAATCCCCTACAATTTAAAGAGTACAGGTTGGCTGCATTAATTTCCAAAATGAAATGAAATAAAGACAGGATAGGAAAAAAGTCAGCCTCCCCCACCACCACCACAAAAAAAAAAAGACATGAAGTTAGTTCAGAAGGTACTTAGTTATTGCTTTAGTTCTTTCATAAATTTGGGTATCGGGATATCCTGGCAAGTTATAATGTATAACCCATCACAATATCTTCCACATAAACTAATGTAAAGCACTTTGATTTTGTGTAGTGTTTCCGTTGTTTTCAGCTAGTCTGGTTTTGTGTACATATCAATTTACTTTAAGATAGTATTTTTTCCTATTGCTTTGTCAATAGTGTAGTCAATATAAGCACTAACCGAGGGGAATAAAAAGGCTAAACACAGCAAATGGATCGAGGCCTGTGCAGTAACTATTGTCAGCAGAGCAGCTGGCAACCAGACATGGAGATGGAAGCCTTAGTGATACGTATATTATCATACATACAGCTCTTGTGACTCGTTGCATAATCACGTGTGCGTGCAACCCCACATTCTTATACTCAAGCATGCACGTGTGTGATAAAACATAAATACAGAAAGAACGACAGTGCATGCGCGTTTACATGCATACAAATGGACACAGATATTCTCACAGAGGGAGGCTAAGGAGAGGAAGACACACCATCCCGGTATTAATTTTTCATAACATCATGCTCAATACAAAATGCAATAAGTGTTTCTTGTAAGACGACTCCCAGGCACTTATAGCACTTGAGTATGCGGCAAGGTTCTCCTCAGAGGTCCAGCCTGCATGTTTGTCTGACTTACTTTGTCTGTGGCAGGATGACATCTGATGCTGAAGACACCCAGGGGTTGGAGGAGAGGAGAGGAGAGGAGAGGAGAGGAGAGGAGAGGAGAGGAGATGTGGTTTGAAAATTGAAGTGTCGCTAGTCACTCTTTTTCATAATATTTCTACAACATGCACTTGAGCTGCAGGGACTGCAGACTACAATGCTAACCCATTGTATCCAAGCACAGTCAATGTTCCAAAGAGCTTTTTCAGTCTTCAAGTACCCCCATAAATGTTTTACTGACTTTAAGGTCAGGTGACTGTGGAGAAAAGTCCTTTGTCTTCTTTGGTCTTCAAGAAGTTCATGCAAAGCTTTGAGGTGTGTTTGGCGTCATTATCATGCAACAATATGAATCCTTTTTTTTTCTTTTTCTCACAGATGCAAACCAGAGCACGTCTTTGAAGACTGGAGTGCTCCTTCCGATTGGTCTGGGCACAGTTGATTTGGTGCAGGTGTTTGACTACAGAGTAGGCAAAACGTGAATATTCCCACTGTCGTGTTTCACTGTGGAGTTGATACACTGCGGTATCTCCTGTCCGCCTTCTTACATACACCCTTCTGTTGCAGCCATCAATCTCCAACCAGGATTAATGTGTAATGCTGGTACGTCTTAGCCCAATCCAACTGTATCTCGGAGTTTCCCATCTTGAGAAGTGGTTCCAGATCGCTACTCATCCTCAGAGATGACTACCAGACTGCATCCTTTTTAGTCCTCTTTTTGCTAATTGGAGTCTTAAGTTCTATATTTAGCAAACTCTCTTTCTAACTCTCAGAAAACATGTTGTCCCATTTGTACTGTTCTATGATTGTGTAGTGTTATAGCATCTGCAAGTACGAGGGTCCACTAGGATGTGAGTGACATGAATTCTTCCATCAAATGGTGTATGCAAGGTTCTGTGTGAACATCTGCTTATTGCGAAAGTCTGTGCAGAAACCATGCCTCAATGGCACCAGTTTCGCATGCATCCTTCAAGCGGAAAGAAAGCATTATCTGCAGCTATCTGCAAGTCAATATAATTCAGCAACAGAAATCTTCGCTCGAGTTATGGTTTGTTGCTGAAAAACTTCCTAGTTTAGGATAACACTGTAATTTCTGCTACCATGTTTCTGATGCCACTCGGATCGCTGGAAACCTGAAGCGCAGCTGTGCTCTACAAGAGGTGAACAGCGGCTGCAAGTTGATTTACATGGACAAACCTCACATGAGTGGATCAAACATACAGTACATATAGAAAAAGAAAGATGACCGTGAAATAGATGAAATAGAGTCATTGTGGTGATCCAAATCCTTCATAAGCAGATTCTCAGCGCTGAGGTGGAACAGCATTAATCCTGTTGTCCCGAGACCATGATACACAAATAGACGTAATACCCAGATCATTTGTTGTTCATCTCGACAGGTTCGGCCTTCTCAACGCGCAGCAGAGCTCACTCCGACTCGGTCAGCTTCCTGTACGGATGCAAACTACTTAGATATTCTTAAAAACCACAGTGACCTCCACCTCTTGGTGTTGTGGAGCCACAGTTTTAACCCCTTTACAGCGGCCTTTCTCTTATCTGTTTGCATGGACTATGATGCATGACAGCCAAGTAAAGACAAGAGTTCCAAAGAGCCAAAGTGGAACATTTCATGATAAGGACAACAAATAGATGACGGGAAATGATGGGAGGTAAAATCACTACAAAGCAATTTTGTGATTGAAAAATGAAGCATCAAAAGGAGGGCATGGATAAATATAAGCAACTTTGGATGAAGTACTGCAACATAGACCTTGATATGGTCAAATGAATCTAATATCTTTTTATTTATTTGAGAAAATTTGGTAAAATACCAGTGTGATCTGACTGATTCATCATTATATTTATGTAGTCCACAACTTGCTTTCTGTACTGGGTTATTTTGTTAGGTATTTTACCACAGGAGCGCAACATTCCCCCCTAAGTAACCTCAAGCGATTTTTCTTTGCAATTAGCTTTCTGGCTAATTGGTATTAGTGCAAAGAAATCACAGCATTCTCTGGATTCGCACGAGTCAGCTGTATGTTTGGGAAGGCCTTGAGAGAAAAAAGGACATTGACATGCAAATGATTGTCTTGAACTTTATTGAGCGAGTACATTTAAGTTAATTTGCCGTTGGGAGTGGCTAATGGAAGTAGGCTACTCCAGTAACTCTTAAGGAGTCAATCCACCTGATTTAGAGGAAGCAAGTACATATATCTCTTGATTGACAGAGCTGTTACTCTGTGTGTGACATAACTGACTGACAGCGAGGAAGAAGGAGGGGTTTTGGGAGGTCCGCAATCGGCCCTCCAATTCCTGCAACATATCAGGACACCGTATGTTCCAGATGTTAAGGTTATCCTGGTGGGAAAAGCAAGTCAAGTATTGTTTTAAAGCCTTCAGGGTGAATCATAAATGTTGCAGGGGGGACCTTATGAAAAATGCAGCACGTACACCCCCTCCCAGCTAAAACAGAGCACTGATGGACCTCTGGGAGTGAAGCATGTTAGTGTAGCATCATGCTTCGATTACAGTCATAACAAGAAGGGGATTTACGGGGATGATGTTAGAAGTACAGGAAGTTGGTTAACCTAAGTAATCAGAGTCATTATAACGAGCTAAAGGCCTCAACTCCGAATATGCAAACAACATTATGGGAGTTAATAGAAGTCTGAGAGGAAGTTTAGTGAACGTAATAGTGTGCCACTGTAGATGACTAAGGTGGATCACTACATTTTAACCAATATTCTTTTTTTCATGACAACCTGCAACAGCTAAATGAGACAGTTTGGCTTAGACACATATCATGAGAGCTCACCTGACTTTGCATCCATGCTGGGTATCTCTAGGATGACCGCGTGTGTGCACAAATGTCTTTTTTTTCCCCTAAATGTACTTGTGTGATGATGCCCAAACACGCTTAAGTGTGTGCGTGCGTGTGTGTGTGCCTGTTTGCCCTTTTATAGATGTGTGTGAAGGACCCAGCAGAGGAGCTAAAAGTAAAGCGTCAGGCCATAATTGGGTTACAGGGACCAGTGATGGATTAAAGCACGGCTAGGGAGACGCTGCAGCAACATTAGGGTGTCTGAGATGTCAGGGGCAGAGCGCTCTCATTAATCGCCTCGGCCCTTACATTACTGCATTAGTTGTATTAGCAGCTTGGAGTCGGCAAGCACTTTGGGATTTCTCGCTGAGGCAGGCCACATTCCTCTCTTTCCCTTCTGGTTACTGCACAGAAATGGGCTCAATCTTGCACTTTTTCACGGGAAAGAGGGACAGAAGGCAGGAACCTTTAAACAAAGCAGGAAGGACTATACGTTTTATTTGAAATGTCTGTTTTATGTTAAAAACCCTTTTTGATTTTAAGCAAGGGGTGTTGAGTATAAATTGGTTGCAGTAAGCATTTGCTTGACTCGTGCGTCTCTTAATAACTCTTAAGTCTCAAGTGTAAAGTTTCTCTATTGAAACTTGTTAGGTGATTTACAGTAAGCACACACACACACACACATGCGCCGTCTAAAGCTCCCAATCAGTCATGCCATTTCTCAATAACCTAATAGTCCTCCTGTGTGAAAATTGATTTTTAGGAGCCTGCTCCATGACCCCGAGCCCCTACCGCCACCGTCACAATCCCAGTACACTTTTTCTTCTTTCAATTCCATCCATCTCCTTTGCAGCACATATATTTACACTGTAGCTGTTATTAATAAGCAGAAATTGATTTTGCTGCGTAGTAAAAACATTACATGAGCAGTCAGGGGTGGTGTCGGTGACCGGGGGCCTCGCTGATATAGGATTGCGGAAGTGGGTGGAGTCTTTGCCTTTGCCTGATGGAGAGCAATGGGCGGGGCAGAGGTCATGAGGGAAACACAGATGAGGATGTATAGACTAACGTTAGTGATCCTGAACGTTCAACCCTTGCCCATTCCCTCTTTGTGAAGTGAGAGCTTAATCACTCAGCGCCCTCACCAACCCACAGCAGCAGCAACCCCCCCCCCCCCCCCCCTCCCACCATCCCATCCTCCAGAGGCTAAAGTATATGACTTAATCACAGCTGAAGTGTCCCTGATTGCCTCGGAGCTGCTCGTGGCCTAAACAAAACCAGTACTGTCCGTGCAAGCAGACTGTCTGATCATGTTATTAATCAGCCACACCTCTGCTCTGACACCTATACTCGCTTTAGAGGACCAGAATGCACAAATTACAAGATTTGTTTATTTTTTCTCTTTTGTCTCCCTTACCTGAGGTAGTATCTAGCTTATTTTGAATATTTTAGGGGTTGGTTTGCTGTCTCTGACATGAGTTTGATGGATAACAGTCTTTCAGTGGAGAGGTCTAGAACCTGTTGGCTTGATCCAAGGGCTGGATTTGATGCAAGGTGACCACTGGTAACTCCAAAGCTGTGTTGTTTGCATGTTGTGTCTCATTAGCCAGTAGATAGCCAGTACGCAGTGTGAATGTCGCAGCTTTAATGTGAAGATGGGACTTCTTTGTTTGTGGAGCTGAGATAACTGTTAATGCTCATTTACAGCACTCACAGCAAATCAGTGCAAGCCGTGTAGAAAGATCTGACTGCGTTTGTGTGAGTTTCTGGTCATTTATCTCATATTTCTGTACAATGGCGGCGAATAGAAAGTGTCCTCGGAATTGAAGAATTAGAAAATTCATCAGGAGCATCTCATCCTTGAAACAGTTGTTCTCCGTATGTTTTTGTTTTTTTTTTGTATTGAAACTACTTTCTACACAAAATAAAAACTGTTGACCATTTAATCTGTGCCCCAAGAGACGGAGTAGGAAAGACCCATCATATCATTTTCTCAAGGAAGGATGAATGGCGAGGGACTAAGGGCAGCGTGTGCGAGGAGATGGGCAGAGGAAGGACTGTTATTGGATCACAGTCGCATTTGAGCACAATTTCCCATGTGTGTCCTTGGGTACCTGATCTGTGCAAAGAAAACTGGACCCCCTTCCTATTGTTCCCCACACTTAGATGTGAATGCGCGCACACAAGCGCGGTGACTACACACAGACGCACGCACACGTACAGGTATCTGTTTGACTCGCGGGCGCCTCTGTTCACATGGAAGGGGTTGTCCTCCTGCTCCAGGACGAGGTATTAGCTTTCCCCTGAGGGAGAGTTCTAATTAGGTAATTGACTGATGTATAAAGCAGGTGCATGTATCCGTTACAGCCGGCTCGACCTGTTCATTATTAAACAGTGACCCTCTCCGGCACTCGTGCCAAAGCCTTCAGTATAGAGGAGAAAGTGGCCAGGAAGAGCATTCACAGGGATCAGGCATACTCGTAATTACACATGCTGGTTACCTGAGTCTTACCCCTTTACTTTATAGAGCAAGAACCCTAATGCAGCATTCCTGGTTTAGTATTTTGCTGCAATGTTGTCATTTAAGGCTACAGAAAAAGTAATGTGAGTAAAGCTGATTTGAAGGGAACAAATAGTTACAGTTGTCTTTCCGTGGAATCGATGATATTTTGTTCTGTGGAAAATGCACGATCACCGAATAGCTGAAAATAGCGTAACATGACATGTCACAAAACTTTTCATCCTCACACATTTGTACATTGACAAGGCAAATGAAACTTGATCTACACTTGGCCAGAGAGGAGAGGGGCGATTTGCCAAGCGCCAGCAGGCAGCACTTCATTCTGACACTTTGACATCGGTAAAATATATAAAGTATTGGGTTGCTGTTAGGCGTATAGGCCAGTTTATTCGCATCACGAGGCCAAACGATCGAGATATGGATTGATAGCGGAGACAGGAATTGATTCAAAGTGCGTGTGTGTGTGCGTGTGTGTGTGCGTAAGTTTTGCGCGTATGCTTGTGACAGCAGTTTCAAAACGTGAGCTGGCCGATCCATTTTAATTCAGCAAGTTACACATTTCCTAGTGCGCAAGAGAAACCTACAATGGGTGGGAACAGCTTTCGAGCGAACACTTTTTTGATTAAGACCTGGACTCTGGCCAGCTCATAAAGTGTTACCAAGACAGACCATAAATGACATCATATTTTCAGACTGACTTGTCAGTCTTTTTTCTTTCTTTCTTTCTTCCTTTTTTTTGATCTTCTGGCACAAATAATGACAAATCACTGGAAACGTATGTGAAGCTAAGAACGAGACAGGACAAGGACTGCTGTTGCCGTGATTTTATGCCAGCTCATAAAATAAAAATTGATCTCTGTGCTCAGACAAGTCTTGACTTTGTCTTTCTCTCTCTCTCTGTATTTTCTGGGTAAATGAATAAACAACTAAAATATTTTTTATTGTGGTCGACCCATTCTTTTTTTTTATTTCAGTAAAGTTAAATAAATCGTAGAGAGTCAAGCATTTTTTTAAATTACACAATGCACAGTAAATCATAGTTTTAATTGCAGCAGTTTTTAAGGAGGAGTCCGGCACAAAGCTGCGTTATCTGTGTTTATGATAGATAGGCTAAAATATTAGCCACTTCATTCTTATCTTATGCAGTCTTAGATTCAGATATCCAGATAAGATACGTTTGTTAGCTTTTCAAGTTTACAAGGAACTTTCCAGTTTCTATTTGTGCCATTTATCTTCTTCTTTTATCTATCTTATTGTAAAGTAGTTGTTATTCCTAGTGTTGCAGTAATCATGAAGGATTGACTCGTTTACTACTCCTACTTTAGAGGTAGAATAATTGGATGAAATGCAAGTCCTTGAGCTGAGAAGATCCTCTCTCTGGTTGGCGTTACAGTGCCTGAAACTATACTTGCTCTGCTGTGTGCGGTATTTAGTGTTGGAAAAATATTTAAATAATAATAAGAGGTAAACTTCTAGATAAGAGAAAAATACAAGTGGAACATTTTATTTCCTCCACCATTAATCATTTCATTACCTCCAGATTTCTCTTGTGAGCCTTTGGGCCGGTGTTCTTAAAGGGGAACTACCGGTCTTTACAACCTGGACCTTATTTCTGGCATAAAATACGGTCGTTTACTCACCCATGTAACTTTTGTGTAATTTGTAGTCCTTCAGGAGATATTTAGATGTGCATATATCCATATAGTGGGAGTGACTGGGGCACCGAAACGTAGCCTCTAAATAACACATTATCTGCCGCGAAACTCGTTCATTTGCTATGGTTTGTCCACAACCTTAGAATCAGAAAAATATTCAGCCATGTTGCAAAAAACTAGCAGCAGCAAATTACAGGTAAACAAGCCAACCGTGGCAGGTGCGTGCGGCGCTCAGAGATGACATCATCCTGCTAAGAAGACATCATCCGGGGTCTGCAGGTCAATCTACAGACCCCGAATGATGATAACAGGTAACTCCAGACTCAACGGGGAATAGCACTACTGTACAATAACAAAATATTGGTGAAATGAACAAGTTTCGCGGCAGATAATGCGTTATTTAGAGGCTGCGTTTTGGTGCCCCAGTCACTCCCACTATGTGAATATACGCAGATCTAAATATCTCCCAAAGGAATACAAATTACACAAAAGTTATATGGGTGAGTAAACGATCGTATTTTATGCCAGAAATAAGGTCCAGGTTGTAAAAAACAGTAGTTCCCCTTTAAGTGTTTAAAACTATCTGCACCTGAACCAGGCACAGTACAGTAGTTTAATGTTATGTATGCCAGCAACAGTTTCACTTGATACTTCAAGTACACCGTATTGATAGCGCTCATGCACTTATGTAAAGCTAATACAGTAATGTATTGGAGTATTGGAGACTTTTACAGTAAAGGTTTGGACAGAGTACTTCTTCCAGCACTCCCAGCCAACCCCTTGCCCAAGAAGGGGGATGATAGCTCACCAGGGCATCCATACATGGGTTCAGGCTGCGGTAGTGGATTGAGCGTTCGTCACTCAATACTCTTAAGCAAAGCTCAATACTCATACGCTCTACACCTGCCGCCACTTTACGCCAGATGAGATTACCATGAACCTCTACTGACATACAAAATATTACAGCTGTAATTATATCCTATGACAAACTGTCACATACAGTACAATAGTGTGACATTTGAAAACCTACATGTATGGCATTCACGTACTCCTCCCTTCTCCTCTAGTGCTGACCTAAAATGATCGAGTTTCTCTGGAAATAGCCGTCTACTCATAGCATAAAGTCTAGAATAACAAAAACTGTAGCATTCCTGCTCTTACTTGGCTTTTATATCTTACCAGACTGCCAGATGTTTAAATGAAAGCACATACAATCTTAAATTGTGTTAGAAACTCAACTGAGTACTATGTGACAATGAGTAGCTTGCTTTACACTGATCAGGCATAACATTATGACCATCTCCCTAATATTGTGCAGGTCTCCCTTGTGCCTCTTCAGTTGTGAATCATCAGAGAATGGACATCTGAGGCTGTCCTGTGGTGTCTGGCAACAGAATGTTGTTAGTGGGGGCCTTTGGGTCCTATGGGTTGAGGGGAGGGGCCTCAGTGGGTCAGGCTTGTTCCAGTGCATCCCACAGATATTTGATGAGTTTGGGATCTAGTGAATTTGGAGGCCAGGTCAACACCTTGTGCCGTTTTTCATGTTTTTTGAGTTGTTCCTAAATCAAGCCAACCTGCCATCAAGGAGTGTCATTGCTACGGGGTGGGGGTGCCTGGTCTGGTCTAGGTGGGTGGTACATGTCCAAAAGTTTCCCAGCAGAACATTGTATTGTCACAAGATGGACATGTGACTCCTGTCAGTGGTTTTAATGTTGTGGCTGGCTGATCAGTGTTAAAAGTTATGACTGAATGATTCATGTCTTCTCCTCTGGGCTTACAGTGTAGCTGTGTGTGCTTGCTGCTGAAGCCGTTCGGTTGGCTACAACAAAGCCTTACGTTATAAACCTGCATGGCTCGGCCGATGCATATACCAGCTCTTGCGTAGACCTGCTGCCCCCCATTCTTCACCCACTTGACAAACGGCAGCCCCTACGCCAAGGAATACTAAAGAGACCACTTGGAGGGCTTCAAGGGCTTCATTCACATACCGGACTCCGTAAACCGTAGAGTCAACGCTTGTTAGCCTGCTAGCTTCTTAGCCTATGAACATTCCTCCTGATTTCTGTGCGCTACAGACTTTGCAGAAACTGCTGCTGTACTTTTGTTTGTCAGTTTTGATTTGGTTTGGTTTGTGAAGAGAATTAGGAACAGAAACTGTCAGTGTCTGCTGTGTTATTATATATGCGGCATCTTTTTTTTTTACTTCCTCTAGATATTACACCCCTGCTCGTACTTGAAAATACTTGAAATACTCAAAGTACACAGTAGATTAAGAGGGAAAACATTCCAACCGTTCAGACTACTGTTCTCATCTCCCCGTCAGTGGCTCTTGTGCAGAGATTAGTTTATGAGTCACATTGAATGTTTATTCCCATGCAATCCCTAATCTGATCTGGCCTCATCTAATCCCATCGACAGTGATCACTGACAGGGCGATCACCTTCTTACACAGCCGCCCAAACTAACACTACCACCCCTCCACACTGCCTCAGAGAGGTGAGGGGGTTCTTTTTTACATCCTTCTTTGATTGCTGCTTATCTAGGATTCAGTTGAAACAGAAAGACAGATTTGGGATTTTTTTTTTTAAATACATGGTTTATGTATCATGTTTTTGCATTTTGTGTTTCAGCAATAATCTGTTTTTGGATCATGGCCAAATTTTCCGTAAAAACGTACACGCAAAACAAGCATTTATTGTTAATGTCATACAGCATTTGTGTGATTACACTATACTTTGGTCTGAAGTTTGATGCAGCTTTGTTCCGCGGAAATCCTTCTTCCACAAATATTGAGTCACAAGAACATGATCATTTTCAGCCTTCTTTGCAGTAATCCCCCCACCCCCCGCTTTTTTTTTTATTCATTAATGTACCAATCAGACATGTACTCACGGGGCACTATGTTATGTACAGCTGTTGCAGGCTGGCAGACTGGTGAAGTGCCCATAGTTTTTTGATTCCCAGATCCAATCATAAAGGCTTAGCAGTTATGAGATGTCATTCATTGGACAGATGTAGCCACTCTTGACCACAGAGCTGATCAACCTCTCTTCCAAACGATCATCCCTCTCTTCCCTCTCACCCCCCCAAAAAAAATTACAGCGGCAGTATGGCTTGTGGTTTAGATTGGATTGGTCCTGATTACAATCCCCAAAACAGTAAATAAAGGCCTTTGTTGGTATAGCACCCCTGAGGGGGTTTTACTTGACAGGCAAGCTATACCTATAATCTGTTCAAGCCTGTCTGGAGGTTTGTCCGACCAAAATTAAATCGTTCAGGGATTTTGAATGGCTGGTGTTCCACTTTTTGGGTCTTTCGGAAATTGTGTAAAATGCGTTGTCCTGACATGCAAAATGTGCATGAAGTGGGACACATAGAACTATAGGATTACATGCCTTGACATTGATGAAGACACCGATGATGCTGAGAAGATGAAGCCTGCCGACTTTGATGATAACCAGACTATTCCAGTTGCACCGCTATGAGGCTGACATTTTTGGTTTTTAATGAAACGGTAGATTAAAACCACAACATGACTATATCTGAGTTATGGTACAGACCTTTGGGTTCTCCACAGGGTGTACTTCAATAACTTTGGTGACCCTCTCATCTAGTATCATGAGAAGTGACTTTGGTGAACCAACTATTTCTCTATTGCCAACTAGCATTTAACATAAGTACTTCAGAGTGTAATGTCTTCACAAATATTGGAAACGTGATACAGACCTTCATGCATCCCACAAGGTGCTCTGTAATAATTTGGACGACCTCTGAACATTTTATCCATCATCAGGTCAGTCTGCAAAACTAATAACATTCCCATGACTCCATCATTCATGTGAATGTTACCCTGCTGACACGTAAAATTAAGATGTGAGCACGGCATTTTGCTCATAGGATCACTGTGCATAGGTATGGTATTACAGATCTAATAATGTTGCTGCAGACCCTCCTCTTGTGTGAAGAGATAAAGAAAACTGTTCAAACTCTTCAAGTTATACTTTATAAACATGTGTCCACTACTGCACAGAGTGATTTAGGATTTATAAATGTGGATTTGAAGCAGGACAAAAACCTATGACCGTGCTAAGGGTCTCCCCCAAGTTTCACAGCCAAGTGCATTTCAAAGCCTACTTTCTCTCCTCTTTTCACTGAGCAGACATCACACAATCCAAACCCCAGAAATCATTCCTTGCCATGAATATTAATGAGCGTGTTTTTGCACAGCTGCTCTGTTGTTCTGCTGCCCGACTGACTTCTTTCTCTGGCGAGAATTAATTTAACAACCCCTGCTCACACTTCACCAGTATCTCTGTTTCACACTAGATAAAAAGAAGTCCTTAAACTCCAAACCACTCACCTCTATCCCTTTTGAACCTGACCTTTGGCCCCTCGGAGATTCTGAACTTCCTTGAACTCAGTCATGGCCCCTTCCTCTTGGAACCGCTGTGTCCTCTCCCTTGAAGATAGAAAGATAGAGCGTCTTTTACTCCTTCCCCTGCTTTCAAATGTCTGCCTGCACACACAGAGAGGACTATAAAAAGTGGAAAAAGTGCTAATAAAAATAATTTTTATGAGACGGTAGAAGGAGGAAAGAGGCCCCTTTCTGTGAGCCTTGTCAAGATTGGATTTGACCATATTGTACACTCTTCTTTCCAAATCAGCATTAGAAGTGTCTGCAAAGATGCACAGCAGACGTACTTTGAGACAGATTAAAAATTCAAGAGGACATTCTTTTCTCTGCAATCTGTGCTATAGACATCCGCTTTCATTTGCCAGTTTACTTTTAGGGCATTTATTATCATAACTCAGTTAGAAAAATGTAGTTCAGACAGAATTAAATGCCAATGAGCAACAGCTGAGGCCTCAGAGGATTTCATCTCTTTGTCCTACATCTAAGCTGCAGAGGATTCTTTCTTGAAGAGCCCAGAGGTCATAAAGTCATCTGCACAAAGAAAAAAAAAGACACCTCCCTCTATGATTAAAACAATAAATCTGATTAGTTTCTCCTTCTTCATTTTTACAAGCAGTCTACGATGTGTGGGAGCTAGCGGGTATGTGGTATCCAGCTTATTTCATTCCTCTCCCCAGGTGTGCCTATGCGGCATGTGAAACCCGAGAGTAGATTAAAGTGCCAGTCCCAGAGAGGGAAAAATGCTTTTAGGAACTTTTAAAACTGTGTTTAACAGTGTGTTTTTAGTACCCACTAAAACCAACACACCGCACCACATGGCCAAGAGGGAGAGATGCATGCGTTGAACGGAGTGAGAGAGAAGTGGAGGGAGATAAAGAGAAAGAGGAGGGACTTCTCATCAACAAAGACTCCAATTCTGGTGCCCTTTTCTTGACACAAGGTTTTGGCTGTCTTAGTTTTAATGAACGAGCAGAGCTTAAGGAGGACACTGATTGGTCAGTCATTGGTCAGTTGGTGTCATATATATTTGTCCAGCACCTAATCTGAACTTTCACTCAATAACAACCTGTTAAAATACTATATAAATCTTTTTAGCACAATTTTAGCGACACTCTGACCTTTCTTCTAGCACCAGTCAATTTATTATAATATGTGTTACCTGAAAAGCTGTGCCAGGATTGTCATAAAGTTTGTTGTGGATGTTCATGTTACCAGAATGAATCCCCTGTTGTTTCCCATGGAGCCATCCTGATATCTTTGACTGATTTACTTGGATAATGCGTGCTTCCTTGCATGGAGATGACAGAGTGTCAAGCCATACTTAAGCTTGGTTTAAGCGTCCACCACAAATCTACACATACAGTAGCCTTAATTGTAGCCTACGCAAGAGGCTTATGCCGTTGTACGTACATGTGTACTGGTCTACGTCGCGCTGTAATTACACGGCCATAATGCTAGTTGGGGTTGATTTATACGCCACTGTGTTGAGTTCCTATATGCAGTTGAAACTGCTGCGATGCAAACTGAGGAGATCTTGCAGGAGTTGGAGGTGAGTAGATGGCGTGTTACCACCACTGAGGTGACGGAGGCAGAAGATGTGACTTACAGTTAGGTTATTTCTAGGGAGCTGCACATCAGGCTGTGGTGTATTCTATGGCGTAGAATGTGCAGCTACTCCGTACCTTGCAGAAGTATAAATTTTACCATACTTATAACATTTATTTTTATGTTGTAAAGTCACAATACGAGTTGCTACCACTAGAAGTCGTTGGTAGTCTAACCTAGTTTTGACTGTACACATAATACACTTATATAATAGTTATTGCCCATGCTAAATTGCCGGATGCACATGTTGGATGCCAGCCGGAGATTCACACTCCTGGACCACAACCACAGAGAAATTTAACAACAGATTATAAACTTGTGAGATAATTGATTTCAAAATTACGGTCATAAATTACTACTATCAAGATATGTATACCTCTTGGACTGATTCGGAATACACTGGCAACATTTCCAGTGTGGGTGGACTGTGGACTTTTAACTGTAATCAGCTGCCAACTCTGTATTAGATGTATGATAGCGTCCAGAGGTCAGTTAATGGCATTCACTTGTTTGCTGATCACAATGTGGAGCTTTTTTCTTTTCATTTCATTACGACCTGCTTATTTAAAAGTTATATACAGAAACACGCGTGAAAAGCGTATTTCTTGTAAATAAAAAAAATACTAATGTGTATATCCCTGCCCATGTTCTTCTTGACCTCTTCATACCTGTGCTTGTAAAAGCAGCCACAGGGGGTCCCAACAAGGGAAGAAATGGAAGCCATGTGACACAAGAAAGTGCCTATAAATATTGCCGAGATCACAGGGGCACTTTATGCAGGGGTGGGCAGACTGCTTTTTTACCAGCGCGTCTACAACATCTTAAAAAGTTTCTGTCGTGTCATATGAAACCAATAAAAACCCAAATACTTCCACCCTGGCAGGGGAAGGCCTCCTAACCTACCACAACTCAACCTCTGCCGTCCAGGCTGACCGCCCTTATGCTTCTAATTTTTCTGTATTTCATTTGGTTTGTTTGTTTGGTACTGCTTCTCACAGTGGCTTTGATTTATTCCTCTTTCTACCTTTTCTCTTGCCCTCTGAATGCCATACGCTCTCTCCATCTCATGTAAACCCCTTTACATTTAAGGGAAGGAAGATGCTGTACATTAGTGGAAGGAAGTGTGTATGCATGAGAGGATTAAGGTGAAAAGGAGCAGAACCATGTGCACACTACAGTACATGCATAATCCTCTTGTGACACAAACACGCAACAGTGTTCTGACCCCCGCTAAAGCAATACAGTGATATGCACTAAGAATATGAGCAAAAAACGCATGCATACGTCAAGTATAGTCGAGTCAAGTATAGTAACCTCATTTATTGCGCACATTAGTTTTTGGATTATCTTAAGGTTATAGTTTTATTATAATTATGTTGTGTATTTAGCTGTGCAATATTATTTTAGGAGTAAGTTTATTATATAATTATTTCTTTATCACCTTCTGCACTTTACTATATATTTTTATATTACAAAACTGTAACCTGCATAACACCTACAGCCCAGAGAGTCTGGAGAACACACCTTCAAGAAACCAGGGTTACACTATCATAACTTTCAAGCTATATATGTTTTGTAGTTCATCCTTGAGGTGTTGAAATTAAAATGGCTGCTATTTTAAAATGAAGTTCAGCTACACAGGTAACATTACTGAGTAGCTGTGGCTCAGCAGGCAGAGTGGATTGCCTACGAACCAGAGGGTTAAAGGTTTGATCCCCAGGACACTGACCACACTGAAGTTCCCTTGAGCGGGACACTGATGCCCAGTTCGCTCTAATGCTTGGCACTTATGTGAAAACAGGTAGGTTTGCCACTGTGACTGTAAAGCGCCCTGACAACTAATAGGTAAAAAAAAAAAAAAGCACTATATACATACATGAGCATATACTATTTGACGAGTAGGGGCTACACGGGCAAAAATATGATGTAATCCCAGATGACGGCGAAGTGGCAGCAAGCTGACAGCATTATAATAATGACTACCTTGATAACACGGCTTCCTCCCACTGTCCAAAGACATGCTCGTTAGGTTAACTGGTGATTCTAAATCGGCCGTAGGTGTGCATGTGAGTGTGAATGGTTGTCTGTCTCTCTGTGTTAGCCCTGAGATAGACTGGCGACCTGTCCAGGATGTACCTTGCCTAATTATTTTAAAGATGAGAACAAACAAAGACAATAAAATCAACAACATGACCTCTGACTGTGAATGCACGTATCCATACTTGTCTTTTCAGCAGTACCAGACACTCTTATTCAGACAGTGTCAAACGTTCTCCATAAGGGTATCTGACATTTGTATTAGGCACATCAGTTCTTCAGAACACAAAATCACTTTGCATGCCCGAATAGCTGCAGATTACTGCTTTGTATCTCTGAACAGAGAAGGAGGAGAGGATATAATGTCCCATTAATAAATTATAATTTACACTTCTGTGTGATGAGCTCAGGGTTTCCACGTCAGGCCACAATGAATAAATGTTCTGCAATCAGATGAGATAAAGTTTATTTCAGTATCTCCATCAAGGTGTCAGCTGCGTAAATGGGTTGCTGACATTTAGTTTCTGCTATTTATGTAAATTGCATTTTATTTGAATACAAGATAGCCGGGCCTGGGTGGCAGTAAAAACGCAAACCATGCCTGACGTATCAGTGACGTGGACACCAGATTCAAGATCCACTCTCTGTGTCTCTCTTTGGGACAATGAACATCTTTAATCAGGCCATGGCCTGCTAATGAACGGAGGCGGGTAGACAGCCGGGGGAGAGGAGAGGCAAAGAGGAAGGCAATTTCTGGAAATGATTACAGACTCATTTCCTTGTTTATCCTGCCTTTGAAAAGAGAAAGAAAGACCCCCTGCCCTCCACCCCCACAGGTCCTCCACTTATTGTGTCACAACCCCCACCCCAGTCGCCTCCCTGCCCCACCAACTGCACCCGTCTAAATCCCTCATTGGTCCATCCTTAATCACTCTCGCTCCGTGCTCTTTCACTTTTGCTCCCGTGCTTTGGCAGATTTGTTTCACTCTTTCAATAAACTATTTTCTTCGTACCTCCATCCCTTCTCTCCGTTTCTCTTGTTGTCCCTCTTTCTTGCAGTCTGCTCTATTGTAGAACTGAGGGTCCCACTTGTAAACAATTTCCCCACAAGATCAAGCTGGGTCCCGTCCCTTTTCATATTGGGCCTCTGGCCTGCTCCAGCTCTTGTCTGCTTCAAGTGGGGGAGCTGGCTAGGACTGAAGCTAATGGCTGGAAATCTCTAACTAACCTCTCCAACAGCTGTCTCCAGAGACCCCTCTTCTTTGTCCTCTCCTTTAACCATGTGTCCCATGCTTTTTTCCCCCCCTCGCCCTTTTGCTCTCTCCTTCTCTGTCAAAAAGTAAGGGATGAGGGCGCAGGTTGATTAGGGGAATAACCTCCAGGAATTTTTCCAGAAATTTGCCTTTTCCTCCAACAAGTGGCTCAAGGCCGGAAGAAAACGAAGGCGGTAGAGCAGGAGGGAAAATGAGGCTCTAAAGCTCCCTTTTTTCCTCTATTTCTCCCTTTCTCTCCCCTCCTTTCACTCGTAAGAAGAATAAGAAAAGACCCTCCATTGGACATGTCTTTCATTTTGAAACACAGGTTCAAAGGCACTGGGAGATTTGGGTCCTTTGTGAGGGTTTGAGGGTAATGATGAGAGGGGAGGAACAACATTCAATTCCAAACAGCTTCCTGGCCTATTCTGCATAGAATTTCTCCAAGCCCTCGGCTGTAGAGCTGAGGCTTAATCCACACAAATCTACACTAGCTCGAGAAAAGCTGTTTCCAGTCTTCAAGTGGGTGAAAGTACTATTGGAGTGGAGGCTGCTGGCTGACTGCTGAATCCTGGTGGCTGCCTGCTTAGCTTTCGAGCAAACACATAAATGGAAGGTCAACAGCTCCTTCGGATTTATAAGATAATGGGTACAATCATTAACACAACAATGAATTATCATAGATAATTAACACAGTTCCTCTGTGGAGGGTTAAAATGTGGATTTTTAAATAAAAAAAGTCAAAGAAGACGGAAAATGCGCCCCAGCATGGACGCTTGATCCTGAGAGAATATAAGAAACCAAATTGTTTTTCCTTAATACTTGGGTTAAAATTCCAGCTCAGAAACAGAAATGTGACATTTATCTAAATTATTTCACCTGAAAAACAGGAGAAAATGTGCCATACTTGTGCAAAATACAACATAATTAATATGTGAGATTTTGAACTATAAAATATAATCTGCATTTGGATTTGCGTATTTTTAGTATTCAAGCATTTGTTTATCGACGGACTGTACTAAGAGAGTACACTGCCATCCTTAGACACTCAGTTGCCCCGAGGAGATAGGTGACAACCTCCCATCAAGCCACATCACGCCCTCTCCATGCTGGTGACACATTTAATTTGTCCTGGCAAGTACAGTAAGCATTTAACCTAAGAATACATTAGCTGACATTCGAGGCCAACTGGCATACAAAGACACGGACTGCACATGCACTCGCACACCTGTACATCCTGTCGCATTTGCATAAAGAAAACGAGGCTTTTGTCGAAAGGCTTTCCTAAATATGAAGGGGGACGACAGCTTGAACTGCCGTGTAATTGCTGCGCTCATTCATAGGCTCAGTCATACACGTGCACAGTAACCCTGCTTTGCTTCACGAGCAGTGCATATACATGCGCACGCTCAAACAAACGCGGGTGCATGTGTGCATGCATACAGTGGTATGCAGCCCCCACGTACTAACACACAAATAGCAAAAATATCTTGTGTAAATATGTATGAGCACACACTCTGTCCCTGTGTTGTCACGATGATGGTGGTCACAGGCCATGAGGACTGATGAGCAAGATCTTGGCCGACATGCCCTGAAAGAAAGGATTTCTTGTCCTCCTCCATCACACCTACCTGCTTTTTTCACACTTGGCTTCTTTTACTCTTTTCCTTCCTCTCTCCAAGCCCTCTTTCCATTTTTCTTTCACCTTGCTGAGCACATATTTCACTGCCGCAGGACCCTCAACCCCCCCCCCCCCCTCCCATCCTCCCTCCTCCTTCCTTCAACCGCTCATCAAACATGGGCACCAGCTCCCAAAGCCACCCCGTTGCCACCTGCAAAACACAAACAAAACCTCCTTCCTTCATCTGCCCTCAAACAAAGAGCTCTTCCCCTCTTTTTTTTTTCCTGCACTGTCAGTCCTGTCCAGCTTTTCACTTACAATTAGCTGTGGCGGGCTTCGCACTCATCAACTGTCATGAGTTTAGCACCCAGTCATGAGGGGCCTTGACAGATCAAGCTAAGGCACCCTGACACCACTGGTGTGAAAGAAGATTCTAATTCCGGATAATTAGCTGACGAGAGCATGTAAGAGGGCAGGGGGAGGAGAGGGATGGGGGTGGGGGGGTAGCTGAGGCGAAGTGGCAGTGCGTCGTAAGCACTTTCTGTCAACTTACTGTTGATCTCAATTCTGTCTTCCCGTCTCTCTCGTCCATTCATTTCTCTGTTTGTCTTTCTGTGTTTTTTCAGTTTCTCTCTATTTGAAACCATCAGTTTATTCTTTCTTTTCAATACCTCGTCACAACATAGCCCCAGGTAATTCTATAATCTATGATTTAGTTTTAAACTAAATCTTAGTGATTCATTCAAGGACCAGATTTTTAATTAGAAAGGAATGTGTATATGTAGAAGGAACCAATGTAATTTGTATGTACTGTAAAAATAACAACCAATACTTTGGGCTGGGAATATTACACATTTATTTTCGCCTTTGTTCTTCCCTACCAATGCCCCTCATGCTCTACCGTGTAATTTGCAAAAAATAAATATGTTCCACAGCACGTATCAAAAAAATACGTACCGCACCGACTCCAAAGTTGTCTATCACAATGGGTGACCTTGTTATTTGCCATTCTGTGAGCAAAATGCGGTGTGTTGTTTGGTTGTCCTACCTCCTGTGATAGTCTGGTAGCCATTGTAACTGCATTGAGCAAATGGCATACACAGTGCTGATGATGTTGATGTTTCGCTTTTATAAATGGTGGTCCATCAAGGCCAGCAACACGAAATGCCACAAACAGACTCGTCAGAAGGTTAGATCCGTGTGGCTGCTCTATGGAATGCATAGGCACAACAGTTGCTTGCAACAGATAGATGTGCATGTAGGAACAATGTGGTGAATGAAAAAGGATTGCACATACATGCACATAAACTGTGCATGGGTATGCACACAAACACGCGAACACACGAGCAAGTTCAAAAATGTAGGTGCATCCACTCCCATACACACACATTGACAAAGAGCCTAGTTATCTTGGAGGGATGTCATGTGGGCCTAATGCCTAGTGACATTTGTGATGTCAGATTCTTTGCACTACCGGCTGGGTAGTTAATGGCTATTAGAGCCTGTGCAGTGGCTCTGATTGGTGAAGGAGGACAATGTGAGCGAGTGTGTACGCGCACATCGGTGACACCTCCATGTGAAATTTGAAACGGTGACCGGAACCAAACCAGACAAGGACCAGATCGGTGCATTTATCCCAAAATTTATAAAGCCACTGCACATGACAGTGATTATGCCTGACCATATTTTCAGCCGTCCCCTCACTCAGGCTCTCTGGCCATATCAACACATTTATTGAGTTAACCATCCATGAACGTCTACATATCAGACCGTGACCCAACAGTTAAGCCCGGCGCCGGGGCCCCTGTGTGGTGCATGCGGAGTGGGCCCATCCAACCGTGGTCAAGGTGGGCCCCAGCTACTAGGCTTGAGCCAGACACAATGGGCAGGACCGAAGATTTTGAAATGATATCTATTACTGTTAGTGACAGCAGTCCCAGACAGCGTGCTTTGATGCTCCCAGAGACTGACAAGCCGAGCAGAGTGACACTGATGGCTGTGGGCACAAATCAGAATCGCTTTACCGCATCGTCAGCGCCCCGGCGCCGCTACGCTCTCCCTAACCCTGGCCCCAAACCTCTGCCCTGCTATACTATCCTCCCAAACTAAGGGTGAGAAGTAGGCAGGAGAAGTAGGGTAGAAGGGGTGACAAGAGTAACAAACAGAGTGTGAGGTACAAAGTAGGAAGAAGTTGAATATTAAAAGACAAAGCAATGAAGAAACCAGGAGAAAGAGTCTGCAGGAGATACCATTAACTAGGTTATATTTAAAGGTTGACTGTGGTTGTTTTTAGAGACAGAAGGAATAAACAAAGAAAGATTTAGGAGAGACGAGAAATGGGATAAAATGCAAGACTAAAGAAATCTAAAGAGGGAAAAAGGGACAGAAAACTGTCAAGATGTACAGCTAACTTGCTTAATACCTCGAGAATGAGCCACGCTACTAGAATGGATTCCCCAGTGGGTGGAAAAAAAACCTAGTTAATCCAGGATGTGTTGACATGTCTTTGGCTTGAAGCACTTCCATTTCCACCTATAATTGGAAACATCTTAAAAAGCAGAAAATTAGAGTTGATCCCCTGTAACACATGGCTTTAACTTAAATATACATCCAGAAAACCCATTTTTAGTTTGAAAAGTCTGAAAGGCCACAGCTTACCTGATTTCAGAGACAGTACGTGAAACGATTGTTGTCCGAGGACAAAAACAAAAGGTCAGAAGAGCATTCACTGATTGCGTTAAAAATGTATTACAGACAAATAGTGGGTGTGTTTATATATGTTGTCCTTTTCTGCCCCGTATCTAGATTTACCATATCAAGTCTTATATCAAGCCATATATCAAGTCTGTCATGCATTATGCACAGTTTGCCCGCTGGCATTGTAAGAAATCTCATCAGTTAAGTGATGCTGTGGTCTCGAGATCTAAGGACTGATCAGAGGTAACAAAATAAACTGAAAATAAAATGAATATACACACAAGCAAGCACACGAAATAACCAAAAAAAAAAAAAAAAAATGCTTTTCTGTGCACACACAGCCAGAGATAAACGTGGCGGCGGGTGAATGCAGGCGGCGAGGCCACAGTGGTGTCTGTCGGTACGTATGTGCGCGAATGTGTGTATCTGTGCGGCAGACACACTTCTGAGCACCAGCATGCAGCTCCTCAGAGCGAGAAGGGAGAGGTAGTGGTGCCTACTCAGCTGAAAGGCCTCTGGCCACCATGCCAGCACAATCTCTTCAGCACTTCGGGACCCCCGTCGCTCGCTGTTTCTCCCTTTCCCCTCTCTGCCTCTCGCCTCTCCCCCAACCCGCGTTTATTTCTGTCAGCTTCCATATTCTTGTCTTCACAGCGTGTTTGCCCGTACTCACAAGACATTTCTAGTCCGTGCAGACGAGGCGCTGCCGTCGACTGTGGGGACCCCTGGTAAGATGGTAAACAGGCACACCAGCTTCTGCGGGCAGGCTCCCCAGTTGTACACAGGGCCTGGGGACACATCGGAGTCAGACCTTAGTCTTATCCTTATTCTCCACAGGGACGATCAGTAGGGCTGTTAAGACCCTGGTGTGACACCGCCTGTCCCATATGATACACCAACAAGGGCACCCGGCTCTTCCCCTGCAGTGGTACGGCCTCCATATGCACACATCACTACAATAAGGGTCCTTCAGTGAAGGCCCCAGCTTTCCCGATTTCAAGGATATTATCTGAAAAGATTGTTGCCAGTGGATAGCAACAAAAGGTCAGAGCAGCATTCACTGATCATGGCCGTGATAAACGCAACATGATCAGAGAGCAGCATTTGTGGGTTGAGAGCTGCATTGTCATTTACCAACACACATATAAGAACTTATTAAAAATAAACATGTGGTTCTGTTAGGACTATACCAATGTTACAACCATTAAGTGGAAAAACAAACACACTTCTCAACAATGCTCAAAATGTATAGATTGTGTTTCCTCTTTGCTGGCCTTTAAGAAAATTAATTGAAAACATACAATATGGTACAAAAGTATTTAAGAGTTAAAACATTTATTGATGCATGTTCCTACATTACACACAAACAATCACTGATTTACCATGAAATACTAACATGGAAGTAATTTAAGTTATCGTTCATAATTTCATATTTAAATTGAATCATCCTTCAGAGAATTCAGTTATGAACACAATCCCAGCAATAAAAAAAAAAAAGAAAAAGAAAGAAAGGTTGTTCTTTAACATGAGCAATCCCACCACATATAACTCTCTAATGGAGAAATTGTGGAGCTTCAGTTTGGGGTTGTCACTATGTATCTAGGCTGCTGTTAATTAGGGGAGACATGAGTTAAGTCCGGTAACAAAGACCTGGGGTCGAGGCACTAAGAGGTAGAAAGCCTAACGGACATAAGAACCATATGGTAGTGAAACGAAGGAAATATACAGGAGGGCTGGAGAACAGGAAAGGATAAAATAAGGTGGACTGAAGTGCAGGAGAGAAGGGAAAAGGTGAAAAATAACCACAGGAAAAGTCATCACCATCTAGTCTCAGTTTTAAATTTTATTTTATTCCTTCAGTAGGCTTATAAACCAGTCCAACTTCACCTCTGACGTATTCTGAAGCTCTCGTTTCTTCTGGCTCCAACATGTTCATCCATCCGCCTTTTAATGAGATGAGCTCCGGGGATTGATGGCTGACATTCTTGTAGGTTCCCTCCTGCTCCTGCCTCTGTACACCAGTTAGGGGAGGTTAGGGCCGTATATAACGACCAAGTGCGGTACGCTGATTTACAGTGCTGAAGCTCAACACTCACAGCAGAGACAATCGTCTCAATGAAGGAACATTGGAGCATTCATAATCAAGGAACTATAATCGGACAGAACACAAATCAGAGCAAGGAAGAATTATAGATATAACGTGGATATTTGGATATATTGAAATCTGTCAACATCCTTTACAACCAGAATGTATACCTGCATGTAAAACTACATTGGTTCCTATTATTTCTAAAAATGTGAATGAAGTTTTGTTAAAATAAGTTAAGAATGAGCACATCATAGACTAGAAAGAATGTGGACGGCTACATTTTCACTATTCAACAACGTGCGGGGAGTCCACTACCTGAGTCTATATAATCACTGCTGGTGGGCTGCTGCAGCAGGAAAGAGGGACTCAGGTGACAACCTGCGTCCCTCCTACTTAAGGCCCAAATGTGGACCTCCATAGCCTCCCCACAGCCAGTGTTTTCTGGCAGGTCATAAAAGATAATTGTGTTGCCTGGGCTTTTTAAGGGTCAGCCAACGAGTGCTCCAGGGTGGCCAAGGGGACTTAATGTGCATTTACCATGACACAGAGACACTGAGACTATACGTAGCCACCGAGTAGACGGCAAGATAAGACATCAGTCTGCCCCACCTCTCCAATTTAGGGAAGAAGGCAAGGAAGGATGGAAGTAGAGGAGGTGCTTTTTGAGGGACGAGTGTAGCTTACACCTTCCACTATGCAGTAATTTGCGGCTGCACGCACCATAACTATCCACAGAAGAAGTGTGTGTGTGTGTATGTGTGTATATTTGTGTGTATACTTATGTAGGCATGTGTTTCTGTGTGTGTGGGCCATGGCAGACCCAGACCCAGCATTCTACAGGGAGTCGTTGCCCTGTAGGCCCAGCCCTGCTATAACTTCATTAGGTGTAGGTAATGGCACCGGGGACCAGGAGCTCATAACTTCAAGCCAGAGGCCCATCGGCTGCCCGCCAGCCCAGCCCACACAGATACAGCACTGGTATGCCTCTATCCAACCTTTGGCTACGTGGTCAGAAGTATTGTTTTTAGTGAGGAGCTAACTTAATATGATAGCGTCGAAATACAGAAGAATGAAATAAGTAGGTTACTTCTTGCTAGATATATATATAGATTTGCTGGGCGATGTGAATAAAGAGTAGGAGCGAATGTAGACAAAAGAAAGTAATTGATTCTAAACTCTTCAATCCATACCTTTCACACCACTCATGTAATAAAAAGCAGTCCAAATTCTGCTGACAGACAGATTGTGGTTGAGGCTTTGTTAGAGTCAATGAGAGAATGAGCAAAAAAAAATGTGCTGCTTCTTCAAAAATAATATATTAAAGTCCTGGATAAAGCAACATAATGTTAAAATGTTGCACCCCAAGGTGTAACAATCGATTCCAAGTGGGAAGGATTAAATTGCATTATGTCATTGTCTGTACGCTGTTGTTTTGTTAGTTGTCACTCACCCTTGGCAGTCAGCCAGCTGAAAACAAAGCCGGAAAAGAAGAAAGAGTTTCTATATGACAGGGGTGTATTCATATAAGTCACTGGTAGATAAGACTATATACATCTATATATATATATATATATACTGCAGATATGAGGTTTAGTCTTTCTCCCTTGGTTTAAAAACCAAGCTCAGATTTTTTCAGATATTCTTGAGAGATGAGAGAGACTAACTAAATCTAAATGTGCTTTGGGACAACTGAAACTAAAGCTGCTCAAAATGCTTCATAATATTACATGAAATGTCTTAATAGGCTCCAATAAATTACAACATTCACTACAAACTGAGGACTGACAGGGCTTACACGCCATCAACCACTTGTCTTTTCTGATTTCTTCCGTACACTAAAAGGAACAGCTTATTTGAATAATCGGTCTGGTCATAGACAGACACACATACACACACACACACACTGATAGAGCTACACGTCCCTTTTCCGAAGGAGGCTCCTGTTTATTTATTTGCTATATGTCTGAACTTGCCCGTCTTGATGTTGTTGTGTTGTAAGTGAGTCAGAAAGGGGCCCTTAATTAAATCACTGGGCTCTCCTGTTGGATTGAGACTATCCCACAGATCTATGGTAATACACAGCCTGGGGTGGAGGACAATTCCATTAGTGGAGGACAGGGGCTGGGGCTGATAGCGCTACAGATAGCGTCTCCCTCCTTGCTACAATACCTCTTGGCTGACTGGCAGTTAGCCTGTTTTGCCTGAAGTTTTATAGCGCTAATCAGCGTTGTTTGCACAGGTCGAAATACATCTGCCCCTTTCACCTGAGTGGTAGACATACAACGATGCATTGTCATCAGGCTCTAGGTACTTGGCTCCTCTATATGATTTGTATCACAGGGAGAAGGCCATAGCAGACCTTATCGTATGTGCACACTCTTTTTTTTTTATTGCAGTAAGAAAAGACTCATGCTGATTTAGGCATTCTTAAATTTGGTTTTGGCTCAAAAGAAAGGCGCTAACTTGTCATGTTTTACAACCGCTCTGATTATATGTCTACATGTGTTTTTTGCCCAGACTTAGGTATATCTGCATGTTCCCAGGATTCAGTAGTTATGTTAGTGAGTACAATAAACAATGGATACAAAAGTCCCAACTGGTTGGAAACATTAATTTTCCTTATAATTTACTTTAAAGCATAAAGGTTGTGTAAAACATGCACAGAGACTACTGTATATGTTATTTGGAGCCACTGCCAGCAGACAGTTAGACCCTGTTTACATTTTTTATGTAACCTTTACCGAGTTAGGCCAAACGAGAGAGCAAAAATAGGCCAGGCTTTGGTAAAGCCTGTGATGAAAGCCCACCACTCCTGTTTTTATTGTCCACTCTCCACCAGGCGGAGTGTTGTGGGAACTCTAGAGAGTTGTGGCTGCTGTTTGATCACACTATGGGAGTCTGACCTGTCACTAAGTGGTGGCAAACATGGCCCACACACAGAGCAGCCAGGGTCCATGCATGTATATGTGTGTGTGTGTATGTGTTTCCCACACACAGCGCCACATACCTCGCCAGAGGAGGCAGGTCACAGCGTGTCAGAGTGTTGAGGATTCATAATGGCCATTTAGCCTTCAACAGCTAATATCAGCACTGCTGATTTACAAGGAATTGGGTTGTTCAGTCTCTGGACTTAGGAGCTGCTTCTATGAAACCTGTTTGGCATTAGCTAGTATGAAAATCTAGAAAAAACATACACATGTATTATACAACGTGACAAAACATATAACAAAAGCAAAGAAAATACATGACCTGTTACCAGTACTTCATACCAGCACATAACATACATCCATCCATGGAAACACGGCAGTGGCTCTGGTAACCAGCTGTTTGCAGCCAGGCAGAGTGACAAGGGACCGGAGGGAGCCATTGAAACTCTGGGGACTGTGACAGAAGCGCGGTGACAAGTGACGACGACGCCCTCCCTCATGCGTGTGTCCCTAAACCGCATGGGACAGCACCCTCAGCAACAAGGCAAGACGGCGATCACGCACCATGCTAAGCTAATAGCCGCGACATGCTCTGCTGAAGTCGGCTCTGATGCACGGATGGCGCTGTGATCACTGCTGATAGGGGGGACAACGTGACTCGTAGATGTTGGATTTCATATAAACAAATGGAAACTTACGTTTTTTCTCTACCGAGCAATGAAAACTTTTTTAAATTTTTTTTAAAAACTCTCTAAGTTAGATAAATAAGGATCTGAAATTGCTTAAAACTGGTGATAAGGAGGATCTGACCTCAAACTCACCTTCAAATCTAAGTGTTGGGAAATAGCACTCGGGCGCTAATGGAAGCTGTGTTTGGTGTTTGCTGGAGCTATTTGTTGCAGAGGCACAGTGTAAACAACATGCGCATGAAGGTTTGACTAGACGCACACGTACAAAAAAAAATTCAATTTTGGCTCTTAAAGCTCAAATATGCACTACTTGCCCCTATGACCAACTGGAGACCAGAGAGACATTGACATGACCCAGATAATAGGCCCAAAGTCTTGCCTCCACAATTTGATCAATTTGCAGTTTCCTCACAATCGCAGGCACCGCGCTGTCCCCCGCAGCCACTGCGCAGCCCCCCCACGCCCAGCTGTGCAGACGCATCACTGCTCGCCGCAGCAAGATGCTCTGCCTTTCTCCCCTTTTCCCCCCAAATCACCGCTAAGCCTGCCTGATGCCTGCTGCCGGGACACAAACGTGCTCTTGCTCCTGTCATCTCTAAGCAAGCACAGGCAGGAGGGAAAAAGGCTGACAGTTTGTCTTGTACCATATGCCACGTGGCAGCAAAGCCTAACTGATATGGCCGGAGTTTGGGCCACAGCCAGGGGCTCTTTTTTTCGATCTATTTTATCTTCTTCTTCTTCCTTGCATGTGCCTGCGTCTTGGGTGGAAATGTGAAATAAAATCACTGTCTGGCCCTCACCAGGCTGGATTTAGTGTCTAGTTCAGGAAGCTGCTTTGATCGTTATTTGGGCAATATTTCAGACGGTGCTCACAAAGGGCCCGTGGAAGCCTCTGATCACTGAAATAGCCTCCTCCCTGCTCGTGTGAGAGTTGCCATGCTGAGGGGACTCCATGAAAATACACTTTTTTTCCACAAGAGAAAAAAAAAAATAAAAAAAGATTAGGAAGCAACTATCCCCTCCTTCTCTTTGCCTCAAGAGATGTCTTCAGTATCTCCTCTCAATCATGAATTTCACCTGTGGGGTCTTTCAACAGCGCCATTACAGGAATTTGAGCAGGGTTGTCAATAGTTTAGAAAATGAACTTGTGTGGTGGGCTTAGTGAAGGCAAATTTGTTGCTGGTGATGTCTTTAACCCTTGAGGTAGTAGTGCTTTGATCGTTCTCCGCAGAGTTGTAAGACAGGTCAAAGACCCTCAGGCTGCCTACAAATTTCTGAAAAGTAAAGTATTTGCTTACAGCTATGGGGGGGGGGGGGGGGGGGGGGGGGGGGGGTTGGGAATCAATGTGCTGGAGTGTTTGTGCGCGTTGCTTGTTCTGAAATCATGGGAAGTGACTGAACTGGATGTGATACTCAGCTCTGGACAAGAGATAGAAACGTGTTTTCTCACTCTAAAGGGAGTACATGGAAGACAGGTTGAGTGAAGAATGACATTTCATCATCTGTGGATATGTAGACACTGTAGATATTTGCTTTCCAAACATTAAAAAGGCTTTAAAAAGACCATAATTAACATGAATAAACATACAGTACAGTAACTTCCTCTTTCATACACTCGTACTTTTATTACAAGGCAGTTGGACAGATTAAAGGTTTGGTTGTTTCCAGACGTTTCTTTCAATTCAGATACTTCAATGTCAGGATTTGTGACAACTGTGCTAACAACCTGAGTAATGTTGCAGTCAACACATGGCGACAGCTGATCTCAATTCATAACATACAGGGTAGAAATGTACACCTCATCTACTTAGCTTATCATTCTATCACACTAATATATAATCATGAAAAACATATGTCTTCCTGCCACAGATGAAAATACCACGTTCTTTAATTAAACCTGTCAAATATTTAACTTGTAGGTTCTTCAAAGCCCCGTGTTTCCTCAGAGAAACCTGTGCCAGAGTGAAGCCCATCAGTCATCACCTCCCCGATGTGTCACCCTTTGCAGCAGCTAGACCTGGAACTGGGACAAAATGGTCACCATTTCCGCTCCAGCGGTTCCTCTCCCGCCTCGGCTGCGGCCGTTGCAGGAAGGTGGGAGCAAATGATGTTGATGAAAGAAATGACAGGTGAGTGACAGTCGCCCTGAGGAACAAAAGGCGGGAGGGGTGAGAGAGGGTAGGAGCGTGCTGGGCTGGGCGAGCAGCGGCGCAGCGCCACAGGTGAAAAGATGCCAAAGTAGAAGACTGACGCACCTTGATGGCACTGCCAGGCAGAGGTGAACCAGGTGAGGGGCAGAGTTCTGGGACCTTCCAGGCTCCTCACAGCTGCTTCTTTGCCACTGTTGGACAGATGCACAGGGAAGCGGCCTTACACCGGAGACAACGCAATCATGTGTCTTTATTTGAGCAAACATGCTCACACGGTTTCTTAAAGCCAAGATGACATAGTTCATCTCTAGCCTTCCTTATTGCTGTAGGGAGTTATTTATTTCTCAGTAAGAAGCTCCTCCAAACACCCACGCACCCATATAGTTGCTGTAGATTTTTTTTGGCTGCAGGAAGACCTCATTTTGCGTGACCTTTTAGCATACGCATAAGATTCATAAACTCAAACAGAGATGCTGGCTATTGACCAGCTTCCACTGCTTTGTTTCTTCCTTTACCTCCCTCCTAATTTACTCCCACAACTCCATAACAGGTGCCTGATGTAACCACTGACCGTGTCACTCTCTACTCCCCTCTTAAATCTCTATTTTCTCCTCCTTCTGCACCCATTCTAATCGCATTTTAAGTTCATTTCACTCCAGATAACCCTAGCATTAAGTAGTAGATTTCAGCCTTCCTTCTTCTGAATCAATTAATGTGGAGTCAACTAATGTAAAGTCTTTCGTCTGGCTCAGCATCCTTTAATAATAAACCACGTGAAATATGAATAATACTACAGCTTCCGTCACAATGTACATTTATTAATTTGCATCATAGCAAGTGAAACATTTGTAACAGGAAAATATCACAGAGGAGTTGACAGCAAGGTTATCTATTAGTTTATGGAAAAGAAATACATGCCGAACGTTAGCGGAGCAGGAGAAAGAGACAAAAGTAAGTGAAAGCGAAGGTAGGGCCTAGGTGGAGCCTATCCCAGCTGTCATCGGGCGAGAGGCGGGGTACACCCTGGACAGGTCGCCAGTCTATCGCAGGGCCAACACAGAGAGACAGACAACCATTCACACTCACATGCACACCTACGGCCAATTTAGAATCACCAGTTAACCTAATGAGCATGTCTTTGGACGGTGGGAGGAAGCCGGAGTACCTGGAGAGAACCCACGGAGACACAGGGAGAACATGCAAACTCCACACAGAAAGGCCCCAGTCGGCCTCGATTCAAACCCGGAACCTTCTTACTGTGAGGCATCAGTGCTAACCACCACGCCACTGTGCCGCCTGTTTTGTTTAATTTTAAAGTAAATTACACGTTTTAC
This sequence comes from Chelon labrosus, assembly GCF_963514085.1. Taxonomy (NCBI): domain Eukaryota; kingdom Metazoa; phylum Chordata; class Actinopteri; order Mugiliformes; family Mugilidae; genus Chelon; species Chelon labrosus. The sequence goes on from NC_140355.1 coordinate 13,053,313, forward strand.
TACATGAGTAATATTTGAGATTTTACAGGCCTATGAGCGGGAATGAATATAATTTTTTTCATTGTTGTACTTGCTACAAAATTGTCCAAAGGTATCAATTGAGTGTGTAATTCAGGAACTCAACTGTACCGGTCAATTATTAACTCAAGCATCAATGATTTAATAACATCAAAAGTGTTCTTATTTAAAGAAAAACAATGTAATGAACCGACCGGCATCAACAATAGATGAACCGCATCTGAAAACAATAATGCTTTTCCTCTATGCAGATGAAATATGAATTAATCAGAAGTGTGATATTTTATTCAGGGGCCCTTCAGTAGCGAGCGGGGCACCCATCTGTCTCTCATCTCTCTAGTCAGCCATGTCATGAGGGACCGGAGTGAAAGAGAAAGAGAGCCTCTCTGATTGCCAGCCACCCAGCTCTTTGCTGCTGCTCAGTGTCACTGCCACTCACCCGCCGTTCTGATGTGTTCGTTCCTCTCCACCTCCATTAACGTCAGTCTTGGTCGACACGCTTGCAAATGGAAAGGCGTGCAGGTCTCCAAAATAGGGGAAAGGGAAACGCTTCATTTATGTTTTAGGTGTACATGGACACTTGAAAGGCAGAACAAGAGTGATATTTTTTTCCTTTAAGTAGGCTTGCATTAACAATAATGTCTCTGAATTTCAGCATTGAAATGTTATTCTTGTACCCCGAGGACCAAGTCTACAACTGGAACCCTCCAGTTGTTATCCTAGCAAGCTAGCTTAGGCCCCACTGTCAGTGAATGGAGATGTTTCAAGCAGACTGAGTGACGAGGTGCATAAGAGGTCAGCATTCTAAAGGGGCGACCAATTGGATCATGACCCATGAGGGACAGATATGGGCAAGGGATTTAGACTCAAAGGTCACACTGGGGTCAAGGAGTGTCTTGCATTCCAGACTCCTAATCCTTTCCCTGCAGTCTGGAACGCTAGCCCTCAGTGCTCTACACATGCATGCCCGCACACACATAAACATGTGCACTTTTGACATACTCTGTGCTTAGTCTCTGTGCCCCGTGCACATACGAGCATAGGTTGTGGTGATAGATTGGATAAAGAGACTTAAAATAAATGCATGCATCCTGGCCCCAAGTCCTCCTCCACCTCTATTCCTTATGTAGAGAAAGCATGGGCTTTAGGTGCCCTCTCTTCTCAATTCCCTGACCTTCCACTTAACCACCCACCTCCTACCAGGCCATCAAGTTTCCCCCATGCTGAGACATCAGAGTGCTGGGATGTAGGTAATTTGTCAGGGCAAACCAACCCCTGCTTTTCATGTTTGGTGTGTGTCAGCAGGCAAGCATGTGTATGCATCAGGGGCTTTCTTTGGGAATCTCTCAGACTATGTCGCCAGGCCAGGCGGTCCCAGACAAGTCACTGTCGGTGGCTGCGTAAGCAGTGATCGTACTAGTAGCCGCGCACTGAAAGCTGGGGCATCCTGGTCATGGCAGTCTGAGCCATCCATCACCCCGATGTGACATTCATGCCACCCAACACCGTGCAGCATTTGTGCCCCTTTCCCTTAAACACTTATTCGTTGCATGCACAGACACTGTATACAATGGAGACCATACACCCTAGATGATTTTGGAACCTGATCCTGTTGACATTTACTCGGCAAATCCCACCACACACTCAAAACACACAAACACTGTGACTTGCACTGCACGTAACACGGCAGTTTGTGCGTAGCAAAGCACACCAAGCATCAGCCGCCTACTGTTTGTGTTGGGGTGGCCCTCCCGCTGGGCCTTCAATTGCGCACCCCCCTCACTTCCTATCCTACTACACTATACCAAACACAGCCAAATAAAACACAGGCTAACATAATGTAGCAGCATGTCAGCGGTGGGCCCTGAAGCAAGGCTGAAACATGAACCACTCTGTACCAGCCATTAGGACAAGAGTAGAAGCAGCTACGATTTCTTCCTAGCCTTACAGCCCTTATGTTGTCCAGTGCAGGGCTTGTGTGTGTGTGTGTGAGTGCTAGCAGCAGATTGAGTGATGTATCCTGTGTGGCTGTGGTGTGCTCAGTGGGCCAGAGAGAAGTCCCAGCAGGGGACTACTTCTCCCTTGGCCCTACGGCCACTGCACTTCATCAATCTGTCCACTGGGAAAGGCCTGCCACTGGATCTCAGGATTTTTACACACACAATGGGGCTCACACAGACAGAAAGGAAAAGTAGTGCAGTCAGTTATTCTAATCTGTCAATATGGAGACATATATATTTTTTTAACGTCTATTCCTGCGGTTGTTTTCAAGGTGTCATTGCATAACCACTTATTGGCTGGTTCACTTGATAGGCTCAGACTATTTTTTCATTATCTTCTTTTAATGTTTTACAAATAAAGTGTTTTTTATGCTTAACTTAACACAAATTTGTAGTGAAATTAAATTTATTTCGCAGAGCATCTGCAAGGTACATGTCCTAATCTTTGAATATATACACTGTACATACAAACATCACATAAGAATTTTTTTATAAACTTATGTGGTGTTAATTCCCCCACAGTCAGTGGGAGGGTCCATAGTATGAGAAAGGGTGTGGTAGAGGAGAAATCTGGTGCTGGATCCCATAATTGGCTGGAATGACACTGATGAGGTGAGAGCTGATAGCTGCTGTATTCAAGTATAACTCTTCTCACGCCAAGATGTACTTTTGTCTGTTTGCGGCACGGACGGAGCCCCGGCCGCTGCTACGGTTGCATGTAATGCTACCGGAACAAATCAAAATGTAGTTTGGTTTGCTTGTGATCACTTTGTTGCCCAAACAGAGGAATGCCGTCCACGCGGGGGCCTCTCCGACTTTCCTCGGAGACAGCGGTAAAAGGAAGCACACACAGACACATGTAAGCGCACATGATCTGGCAACAGTTCCTGGCCTCACATGCAGGCCGGGTGTACATATTCAGTGAAGGTGAGAAATAGCTAACCTCCTCTTGTGTTCCTGATGACTCTAAAACTTGAGAAACATCCAGGGAATTTCTCAAGCCTCAGCAGGATGCGGAGATGTCCTCTCACTCCGTCAGTGAGCCCTCCGCATTCAACACGTATAGATTTAGAAGTCATGTTATGCAGGGGAAAATATTCTAGATATGAATTAGCCACCTAGGTATACACTGTGGCAGCTCTTGTAGAGTAAGTGCAGGTATTTTTCTAACCTTAAAAAAAAAAAAAAAAAAAAAGTTTTTTATAGCCTAGCTGAAAATTGCACGACTCTGACACGTTCTGAAGTGTGGACACATTTCCAGTCATCTATTCCAGCTAAGAAAGCGTTTAAGAATTGAATCATTGCTTTGTCAAGTCAAGAGGAAGCTGTGGAAGGAAAGAAAGAAAGAATGAACGAGCAAAACGGAACAAGAGCAAAAGCGGGTGAGGAGAGTTGGTTTACAGTGCAATCAGCATTAAGGAAATTGGTTTGCACTAGCGCTGCGAGTGGAGAGAGGTGATTGATGCTAAGTTAGGCTAGCAGGAAGGAAGTGGAGAAATTAGCGGCAGGCCAGGGCACTGAGAGCTGTCAACTACTTCCTGGTAAATCTGGGGTGTGAGGTATGCCTCCACTGCCAGCAGAGCAGATTTTTGCACAGGCACACGTACTGGGCAGGCATTTTGCATTAAGCATACGAAGCATTGTTTTTCCAAGACTGTGGAACTATTTTAAAGATACCACATGACCCCATTCTCAATCCCAACCGACTTGCCTCCGCACACAAGCCTTCAACAGCACATCACAACAACACAGCGCAGTCTCCAGGGCACCGTGTCAAAACTTGGCTCTCTGCATGCCAACAGTGTAGCCATGTCAAGCCCCTGACAATAGCAGTAGTAGCATACATGCAGTGTAATTAAGCAAGGCAACAGAGGACGGGCACAGGGGAGGAGAAGACACAAAGATGCCCTTGATACTTGGGTGTCGCGCTGACAGCATTCCCTCTGACAGCTTCATCTCGTAGGCCACCACAGAAGCCCTTACGTCTCCTGACATGTGCTTTACTCATCCCTGCCTCGATTCCCTGTCCCTCAAATTGACGGGAGAGGAGGGATGGTAGGAGGGGCAGTTGGAGAGGGAAGGAAGGATATTATGATGGCCAATGGAGGCTGGTATCAAAGGTCAAAAAAGGAGTGAGTGGACACACTTGTCATCGGACTACAGTGAGGCTGGGAAATGGCTTTTAAGAGGGTTATTAATCGTTATTAATAGTAAATGAAATGTTAAGAATAAGGAAGAAGTTACAGTTCGCCAAGATGGCACAATAATATGCCTTTCACAACATAATACAACATAAGTCAAAAATACATTGTTAACATAACTGAAGACTTATTGTAGTGATACGTCATTGAGCAAATGCAGCACTGAGAGTGGTTCTGGTGTTTTTCTTTTCTGTTAAAAGCAGAGGCACATTGGGGAACATCCTCAAAGTGGCCACTGTCTGCCAGAAATGATGGGCGTAATGTCTGGTTCTACTTTAGATCATTTTGGAGAAAAATCTGTCTTTTTTTTTTAAGTATGAAAATGACAGCAACCTTGGATGAAACTAGAAATGTGTTTCACCTTCTCATTCCCCTGTCGTAGGCAGATGCATATATCTAATTTTATCTGCTCAAGCAGTGAGTTATCTACTTCTAAGGGTTGCGACACACCAAGCAGACGTTGGTCCATTTGCTGGTGTTTGGCCATCAGAGACGGTGGATCCCACAGAAGGCTCTTTTCGTTATCTGAAAATTCCAGTATGTAAGTATTGTCACAATGACGAGGTCTCATCTGGAATGAAAATAAAAAATACACCAGTAGGATTCAGGGAAGGCCAGCCATGTCTTCCTAGCTTCTGTGCAAACCACCTGCTGGAATGGAGAGTTATTTCTTCTCACATAGGTGCAAAACATACACGCTAGATGGCCATTGGCTGTAGTCTGTGCGGTGTGTTCAAGTGCAGCTTTTTAGTCCAGGCACAAGCGACACAAGGCCACTCTTTGGTGCGTCCGGGCCTTAAGACACCGACATCCACATGGGTACAGTGGTGATGAATTCAACAGTCCTTTCATACTAGATACTGGATAAACCACTAAGCATACTGTTAACAATTTTATATGCACTATTTCCCCTGAAGCTCCAAAGACAACCATACAGTGAGCTCGGACGACGAGAATTTTTAATATTTTAATATTCCTTTTCAGAGCATTGGAGATCACAGATTAAACTCCATTTGTGTCTACAGTACTGTTGTAACGGCAGATATTTTGAAGGCAGATTTCAAAAGTGAAACTAAATTATTTACTATTTATACTATTTACATGCCGAGATCCAAATGCCATTGTTTGTAATTTGGGTTAACTGATCCTTTAAAGACTGAGAGTACTGAGAGCGAGGCAGAGGGAGACCAGCACGGCAAAAGAAAGATGGCCATTTTATAGAAGCCCATCTTTTACAAAGCACTCCGTTCTTCTCAGGCGGGATTGAGTTAATGTCCCTTTCCTCCCTCTCACCCTCTCATCCCTGCGCAGCCCCTCCCTTTTTGCAGTGACTTGCTGGCTTGATTTATCTGATGGAAGGAATTCTGCACAGAGCTCTTGCTCTAGTGGTATCCCTATACTGTAACCTTTTCCCCCCACCAGATGTTCCTCTCTCAAAACATGGTAACGTTCAACCCCAAATCCCCGTACAAACATATCAAGTGGTCGCTACATGTTTGTGAGGGCCACGGCCGAAAGAAGTGACAGGGACAGCGACACGAGCGTTGGGGGGTTGGAGTGCCGACAAGGGGGGAAAGGAAGAGAGGAGCAGACAGACAGAGAGACGGAGATGTCAGACATATGCTCGCGCCAGCTGATGACACCGGGATGACCCGGAGGAGTAAGGGGAGATATGGGGGCACAAAGGGGCTGATAACTCCCACAAATGTTGTAATGGGTGATACTCTGGGCTCAGCAGTTTGCTAGGATCTGAGTGCCTGAACTGATTTATTGTATCCTACCTTTTTACACAGAATTTTCTCTTTACTTTGCTTTTTTTTTTTTTTTTTTTTTTTGATGGAGTGCTGAACATTCCAACAAGAGTTGAAGACAGCTTTCAGTTGAGCTGATGTAAAACCAGCTTTTACTCAGGACGTGCTGGGAAGTGATCATAAATATGTAATTTAGAGGCTTAAAAAAAGATTTTAAGCTAATTCAATCTTATGCGGGATATTTTATTCACTGAAAATGAACATAAATCAAAATGAGGCTTTAAAAAGCAAACAATCTCTCCTGTTTCTGTCTTAATTGTCTGCATTAGTGTCTGCAAATATGCATTTCCAGCCGATATGTTGCATCCACTTGGCAAGCTATTTATCAGCAATAGATAAAATAATGCAGAGATATCTTGGGTCAGGTTCAGCTTTTAAATATGGCTGCACCAGCCGGGTCGAACTGAATCAGACTTTAAAGGCTCAAATCAGAACTGTACTCGACAGACTTCACAACAATATTAAAGATACATTAGAGATATATAAGGTTTTGTTTTCTTGTTCTGTGTCTACTATTTCATCAATTAAGAACACCAGACACATGTGTGATAAGGGATGAGAAGGAAATATAAAGAGAAAGAGAGAGATGATGGGGGGGTTTAAGCTATGCCATGAGAGCTTCGAGCGCCTCAGCCAATATTTGTCACTTTCAGCGTGCATGAATTCTTGATTTGATGTGCCTTAATTGATTCAGCTCTGCCTGGTGCTGTCTTTCTGTCTGCCCCGCCTCGCTCGCTCATTGCCTCTTTCCATCTTTATATTTCTGTGGCTAAATGTGAAGCCTAGGCAGACTGAGATGAATGGATCGGAGCAGGCCGGTGACGCTGCCCTACCTGTGACCTCTTCCATGACACAGTGAGCCCCAAACGGCAGACATAACGGAGGATCAAGTGCTTCAAAGTAAGCCAGGCAGAGATAAAAACCCAACAGGCCCCTCGGATGATGAACGAGTTTTGTAGCAGGAAAAAGCCATCATGTAGCTTCTATGACACCTGGGCTTTGGAGCACAGGCCAACACATGTCACATCATGTAGCTGAGAGCAAAAGGGGTAAGAGGGGGAAAAAAAGAAAAGAAATGAGTCATACCTGAGCTTAGATGGGTGTTATGTTTCAAATACTGGTATATATTGTATAGTTTGTGTCGGTTTTGCATGCTCTTAAATTTTCAAGATTAGCAGTAGGATTTACGTTTAGAATACCGGCACTTTAAATTCAAAATGACATCCCTTTACCGTTTTTTTTTTTTTTTTTGGCAATCAGTTCAGTGTTCAGGTGTTTAGTTCCCAGGATTCAAATATCACTATTAGCTCTATGTGCCCTGTTTCCATGGTATTCAGACCAAGGTTAGCCATTCTATGTTTCTGTGTAGAATGTGTGTGTGTTTTTTTTCAGCGCTGCATTGTTGCTTGGCACAATTCACCTTGGTTGTTCTCAAATGATCCATGCCTACTACAGAACAGAAGACGCAGCCAAAATTGATTTCCTCTTCCTTTATTGTAATGGGGTAAAGGGGCACGCGGGGTTCTCTGAGTGGTTCCCACTAGAAGTGACGCCCTCCTCCTCTTCTTAGCCTTGGACCGCATGAATGGCGAGAGAGCGAGAGAGCGAGAGGGACCAACAAAAACTTGTTTCGTAAACACCTCCGTCTGTGTGTGTCAGAGTGGGTGGTGGTGGTGGTCACAGACCGCTTCAATGACAAACAAGAAAAAATCTTGGAAAAACCTCATCATGTTGAAGAATGGGGGACAAAAATGTCTTTGAACAAAGGTGAGGATCGCTTGAGACTCTTCGCAACAAAACAGTGCGGAATAGCACAACACACAAATATTATTTATGTGTACTGTACGTGTTCAAGTAACAGGAAACTTTATCTCAAGCAAGCCTTTTTCCATTTTTGTGATATGCACTCTCAAACAGAGAGAGAAAATGAACCAGGACTGTAAAGCTCGACTTGTCGGGTTGAAATTTAAATGCACACTTGATTGCTTTTAAAGGCCGCTTAATGGCCGCCACTGATATCCTGCCACGATGATGAGGCTTCTTTTGACGGGTGGTAAAAGCCAGAAAAAAGACTTGTTTCATACAAAGAACAGGAAGGTGTAATCGCAAAGGAACGAGTTGTAGCTTTATTAAAAAAGAGCATGTTGTGTTCCCGCCCCACTCCGCTCCAACCCCCGCACATTATGTCGCTGTGCCGATGTCACATTGATTATGCTGATCGTAAACTGCCTTTGTTTGTCCCTCGCCTCCTCCCGTCAGTCATCCGTCTGCGGGGCTGAGCAAAAGTCACACTAAAAGCCATCTTTTCCATGTTTTCTGCGTTTTCAGGCTGCGCTGCAGATATCGCCAGTCCCACTGGAGGCCGAGGCGACTCCCCTCTTCCTTTGCACTCCGGTATATTAATTGCTTTTTAATGTTTCCCTTCTCTCCTGAAAGTTGTTGCATACTAGCAAATCAACAACAATAAGGTTCTTCTTTGCTGTTTGCGGACCACAGTTAAGACTAAAAGCGTATGCAGCGACTGAATAATCCATGAATTGGTGCATTGGAATGAAGGCTTCAAGCTGGTAGTGGAGGAGTCGTAACAGGAGGCCATTTGGCTGTCTTTCTGCCTCGTCCCAAGTGTCCTCTGCTCCCAGCTGTGTGCATGTCACAGAATGGGACTTTGGTGTGAGCAAGGAAGGGAAGATGTAATAATGATCCAGCTAATCCAGCTAACCCAATGAAGCATTGTGACATGCCCTGTCCCTCTTGAGCCACAACTTCAGGCAAAATTAGAGTTTTTAGCATTCATTATTAATCGACGCAGTTATGAGGAATGCTTCGCATAGCTTTTTAGATGAAGCATTACAAGTGATTATGTCTGAATCTCAGGGAAACAGATTGTACCATATGCTGTTCAACATTATATTTTAAAGAGGAAGGAATTATTTTTTTACCATTTTGCCATAAACATAGTTTAGGTCGTAACATTTTGACCGTGTGTTGAAACACAGAGTTGTTGCTGCCAAAGAAGTACACTTTGATTCGGATAGGGTTTAATTCTTTCATTCTGTTTCCCAAGTTCCCACCCCTGTATATTTTGGAAACTACTCGCATAAAAAAAAAAAAAAGAAAAGAAAGACACAAATTACACAATAAATTAATTTGTTGGAGGCTTAAGCAGCCCTTTGAAATTTCTGCTCGGTAGCCCGCAGCAGAAATGAGAGCTCTCACTGCTTAAGCTGCTAACCTACAACCTGCCACTGCCTGTAACATGATTCTTGATCATAACAGGCCGGGGAAGCAAAGACGGAGGTAATCGGACGTTCTTAGAGTTTTGTTATGTGAAAGAGGTCCTAACCAAACGGCACAATTAGTCGCAACTAATTATATAACTCCAACAAACACATGTGTGATTTGTTTAGGATATTTAGCGCCTGCCTTAGGGAAAATATGAGATAAATGCTAAGATTTCAGATTTAAGTTCTTGTATTTTTTAATATATATATATATATATATATATATATATATATATATTTTTTTTTTTAAAGTCAAAGAATTTAACTTTAATATAATTATCCAAAATACTAACCTGAATATGGCAGCTTTCACATCCACACTCATATAGCTATGATTCTATAACATTCACTGAAAATAAATATACAATTTGTTTGGAAAGCACAAGTTTGCATATGCACACTCAAGCAGCAACAGCGAGGAACGCACAGTGAGGGGTGCGAGGGGGGTCATCAGCAAGTGTTTGGAGCTTGAGTTACAGGGCCAGCATCTGCCATCCGGCCATCAGGCCCTCATATCCATCACTGGCCGATGGCGTGGTGCAGCCCAGCGTTTGTAAAAACACCCAGAGGAAATGGAGTCTCTGGGCCAGACAAGAATAAAATTAGCTTGATGACTAAGTTCCTCCTCAGGTCCCAGTGGGAATAGAACTCTGCCATTTGTTTTCATTACTTCCCTTGGCTGTAGAGGGGAGGACGATGTGTGTATGTGTGTGTCTGTGTGTTTTTGCGTGCCTGCGTGCGTGATTGTGATTGTGTTTGTGCGCATGTATGCTTTTGGAGTGGAGTAGAGTGGAGGGGAGGGTCTGTGTGTGTCTCGAAAAATAAAATAATAATAATAAAAATCACTGCACAAAAATGAGCATTTTGTCATTTCCAGGCCTGTGTGGGTTTAATCAAACATATTCACTCGTAAACACACCACTCTGATTCCAAACCTCGGCCCGTGTGTAATATTTGTGCCCAGTCTGTAGAGGTGACATTACTGTTTGGAATTGTTCCACCACTCCTTATGGCATACAATATTGGCTTTGGCCACTTTATTGCATTTGCCTCAGAATATCTAATAAACACGCAAAGGTTATAAAAATTGATTCGCTCGCAAATGTGTTTTCATTCATTACCAATGCTATGACCTAAGCCAAGTTTTTGCAGAACTAAATGTGCAACCGGCTTATTTTGGGTGTGTGCGGTAACGCTAAATAGAAAAAAAAAAAAATAATAATTCAGGATGAAGATAAAGTTATAGAATTGATCCCAAAAAAGAGAAAAAAAAATCATAGTGGATCATATATGCGTTATTAAATAGAGTTTAGAATATGACCTAGCATGCATGGAACACATAATGAGACTGTCTTGTTCATGCAGCCAATCAAGATCACTGGAGTAGAAAAAGTATAATAACACAGACAACAGATGCTAAGTTCAATAGCAAGTAAACATTTTAACCTACACATTTGTATTTCTGATTTCAGCATGCTTTGTCCATTTAAACGTTCACTGGCAGATACATTAAATAAATCCATGTGAATGTTTGCAGTGCAGAATAATTGCCCTAATTTTTACAAAACAGCCACATACATAAAAGCTCAGAAAGCAAGGAAGTGTAAGTCACTCTCTTATTTGTACACAGCATTAGAAAAAGAGTGTAGTCAATACCGTCACACTGTGGGAACACCTCTAAACTTAACTCGCTTAAAAATGCACTCATGCACACGTAGGCTGGCTGGCTGGCTGGCTGGCTCGCTCTCACACACACCTCAGATTAGTTCCAGCTTTTACCCTGGGTGCCTGTTAGGGCTGAAGTGAAGACATCTTGTACTTCTTTAAAGCATGTAGCATTAACACCTTTGCCCCCTGTGTAAACCCTGAGTACTGACCCACAGCGGAGAGTGAGAAGCACGCCGCTCTTTTGGGATGCAGCAGAGTGTGCAAATGTTACGACAGCAGCGGCCCGGGCACATTTCAGTCAATGCTCCGTAGGAAGGAAGGAATCAGGAAAGGGAATATTGGAGGTGAAGGAGAAAATGAAAGTGTGCGTTCTGGGGGAAGAGTTGACAAAACAGGCCGGGAGGCCGGTAAGGCCTTGAACCAGATGTGTGAACAGAGAGATCCGCTCACACTTGTGGACTGTGACTAATTTGCCATTTTCAGTTGGCCGATATTCATCTCTAGCTTCTTCACACTGAATTTGTTTTGTTCATTAGGATCATTAAAGGATCAGATCAGCCAAATTAGAAAAAAATAACAAATTTTTCTTCAGGTGTGGTTTCATTTGAAGATGTTTTTGTGTGGACAACACTCATACCAGTGAGAATTTACAAAAAACTCAACAGCAGCTTATTTTATTTTATTTCCATATATTGAGTAATATACCTAAAAGTATACAGGTTCTACTACTACGTTCTACTGTAAGAAACACTTACAATTATTGCTGTATTTTGAAATGTATCTACAAAATATTGTCTATAAATGAGCTGCGAAAAGGACAATTGTAGTTAATACCGTCGTCTCAAAAACCAAACTATCCTGGAATTTTTTTTTGTTTCAATTAGTTTGGCCCTTTAATAAATCTTGTTGTAAGAACATGACATCAAACTGCTGCTCTTCCAAATAAGCATGCAGTATTTCATGACATCTTCGGATATGGACACACGCACCGCAAAGCTGTGGTCTATACATATGAAGGCGGCCCATAGCATAATGCATTTAAAAAGGCATTTATAGGCAGACAGAGAGAACGCAGATCACGGACGAATTACACAACTTCCCAGAGCCATTGCTGCTGAAAGGGGGAAGTGATTTCCTCTAATGTATCTCTGTGTTGTGTCCTTGTCCTCCCACGACTGGGTCTGCACAGAAACAGTTAGGGGTCCTGCAAAACGGGGGTCAAGGGGAACGTGTGTGCGTGTGTGTGTGTGTCGGACAACAACAGAAAGAGAGACAGAGAGTGATAGAGAGGGAAAGAGGGTTTGCCAGTGACAGGGAAGTCAAATAAAGGGAAGAAAAGCTCCATTTCCCCAGCTAAATGCACCCCTGGGAAGCGTAAGGGAGGGACAGAGAGCAAGCAAGAAAGAGAGGTTATGAACCGACAATACTACTGCAAGGCTCCAGATTTACAACAGCCAGGCCCTAAGAGCTCTGCCATGCTTACTTCTACAGCCAGTTAAAACAAATTGCAGCCATGTTTCAATCACCCACATCCTCTCCTTGCTCATCCGCTCAGGCTGGGCTTTTGGCTGCAGAGTTATTTCTCTCTCAATTACTCCTGAATAAATACTTTCCTCTAGTGAGGCAATCTTCATCCACTGGAAAGTCCCCACACGTTGTGCATACACCCACACTCTCCCCAGACCCAAGTACTCTCTCTCTCTCTCTCTCTCTCTCTCTGTCTGTCTGCTCCCTCCTTTTCTTCTTATGTCATCCAACGCTTGGACCTGGAGCGGCGTTGAAAGGAAGCGGATGCCGTGTCGGCACTTTTGATCTCGTTTAAGTTGATTTTGTTGTCTTTATGCAACTTAAAACTCTGAAAACTAAAAGCGTGGCTCGAGCTTCGCGAGCGAAATTACGATCATTTGCTACAACCTCTTTCTGTTTATTCTTTAAAAAAGAAAAAAGAAAACGCAGCTACTGCAAAGCATGCAGTTAATTCCACATTGAGTGGCACGGATGAGAAAACATAAAACAAACATATACTCCCTTTTTTTTCCCTGTACGTTTGATTGGAAGTTGTGGTGGAAATCTTTGTCGCAACCTGATACGCAGTTTGATTTGGGTCGAAATGAGAGAGAGCAACATCAGGCAGAAGGAGCAGGGCGGGGTGGGGGTAGAGGATGGTTGGGGGCAGGTATGGGGTCATAAGAATGTCTTTTTCATGTTGCAGATTAGAAGCAGATGTCGGTGGGATTACACCGCCAGTGTCATCACTCACCCCACAGCTCCACCTCCATCCATAGATATAGTACACACAAACACTGACACGCACTTAAAGAGGGTTTCCAAAAAAAAAAAAAAACTGCTCCAAACTATATATACAGCAAGGAGCACCGACGGCTGCGATGCCACTGCTTAATTCTTATTTCCTGATGAAAACTGAACTGTATGAAAGTTGGATTCTGGACACAGAATCCTGATCCAGTCTTTCCACTGAACATGTCCTTTTAATAAATCAATTGAATTGATTCAAATATGTAAACAAGCCAGATAAAAGTAGACACACACACACACACACACACACTGACAGCGCCTGAAGGGACTACTGGAGTGTATTTGTGGAGAGTATTTATTGTAAAATGGTTGCTTGAATGAAGACGTGAGTGAATGGAAGTGTTTAGCTACTGAATACTGACTTATTGTTTCATGAAAGTTAATCTTAATCGGGAGTTGTACATATTTAGTTTCTTTTTTTTTTTCTTTTTTGAAGTATTGCCAGGGAAGAATGGATTCCATTACCGCTCTGCCAAAGCATGAAAAGGTTCAAGCTTTTTTTTTTTTTTTTTTTTTTTTTAACTTTCAAAGCCTTTGAGAGAACCGGGAATCCGGCGGGAAGGAGAGGAATCGAGTTCATGAATGAGGGTTTCGATTCACTGTACCAAGCAAACACTGCATCCATATTTGAGTGAAAGGATACGACTGAATCGAACACATATGACATTTGCAATTTCTTTTTCAATTGTTGAAAACACAAAGAAATGATAAATTAAATTAATTACGCACTATCACAAGTAAATAAAATAAGACCAGGACAGAGTCGGTCAACTCTGACTCTTGGTACCTTCTGATGATTACATTTTACGCACTGTGACACTATGTATGCTCATTCCGAGCTCACATCTCTACATCTTTAGAGAGACCCACCCCCACCACTGACCTCAGCACCATGCACCTCTCAGGGCCTTGAAGTGGTCCTGGTCTGGAAGATAAATGATGTGACTGAGGAACTGCTGTCTACAGAGGGCTTATTGGAGTACCTCTGAAGGCTGATGTAGAGGGCCCCATGGGGTCTAATCCTGGTCTCTTGCGTTTTCAAATATGCATGCGTGTGAACATTTTATGTACGTACAAATGTGAGGAAATACGGATATGATGCCTCTGCATCAGCTGGCGTCGTCTGCGCCGGTCCCAGTCAGTGGCGTTTTGTGGCGTGGTGTTGATGCAGTGGACAGAAGCCTGGAGGCTGCATAAGAGATAACTGTGAGGAGAAAGAGCTGAAATCTACAGTGCTTATTGCTCCTGACAGGAACCACACTGAGGCTGTGAGGATAGTCACAGCTGCTGAGAATAACGCCACATCACGATATCGGTTTGTTATTTTGACCACTCTAACCAGCTAGCGAAGCCTGGCAGCATTTTGTTCCTCGTTCTGGGTGGGGTCAGAGGTCTTGACCGGGTGTCGGAGGAAACTGGAGATCAACTACGACTGCAGGCGTTCATAAAAGATTTGTGGTCATATGAAAATGGGGAGATCTTTGCTCGAGAGAGACGGTTCAGTGAAAGAGTTGGAGGTTGGCGATCTGGTGGAGAAAGAGGAACATGTTTGGGACCTAAAATCACAGTAGAATTCTAAAATGTGTTGTGTATATGAAATATTAAGTTGATGGGTTCAGAAATATGGAAACGACTGCTTTCTGAAACTGTCTGAGTTTAGAACTAGAAGTCAGGTCATAAATATTACAGTAATGTCCCATGCCCGGGAGAAGTTTATAACAATTTAATCTATAAACTCTTCACAGAACAAGAAAGCGAAGCGTCACAACGAAGAGATTTGTAATGATAATGTGATAATGGGACCACTAACCCCTCAATGTGGGGAAATTAATCAAAATATCAGATTACTAATAATGGCAGCAACAGGGGTCATAAAACAGGGGACATATAACGAACCAAATATAGGTTTATTCATGCAGGAAAAGTAAAAATAAAAGTGGACTTGATAAGTGTGAGTGTGTGTGTGTGCGCGCTCTGAGATCAGAGAGAGTAGACAGGTCAGGGTCAAGTCAGTGTCCAAATGTGGGAGGAGATTTAGAGGTGCTGCTGCTGAGGCAGACAGACTGGTGGAGATTAAAGAACTCAAGATAGACGGTCATTCGGAGAAGTTCAAAGACTGGGGTATAGCAGTTTTTTTTATGGAGGAATGTCTGACGGAACAACCACGGCAGTACTTGTGAGACACTGGGACTGCGTTAATTTCTTTATATTACTAAAAGTTTTTCGTTTCTTAGTTTTTGTTCTGCTCAGAACATTTTCATCTTGGAATGACAGATGTCTGCGAAGTAAATATCACATTCTCTCTATTCCTGCAGCATGTCTAGTCACGGGAAAACATCCGCCTTGTGTTGCCGTGCCTCGTTATCTTTTGGTTTTCGGCAGCGTGCGTTAGAATACTTCACCCAGCATGGAGTACCAAGTTACTCACACAACATTAGACGAATAATGGGCACAAAACAGAGGCATTATAAGAACAAGAGACAAACTAAATGCTGCTTGTCATATCCTATATTTAGTTTCAAAGGGTAGCTCTGTGCCCTCTTATCTCCTCCACTACATGGTGACTGCATGCAAGCCTTGAGTGCTTTCTGAGAACAGCCCTAGAGCCCCGAGAGCCCACTCTTCACTGACTGTCTCCAAGCCCTTGACCCAGCAGCAGAGCATGGAGATAACTATAACTATGGTAACTGACGCACAGAAACAAAATTAATTTCTTAAAATTTCTCCTGTTGAAATTATCCACAAAGCGCAGCAAAAGGTTTTGGTTCATTTTGGCCTGCTCTGATATTAGGAGCTGGATTGATTTTGTTGATATAATTACACAAAAAAAAAATAATAATATGGAGCACAAGAAAACTTACAGAAACTAATTAAGAAAGTGTGCTAAGAATTGAAACAAACAATCAGTAGTTGTACCATTGGTATCAGAACTTCTGGGTGATATGCTTGAATTTATATTCTCTACATATGTGTTGGAAGACTTTGTCTTGTGATGATGTTTCTCTCTATAAACCCTATTTTTCTTATCAGTGGGGAGTTAGACCTCATTACATGCATCATGGCGAGTCTGAGTAGACTATTCTAGTGTGACGAGATTAACTATTTGGGGGCAAACCTGCCCTAATAGCCCCAAAAAGACCATATATTCATGTTTAATTCCTCTTCATTGCCTGAGCCTGCACCCATATCCAGGATTTATATCCAAAACCTGCTCCCTCTGACCCACAATTAACCTTAATGAAATCTGGAAGGCTCTTTTTGTGTTTCTATATGTCTGGTAAGTGCGTGTGAGTGCACATGCATGCATGCATGTATGTTTTTCCACATCCTCTCCCTCCCTTCTTTTCTTTTCAGCTCCTCCATGTTACTTTTCAGCAATTGAAATCAAGGTAATGACTGGGCAAGGAAAAAGAATGTTCTTTCAATAGATAATTAGGGAGATTGGTTTACCAGGGCCACTCAAAGCCTATTCAAATGCAGGGCTGAGGCCAGGCCTTGTTGTCTGCTGAGCCCCAAAAGGCTCCCAAGAGAGGCATTCGCCTTGGCTTCATTTCTCAGAGCAGGTGCCTGGCAGGTAGTCAATGGAGACGGCCGGTCGAGATATATAAGAAACCCATCCCCCTGTACAAGGGGTCAACATCACAGGTCAGGGGTCATGAGCAGAGGTCACAAGGTCAATGTTTAGACACAGGACTGGCCAGATGACTGGAAATGCATCCTGGGCAGCGAACTATTAGTTCTATGACTGGATGTGTGACGGAAATGAAGATACGTCTGTTGTTGATTGACAGGCAGCTTTTCTTTAATCTCTGTTCAAACATTTTATGTGGCTTAGGTAAAATCAGCGAAGCATGTTTCTTTTTTGCCAGTCCACCTGAAATCCAATATCAACTCATTTCTGTTTCTGGGCTTTAACTTTTTACACAGTAACCACTGTAACAAATGTTCCTCCAAAATAAATAAATAAATAAATAAATCTTAAAAGTTGTTCTTTTTCAATTTATTGTCTTGTAAATGTTCTAGTTTAACCTTTAAGTTCATGCGATTCCTAATTTTTATTACTTATACTCTTTAATGATGCTTAACATAACCACTGCACATAGACCATCTTAATACTTATCATCTTCCCATTGATTTTCTCATCATAACATCAGCTCTAACGGCTTTATTGGAGTATTATTATTTTACATTATATGGGGCCGGTGGTCCCAGTTCACAAATAAATATGCTTAGAATTCCTTCCTGTGACAAGAGCAGTTCAGGATTAGGGGTCAGAGGTGATGTGCACTCTAATTTCTAATTAAATCGCTGTGTGGAAAAGTGATCCGTCATTGCCCAAAGGCTACTATTGACAAGGGCTCAGATACAAGGGCTTCACACGTAAAGGGATCAGCCTCCACCTTCATAACTCTCCCATCCACCACCCCTGGACCCTAGCCACCTTGAGCTCCTGGGCTGCACCCCAAGGGAAACACTATATAAATGTCAATGCACTGACAACTGAAACAGCCACAGCCGCCAAGGGGGGAAACACATGGAGTACAGGAGATTTTCTTTCCGTCACTCTAGTGGTGGTTCCTGGCAATGCAGCCCGTGATTTAGGGTCGGATCCTCTTACATAGCAGTGGACATGAGCTTCTGTGATATGAAACTGAAACTCTGTTGGGTTGGCAAAATGTGCACACCCAATCGCTTCTGGGTTTAGCGTGCACCCGTACACATGTGAGGGAATGGATACAGAAGATACTACAGTCCACAAACACAACTCTGTGTTGTATACATCGTTCAGGTATCAACAACCAGCCCTCCATTAGCATTTGTGGCAGTAAGCACTGCAACATATCCAATATGCATGTCAATTTTTCTCGCTCTAATCAAATAGAAAGCCTGTGAAGTAAATATCTATTTTCTTACAGCCCGACTGTTTACAACAGGGGGGAGCAGCAATATAAACAGTGTGTGGCAAATGAAGAATTTCTTTTAGGGAATCGGCTCGGCCAGCATATGCCAGATATAGGAAACCCATAGCATCAGTGGCTCCATATTGGCTGCAGAGGTCAAAGGCTAGGGAAGGTCAAAGGTGTCATCCTCCTTTCTCATCATGAAGTGCATTAACATCTTCTCCCTGTCCCGTCTTATCCAGATGGCGGAACAGGCCACGGCACAGATGCTTCATTTTAAAATATCTCAGGGATCCAAAACGGACCATCGAGAATAAATATGGCTCCATTTAAGACATCGTATTTCAAAGGAATATGGATATGGATACGGGTGGACGTTGGGTGCGCATAACCCGGCTGTGTTAACCAGGCCTTAATTGATTCTTGGTACAGTTGCAACAGCTTGCTCTCTCAGTTTGCGTAAACTATTTAATTTTTCGTTCATTTGAGGGGAAAAAAAGGGAAAACAGGAAAGGATGGGGAAGACAGGTCAGTAAAATTAGACTGACCTAATCAAAAATAAAAACTTCCTAGATATTGTATTCTGGTGGCAGCCAGGCATGCTAAATCTCTCTTTGACTATGCAACTTCAAAAACATGTCATTTTGTCTTTTGCCAAAGAATAAACCAAAGATAAAGAACTGTGCGTCTGCTGAAATCAACAGACTCATTAGGGCGAATTGTTGCTATTGGCAGCCGACCGTGATCCATGTCCAGAAAAAGACAAGAAAACGGGGAGGGCCCTAACCAGGAGGTAGTGACCTCACTTGTGTGCCCGAGTAATTAAGTCACAGGGTCTCGGAGTGCATATGCAGCATTCTTCCACTTTTGCATGAATATGTCGCATGTCAGCCAAAAGCTACATGATTAATGTTGCACAGAAATTGTCCAATTGGTCGCTTTAAAAACTGCCAAGGCAAATGTGCGCATATGTGATAATGTTCCTCCAGATTTCTCAGTTATTCCGTCACCAAAGCTCATCATTCAGTGTCCCTCTTCCACCAATCGGCGCAGCTCATAAACAGATGACCCCGCCCCTCAAAACCGGTCATTATTTTTACAGCACCAAAACCCTTCCAGGCATGCTCACAGTCAAACAAATAGAGACTCTCCAAGCCAAATAGACTGAGGCACCCTGCCGAGAGCTTTGAGTTGGCCCTCGTTCAGCTTCACACACATTTATGTTTATAGAGAGAAGCCTTGGCTCGTCCACACTTTCGCATACAGACATCCAAACACACACACACACAAACATATATGGCAAGCTACCCTGCCCAGAGACCTCTGACTTGAACCTGCTGCTCTCACTCAGCAACACATAAATCACTGGGCTCTCAGCGGCACTGCTGGCCCTCAGTGCCATGCTGAACTTGACTCCACGGGAATAAAAGTCTGTAACTAGATACAAAAACTAATCCAGGCCAGAGACAATTGCTGGCACACTGAGGCCCTGGAGGTGCTGATACCCCCCTCTGACGAAATGCTGTCTCTGTCAGGAGACCTCTGACTTCTGCACGAAGGCCCGCTGCTACTGGTCTAAGACAAAGAGAGGGGAAGAATGAGCGAGGACATGGGGATGATGAAGACGTAATCTGTCAAGTCATCCTCACTCTTAGAGTGACCATGTGCTTTTCTAAACATGTCTGCTCCTCCAGCGCATGCTCTGTCAGGTATAATGGAGAAGTTACAAAGAGAAAAGACAAAAAGGCTTGTTTCTCCTCAGTTTTATTTATATTTTATATATTATTTTATATAATACACTACATATTACTTGTACTCATTTTTACTGTATTTAAAAACTGTGTATAATTAGTTACTAAGTTTCTAATATGATTAGCCAACAGTATAAAAGTATAAGGTTGTTGAAAATAGCTCCACATTTACCAGCTGCAATATTTCAATTACGCTATGATGTCAGTGATTATAAATAATCAAATTAAATAAAAAAATACATCAAATTACACTGGAATATGGCATATTTTTTGATATACTTACATTTTGAATCCAGTATTTTTTACATGAATATGTCTTCCACCACTCTACATTTTATTAATATTTTGCAAAGCACTGCAGAGAACACAGAAACTAGTGTCAATCAATTTGTACATTACGAAATCACATATTCATCAGCTACAATGTGGCACAATTTGACACGTGTACCTGAATGAAACGAAACGGCATACCTCAGCGCACTTCTCGGAATAGGAAGGGCCGCTGACAATAGTGTGCAGAGTATTTATCCTGTTGAGATTTGGGAAAGGCTATCGTGTTCCTGTGATGCTGCGAGAATACTCTGCTAAGCCTTCTGGAGGTGTTGTGTTTCCCAATTAAACAAAACACTGATGAAGGAAGGACCGTGTCAGTTGGAGAACCTGAATTGCTCACAGTTCGAAGCGAAAGTCAAAAGTGATCGGTGCCTTTTGTCATGATCCTGGAGATTAATGAGGCTATATTGAAATGCAACACTTCATTTGGACTTCTCAGTTTCCTTTTGTTGTCCTGTTAGTCAAGTTAAGCGACTGACATGGAGGCACAGCAAAGCCCTAACAACACCCTGCTGTAAATAATCCGGGAGCATGTCCTGTAATGCGGCAACCTCCCACACCACTCCCTAACTGTCTTACTGCGCTCCTGCAGCACACTGTAAAGCCTCCATCCCAGCCTCCAGTCACAGTCGCAGGCCTGACACAAGCGAGTAATACAGGAATGTCTCTGTACTCTTCTGTTCTGATAGTGGCCACTGGTTAACTCTGATAACATCAGGCACCAGGGCCTGCACAGCCACAGGGCTCCAAGACACACTTTTATGACTTAAGTATCTGGGACTGATATCTGCAGCCATCAGCTCAAAACGCGCTCATCACATACTTACACAGATAGATACTCGGACACTCTCCCTCCGTCTTACAGATACACACAGAAGGACAAGAATGCAAGTCCGTGTACACATGCAGGCAATCTCACTCTTATTATTCTACTTTCAATCATCTTTGTTGAGACATATACACATTGGGGCTTCTATATTGTGTAGACAATACATAAATACTTGAATCAACTTGCATTTCATTAGCCCCAAATCCTAACCACTTAACACTAACCCAGTAACTTAAATTTAATCATCTAATGACAAACTTTAATAACATTAATCCCAGTAACCCTAGATCTAATTCCAAGCTGATTTTGACAAAATGCTTAAAAACTTAGCAAAAAAATCATCTTATCTTTGATGTAAATATTACAAAGGTAATGTGCATGTACAAGAGTAGATACAGACAAGTCATAACACTGGAAAACATGCAGGAAAACATCACAAAATGTCCAGAAATCACTCACTCCCACACCGACAGCAATGCATATGTTTGGCATATGTCACCCAGGTTACAGGTGATTTTGTTGATGTTCCATGTGTAATGGGATTTCCAGATGCATGACGCGTTGGCAGTCATACGCTTGTATCTGCATCAAGCAGCCAAAAAAAAATGGGCATAGATAAAAGTCAGAATGTAGAGATTATGTGATGCGGAAAATGGACCTAATACAAAAGCTGCCATATGAATGTCTAAAAATATAAGTCTGGACTTTGAATACTTTCATCTCGTACACACTTGTGACAAGTTTATTGCATAAATGTGATTTAAGAATAGGCTTGGCTAGGGATGCAGACAAATAAAAGAGCAGGAGCGGCTGAACAATGAGGATGCTGGGCCGCCACCGTCCCTCATTGTTAGCATTCATTATTTTAATAAAGCTTTTTTGGCACCTTATTATTCAACACCAAATTTACTTAATAAGAGTTAAAGCTCTGTAGCATTTAGTTTAGTGGACTCAGTGAAAATAGTGTGTTTCAAGATGTGCCTATACACAACAGAAAGGATAAAATACTATTTTGCCTTGTATATACTCTCCCGCGCTGCTGCTATTGTTGCTGTGGCTCAAGTATCTTAAAACGGTCACAGTTTGAGTGTACAGTGTACGCTCCGGGCTTTGCCATTCAAAACGCAGTGGCAGGATTTTCCCTTCAGGCCCTTCAGGGTCATGTTCACACTAGCTGACCCTACCGCTCTATTTTTGTCAATGGCAAACTAAATCAGCAACTCAGAACATCGGTGTCCTTCTAATTCAATAAAATCCCCAAAACACACTCAAAAATGTGTAGTAAACGACAAATAAAAGTGCTTTAACCGGAAGGTGAGCTACTATAAAAGGTTCATGCTACGCGTTGAATCGGCACAACAGGGTGCACCCAGCCACAACAGGAAGGCTGGGTGCAGTCATGTAAATGCCTGATTTTGCATTTGGTCATTTGGTGAAGGACAACATAGACTGTTAGGAACATGAAACACTCACCTGAGAAAATAAAAACTATGTATAGCTTCACCAGATCGAGTACTTTAAACTATACTGCAGAACAGATGTATATTCTTTACACTATACTAACCTTTGGGTGGAGACATCTAACTGGTCTATATTTCTACATGTTATACCCGTATGAAGAGTTTGCGCTATGTATGATGTGTGTGTGCCGAAATGACTTAATCAAATAGCTATCATCAAATAATGAATTTAATTAGAAAGGCACGTTTGATTATTTGATTGTATTTATTTGCATTAGTTTGAAGACCTTGCTTTAACTCATATGTTCTAATTACAAACTTTTATACATATACCTTAACTTGTCTTATAAAAACCGACGCATCCAGTTAATAAAAACTGCCTACGCCACCACTGTCACTTCCGTCAAAGTGTGGAGACACGGCAGATAGCCTTTACTCCTCTTTGACCTGAGAAAAGGCAGCGTGTGCCTTTTGATGGACAGCACCACTTCAGTCTTCCACATTGATGGTCAGTCACACAAACAAAAAGAGGGATGAGATGAGTTTCTCAGGGGAGTGAGGATAATAAAATCAGGGTGTCTGTGTGTCCTGAGAGGGGGCAATATTTGATGCTCTAACAGAATGAAGGTCTTTGGCGGCCCGGCCTGGCAGTCTTTTAGCTAAAGCAAGCAGATTTCTTTGAAGCCTGGCCACCTTGGCTGAAGAGCCATTACTCCTGGGCTTTTCTATACATTAACCATGCTACAGCAGCACAAGTGCATTACAGGCTGCCGCCCCAGCAGGGCCCAATTGTACTCCCTCTTGTTAAGTATTACCCCAACAGAGCTTTTGATTTTATTTTCATTTTTTTTCTCCCCACGCCGCTTATCCTCCTCCCCTCCCCCGATCAGATTAGGATCGATTGCTGCGTGGCAGAGCTGGCCCAGACATGAGGACCAGAACAACGCTACAGCGTGATTGTGCTCCTCAGGCCCCGCCTTGGAGACTATTCAGGCGACTAAATAGAATGATTTGCCCTTAGATGTCAAATTTCCTCCGAGACAAGGATGTCAATACCAATTAGATTGTCTGCAGTTGCCGTAGTTACGCCAGCCTGCCCCACACCGCCGCTGCCGCCACCCCAACCTCTTTCCCTCTAAAGATACACTCGCTCTCTTTTAACATCTCACTCACATCTCTTTTTTGTAGGCAGAGTGGTGGTCTCGGCACCAAGCCTTTAGCCTCAAATCAGTTTTATGACTGGCGCTGTGCAGACATTAGGCTAACTCCATTAGCCTCTCTGAAGGAGATGGCCTGAGGGGATACTGAGGGGCCAAGATGGGACCAGCGTGTGTGTGTGTGTATGTGTGTGCATGCATTTGGTGAAAGGGTGAAGGGGTAACATTGTCTTACAGAGTCTTCTGGCATCTCCTTAAAGGTCACTGTCTGCTGGTTGGAGGAGGCAAAAGCCCACTGGAGCAAGAACATAAACAAGAAAGAGAAGTGGGCAGAAAATGGATTAATGAACAAATGTAATTAGGAGAAAGGGTGGATGGAGAGAGTGGGAGAGAGGACTCTGTCTCCACTTAGTATCGTGGCTCCTGCAGGCGCTTAAGTGCTAACATGACAAACAGATGTGGCCATGGCTGGCCAGACATAAGATCACACACACGCAGGCATACACATAAATCTACACAAATACGCGTAGTGTCTTTCACTCTCCTTTTCAGTCTTTTAAAAATAAATGCGCGAAACACAAAAAAAAAAATAAAGAGATTTGATTTATATATTTGCGTCAGAATTATTAATGATAAAAACGTACGTATGACAAGATAGATACAGGAGCGACACGGCAAAGCGCAAACAGGTTCAGAGAGTGCAGCCACGTACTCGTGTAATCAAAAAACTCAGCAGCATTAGTCCAGATCATATTAGGGATCCACCAGAACTTGCATGTTCTTTCATTGACAATTCCACCTTTTATTTGTCATTCCCATGATAAATTCTCTGTGTTATTTTCTCAGCTGTCTTCCTGCATGCGTCTGTGCAAAGTCACCTGGTTTGAATTTCGGCATAAATCTGATGTTGACATGTTATCAAAAGCAAAAAAAAGCACATCCTCCATCTGTTGATAAATTCCTATTTGCTTGAGTTAAAATTAACTGGCAGGTATGTTCTCTCACTGCGTATTTTACATCAAATATTTATGGTATGGGCCACACTGAGTGATTAATGTGAGTACACAATGACTTCCCTCTGTTTAGTTTACATCGTATTCGCTACAGGAATATGAAACCTTATCCTTTGTTTTCCAGGTTTCAATTAGCATCTACAGTCACCGTTAACTACTGCAATTTACTAAATCAATATCTTCCCAGAAAGCATCGAAAGCAGAGCAGGAAAAAGTATTTGGCTCTTTTTTCAGTCCTCTATTTACATGTTGGTCATAAACACGAGGAGATTTGGAGATTATGTGACGATATCCTATCTTACAATAATTTACCTCCAAGATTTAAAGCAATATACTGTACAAGGACCTCTGGTCGATTTTTTTTTAGCTACAGAATAAAAACGACTTCGACCTTTGTAATGCAACCTAGTATTCACAGTGTAATGCACATTCTTACTTTCAAGTCTAAGGCAGGCTGTGAACAAGCAGCAGACACATGCAAACTAATGTGAGTCATGACCGTGATTGCAAATCTCTTTCTTTCAATGCTTCTTTTTTCCTCTTTTCTCTTTTCCGAGGGCACTACACAATCATTTGAGCGGCGAGGAATGGAAACACGACTTGCATTTTGAAGTTGGTTTAACCTTGCGGTGACACCTATTGCAGATGGTTTGAAATGGTTGAGAAGAATAGTTTCCGCATGGTGGAATCTGCAATTAGGCAGCACATCTGCACCAGCAGAAGCAGCGGCGGCACCCCAGCATCCCCCGCCCCCCCGACCTCCAGATCTGGCATTCTCTGAACTTGGTGTTGGTTGGCAGCCAACACAAACAGTTCGCACTACATAACTGGGAATAATTTTATGAGATGAATCTCAACTGGGAAAATGAGACGAATTTCAACTGTGAATATTTCAAGAGAGCGATGCGTCTCACTTGTCCGATCGATAAGAGAGAAGGGACAGATCAGGACAGCGGGAGAGATCTGGATACAAGTCGCAGGACAGGAGGAGCAAATGGCTGAGGGAAGTGAATAGACAAAGAAGGATAAACAGAGCGAACGATGAAAGGAGGGGAGGAGAGACAGTGACAGCCATGAGACAGAAATTTACAACCAGATCATCAGTTAACCACTCCAATCACAATGGATCAAGCCATTAAATGTGCATTTTTTTCCAAACGACCTCCTGACTGACAACAACTACAGATCATGAGCTTGTATTGATGGCTGATGGAACACTATGCAGTCCCAAAGTCTGAGAAGTTCACTGTTTGTCAGTTAATTCGGCACATGCAGACAGGAACAAAACAAATGCCTGCCCTCTCAACTTACGTACGTCTCATTAAATGCAATCCAGTTATTTCAAGCTACAAGACTAATGCCTCCTGCTCTCAAGTTGGCATGTTTACCTTGCTCTCGTTTTTCTTGTGCTGAATAAGCACAGAATGTGACCATTAAATATATTGCTGATGGAGAGACAAGGGGAGGGAAACATCAATATTAAAGTGAACTGGAGTTACTGCCGCCTAGGCTACGTGACAGGCTATCCCTGGGTGACATCACCAGCGGGGATAGATAACAAATATATGCCATGAATTTACACTTGTGAATCAGAAGCAGGTTAATTGCCAAGGAGTTTTTTTCCACATTCACAGAATTTATCTTGGTGTACAACAGATTAAACAAACAAACGATGTGACGTAGTGTTTTTTTCAATGCGCGTCTCTTAACTTTTGCTATTCTCAGGTGTAAATCTTGAACGCGAGCATGTGATTAAACCATATTTCTGTGACTTAGCAATGTTTATAACTTTTATCAGAATCTACTAATGCACTGGGGCAATAAAACTGGTTGAGTGGTACATTCAAAATGCTCTAAATATGCTGAAAATTCTAAATTGGAAACAACACGTATTTACTTCCCCATTATCAATGCAATTAGCTGGGGTGTAATGAAAAGAACATGTGAAACAAAAGGACCTTTGGACATGGCATACTCCATAAAATCCAACTTTCAGCACCTCTGAAATTAGACCTAAACTCCCCCCAGAGGGGCTATTAGATGACAAATCCTCGCGATTGACCAAGTTCTGCCCTCTGCTTGCTCGTGACTGACGTCCCAACCTCTTTGAAGTCCCTCACCGCAAAAACACCAGCTCCGCTTCCTTTTCTCAAGGAGGGCAAACGCTGAGCTGTCCCTTTTTTAGGACACTCGAAAAGAGCAGGAGAGGGTCTCGGGGAGGGAAAGGGGGACCCACAACATTCAAAATAAGCCAGATGTTTGCGTCCCATGCTAACATGTGGAGACGCTGAGCTCGCCGTGGGCCTGCATTAATGAAGGCAGAGATCCATCTGGGGGTGCTGATAGGCGATGGGGATGCTGTGTGATAGGCCATGGCGCATACACACACTCACCCGGTCACATGTGCTAGCAATAAGTTAGCCTCGCTGCCGCTCTGGACGGACAAACAGATGGGCTGCGGGTCTTTTTCCGAGACGGGAAATAGAAGAAAATGCCGGAGAAAATAAAGCATATGAGGCTGTACACATTCTTTCAGCCAAAGTAAAACATATATAAAATAATAATATAAAAAACTCATAGACACTGGTTGCTCTGAAACACTTGTAGCTGGTATTGTGCTTATATATTGTTCTATATGTTTGACCTAACTTTAAAATCAAGACGTTTTTAAAGTTAATTTTATCGGTCAGTAATGAATTAGTAATAATTAAGTATCTTTTAATTCAAAGCAGTGAAAAAGTAAAATTAGCGTAACAAATTACATGTACTTTAGGCAGTAAATTAAAATAAGATGATTCAGGGATGTATTTTGGGTGTACTGAATGCCGCTAAGTATCTGGTGCAATGATGGCTAGTAATTAACATACTTTGGCTGACTATTATGAGATAACAATATTTTCATGGACATTAATAATGCTTATTTAAAATTCATTATGCTATTTGAGCAAAAAAAAAAAAAAAAGTGTGTTCAATTTCAGCCAAAAGGATAATAGTCTCTTTATTAGTCTTGTTCATAAAATATCAAAGAGATTTCAGATAGGTTTAGCTAACAGAATTGTTAATTTGGAGGGTTAGTGGAAGAGCTTTATACAGTATGATTTGATTGTGTCACAGAGTTGCAGCATGTACATCGTAGTGTGACGCACGCCCTCTGTCAAGGCATTATCACTCCTGGGCATTCAGCACAGCATGCTCAATATATACAGCGCAGCATGTCAAAGTCCTCCGCATTTTTAAGTGAAAGGCGAAACGCACAGAAATAACCGCCTAGAATTTCAAAAAGACAGCCCAAAAGAACCGGACGATAGGCGGCGGAGAGCGAGGGCGAACGAAAATGTAAAGACTGTAAGGAATGCTCTCGTGTGAACTGCAAATGAACCCCTAAACCCCAATCTCCACCTGACAAAATCTGTTCTTTTCTCTGACACGCAGCCGCAAAGCGCTTGCAGCCCGCGTGTCGGAATGCCAAGTTAAGATCTTTATAGGCTTTGAAAATAAATATTTCCATCACAAGTAAGGGTGCAGAAATGCACAATCCAAAAAAATTAAGGTTTTAAATCAAAATTTTACCATTCTGCTGTTTATGTTTGTTTGACACACGGCCTCACAAGGGGAGTGTTGTCAGATTGAGATTATGTGTGCTTATTTTGGGAAAAAAATAAAATAAAATAAAAAAGATACCACAAATATCACTTAAGAGCAAACTTACTGAACTGAGATATTCCTCTATTTAAACTGACCTAAACACACACACACACACACACACACACTGCGAGAGCATTTCGTGATGGCCTTAACGTCTTCACATTTAACACCTCTGTGGTGTGTAACCACATTGTTGGCTTTCTAATCTCTCTTCAGCTGTCATCAGTGACACATCACATTAGGCTGCGACTGAACTGAGGTAATGATAACCACAGTTGCATGGTTCGAATGGTATTTAAGAAGCCCTAATGCCCTGTTTGTTTTCCTATGTGCTCTCTCAGAGGTGCTCTCAGCCCAGCATGAGTGTTGTGATTGGTGTGTTTTTGTCTGTGTGTGTACGTTCGGAGACACTCCCTCCACTAAGCTGGCCGGGCCCTTTTCTCTCTCTATCTATGAGTCTGCCTCCCTCCTTCATTCAGTCACTCACTTTCCCTCACTCGCTCTTTTCTTTCCCTTTTTACTTCCCCTCTTTATGTCTGCTTGTTTCCTCCTCCTCCTTTCGTCTGCCTCTCTCCTCCCACCGAGGTTGTGTGCATTCCTGCCAGGAGGGGCGGAGGTGTCTGTGATCCGGGCTCGATAAGGACCAGACCTCCCCTCCACGCTACCCTCCCTCGTGTTCGCCCTCACCCCCTCCCTGGGAAAATGGGTGCACCCTCCTCCCTGGCAGGGCACCGACTCCCCTTTGAGTGTGCTGCCAGCCATGGCAGCAGAGACTTAACATGATTTGTTTGTCTGCTGCTGCATGTTTGCACCAAGCACTAGCACCAACCCCCATTACTTCGGCCGGAGATCCAGAGGGGTGGTTAGCTGGTGCAGATCTGGAGGAAGACTGCAGGAGGCATGGGGTGTAGGGTTAAAGGGGTGTTAAAGAGGGTGAGGTAGGGATGGTGGGGGACTATAGGGGTTAAAATAAGTTTGGAATATAATCCATGCGATGGAAACATTTCAAAGTAAGTCAGGCTGTAATGGCTGGACTTCACATAACAAGAAAACATGCACACACGCACACACACACACAAAACTATTTCACTAATCACTCAGTTTGCATTCACAAAGACTGAGGGTTTTGACATTCTTCCTTTTTTTTTTCCTGGTGTTTTGTAATTGGCTCGCTTCCTGGTGCAGTGGCAGACAGCAGGCACAGCAGCGGCTGCCCAGTCGGCCCATTGATCTTTCATCAGCCCATAGAGTTAAAGCTGAAGGCATGAGGGAAAGGTTGGAGAGGCAGCCCCTCTTTTTATGGCAGCCCGCTGGAGCCTGCCTAGGATTGTTCCCTGTTTCCTCAAATTGTTTTTCATTTAGTCAGGGTGCAGCGCTGTGCCGCTCTGAGGAGGTGAGGTGGAGTGTCGCAGACATTTAGGGGAGCACGTAACAGCTACAGCCTGGGGAGGTGGATACAATGGTATAGCAGCACTCAGGTTTGCTGATAACATTTTAGTTTTCTGTATGTGTGTGTGTTGAGCTTCTAGCTGTATGCGTTACTCCAAGCGTGGCGTTGTCTCTATATTTTTCTGTTTTCCAAAGCACAGATTAAATGACCTTTAGGCTTATGACTGGGACGCTGTTGGTGCTAGTTGATCTGTAGCCTAAGACGTCCATTCAGACATGATAGTTGTCATGTTAACAGTGTATTTTTGAGTAGAGAGTGTGTTGGAGAAATCTAATATTCCTTCCCTGGAAGACGTACTAACTAACTCAGATGACAAACAGCTGTTTCACTTGATAATATTTCTTCCAGACTATTAATCAAAACCGTTCTAAGAAAAAGAAAAAGTGCTCTTGACACAACTCAGTTTCACTTAAGGGGCTAAAATTACCTTGATCAATTTGCATGAAAGCCATGGTAATGGTCAAGTCATCCAATCATATCCAATCAGAGGGTCTGATCAGTATGTGGGTGTGGTCCATTGTATCCCCAGCAGTATTCCATTGATCCGAGCTCCAGGCTGAGCTGCAGCAATCATACGGGCCTTAACTTTGTCATCTAACTGATACGTGATATTAGGATCCTTCTTCGCGGCAGCTCCACGGGGATCTGGTCAGAAAGAGAGAAAGAGAGAGAGAGGGAGAGAGGGAGAGAGAGGCAGACTTGAGATCAGCAGATCAATTTTCACTGGACTTTGAATATTTCATGTAGGGAGTCTTGCAGCAGACGCACAGATGGGCTAAATAACAACAATCTCATCCAGTCACACACATACACCTGATAGTGCATGCTTAAGAAATATGAAAATAAATGTCATAACATACAAAAAGGAGCAGACCTCAAGTGTTGCCTCACGGCAAAGAAAGTGAAGCTCTCCAATTTTATCTTCCAGACTAACAAAAAAGTAAGCGACTACCCTAATGATCAACCGAGATGTATTCATACAAAAGCAAATTTATTGCAAATAATCTCTGTGAGAAGACATTGCACAGACACGAGCGTACACACATGGCCACTTCACCCAAAGGACCAGGTTAGGGGAATCATGTCTGGATTATGTTTCTAGTCCCGGCGAACATGTGGTCGATGTAAGGCTGTGATACTGACTCAGCCCCGGTTATAAAAGTGGACACAAAGGACAACACGCTTAAAACGCCTGTTACATAGACACAAGAGATACGTGTTTATACAGAAACTTATTGGTGTATTTTGTGCATTACACTGATTCCCTCAACACGGAGCAAGATCATAAGATTTCTGAGCATAAATGTCAGATTTATCTGAAGATAAACTTAAATTACACACTGTGTAAAACAGACAGTAAATCTATCCAGAGTATCAGCAGTAACAATACAACGGGATGACGCGCTCTTGCAGCAATAACCCACACCTGACCCCTAAACCTTCACCCACAGAAAGGATGTTGTTTCACCGACTGTCTTCAAATACTTTCCTCTCGGAAAGACATCAGTGAAACCAGAGCTTGTCAGCCTCTGTATTTGTTTATTAAGTATGCTCTTGGACTGGCTTACTCCCAAGATGGCTGTAACTGAGAGATTTGTTCATGTAGGCATTAGGCCTGGCTATCAGTGGTGAATTATTTATTGAAAAAAATCTTCCTTTCCTTGACGGATGAGAGAATATGTAGGACTCCTCACTGACTGTGCCGTTCATTCAAAGGACGATGAAAACATCGTTAAGCACTGATTGAAAATTCAGGGAAAAAAAACACAATATCTCTATTTTTTTCTAACCTCATAAAATTGAGGTGAAAGCGCAGTCAGCGAGAAAATGACATAACCTGGAGAAAAACTGAAGTCGTAATAATGCATGTGGGAAAAATACATTTTAAAACAGCAAGCACTTAAAAAGTGATCAAGCCCTTTAGAGGTTTACATTCTGTGCTTTTCATGCAGCTCTCCCAAAGCCATGTCAGCCTGTCAGTGCCCCGTTAATATGCATGATTGATGCATTTTTACAAACTTTATCTTATTGAATAAATATGATAAACCTCAGTTTACACAGTGTACTCCCACTGACAGGACCGTCAAGAATTCCACAGGGGAGAAGCAGTGGCTGCAATTATTTTTTTTTTATGTTCTCAGTGTCTATTTTTGGCGATGGTCAAAACATAAAAAAAATAAAAAATAAAGACAAAAAAACACTAGTCTCAAAAAAATAAATAAATCGGTTACCGTTGATATCTCTCCTGGCAAATTTAAATCACAAATGATTTGATAAAATCGGCATAAATCACATTTGGTAATTTTCTCTGCCCCCTTTATTATGTTAGTTTTTGTAGTCTGCAGCAGTGAAAGAGAAAGAGACAGGCAGAGGGGCCTGGCTATTGTCATTCAATGGCCAAGCCATTTTGGAAATCACCGCTTTCTGCTCACTCCTGCTGCCTCTCTCTCCCTCTCTCTCCCCCTCTCCCTCTCTGTGTACTCCCTTATGGCTGCGCTAGATGCAAGGTTTCCTTTTATAATTTCCAAGTTGCACATAAGCTGCCAGCCCCCTCCCTCTCAGAAGACCAGGCAAATGTAAAAAGATTGAATCAGTCAATGATGGAAGTAAAAAATAAGCGGAAAGCTGTTTGACTTTATCCGCTAACTGTCAGCAGACTGCAGGAAACATGTTGGTAAAACTATTTAAAATTTCACCACATAATCAAACCGGATCCCAACAGGAGAGTTTCTAGCTTAAGACCTCTATGTATCTGCATTAAAGCTACAAAATCCTCAATTACAAGAAGGGACTAATAATGATCTAGCAAGAGATCACTTGCCAAATAATCAATCATGCTTATTTAGTGTTTTTAAACGGGATTTTTTTCTTAGGTTCTGATTAAAAAAAAATCAAGGAAACCCCTTAAACGATGGCTATGTTCTATTTTGTAATATATAATACTAGTTATTTTTGCCATATGGGGGCTTTGTAAGCTTCTGACCTAATTTGAATAAAATCACCCTGGCCCTGTGACCCATGGCTCATCTAAACAGTCTCACATTGTCACACAAAGAGCCACTAAAAAGGGGCCCGTGACCCATTTAGTGTCTTGGCCCATATTTCAAGAGTGAAGTATGATACAAACATTGCTATCAGTGAATCAGCAGCCTGGCTGGAAAAAAAAACAAAAAAAAAACACCAAGGACGAGAGAGAAAAAAGCGCCATTTACCAGATTAGCAACGTAAAAAATGACCGAACCAACTCGAAAATACTGCGTTAAATCTGAGATATTTAAGACCTGAGCGTGATGTGGATGCTGGCAAGCGGACGACTTAGGTAGCTGCAGGCAGGCTTTAGAGCATCCTGCATGTTTAGGCTTAAGTTTGTAACCTCCACACTGTCAGTCTCACACCGAGGGAGAATATTCTCTTCAGTGGGAAATTAAATTCACTGGCAGGACGGCGGGACGCCCCCACCTGCTTCGAGGACAGCAAAGTGACCACTCGAGTTATATGTCAGTGTCTCTGCATGGAAAATGTGTTTTAGTGAGTAACAGAAAGAGAAGTGGAAATTAAGACGTATGTGTGTGTGTGCCTGGGACAAAAAAAAAAACAAAAACATAGAGGCTGATATTTGTGTTTATTTTAACATGTGTGTGCAAGTTTGCCTTTGCAAGTGAGAGGGGCTTTAGGAAAGTGTTAACCATTTGTGAAATTGTGTTTAACAGAAAGGAATTTGAAAATATAGGCCATATCACTGCTAACTGGTGTACAGTTAAGTATTATGTCACGGTTTCCCCCTGTTTCACATCGGAACAAAAGCTCAAAATCTGACGGCACTCTCTCTGTGCATCAGGAGATGTGATACCTGTGAAAATACAGACATATCATCAGCCTTGTAAGGTGCCTTAAAGCGTTGCAGTGAATGCTGGAAGACAGGTCCAAATATTGAGATCAGGCTGATTACCTGCAGTAGTGAACTACTGATGACACTGCTGCTGCTGCTGCTGCTGCTGCTGTAAAGTGATGGATGGATCTGACCAAGTTGAAAGGTTTAGGAGCAGACATATGCATGCACATTACTCCGGGGAAAAATGAGAGAAAAGATTATTTTGAAGATATTTCAACATGCTGTAACAACCATACATAGTCATTGAAGCAGTGTTTTGAAGCCTATAAGGTGACAGCCCTCATCAGTTATAAGGAGGAACGCAGAAACAGGTAAAACAAGGGTCAAAAGAACTCATAATCTATGTGTTTGAAGCCTATTTGTGATGCTAATTCCGAATGTATATCAGAGTAGGTCATGTGTACTAATGCTTTTCTAATTAAACCATTAAGTTCAATAGCCGTCTTCAGCTCAAACGAAGTGTGATATATTCAAAAGCTCCGCGTTAAGTTTGTGGTGAAATAACCGTGACACGTCATCTTCTCACAAATGTCCATCAGCAGTCTCAGGGGAGTCTCTCAAACGCGCGGGCACGACATCAAACGCTCGTCCGCATTTATTGGACCGGGAAGTGTCCAAACAGGTGTGGAAATGACCGAAAAATTATGAGCGAGCGCTGCAGCAACGCGCAGCTGGTGGACGCGTCTGTGTGCCTTTAGCGTGGAGTTTGTGCGCCAGGCGAGCGCGGAGAATAATCTGTTTACAGTGTGTGCGCGTTGATGGTCATTTTTTATGATGTTGTTTAATCCACAGTGCAGAGAGGGGGGTGGGCTGTCTCGGAGAGCCCCAGACAAGCTGGCTCCAGAGGCCATCTCTGTAGGCTATGGGCTTCTCTATTTGAGCAGATAGAGACAGGTGTAAATCTCTCCTGCGATCTTTACTTTGCACTCTGCGCGACACTCACCTGAAGGTAAATAAATGGTTTATGGCCAAGTAAATGAAGCACCTCTCTCGTTTTGTGGGCTTGTGCACAGGAAGAGAACAGCCCCCGGGTATATGTCATTGTCATGCGCTATGGTTTACAGAAGAAGAAAAAAAACGACCACGATGATACGCTATTTATTTTCATTTCCATGGGGTAAACGTATTAAGTCAAATACTTAAACAAGAATTCGATGATATTATGTTTGAACAATTAACAAAAGGACAGTGCAAATAATTTCAAGTTTTTCCTAAATTTAAAAAGCAGTTTTTACGCACTCAAGAATATCTACGACTGAAAGATTTTTAATATAACTTTAGTTTACAACAATTAAAGTTACTTAAAATATGAGCTCTAGAGACAGTTGTATCGCTTACTAGGTCTATTAACAGGCGAAAGTGCCTCTGTGTGAATACTCTGGCGCACGCAATTATTCCATCTGGATTGATCCCCAAAGGTGATTATATTTGTGAGTATTCCAGGAGCTCGCAGCCACATTGCGCACCCTGCAACACGCAAAATGTGTATGTGCCTGTGTGTATCTGAGGGTTTGTAATGAGAGAGAGTGAGTGAGTGAGAGGGAGAGAGAGAGAGAGAGAGAGAGGGTTGGGGGGGCTATTATACCAAAGTTCTGCAAAGTAGGTCTGTGCCATACTTGATTAAGGTTTGTTCCGAAAAGATGGTTGCAGACATGAGATAATGAGGTCCTGTGATAACGCGGGCCTCCTTTAAGTTTTTCCCATGAAACGAGACTGTCGCCAGTCCACAAAACGACACTGTGCATCGGCACCACGCTACTCACTTCTCATTTGTCGAGCACAAAAGCTGATCCACCCCAAATCCGCACTAACAAACCAGGGACCGGGAGCAAATCATATAATGTTCAATCGTATTCACTTCTCCACTAATTAACTGGAATCCCACCTTATTTTTAAATACAGTGACCAATTAAACTGCCATGTATGCCAAAGGTCTCTGGGGCCACACTCGGTCGCCAGGAACATTTGTGAAGGTCTGCGGCTTCACTATAGGCAATGGATCTTATTAGGTGAATGACCTCGGCGAGGAAAGGTTACGGGCTTTTTCACTGCCCTCGGTTGGAAAACTAAGATGTTTCCTAATCGGATTTTAATTGGTTGGTTGGGTGGTTGGCTTGTGTCTTCTCAGTGCGCGCAAGGCTGAA
Source organism: Chelon labrosus (assembly GCF_963514085.1). Classification (NCBI taxonomy): domain Eukaryota; kingdom Metazoa; phylum Chordata; class Actinopteri; order Mugiliformes; family Mugilidae; genus Chelon; species Chelon labrosus. The sequence goes on from NC_140355.1 coordinate 13,089,183, forward strand.
TCTTGTGTTTGTATTTCAGCGCGGATGCACTAAAATGGAAATCATGGACAAACTGAACGGAAGGATGGGATCTAAAGTTGTCATCCGTAAGATGCCATTTGTTATGTTTATGAAACGCGCAGCTTAGTTTGCAGTAAAATCAACAGGTGTTAACTGAACTAATTACACATTTTAAGCTTTTTTAACTGTTAGGTCACACACCTGTAATCTTTTTTTTCCCCATTAAAATACTCGGTTACACTTTAAGCACAATAGGGATCCAAAATATTTAGATATTATATACCACAAATGGCAGTATATCAGTTTAACATTTAGCCCCACAAATGGAGGAACAACCACAATTTATTCCCTTTGCAAATACAGGCTATTTGTTTGCAACATGAATTCAGACCCCTCCGTGCTTATTCGAGGTACAATCCTATAAGTTAAGCCGACCAGGTTCAGCTTACGTTCAAATACTCCCCCTCATTACCCCCCCAAAGAAATGTCCTCATGCAAAACATCTGTAGGGACTTCAATAAATGAAAGCCCAGCTCCTGACCGCATCCTACTTTTTTATTTTTTTATTTTTTCATGTGGTTTTCGTGTATTGTCTAACTTAGCAAATACGGCCAGTCTCATATTTCAAATGTCACAAGTCTCTGACGACTTGCAATTTGAACATGAAAAAGGAGCAAAGGCAAACAGCTAGTAAAAAAAAATATATATATAATAATAGGGAGAAAAGGAAGAAAGGGCTTGGCCTACTCTAAAACTTTTAAGTCACATAATACATCTAAAGAAAGCTTTTTTAAAATAATTATTAGCCTACTATTATTATTCCAGGTCAGTGCAGCCTGTGATATGGTGACCTGGTAGTTTTATGTTAAAACTAATGGACAAATGGGGCTAACTGGTGTGGTGTATAAAAGTACAGCAGGTTTTTCCAATTCATGCATTCAGAAGAACACGGCGGTTCATACACATATCAGTGTGCACGGAGCCAGATAAACCTGTTTATGCTCAACATCAGTGGCTACATTTCACACCATAAAGCAAAGACACAACTGCACTTGTGTTCAGTGTAAACGCATAGTAAGTCTGCACATTACTGAGATAAAATTACCCTGCAAGATTTCTGAAATAGAAAGTTTCAGCTGTCACTGTGTGAGTTGCAAATAATGCTTGAAGGCTCTAACCTTGCATTTGAACAAACAAAAGTTTAGTTAAACCGTGCAACTGAAAATATTCTGAATAGAAATGTATGCAAGACGTCTTTTTTAATAAATCTTAATTTTTATAGTAGCGTTTGTTCCCCAGGCCACTTAACGCACTTGGACGCTTCCGAAAACATTTACAATATACCTTATTGCTTCAACAGCTACTACAAGGGTCCATCCATATACACAGAGAAGCATGTGGGAGACTCAATTGACCGCACTCAACTTTGCCGCCGCTTCAACTTGCCGCATACACTTCAAATTGTTGTTCTCGCTACTGACAAAACCGTTAATTCACCCAGAAACGGGAGGTCAAGTTTCAGCAAGAGCAGAAAAAAAAAAAGAAAGGAAAAAAGAAAAGAGTGGCCGACAACTTGCAGGAACATTTGCGTCAGATCGCAAAGGTTTTGCGAACACAAAGAGCTCCAGTGCGCCCTGGACGCTCCAAAAATATTTATATTATACGTATGGGCTAAACATTTCACACCTGTTGCTTTTATTTGCACGCATGCCTGAAATAAAGGCATTTAAAATATTGGAGACCGAATTAACAGAAGCTGAATCAAATGAGAAAGATAGGCTGATATGCTTTGTATTTTAAAATTTAAGAATAATAATAAAAAAAAATCCCTAAAATCGTTTTTTTTTTGCTCAAAGCAGAAGAGAACAAGAATCAATCTAACAACAAATCTGACCATTGCCATATCATTCTGAAGGAGGCTGGTTATCTTTTTTTTTTTTTTACTATTTAAATTTTTTTTAATAATGCACATTTACAGGTTTGTGGAATTTTAGTGGAAATTAGCTCCATTTATTGCATTCTCAAACTTACCGGACTCACCATGCACCCTTTAATATCTGTTAAAATAGGTATGTGGCCCATTCTGTTCAAACAAACGCTTCTTACATAAGCCTATGTTGTTTTATTTCTTAAGCAACCGCCTCACCTCAGCAGAGTAAAACAAAAACCAAGTTGGGATGAGGCGCAGCTAAATCCTCACTGAAAAGGGTGGATTATGGGCTCAGGCCTGCACACAGCACCTGGAGGGAGTGGCTGGAGAATCGTTCCCAAAATAACCTGGAAAACTTATCCCAGCAGGTTTGCAGCGAGGTTCAACAGGAAAAATGACAGACCACCTGAGGCACAAATCCAGGAAGATCTGGCTTACCTGCAGGGGAACTGACACCTAAGTTAGTTTTTACAAGGTCATTTAGGGATGGGGTGTACTGCAGTTTATGAATGCTGCAAAATTCCTTCACTGCGTTTAAGGAGCTCCCTTCGAGCAACAGTCGCGGCTATGATGTGGTTTATATGCGAGCACAAGCACGATGCCTGAAACCTCCCCATTTCCTGCTGAATGACTATTGCTGTGCTTAGCATGGACATACGGTGGATCGGTGCTGCACTTGATGCTTTTACCTCAATCACCATTCTCTGTAACAAAATGTCTGATTGTAGGACAGAAAGACATAAAAGACACGTATCCAACCGTCCCGTCAGTGGAAATCAGTGCTGGTTTCTTTTACCAAGCCCTCCAGACTGCATGGCACTTGCTTTTCCGCCTATGGTTTTCCATTTCAAAGCCCTGTGTCTCCATGTAAATACCAAAACACAGTAATCCAATCTGACCCCATTGCAAATTTTCCAGAAACTATTGGGGGGTAGTGGGGTTGACATGAGCCACACACTTATCCCACTTAACCTCTAGAGAGAAGCCACCCTAACCCCATAGCCCAAGATTCCCTCGGTGGAGGAATGCGCTGCTTTATACCACTCTGCTCTTAAAAGCACTGAGTCTTGAGGTTGCACTCAATGGCAAAACCTTATAACGTTGTGAGACTGTAAAGTCAAAGCTGCTCAAAGCAGATGCCATTGTGGGCTAAGATAAATGGACAGCAGATTAGGGCACCTCCCTGCCCGCTCCACTGTGCAACTCCCAAAACTTTTTGATTTAAACTCAAAGTAGTCTCTAACTGATGCCACTAACATACCAGGGATATATTTATACAGTGCTAACTTGATGACAAATAACCTGGGGATTTTTCTGTTTCCCATTTGCTATTGTTTGCTTTTTAGCATGCAAAAAAGTTCCAGTACGATTCCCAGTGCTCAGAATATAAGGAGAAAGATGCTTATCTCCCATGTTGGCAAGTGGTGGCACGTAAGGCAACCTAAAGACTTTTGACACATGGTCCACATCTGAGGCTTTCACCATGAGTATCTTGATCACACAGCTTGTAGCTGCACAGAAAGCCTGACGGCTGTTTATGGGGTTGAGCAGACAAATCCCCTGCATTATGCTCTACAGGTGATGCATGCCACTGGACTGGTTTGTCCTAATAGTGCCGTGTACAATGTATTAAAACGCAGCTGTCAGTCCTTACCCCAGTCTATAGCAGCAAGCGATAATGAGCATAAGTCGTTTTACATGAATAAGAACCATCAAGCAAGCTTGGGCTTCCAGCCAGACAATGTAACGCAAACATGTTCATAAACACTCTCAAACACTCTTAAATGTATGCAATGCAGATGTGAGAGAACTGTCACGATTTAAGTCAAAAAAATCCAGTGACACTGATCTAAGTTTATGAATTACTCTTTTTTTTTTTTTTTTTTTTTTTTTTAAACTGTCAAGTCTGTTAGCGTCAATACTGTCATGCGTGGATAATGCATCGAAAGCTTGACATGCCATTTTTATCTTTCTATAGCCCCCGCCTTAACTATGTGGTAATAAGTTAAAAGTTATGAGCCTGCCTCACAGTTGATAAACAACCTCAACCCAGGGGAGCAAATGTCTCCCCTGCACACTACCATTTTCCTTGTCAATCTGTAGTCAATGCGCTGCCATCAATAAGCACATCCCCTAATTAACTAAACTAGTATTTCATCAATACCCATAACTGGGCAGCACAGGAATTGATGAGAGCAAGGGTTGAGTTGACTAAAAACGCCTGACGGGGGCGTTTCATCGACAGGTAAGGAGTTTATCCTTCTTCCAGCCAATTGACTAAAACACGCACGTGATTCTGGAAAGTGCATTTTACAGTCCGCTCTCTTTTGGGGCGGCGCGGCCCTCGGCAGATCAATTCCAGCTAAATCTTAGAGGTAAATGGTTTACATTTAGAAAGTCATTATTGAACATCTCCCCTTCCTCTTCGTGTCGGGATGTACATAACGAAGTTTGGGGTCATTATAGTCGTTGAATATACTAATCTTGTCATGTTTCCTCTCCCTATCATGTCGTGTTAGGGCTGATGACTCTCACCAGACAATCTCCTCCATTCAGGAGCGGTGCCACCAAGTCTGTCCTTGCTTATCATTAACAATCTGCAAATAAACAGGACAGCATACATTACATCACTTGCAGCTCCATGATCAATTCCAGGAATGTCTTTGAAGCTTTGCTTAATGAACCTACACAGTGTAGCTGTTTTGTGTAGTCACGGCATGGAAGGCTCATAACCCATGACCTTAATGCAGTTTTTCTTCATTGACAATATTGTGAGGTTAGCGAATAGTAATAGGAATATTCAATAAAAACACATAGTGGTCGCAGTCTGAATTAAGGATATTACTCATTAAGGTCGCTGCGGAAGCACGTGAAAGAAGCCGCTTTTCCACTTTTCAATTCTTACAGCATATTCTCCCAAGGATAATTCCTGCCAACTGTGTGGACAGTTACTGCAAGATGCTTTTACACATCAGACACAAGCTGTCTGTCTGCGCTGCCAGAAATCAGCCACCCACATGGAGTGAGAAATTTTAGAGCCTGTCCAGTCACATACAGTCCCGCCTTTTGATTTTGATATGCGTGATCTCTCTAGATGTATAACAGGGAAGCGCTGACAAAGTTGGCTTCATCAATCAGTAGTGTCAGCTCGGACCTTTTTATAGCCTCTCCAAGTCCCTGAGAGCCCTAACCCTGTAAAAGTTTATATAGTGTATTGACCATTCTCTACTTGCTTAGCTAATGAAGCCAGCTTGGCTGCAGAGTCTGAGAGGCTGCCACAGAGTCAACACTGCTTCCTATTTGATGACACCTTCCACTAAATTGAAATGTGCTGCTAATGGGGGCGAGTGTTTAAAGAAGAATAAGCCCCGGTAATTGACACAGACCTGACCTCACTCACACAAAGAGAAGACTGCAAGGTCCTGTGCGGGCTATAGTAGAAAACAGCACCTTCCTGCCGGGGCTGTAGCGTTTTCATTCAGTCATACGCTGCTGCAGCTTTTCAACAGTGTTGCATTTGTTTTCTATAGCAAATCAATAACACACAGCACATAAGCCAGATATCCTTGTGTGTCTCCTGCGGGGAATATACTGTATTGCCGAGCAGACTACTTCACTTTACACGCATGCAAACGGCATACACACATACACAGACAAGAAGGGTAGTTTTATAAGGCAACACCTAGCTTCATATATAGATGGCGCAGAGGGTACTTCATTTTAATAGATTACTACTAAGCCACAGTAAACAAAACCTGCAAATCATGGCCGCAGTAGTCTCTCACAGATACTTTCAGACATGAGGATTTTAAAGTCAGTGTCTTCATTGCCTCCCAGAATGAGCCCTGCCTGACTGTTCAAGCCCAAAACTTCAAAACAATAAAGCCTTCCATTGTTTTCTAGCAACAAACAAGTACATAACATCTTTTACCATTTTAATATCAGAAGAATTTGGCCCAGGCTGCAGATGCATTAATATTGAATGAGTGATGCAAAGTATTGAACGCAGTCATGATTCAATATAGACCTCTATGGCTTCTTTTTTAACAATTTGCCCCCTCCTCAAGGACTTTGAGCTCCATGCTTGCGTCCCTGCCTGCATCCAAGGAGACAGACAACTGACTGAGAATTGATGGTCAATGTTTATCCAAGGTGGCTGGCCGGCCACGGCTCTCTAGTTTACTTGTGAATTTTGGGGTTAAATTGCATTTTGGAGAGCACTAGCGCGGCTTTGTCTGGCACGCACATCAGACGCATAGCAGAGAAGCAATGTTGCTGCACCAAATTATGAGCCAAGTTCTGAATGGTGTTTTAGCGTGTGTAAAGTATAGCCTGTATCATCTTTATTCATGGCGTAATAGTTATAAGACAGTAGCCCAGATCCTCATGGGTTCCAATATTATAGTGCATATAAAAATAGACTGACAGCTGTCATATAGTATAAACATTTACCCAGATAGCATTAAAATATAGCCTTATCAATAACGCATAGTTAGTGCAGCGTATGCAACTGTCACTTTGCAGAGGAGGACAGAAACGGAATTGTTTCCAAGAGACAGCTGTGCCGGGAAAAGCATGCTATATTTAACAGCAGAATTGATTGGTATGATTCAAAACACAGACGTTTTGATAGAAGAATTGATAATGCAGAAGCAGCGGTGAACACATCCTCGCTGGACCCATGCTCTTGCTTGCTGCATGTCTGCGCGCAAACTTGTGAGGTTGTATTATTGGTCTCAAAACTCATCTCGTCCTATAAAATGCTACGTCAAGTCCAAATTAAAATATCCCCCAAAAGAGACTTTGTGCGACTCGTGCAAGAGGATTGATCACCTCTTCATTAATATAATAAATGAAAATACAATTTTGACACAACAGACTCGCAAAGCCAGGTTTAGGCTGGAGAGTATTTGGGGATCTAACTGCGTAATTGCGCATATTAAAGATGACAATATAGGCTAAGAAAAAAAAAGTAAACGATTCATCTATGAGCATTCATTGAAAAAATAAAAATAAGCAATGTGATAAATAATTATTTAAGTTTCTTAAGACTCACAACCTTCTTATTAACATGACATAAACTTATCAGGGAGCGCTTCACATCCGACACTCGGTCATATTTCCCTGATATTTCAAAGGAGGACGTTACAGGAAACGTTGCAGTTAAATCTTTTTTTGCACACCACGAAGTAAACATTATAAAATCATAAAACTCATATAATTATGAATAAACACAGCCGCGTTCACAGTTGTTAAATCGCGAGAATATGGATGGCAATGGGGAAGAGCGAGGGGAAGTCCGCAGCGGCGGCAGCAGCAGCGCAACAGATCACAACATCACGCCGACAGAGCGAGCCGAATTCCCGGCTTGGCTTGTCTGCTCGCTCCCCTTCGCTGGGTCTCACCGACCGACCGATAGCGCAAGTTCTGTAACGATGTTGACATATTCACACAACACTGGCTGAGGCAGGGTGGTGTTTCACGGCAAAGCCCTTTTGAGTTTCCAAACACCTTTTTATAAGTCTGAAGTCTGTCCCCTCCACCCGACCTGTTAAAACCACGCCTACGCAGCCACACAATTGGTCCGAAAGCGTCAAAGAGCCAATCAAACGGAGCGCAGCTACTCGTAACATGCAACACATCCATACAGTATGAAGCCCTATGGGCCACAGAGGCGCTAGGAAAATCACGGAGCTGGGACCTTACCACCTCTCTCTCTCTCTCTCTCTGGCCGTCAGCGGACTCCTTTCTCTGCACACGTCTTTCTCTGAAATGTGTGTGTGCGCGAAAGAGAGAGGAGGAATAAAGTGTGTGTGTGCGTGTGAGGGTGCATGTCCGGAGCAAGTAAAGGCAGGGGGATTATTCGGCGCTATCGAAATATTTCAACACGTCGCCCTCGCTGCAGGACTGAAGCCAATAAGAAGGAACCCATTTTAACAGGAATGCCGATATTGTAAACAGCGGCAGAAGAGAAAGAATGCGCTGCAGTCAATTAAGTGACTCACCCCAGTTGCTTTAATTCGACTAATGTCCGAGAGCCAGCGACACTCAGAAAGGTGTCCGATGCGCGTCAACCTCCGAAGAAATTCGGTCTCTCAGCACTCCTGAAGATTAATGGAGAACATTTTTACATTGGCAGACTTTTGATCAAAATTCGGCAACGGTCTGTAGAGATTCAACAGCAACTTCTGAGAAACGGTGGATGCTTGTTCCTGCCGTCTTGAAGGAGGAATTCCCAAAGCTTTCCAACTTCAGATTTATTTTTTTCTCTTTTTTATTTTGTCCCCATTCGCAGCTCTTGTACGTATACGCTCCACTGTTGTAAGAAACATTGTGCTTCATCCGACCAGTCGTCTACATTTGTTGCCTGCACTTGGATGAACTTCCTGATGAGAGATCCAGTCATACAAGGATCAAGTATGGCATATCATCCGTTTATACCTCACCGGGGTCCGGAATTTGCCATGAGTGCAATGCTGGGTCACCAGCCTCCCTTCTTCCCGGCCCTGGCTCTCCCTCCCAGCGGCTCCCTGTCTCTGCCCGGCGCCTTGGGAAAACCGATCATGGACCAGCTCATGGGAGCCGCGGAGACCGGTCTCCACTTCTCCTCGCTGGGGCACCAGGCTGCGGCCGCCCACCTCAGGCCTCTGAAAACTCTGGAACCTGAGGAAGAGGTGGAGGACGACCCAAAAGTTCACCTGGAAGCCAAGGAGCTTTGGGAACTTTTCCACAAGAGGGGCACTGAGATGGTGATCACAAAATCCGGAAGGTGAAATATATTTTTTTTTGTGTGTGTTTTCTTTCCAGACATAGAATATACTATCAGGCACACAGAAAGCATGACATTACGCTGTTTGTGATTTGGATACATTTGTAATGCAATGCTCTTGGGCTAATTTGTGATCATTAAACCTACTTAGCAGCATTATTGTCATCAGCAAATGTTATGCAAATATAGCTTTTAGTGCACGATACTGTGTAACCCCAACAAGATTAAAAAAAGATATAATAGGACCAAAAATCTATCAAAAGTTATATATTTTTAGTTTCATAGAGTAAATGAATCCCAGTCTGTAGATAAAGTGTTGCAGAGATCTGTTCATACAACCTGCAGCAAAGTCAGAGGTCCGTGGTCACAAATATGCATTTAATGGTGGGATATACAACACAATGGAGGGCATTATGAATATAGTTGTTATTAATATTATTAGGCCTCCCATTACAGTAGTTTCCAACTCCAAAGATATATACACAAGCCTGGAGATGAAAAATGTGGCTCGAGTGTAATCCTCGTGTTATTTTTATGGCTCCTTTTTGGCAAAAGTTTAGTTGCCTCCGTGTAAATGTCAATTTTGTGCGTAAAGCTCTGACTAAATTATTTTCGTCATCGTGGTAGTGTCAGTACGCAAAGATGGCTGCTGTGTGTGTGCCTTTCGAGGCATTAAAAATAAGGCACCAGTCAGTGGACGTTTATTAAGCGTTAAAATAAATTTATTTACTTGCTACACAGAATGGTCACACACTTTTCGACTTAGTTTTGCCACAGATACATTCGCTTGTTTTATATTTTTGCACTCATTTAACACACCTCTTAAATTTTCGTTGTCTAAGAATAGTACAGCTTGATATTTTACGCAGTTTTATTTCCCACAACACCAGTGCTTACGATTTGTTTCCCTCTGCCACAGGCGGATGTTCCCTCCGTTCAAAGTGAGGTGCACTGGTCTGGACAAGAAGGCCAAGTATATACTCTTGATGGATATAGTTGCAGCCGACGACTGCAGGTACAAGTTTCATAACTCCCGCTGGATGGTGGCAGGAAAGGCCGACCCCGAAATGCCAAAGAGGATGTACATTCACCCGGACAGTCCGGCTACTGGCGAACAGTGGATGTCAAAAGTCGTCAATTTTCACAAACTCAAGCTGACGAACAACATCTCCGACAAGCATGGATTTGTAAGTTCAACTAATGTATGTCCATTTTCCTATTTATCAAATTTAACATTTTAACATACACATTGTGTTAAATGATTTTGCCTGTATTTTATTTTAATTTGGAAAGTCACAATTCTTTAGAGCCGAGTAATAAAATATACAAATATAAATGCCATTATGTTGAAGTAATGTTTTTTTTAAAAAAATAATTCCATATGTATAATTATTTTAATAATAATGAATTTGTCAATTTTCTGTAAAATCACATCTGATTTCAGGATAACATTTTAAAAGAATTTGTGACATTTTCTGTAATAACAAACACAAATGTCAGCGCGGCATTTAAACCGTGCGCAAACATTTATATCTGGACCTTTTTTAAAAGTATGTAATTAATTATCTGATGACTGTGTGTGTTGCAGACCATTCTAAACTCGATGCACAAATATCAGCCTCGATTCCACATCGTGAGGGCCAACGATATCCTCAAACTACCATACAGTACCTTCAGGACTTACGTTTTTCCCGAAACGGACTTCATTGCCGTGACTGCTTATCAGAACGACAAGGTAAGCGCAATTATTGCTCAGGGGCCTTATGATATATCCTGGATATCTTCTCAAACAGAGCTGGTTTGTCCCTTGCCCTGTCACAAGCGCTTTCCTCTCTGCCTTTCACGATCCGCACCATTTTGTTGTCATAAAATATGAAAGACGTCATATTTGCATGAGGCTGCGAGAGTGGGGTATCATAGTGGGGGTGATGTTGCGAGTAAGTGCCACATTCACCAGCCTGTGGTAGCAAAGTCATAATTCGGAGGAATGTTATACAGGTTATCTTCCTTTTATTTAATCACGTGGAACGGATTTGGCACAGATCCAGACCCTCTTTCTCCCCCTGCGTGTGTGTGTGTGTGTGAGAGAGAGAGAGTGTGTGTATATGTGTGTGTGTGTGCGCAAAACGGGTAAGGGGCTAAGAAATGAGGAAACAAATAGAGGCAAATCTTTGAGGTTAAAGGGAGGAAACAAAGTAGGGACATTTTGTGAGTCTGACTGCATGGTAACATTTATTTTATTTCTGAAAAAAATCAAAAAAAAAAATCAAAGAAGCTCTTTGAAACTGTTGGCAAACGATGACACAGGAGTAAAGTTTTGAAAAAGTTAAAAACAAAGCAACTTATCATGGGAAAACGTGCCAGTGGAAGGCCTCCTGTGGTCTTTTTGCGCTTGTGCGTTTTGTTTAACGTGTGTTTTAGCCGCGAAACCTAAAATATTTTACTGTAACCTACAGCTCTGGCCTGTGGTGCAACATGTTCTGTGGGCTATTGTAAAATCGCGCTCAAACTGATCACGAATCAGAACATTTTACGCAAAATTCAATTTATTTACTAATACTTACGCACATTTTCACTCATTTCAGATAACCCAGCTGAAAATCGACCATAACCCATTTGCCAAAGGATTCCGTGACACGGGCAATGGGAGAAGGGAAAAGAGGTAAGAAAAAAACGAAACTGCATTGCGAAAAAATTTTAAAAAAAAATGAAGCCTTGCTTGAAGACAGACAATGATCTTGCCGGATTAAATCTGCGTCTAAGCTTCCCTATGGTGAGCCGTAGGGAATTTGGCTCATCACACATTTTAATCAAATAGCTTAATAGGCAAGAATTTACTGTAATTGTTAAAGCGTGGAACAGGAATAAACACATTGTCTAAATGCGCTTCTGCATCATTCATCGTACTGCTGATATTGTTTCTGACCTGAGAACTGTGACCTCCACCTATAATAACCTGGGTACTTGTGCACAGGAAACAGCTGGCGCTGCAATCCATGCGTTCATACGAGGAGCAGCAGAAAAAGGAAAACGGGGCTTCAGACGACTCCTCTGGAGAGCAGGCCTCCTTTAAGTGCTTCGGCCAGGCCTCATCCCCCGCCGTGTCCACAGTGGGCCCCCCACACCTGAAAGGTAGGCTGACAGACCCCACCGTCAGTCACAGCTCCGATCACAAGTCGTGCGTCAAGTCGTAAAATTTCTATCGAGGCAGGATTCTAACAAAATACACGCAATGAGTTGAAAAGTTTATGAATGTAAATGAATAGCAGATCATTTATGTTCGATCCATCCACAGTTCGGAAATTAACAGAGCAGCCATCTGCCTTTACTGTCTAATTGAGATTAAACATCGCGAAAAATGAATATCCTCACTAATTGATGGCACAATAATCTCCGCGGAGACAATATATTTCTCTGCTGTTAATGGTTTTCGGATAATGTGCAAAAATAAATTCAAACTAAATTCAAAAATATAACGCAAAGTGACAATTAGCAGTAAACACTCGAACATCGCTGGAAATAATAGTAACCTTTAACGATGTTTCAGCTGTTGAACCGACTTAGTGCATCTCGTTGATCACACGTCGACCCATATTGTGCAATAAGTGTCCTACGCGTTAATTTTCTATTCCTCTTCTGAGGACAGTATGGCAGATAATTGGAGTTATTATTTTCATGAATCGCCGATGTGCAGCAAGACAACTGACTGTTCCAACTCCTCTTCCTACATCTACAGATTTCTGTGACAGCGACGAGGACAGCGACGATGAGAGCAAAGATGGACACAATAAAGATGGTCCGGACTCCAGCAAGATTTCCACTACCACGGAGGACGGGAAGGACCATGAGGCGAGCCCAGCTAAGGGACATCCATTTAGTAACAGTGACTCTAGCAGGATCCGCGAAAGCGGTCATAGGACTGAGAAAAGTCAGGCAGACTCACGACAGAGCCCCATCACTGTCATCTCCAGTACCACCCGCTCTGGAGAAGACCTCAAGAGCCCGAACCTTGATCAGCCCAAAACGGACGAATGTAGGTCAATAAGCAAGGACAGTTTCATGCCTTTGACTGTTCAGACTGAAAGCCCACACATAGGCCACAACCACTTGCATAATTTTGGATTTCCAACAGGCCTCACGGGACAACAGTTTTTCAATCACCTGGGGAGTGCGCATCCGTTTCTCCTGCACCCCAGTCAGTTCAATATGGGAGGTGCATTTTCAAACATGGCCGCGGGCATGGGACCACTATTGGCAGCAGTGTCCACGGGAGGGGTGAGCACCATGGACACAACTAGCATGGCATCCCCTCAGCAAAGCTTGACGGGGGCGCCAGGCCTTCCCTTTCATCTGCAGCAACATGTCTTGGCATCACAGGTAAAACCTGTTTTCTTTGGCCTGTACTTAGAGCTTTTCATAGAGCACATGTTGTATTGGATATACAGTATAGCAGACTAGGCCTCGGAGGCCCATGTGGCATGTTTAATATGTCAGAAATGGAGATACATATAAAGTCCATAACTTCATTTATGTGTGTTTTAAACAACTTTGAGACCGGATGTGTGTGTGAATATTGTTTGCTGCAGTTTGTTTACTTTGTTTTATTAGTATTCTGAGTAAAGCAAGGCAGCTGCATTTAAACTGCATTTGACTAGAGACCACGTTTTATTAGTTTTCTCTTGGAGTTGTTGTTGTTGGTGTTGTGGATATGAGCATTGCTATCATACTTAAAGAAAAAATGACTCTCAGAGACATAGACCACCTTGCAACAGCTAGACATGTTAGGCAATCTTTTGATATGAGCTCATTAAGTCTGATGTTTTAGAGCTACAATGAAAATGCCTAAATGACTCAGAGAGGGAAACAAGATTACGTTTTAAAAGACAATAAAAATGTCCTTTTTGTCCTATTGAAGTCAAAACATTTGTTACAGCTGCAGATTCTCTTAACACTAGGTATTAACATTTGCATTACACTTTTTTTTTTTTTTTCTTTGTGGAAAAAGCACCAGAGATGTTGTTTAGGTTTACCTGCAGGATATTTTGTTAGGACTAGGTTTTCAAAGATTGTGTGTGAATGGAAGCAGAAAGCACGGCGGGCTAATTCTGTTTTGGATCCGTGAAAGTAAAATCACGTTGAATGATTATTTTTACGCATTAGTCAGGCAACAAAGAGATGCATTTTGGCACAAATGTGCGTTTGATCGGCGTGGCAATGTGTGCTGTCAATATGCTATCAAATTTGTGGTTCACACTTCGCTTCTCTGTTTGTCTGCAGGGCCTTGCCATGTCACCGTTTGGCAGTTTGTTCCCATATCCGTACACTTACATGGCAGCAGCCGCGGCAGCCTCCTCCGCTGCCTCTTCCTCGGTGCACCGGCACCCTTTCCTGAACGCAGTGCGCCCCCGACTCAGGTACAGCCCCTACTCCATCCCCATGACGGTACCGGACAGCACTCTCCTCACCACCGCCATGCCCTCCATGGCAAGCAGCGGGTCCGATCTGAAAGGGGACGGCATTGTCCCGGCGAGCCCGGTGTCTGCCGTCACCCTGGATTCCACGTCAGAGGTGACTAGTCACTCGTCCACGTTATCCTCCGGATCGGTCTCCATGTCCCCAAAAACTTGCACCGAGAAAGACGCCGCCAACGAGCTTCAGAGCATCCAGCGCCTGGTCAGTGGACTCGACTCAAATCAGGACAGGCCACGGAGCGGATCCCCTTAGGATTTTTTTTTCTTCTTTTCTTTTCAAACACACCACCTGCTTCTCGTTTCGTTGTTGTCCTGAAAAGTGTTGACGGCGATGAAGACTTTAGGAGGACACCCTCGTAGATTCATGCAGATTTTAAAAGAAAAAAAAAGAACTAAAATCGTGAACTGTTGGACTCTTTAGTTTCTGAAATGCACTTTGTTTAATACACATCTGATATGTATATGTCTTTCTTTCTTTCTTTTATTATTTTTTTTTTGTTAAATTAAACAACACTTATCCTGTCATTTGAATACCGTACAAGTATTGAAACTGAAACGTTGGCATGGGTGTGACTTACAGATTTAGGAGAAGTTGCTGCTGTGTCCTGTCTCCTAACTTTATTGTACACGAGGGGAAATGTGTTTTAATATGCACTCTGAAACTGATTCGACTTCTTTTTGAATTCACTACCGTTTGACCTACCTTTTAAGGACTGCTGTATTTTGTCGTACGCCATTAATTGACTGAACAAACGTTGCATGCCCTCTAAAACCAAATTTTAACGCAAAAAAAAGTAACGTAAAAAAGGAAAATATTCAGCTTTAAATAGAATTATTTTCCTTTATTTCATTTCATTTTTGAATCAGGTTGTCAGTTTTTAGAACCAAATTTATTTTTCTTCATGCCTTTTCGAAATCAGACTAGGCCAAATAAAATGGTGCTCCGGGACAAAACTATGGCCCCAAGCATGCGTAATTTATCCCAAACATGGCAAAGGGAAGCAGAAATTGAAAGTAAATATTAAAAAAAAGAAAAGAAATAAAAGGTAGTATTGATCATCGGTGTAAATAGGGATATATAAGATATTTATGTAATTATTTCATATTGTTATTGCGTGTAAATACAACGGAGTAGTTTGTTT
Organism: Chelon labrosus; assembly: GCF_963514085.1. Lineage (NCBI taxonomy): Eukaryota > Metazoa > Chordata > Actinopteri > Mugiliformes > Mugilidae > Chelon > Chelon labrosus. The sequence goes on from NC_140355.1 coordinate 13,104,495, forward strand.
CTAGGGATCTGTTCTTAATTTATTGTCAATATATCAGTGTAAAGATAGTTTGTGGGCTATTATCCTTTTGTTGCCATTCGCATTTATACCCCCCACCCCTCCCCCCCCCCCCACCCCTTTTAAAATATGGACTCTTCCCAAATATCCACTGAGCTAGTTATTCACACTCATGTGCCATTGTATTTTTCACTTGTTGTCCCCGTGTGTGAAGTGCTACTGTTTAAAACGAATGGAAAAAGCGACGACGCACTGCACCAATGGCTTGAATTTTTCTTTTTCTATTTCTTTTCTTTTTTCTTTTTTTTTTGGAGAAAAGTAAAATAAGTGTTGTTGAAGTGTGACAAAAGTGGACTTTTTTTTTGTTTCTGTTCTTATTAAAATACTTTGCGAACCTGATCGTAAAAGTGCCGCATAATCGAAAAATATGAAGGTTTCTTTTGTGTTTCTTAAGTTGTCAGTGGGTTATGTTGTATTGGAGTTATGTCTAGTTTACAACATCGACATCGTGTTCTTGAAAGTTTCAATAAAACATTGAAATGCCATTTCTTAGTGTGTGTGTGTCACTCGCTTTATCCAATTACAAGAGCTGGAAATTGTTCTTTAAATTCGCTTGGAAGTCCGAGACTGTGCAGCCTTGCGCAAAAGTTGCTGCCACCGTGTTTATGCTCGGTTTGGGGAGGTGAGGACAGTCTCTTTGAACACAGCCTAGACGGTCCACATGAGTTCACTGAAGTGGGCAAAGAGTCCAATTAAGATAACTCAAAGCGAAGTTAAGACCCCCAAAACCCAGTTCCAGATATCATACCTGAGATGTCTACCTGGGCATTGGCGAATTGAACGTTTTTATTGGTCTTACTGGCGTCAGCTGCAAAGAAAACATATATGCAGCAAAAATTAATAGTTTTTATAATGAACAGTGGGAATGGGGGCGATTTATAAAAGCCTAACATGTGTGTGGAAGTTACATCTAAAATGAGGGCCTGTATTTGTTTTAATAAACTGAATAAGAAACTTTACTCAAAAGGATTGGGTTTATTCACGTTTGGAGACAGGACTCCCGGTGATTTGACACGACTGACGGCGCAGCATCATACACTGGCGAAGTGTTACTTTCGGCCAGAGCAGAAACCTGACTGCACCTCGTGTCATGAGTTTATCAACACCATATCTTTATTTTGTATATTGTCTGGTTAATGTGTAGCGAACATGGCGCTAGTGAATAGCTGTAATCACGATACAAACTGTCTCAATTGGTCTGTCTTATTGCTCACCTGGCGCCTTTGCTGGGCATATCTTCCATTTTATTGCACGGAAGGCGACAATGCGTCTGTGATCGTGCCCCCACATACGACGCCCCCAAGCGGCTACGCTAGCGCCGGCCTGGTAACCGCAGAGGCTGAACGGAGCAAAGGACACAGCCTGGGCGAGAGCTCACCGAGGGGACACTGATAAAGCGATAAAGTTGCTGGGCTTGGTCACGCAGCTACTGTAAATTCTAAAATGTGGGGCACTCACTGGCTAATAAAGAAATGCGTAACCATCCAGCAACATCCATGCAACAACAACAACAAGAAAACAGCCTGGAAACATGTTTCAATTAAAATCTATATATTTTCATCCCATGTGTGTTTAATATAATGAGTCCACGTGGTGAGCCACAGACATGGAAATGTGACACAAGGCACTCAACTGATAAAGGCACAGTAACTCGTAGTAACCGTTCAGTTTTTGAGAATTAAAAAGTGTTGCACTGCCTTGTAGTTGCTCTAGCACAACTACCAAAGCTGATGTTGCTTTCTGTCTAAAGACAACCTAATTATTGGCCATTATAATAAAGTGCTTTGAAGTGAATCGGCTGAGCCTCGCAGCCCTGAGCACCTCCTCACAACACGAGTAAATTAAATATAATGTTAACATTTATCCTCGATTCATGACAAGTTTGGCGGTAGGCTGATTTTTCCTCACTGGATGTTTAACATCGGGTTGACCGGCTTGCTGAGACTCAAATGCGGTCAGTTGCGCCATCTAGTGGCAGTAAATCACGAACAACTTGAAAAAAAGAAACTGCGTGTATCTTTTTAACTTCAAGCCTTCCATCACTGAAGCGTCTCCTAAATCAGTTTCTGGCATCTGTTCACCGGAAGTGCTGGTCACCTGCATATTTATGTAATGTATTTACAGCCCAGGTTGTTTTCCCATAATTAAATGGTCCAACTGAATAATTTCTCCAGTGTCACTGCTGTATGCATATCTCAAGTATAGTTTAGAAAATTGAATAATAGATACACATCTTGGGGGTTTATAGTTGCAAAATATCACTGAGAAACTTAAGAAGGAAGCTTTCAAAGCAACTCTGGAGATGTTTTAGTTAAAAGAAAATCCAAATCGTTTAAAAACTAATTCATGCTGAAACATTGCTTAGACTTTTTTGTTTACACTTTTTCTTGAATGCAACTTTCACTTATTTCAAGCTGAAATGATCTGCAGAGTAGGTGCAGATGTGTTTCCTTGTCTCTTGCATTAAACAAAATGTTTAAGTCGAGCGCAGGATTGGTAAAAAAAAAAAAAATTTCATCAGATGTTAAAATTGTCCATGTTTTCTACATCAAAGAGCATTCCAAGAATGTGTCCCAACACGATCTCTGATTTGAGACGTTGCTGAGCAGATCACAAAATCCACTGGAGGTAGAAGGTGCCTCTGTGCACGTGAACTCGTTGTTTTTTAAAACATTAAACGTGTCTCCAGGGGTCGTGGACGAGCATACAGTAGATTCAACTGCTTTTTGGTCACAAAATAAATCCAGTATCAGATCTCTTCATTGTGTCTGGGGATTAAAAACAGTAGGTCATTGGACGTTTGGTTTCTCGGTGTGTGGCATTCCTGTTTTCGGCGCTTTGTTTTTACTTTTTGTTAAAATAACCAAAATCTCTCAGAGGTTTCTCATTAGAGTTATTAAATTAGTCATATAATGTTGAGCTGTAAATTTCCGTTCAACACATTTGTGCCGTTGAGGTTTATAACCACACACACATGTAAAACACTTACACATACAGAAATGATAGGTTGTAAAACGAACACCTGAAGTTAATGTGGCAGAAGCAACATTACTGATGGCTAAAACTATTTTTCCAAGAACAATGATGGCTCATCTTTTAAACATTTCCACTGATGAATGCCAATTACAGTATTAAAGTTTTTATTTTATGAACAAAATAATCTGTAGTGGTGCAAGTCTTCTTGTACGGGCACGAGCAGTTCTCAACACGATTCTTTTGATGGCAACCAGGGGAGGCATATTCATGATATTGCTTGTAAATGTAAATGCTTCCCCATGCATTTACATTGTATGCATAGGGTTGCAAGAAGCTTTTTTTTTTTATAAACGTGCAACACAAATTCTTGTGATTGCATTAAGGTATACGTTATCTCATCAAATTTCACTGCTTAAAAGTAATTCAACAGATGCACTATAGTATAAATTAACAGTTTCACATAGATACTTCAAGTGGGTTACTGGAGTACTAAGGAAATATCCCCATAGTGAGTTTCAGTAGTTTATTTTTTATTCTAAGTTACAATCATGCAGTTGTTTTTCTGAATGAGCACTTTCAACCGGAACACAACATTCCCCATCTACACCTGTGACTGCCATGTTAGTGGTTCAGTGTTTGTGTCATTCTCTGAAATGTGCTGAGACAAGACTGAGACTGTGCAAAAAAAAAGAAAGAAAGAAATAGGTTATGCTGCATTATGAATATGAACAGAAATCTTGCAGATCATGACCGAATGACTAAGAAGAAAACCGATGCACGCATCCAGACAAGTGACATGTTTTGCTGTTAGAAGAAAGAGTCTGAAACAGAAATTGCACTGAGGCGTCCATAAAACTATGGGTTGAGGGTTATAGCATTAGTTTTTACTGCTGTGGCTGCTTGTTCATTTATAACGTGGCAGTGCCATCTGGCGTCCAAGGACCATTACTACATTTCTGCTTAGATACAGAAACACTTTACTGATGTGTTTTTAAAGTTTTTCAACCACTGATGTTTAACTCAGCAAAAGTCAGGGAACGCAGTTTTCCTCCACTGATTTTAGGCACTAAAATTAAATCTTCTAAAACTGCAAATAAAGAGATACAGTGATCTCAAATTGCAGTCACCTGACTGAATGATTTGTTGGGGAGTGCAGATTTCACTTGAGTGCTCACAGTCTTTTCACACTTGTTCTTAATGAAAAACAGTTACTTTCTATTCTGTTGTCATGTTCTCTGCGTGAGAATACAGGAAGGCACAAAATCTCCCGTTCTATAATCAGCCAGAGTTAAATTGAAAGGGGCACAGCAGCAAGCTATAAAATATAACTGCTAAAAAAAAAAAAAAAATGGATTGAAGGAAAGTGGAAAAGGCAGTCGTGGATGACCCGACAGCTGATTGGTTAGGATGCATACGAAAATACCCTCTGCGGTTCAACTCCTAGTGGACCAGTCTCTGGTGCATGTCACTCAACCGAAGGTTGTTTTGGGGTTTTTTTGTTTTTAAACCACAATTATTGTCAATCTTTTATGCAGCTATACAACAAAACTAAAAATAAAAGGTTGTTGGGACGGCCCCGTCTAAGCTGGGATAAATCTACGTTGGGACCAGCTTGTTGTCAAGCATACTGGATGCTACAGAGAGTGCAGAAGTTCAAGAGCAGTCCAAAGGCATCCAGCATTTCTTTTTTCATCAGAAAGATTTACCGTGCCCTAGCGTAGAGCATATACCCAAATAAAAGTTATTTTAAATTAAGATGCTGTTTGTAGGACTTAAAGCAAACTCAGTGTTGTTAGGGTTCATATTCACACTAAACGGCTGAAGGAGGCTCTTAGGTTAAGGTTAATCCAGCTGTGGTCATTCCAAGGCTGCATTTATCGAAAACTGCTAAAAGCTAAAAGTCTGTGACCTGACCTAAATGAGATGAAGCAATGAATAGACTTCCTGAAATATACTGATGCGTTGTTTTCCATTTTGCGTCAAACCCTGACTGCATGTGTGAACTTGTGATGTGACACAGGGCAGATGAGTGAGGAGTTTTTAGTAGGCGTATTTTCAGAGTAGTATCTGGTTTTGGTAAATTTTAAAATGAGTGTGGAGGAGGCTACGCCTTTTGGTGCATTCGTTTGGCATTTTGCAGAGAAGGTCTGGTTTTTGCTTCAAAAATACCAGAACTGTACCAGAAGTCGTTTGTAACAACGCACTGCGGCTTGCAATATTTATTTTTTTCTCTTCTACATTGCAGCTTAAAATCAGGATCAACTCAGTGAGGACTCCACTGGATATAAGTTCTTAACATGTAGGTCAATAGGACACTACTGAGAATTTTCATGGACAAACATTTGTTAACAGATCATCTGGATTTTGGTTTAGTTTTTAAAGTTACAAGATCAATCTTACTCCCTGAAGTGAACTTATTCTTGTGATTATCATTTAAATTCAGTTGCTAATTCTCTTTCTGATGATTTGAGAGAAATTCTATCATTTGATTTGAGTAACCTGCAACTGAAACTTTAGACATTGGCAACATCGTATACGATATATTAGATGTGCTCTGACTGGTTATGTAACACTGCGTGCCAGGACTAAACAAAACTTTAAACAGAAGGTGATACTGAAACTCCCGGCTTCCAAAAAAAAGCCGCGGAATGAAAACGTGATTTCTACCTGCGTGATTGTTTGTTTTAGAGGAAAAAGCCCCCGGAGGAGTAAATCGGACTTGGGTGTTGTGTGAAGCTGCAGCTCAAAATATCACATCAGGGGATAAAGTTACACTGTTCTGAGGCGTTTGCAGCTCGCTGACATGCCTGCTTGTCAGTCAATTAAATTCTCCATTTCTGTTGCTGTCAGCTCTAATTCTACTCCATCACAATGCGATGCCCCGGAGCTGTCGGGGAGGTGTGTTATGGCTTGCTCCAGAACGCGATGGCGCAACCATCTCTGTCCACATCGTATTACAGAGTGTAGCGGGTAGCATTTTTATGTCTAAGATGACACCAGCAGCCGTGCCAGGTCATGTCATTTGTACTCAAAAGAGGAAGACGCAAATCTGTTTATTTCAACTTTAAGTGCACTCAGCTTTCATGATTTTCTGTGACTGATTGGCTAAAAGGTTCCCTGAAAACATGATTTGTCAGTCCACAACCTTCCAAACTACCTCATAAACTACAATTTACTCCACCACTATCCTTCCAGAGTATATCAATTTGATCTTCACAACAATAAAGTAAATATAATTATTAGATTTCCAACATGAGCTGAAAATATGAAGGTATTAACTGATTAATAATACAACATAATATATGTAACTTTTTCAACACTTTCCTGTGGTATGCATACCTGACATCTGCAAACCCAAAAAGTAGATTGCCAGATGGATAGGAAAACCAGGCCACATGTGTGGTACTGTATGCCGTGTGAGGCATGATACATTGTTTGCACATGCAAAACCACGCTGCTGCTCTGTTGTCTTCGGCTAAATGGGTTCTTTACATGCTCTTCACTCATTCAAGTTCCTTAAGTAGAAGCCCCGGGTCCAGCCGCAGAATCCCTGCATCCGAGAGAAGACGTTTAATCTCGACCATCAGATGGAAGTTTAAATGAGCTGTGGGTGAACAGGAGAAGACAGCCAAGTCTCCCTTCGCGGGCCTAATAGTCTCCACCATCAGCGGCACTTCATACACAACCGCTGGCGGGCAGATTAGAAAGAAGGCTCACCACAAACACAGACACACACACACCAGTAAACATGCTAGAGGATTTGGGGCATGCATGCACATGTGACCGTTTGAAGTACACCAAGTTAAGCGCGCAGATTCTAATATTTACAAGTGCATTTGCACGACCTCCTGATGCAACAATCTAGCCACACATGCACGTCCCTTTTGTTGTGTCTGTATGAAAGCAGCCGTTTTCGCGGCATAGTCACTCCACCTTTGTAAAACGATATCATGCAACAAGGATATTGCTTTTTGCCTCTTACGTACTCATCTATCATCTATCTACAGCATGCAGGCTGCGACAGGGGAGGTGCGCATCCTCTAAAAGCAGCAACATTCATTATGAGTAACAACACCATAGGAACGCTTGGTAACATTTGCATCTGGACACAAGTGGAGCCCTCTATTGGCTGTAGGATAATTGTATGTATTCAAAATATTAACTTATGTAAAAGTGCCAGAGCTGGACTGATATTTTAACTTAAGTAAAAGTATGTCCTTTATTTTATTTTATTATTTTTAGGTCAAATTAGAGGTAATTGTTAACTACTCTGTATGGGGCTACATCTAATGATTGATGCATGTTTTGTCAGAGCAAGCTCAAACCTAAAAAAAAAATAAATAAATAAACTGATCGCGCTTAAAAGAGAAGAGCAGCAAATCTTGATGTCTGACAAGAAAAAACAAAAAAAGAAACAGATGATAACCAGAATATGTTCATTTTCCCCCGATCAACTAATCGGTATATCAGTTAATGGTTTCAGCTTTAGTATAATTCATTGTTGGATTTAATTTATAAGAAATCATCATGAATTCTTTATATGTTGTGCATACAAAATCTTAAGTAAGTAGTAAAATAAATAGTAGTAAATGACCCAAACACTTATGGGTATTTAGGTACAGTACTGAGGCAATACATACACTTACGGACCCTTCAAGTATGATGGACCAAACCATATAAGGGCATGATCATGAAGGTTTTCAAGCATAGCAATGAGAAAAGATCATCAATACACTACTACAAAACCCATCAACAAGTGGGTGCAGAGCAGAAACATAACAGACAGCAATCAAAGCAAGCAGACATCAAAGCAACAGTATACTCCCAAGAGCCAAAAATGCTCTCAATCAGTCCACGAAGAGCTCCAGTCAGAACCGTCGTATTTCATTGAAACGCGCACTATTGCATAACTCTATTGCACAATACTTCTATTGCACCCCTGCAAAAATGCACCGGTATACTGCATTTATATTTGTATCTATTGTATTTTGCTGTGAATGATTCCATTTCTTTTTTGTGAAGTATTTTTCACTGTGCACTGGGCAGTGACGGGGAGTTGCACACCAAAATCTCATTGCACGTCTTTTGTGCAATGACAATAAAGGGCATAGAATAAGTTTCTGGCGGCAATATTGCAAATATTTCCCTGAGGAATCCAAAACAGCACCAAAGAAGAACTCCTGGAACTACATTAGGCCATAAAACACACCTCTAAAAAAATGAGAAAGTTTGCCAGTTATTGCTGAATATGAAAATTGGCAGAAAATTGGCAGATGTTATTCCATCTTGTTTTCACTGCCTTTGGCGGACTGCATTTTTCTCTGTGTTTAGGATCAGTGTCTTCCTGGATGATGGAATTCTGTGATGCGTTTAACTGAATCTGAGCAGACTACATGTTTCCTGTTGCTTCTATCAGCAGTGGAATCATCAATAAAGGGCAGCGTGCCAGTTCTGTTGGCATCCATACATGCCCGAGCCACAACAGGACCATCATGTTTGACAGACGAGGTGAGAATCCTCAGGTTATGATCTCTTCCATTTTCCGCCACACTTACGTCTTTCTTCCTCTTTTTGACATGTTTATTTTCATTTCATCAGTCCGTGCAACTTTGTTCCAGAACTCTGCTGGTTTCCTTCTTGGATTATTTATTTATTTATTTATTTTGCAAACTGCAACCTTGCCCGTCTGTTTTGATGTGAATTCTCTGAGCTTAAGGAATGCACTTTTGATGAAATCTTCGCTTGACTGTTGACAAGGGAATGTGCATGCCTAAACACAGAGAGCATAGTGAACAGGCATAAAAGGTTTTCTTTATTCACCGTGCAAATTATTTTCTGGTCATCCACAAGACTTCTTGTTTTATCTGCTAGTTTTTCTGTGCACACCATGCACATTTTTGTTGTGAATTGGGCAGTACATACATGTCAAAAATAGTTAAATAGTTATTTTAATATTGAAAGCTGTTATAACTTTATTTCACGTTGAATGTGCTGAAGTGCAAAGCCTTGTCTAAATACTAATACAGTCTGTATTGTGTACTATATTGCATGGTGTTGGCTGCTTTGAGGCGAGGTAATGAAGTTAAAAGCCTCGAGCTCTATGAGAACCGTTTGACTTCGCACTAGCTGCGGGGCTTTCATCGCCGAAACCCCACATCACAGGGAAATATTGCTCAATTATAAAACATGACAAAAACCCCACTTCCAATTAAGGACACAAGCATAGAAGAAAAAACAGGAACAACCAGCACCAATCCCTGAAGCTATCTGTGAATGACTAATAAAACATTAAAAAACGAAGATCCTACACCTACAACACTTAATTTCTAAAGCACCATATACTTTTCCCGCTAGGGAGTGTGACACGCTGCAGGCTATTTCAC